>NC_132880.1:18856465-19488132 GCF_030463535.1 Salminus brasiliensis
GGAGCGGTTATTGTCACTAAGATCACTGCGAATGAGACAGAAATCTGATTTTATATCATCACATATACTCTGAAGCTTTATGAATATGGGTCTAGATTTAGTAAACCTTAAACAATAGTCAAATTAATTTTACTGGACAACAAATGTTGTCTCATCGTATTAAATGTTACATTACCTCAAGGAGAGAATTCCGATAGGCTCTTCGATAGGAGCCTCAGTGGACTTCACTTTACCTACAAGGTACTGGAAGAGATTTGGGAAAAGACACAGAGGCCCTGGACCACCGTGGACTACGGACACAGCGATCATTCTTCCTATATGGAGGTATTCATCTTCACCTGCAGCTAAATCTGTAAATAGTTCAGTGATTTATATCATTACATCTTTGTCAGCAGTATAATTAAAAATGTTGAGATTAATCTATTTTACCTTGACTGGTGAATGCTAAATATTTTGCAAGGCTTCTGCCTTCAAAGAGTCTTCTTGTTCTTATGGAGTCCATTAGCAATGTAAGAAATTCACGTTTAGGCCCTCATGTGTCCAAAGCCTTTTCTGTCTGCCCAACATCATCAGAGAATTTTACCAGCATGTCACAGGATGGGTTGTACGTAGATCTCTTAAATTCTCGCATGGCTACTTCTATGTATACGTTGTTTTCAGGAACAGACATATGGTGGCTTTTGTTACTTTGACCCAATGGAGTCTATTAACTTCACACCAGCCTCATCACAGGTTGTTTACTGCAGGATTAAAGTGTTTCTCTACATTTCTAAGACTGACTGATCGAGTTGATTCTTTAAGCGCAGAGAAGCAAATCCCACTACCACAGTTTTGGAGGTTCCACATAGATCCCAATATTCCTTTGGGTCCAGAGTTTTCAGAGACAGGATCAGAAACAGACAGAGGCGGCCGCCGACATCCCAATGAGTGATTCTGAGTCAATTCAGGTGCTCTACTGACTCCGAGACTCTGTTCCCGAGGTGACCAAGTACATTAATTAGACCGATTGCCTTACGAATTTGGTATAAACGGGAGGAGACGAGACGCCATATTCCTAGACCTTCAGGTTACTTTAACCTGGATCCCTTTTGATATTTAAACTTCAAATTAGTCAAATTAGTTTTTGCAGCGAAGCATGCATCCAAAGCATTGCCTTAAGATCATTTCAGTCTCACAGTTGTCTTGGAAACTTTGAATTGCAATACATTTCGATCCCTGAAAAATTCTCTGGTTTAAACAACTCTGAGAATCTAAATATTCAGACAAGATTTTAGGATATTAAATTCTCAGTAGTGTTCAACCTGGAGAAATTACGGAGGGATCCAAATTTATTTTTTAGAAAATTCAAAGGTTTTGAAAATGATGATGATGATGATCATATTTTCATGGTTCTAAAACAAGGGAGCTGTGTTTATAATATCCAAAGAGTTCAGACTATAAACATGAAATTAATACAGGAGACATTGTTACAAGCTCAGTTAATGTACTGCCGGACTGAGGCAGGAGACTCTGGAGCAGGCCAGATTGAAGGTAGGAGAGAATGTGATTGTTTTAATTGTGGGAAATCAGTATAACCAGTATAAATATATTAAGGAATACAGATAATCGATAATTTTGATAATCTGAGCTGCCAAGTGAGAATGATGAAACTGAGACTAATGACTTTTGATGAATTTCCAAAACATTTCTGGACTCAGAATGAATGATATTGGGTCAATAAAGGGAGCATCTCTGGTTAAAGTGGTGCAAGCAAAACAGCTGATAGGCCTTACTGTGCTCAATGTCCCATGTCTAACTGTGGCCATGTTGAATGGCTAAAAGCATTGACAAACGCAGTAATCCTATCCTACACGTTTTCTATATATTTCTTTATTTCGATGCGATTCTGCTTTTAAAACTCTGATTTGACACGAACAGTTGCGTCCCTGCTTTATAGTCTTTAATATCAGCTTTGTTTTCTTTATCTGAGCCAGTTGTTGTGATCCTTGTGCTCTCTGCTCCCTGTGTTATTCTACAGTACTCTCTTACTGACCGTCGTTTGCGTTTCTGTCTGTGTTTATACTCGAGAAACTTGGTGACTGCTGAGGATCAACATCTCCTGGTGCTCTGCAAGGAGGTCATCAAGCTTGACTGCTGCTGTTGTTAGAGGCAGTCCAAACTCCACCGATGGAAGTCGAGGCTGCCCGTGACCCCTCCAACGCTGGCCATCTGAGGGTTGTTGTCTCCACTCCCGCACTGGAAAGGACCTAGGGCCGTTGGCATGGCCTGGAAAAGCCAAGGGCTTCTCAATCACCACAGCCAGTTTTCACCTTAACTAACTGGCGCAAGGTTCAGTTCTTCAACTTCACCTGCTCCCTCACCGTGGACAACTCAGAGGGCGAGACATTAAAATCGGTTCACATTGGGGCCCCTTTTATATTTATGATAAACGTCTGACCACAATGTCAGGTTATACAGAGCCTTTATTTATAGATCCTGTAGCAAACACACTCATAAGTAAGTCAATAAATATGCAACTGTGATCACGTTAACCAACAGCATCACAGCTAGCCTTTCTGAACTTTATTTAATATTGTGCATGTATTCTGTTTATTTCAGAAGTTTTATTCGTCAGCCTGTCCTCAATTCTTCCTCACTTATTCATCATTCACCCAGATGCTGTCATATTTCTAAACCCAGTGCTCCATGCTTCAACCTCATTGTCAACCCAGTCTCCTTCAATACAATATCTAGAACATCACCAGTCACCAATTAGTGTTTCTTTGGCGTCTTTACCCACACACAGGAATTTTCACTGCTAAACCTTTTGTCGTATCTGCGCCCTCCCCCAGCCCTATTGGATCAGCTAGGTCAGTATTAACTAGTTCAAGTACTGCTTTTGCTCGTGCATCAGGTTCTGTTTCTACTCTGAGCAGATTTCACTTGTCTGCAGACTTCACAGTTCAGTTTATCAATCTTTCCCTTGATCTATATGCTCTCTACTGCATAATGTGAAACATCATAATTACAGTGATACAGGATTTCATGCTGTTTGAATATTGAACACACTGCAACCATCACCACTGTGATCATTGACCACATTCAGGTAATAACGCGTATTGTACTCTTTAATGGGGAACTGGGTACCATTTTATTAGCTTTGTCTTTATCTGAGCCAGTTGTTGTAATGCTTGTGCTCTCTGCTCCCTGTGTTACTACGTTTCTGTCTCGCCTGTTTTTGTTTTTTGTTTTTTTACTCCGAGGCGACCACGGAGGAACAAGCTCTCCAGGAGGTTGTCAAGCTTGTACGGCAGATCCAGCTGCAGTTGTAGAAGCAGTCCAAACTCCACAGACGGAAGACGAGGCTGTAATTCCAGCACTACCGACGTGGCAGACTTAGAAGGTCGTCGTCTCCTCTCCCGCACCGGAGAGGGCACGGAAGTGTCAGCGTGGCTGGGAAAAGCAGAGGAGGAGTCCACCACCACGGCCGTTTTTTTTTTATCTCCGCTAAGCGGTTTAAGGTCCTCCGCTCCTCACCTGCTCCGGCACAGAGGACAGCTCCTCGGTGCAGTGTTCTCACTGTTGGAGATTCTTCTGTAAAACTCTTAAGTATCGACCCTAAATAGTAACACCATGGTCTCCTGTTTTTCCAAGTGGCTTTGGCACCATCATTCTCCACTATTCTCTGCGTGATGCAACGTAGGCTTGAAGAAGCACTGCCGTACGCTTCTGGACGCTGTTTGGAGAAGGATCATTGGGATCATCGTCTTCGGCCCCCTGCCTGCTTAGCGAAGAGTGAGCGAGTCGTTTCCCCACCTCTTCTCACTCCACTGCTGGCTGCGGGACAGGTCTGTCTGTGCTGACTTTGTAGACAACTGGGATGAGCTTCACCTGAGCCACTTGGGGTCCATCTTTTTCTCTGGATACATCAAGAATGTGCCAGGCCAGGACTGACTGGCTCTTCCCAGTCACGCTGTCAGGTTAGTCAACTGCGTAGTTGGCAGGTGAATGATTTACATGATTCTGTCACTTTTCTGCTGTTTGTACATCAGTGTCACTCATAGTATTTCAGACAAATCCTGCAGTATTGAGACTGTGGTTTGTAATCTGCTCTAAAATTCTTATTAGAATTTATATCAATTCTTCCATCTTTCCAAGCAGTTCTGCTGTTGAATTTGGGCTGTTAAATATACGATCTCTAGCCCCTAAAGCAGTCATTGTCAGTGAAGTTATGAAAGTTCACTGCACCCACTTTTAGGTAGGAGAGCTTTTCTGTTTCCCTTTAAGTAATCTAAGCAGTCTTGGCCAGCACTTTTAGAACAAGATTTATCCAGATAAAGCTCTTGAGAAGTCCCTGAATATTGCTGTTGTAGGGAAAGGCTGGATCGGCTGTTTGAAGACTCCTGAGAAGAAGTCAAACATAATTCCAAAAGTCATTTTTGGACAAAACCAAAACGTGTGCCTGTGTTGGTTCTGTTTGACATCTATTACACATTAGATTCATGTTTTAAACAAATTTATCCAGCTTCACTGCCCAGCTGGGTTACAGGGGGAAGCCAAATTGATCGAGTTGATTCTTTAAGCGTGGAGAAGCAAATCCGACTACTACAGTTTGAGGTTCCACTGAGATCCCAATATTCCTCTGGGTCCAGAGTTTTCAGAGACAGGATCAGAAACAGACAGGCGGCCGCCGACATCCCAATGAGTGATTCTGCATCAGTTCAGGCGCTCTACTGACTCCGAAACTCTGTACCCGAGGTAAATGAATTAGACCGCTTGCCTTACGAATTTAGAATAAACTGGAGGAGACGGGACACCATTTTCTTAGACCTTCAGGTTACTTTATCCTAGATCCCTTTTGATATTTTAATTTTCAAGTTTGTTTTAGATCATTGAGTTTTTGCAGCGATCTGGACTTAAAGGATGAAGATGTCCAAAGCATTGCCTTAAGATCATTTGGGTCTCAGTTGTCTGAACTGGGAATTTCTTGGTGTCCAGATTTGTTTTAAATTGGAAGATTCTAAGATATTGTCTTGGAATATTTAGATTCTCAGGGTTGTTTAAACCAGAGAATCTTTCAAATGTATTTAGCTAATTTAATTTTAGGATATTTAATTCTCAGTGCTGTTCAACCTAGAGAATTTTGTAAATGGATCCAAATGTATTTTTTAGAAAATTCAGAGAGGTAGAAGCAAGATTTTGGAAATCAATGTAACTGTTTTACGCTTAGTTTTCAGGAAGTTCACAGGCTGCATCTGAGTAATCCTCAGTAAATGTCTGAGTGGATCTCCAACCCTGGATCTATCAAAAGCTCCTTAAATTACTGACCTCATTTAATATTCACGAAGCTTCAGCCGCATTGGTCAGTATATAATGTGAAGTTTCAGCCAATCAGGAGCCTCCACTGTAAAGCAGCAGCGTGGTCTTGCAGCAGTGCGCAGGGTAAACGAGCCGGTGTGATCGAGCTCTGTAGCTCCTCTGGAAGACTGAACTTTAGAAACTGCTCAAGCTGTGTGACTGTGGGTGCCTTTAATTTTGAGTCTGTGACACGAAGTAAGCTGCTGTTCATTTAGTTTGGAAATGGTTTAGTTCTGTTGCTATGCTAGCTATCTCCTTAGCAGTGTAGCTTCAGTGTTTATCTATGTTTTACTGATTATTCATGGTTTCTGTTATTTCTTCATGTTTCACGCTACTGAGCTGTTTTAGGTTAGTATGGATGGTGTAATTCTGTGGATATGTGCTAAATTTGTGTTCTTAGTCAACGTCCTGGTGTTTATTGAACTGCTGCTCAGAGGCTATTGCTATTCCTCTTTTTGTCCTTGTGGGGGCGCTAAAACCCCATAGTTTAACCAGTGAAAACGGTCAGAGGCAGGTTAAAGCTGGTGTCTTGATAAAAGCTTTGAGTGGTAATTATTAGCTTTGTTTCTCCTGTCTGTTGAGCGTATACACATCTGTCTTTGAATGAACTCATTTAGTAGCACTATGATATAGACCTGGAGCCTTTCTGAACTTTTATTTAATATTGTGCATCTATTCTGTTTATTTCAGAGTCTTTATTCATCAGCCTGTCCTCAGTTCATCCTCACTTATTCATCATTCACCCAGAACGCTGTCATATTTCTAATGCCCAGTGCTCCATGCTTCAGCCTCAATGTCATCCCGGTCTCCCTGAAGGATCAGCTCGGTCAGTATGTTCTAGTACTGCTTTTGCTCGTGTTTCAGGTTCTGTTACTACTCTGAGCAGATTTCTCTTGTCAGACTTCACAGTTCAGTTGATCAATCTTACCCTTGATCTTCATGCTCTCTACTGCATAATGTGAAACATCATAATTACAGTGACCAAAGATTTCATGCTGTTTGAATTGTAACACACATTGCAACCATCACCACTGTGATCATTGACCACATTCAGGTAATAAAGCCTGTTGTACTCTTTAATGGGGAACTTGGTGCTACTTTTGTGGCTTTGTCTTCTTTTTATTAGCTTTGTCTTCTTTCTCTGAGACCTGTGATCCTTGTGCTCTCTGCTCCCTGTGGTACTGTACTGTACTCTGTCTCGCCTGTGTGTTTTTTTTTTACTCTGAGGCCAGCACGGAGGAGCGAGCTCTCCAGGAGGTTGTCAAGCTATTACGGCTATTATTGTTGTAGAGGCAGTCCAAACTCCACTGACGGAAGACGAGGCTGGAGGCTGCCCGTGACTTCTCCAACGCGACAGTCTTAATTCCAGCACTACCGGCTCGGCGGACACAGAGGGTCATCGTCTCCTCTCCCGCATCCGAGAGGGCCTGGAAGTGTCAGTGTGGCATGGGAAAAGCAGAAGGCTTTTTCACCTCTGCTAACTGGTTCGAGGACCTCAGCTCTTCACCTGCTCAGTCACCGAGGACGACGACTCGGGGAGGTGTTCTCATTGTTGGAGATTCTTCTGTAAAACACTGAAAAGTATCAACCCTAAAGATTAATGCCACGGCCTCCTGTTTTCCAGGTGCTCGTTTCCTGGATGTCGCCAGGTGGCTTTGGCACCATCGTTCTCCTCTATTCTCTGCCTGATGTAGTGTGGCCCTGAAGAAGCACTGCCGTACGCTTCTGGACACTTCAGAAAAAGCCAGACACGAGGATCATCGTCTTCGGCTCCTGCCCACTTACAGACGAGTGAGGGAGCCGTTTCCCCAGCTCTTCACGCTCCACTTCTGGCTGCAGGACAGGTCCGTCTGCGCTGACTATGTAGAGAACTAGGAAAGCTTTCGGCTGCATCCAGTCACAGAACACTTCCCCTGAGCCGCCTGGGGTCCATCGTTCTCTCCAGGAACATCAAGAAGGTGCCAGGCCAGGACTGACAGGCCCTTCCCAGTCACACTGTCAGGTTTGTAAACTGCATAGTTTGCAGGTAAGTGATTTACATAATTTACTTGATTCCACCTATTTATTCTGTCACTTTTCTGCTTGTATTAAAAAGTAGTATATCAGTGTAACTCATAGTATTTCAGACAAATCCTGCAGTATTGAGACTGTTATGGTTTGTAATTGTAACGTCCTAAATCAACTTTTAAAATCTTATTAGAATTGATATAAATTCTTCCATCTTTCCGAGTTCAAGCAGTTTCACATTGAATTTGGGCTGATATATATATACATATATACACAGTGGAGCAAACAAGTATTTACTCAGCTACTGATGGTGCAAGTTCTCCTACTTAAAGATGAGAGGTCTGTAATTTTCATCATAGGTACACTTCAACTAATGGGAGACAAAATGAGGGGGAAAAAAAATCCTGAAAAAATCAGTTTGTAGAATTTTTTTTGTGGGTTAGATACCTGGGCTGGGTAAATTGCCTCTGAGCAAGGCCTTCACCTTTTGTGGGGGCCCACAGCAATGGCTGCCCACTGCTCCAGGTGTGTGTGTGTGTGTGTGTGTGTGTGTGTGTGTGTGTTCGTTCATGTTCACTGTACAGCTGGGGTACAGGGGGAAGCCAAATTCCATCTGTGTCACAAAAAAGTCAAATCTGGTTTCCTTTTCTTGTATGTCGACGCTGCAATATTGTGGGAGAATCTTTTCAGGTGTTTCAATATTCTATGTATACGTTGTCTTCAGGAACAGACAGATGGTGGCTTTTGTTACTTTGAAACAATGGGAGTCTATCAACTTCACACCAGACTCATCACAGGTTATTTACTGCAGGATTAAAGTGTTTCTCTACATTCCTACGACTGACTGATCGAGTTGATTCTTTAAGCGTGGAGAAGCAAATCCCACTACCACAGTTTAAGATTCCACAAAAATCCCGATATTCCTCTGGGTCCAGAGTTTTCAGAGACAGGATCAGAAACGGACAGAGGCGGCCGCCGACATCCCAATGAGTGATTCTGAGTCAATTCAGGCGCTCTACTGACTCCGAGACTCTGTACCCGAGGTGACTGTGTAAATTAATTAGACCACTTGCCTCACGAATTTAGAATAAACAGGAGGAGACGGGATGACTTATTCTTAGACCTTCAGGTTACTTTAACCTGGATCCCTTTTGAAATTTGATAAACAAGATTTCCAAAGCATTGCCTTTAGATCATTTGAGTCTCAGTTGTCTGAACTGGGAATTTCTCGGTATCCAGAATTGTTTTTAAATTGGAAGATTCTAAGATATTGTCTTGGAATATTTTGATTCTCAGGGTTGTTTAAACCAGAGAATCTTTCAAATTTATTTAGCTAATTTAATTTTAGGATATTTAATTCTCAATACTGTTCAACCTTGAGAATTTTGTAAAGGGATCCAAATGTTTTTTTTTAGAAAATTCAAAGAGGTAGATGCAAGGTTTTGGAAATCAATGTTATTTTTCAGGGCTGTTCAAATTAGTTTTCGAAGGTTTTAAGACAAGGGAGCCGAGTTCTGACTATACACATAAAATTAGTACATAAGGAGACATTGTTACAAACTCCGTTAATCTACTGTCGGACTGAGGCAAGGGACTCTGGAGCAGGTGAGATTAAAGGTAGGAGAGAATGTGCTTGTTTTAATTGTGGGAGATCAGACTGTTTTGTAGAGCATGCAGATCAGGAAAGTTCCAAAACAGCAGAAGCCATACTCAGGTTATTGCTCCTCTGACCTTCTAGATCTATTTTGCTGATCCAGAGTTCAGTTACATAACCAGATCCAGACTATGCTGAATAGGATAAGGTGGGAAAAAATGTAGACAGTCTGTAAAGATGATTTTGAAACCCAGTGAGGAACCGAGTCTAAATGTAAGAATTTGCTTGGAAATTGCTGCACCAGAGTCAACCCAAAGGGAATTAGTTTTAGTACTTATGGAGGGGTCAGTACCCATATCCGTCAGTACGGACACAATTCTAACAGTGGATGTTTCAGGCTTACCACTCACAGAACATTTGTGCAGTCCTGTGAAGGTGAAATTGGGTAATAGAACAGTAAAACACTGGTTTACAGTCTCCACACATTGCCCTGTGAATTTACTAGGGCGTGATCTTATGGGTAGCTTTCAGTCTAAACCTACAATGTACAGATTCAGGTTTTTCTGCTGCTGGTCCTAGTGTAGCGATATTTCCACTTAAAATAATCAATTTCCTTTTGAAAAGTACGGCCATTGTTGCATGTGAATATTCACTGGTGAATAGTCCTCTGAGAGCGGTAAATGCAGCAGTATATCCTGCTGGTCCAATTGTACATAATCTGGCAACTATTGGGGTGCAATATCTGCTGGGAATTCATTCTCAGATCAGGTGGCTAGAAACAGCTATGTCAGGAAATGCAGAAGAGAGAATAAAAGCCCATATGGATCTGCATCTGTCGGTCATAACAAAAGGGATGTTTTTATTGATTGACCTTTCATTCTAAATCCAGTGAAACTAATATTAGTGATCTACCTGTGACCATGTTGAATGGCTAAAAGCATTGACATTTAAACGCAGTAATTCTATCCTACACATTTTTCTATATTTCTATTTTATTTTATTTTCGATGCGGTTCTGCTTTAGAAGCTCGAGATGTGATTCGACACGGACCGTCGAGCGACCGTCCCTACTTTATAGTCTTTAATATCAGCTTTGTCTTCTTTATCTGAGCCAGTTGTTGTGATACTTGTGCTCTCTGCTCCCTGTGTTACTGTACAGTACTCTCTCACTGACCTTCGTTTGAGTTTGTCTGTTTACTCTGGAGAAACTTGGCGACTGCTGAGGAGCGAGATCTCCAGGCGTTCTGCAAGGAGGTTATCGAGCTTGACTTCTGCTGTCCCACACCGGAGAGGGCCTGGGGCTGCCAGCGCGGCCTAGAAAAGCCGAGGGCAGTTTTCACCTCTGCTAACTGGTGCGAGGTCCTCAGCTCTTCACCTGCTCCCTCACCGAGGACAGCTCCTCAGGGTGGTGTTTCCGTTGTTGGAGGTTCTACTTTAAAACCCTTAAAAGTATCAGGACCAAAGCGTAAGACTCTCCTTTTTATTTATTTATTTATCTTCTCTCTCAAGGAGTGCTGGACATCGCCAGGTGGCTTCGGTACCATCATTCTCCACTTTTCTCTGCCCAGTGCAGTGAAGCCCTGAAGGAGCACTGCCACACACTGCTGGACACCACTCGGAAAAAGACAGGACCCCAGGGTAGGCAACTGGGTAGTGGGCAGGTCATTTTATAATAATTTCTTCTGTCATTTCTCTGCTTGATTTTAAAAAGTAATATATCATTGTCCCTCATAGTATCTCAGACAGACCCTGCAGTATAGAGACAGTGTCTGTCCCCCCGCATGGTTTATAACCGTAACGTCAGAAAACTGGTTTAGGGGGAGTCACATGACTCCATTCATGGGCTTGGTTGCAGCTGGCTAGAGCTCCCGATCGAGTTTAGTCCTTACTTTATTGACTCTTTTTGGTAACCGGTGCAGTTAAGGATGTTTTTTTTTTTTTTTTTTTTTTTTTTTTTTTTTTTTGCAGGAAATCTCTGCCTTCTACTCCAAACTCGTCACCAGTAAAAAAAAAAAAAAAAAAAAAAAGGTAATATCTGTCTCCTCCTCGCCTCAATCTAATACGCCGGATCCTCTGCTGTGCTGGAGAAAACAGTCATGGCGTGGCTCTCAGCAATGTTAGAAGTGTTCTTTACATACATGTCTACATTTCAGGATGTGTTTAAAGGGAGCAGAATAAACTTCTGTTCGGACACTCAGATCGTTTGGACGCTCTGGAACGGTTGGTGTTGGAACTGCAGGGCCGGGGTTCACAGAACAGCCTGTGCATTCTTGTTCTCCCGGAGGGCGCAGAGAAAGACGACCCTAACAGTTTTATCAAGAAGCAGCTCAATGTTTGGCTACCAGAACCAGTTAAGGGTCTTTTTATACTTGAATTTATTTTTAATCTTTATGGCTTTGAAAGTCTTGAGCTGGAACATTTTAATGGTCTAAATGAGCCTTCTAAACGTGCTAGTTTGGTCTGATTAAGGATCCCATTTGAGAGATGTTAATTTTCCCAAATGCAATAAACTCTGTAGAGTTGCTTCTTCAACTGCAAATACTACAACTAAAGGAGTTCTTATCTTGGTACACTGAAAAAAAGAACTTGTTGGATTTACTTAATTCAATAGTGGACATTGGTTGCACACATTTGTTTTGCTTCAGCAGCAACTTAAACAATTAAGTTAAATGAACACAAGTTTTTCACATTTAATAAACATGTATATTTTGTGTTGATAACGTGTGATTGAAACATGTTATGATGAAGTGATTTGAGCTCCTAGAACACTTTAATCCGTTGCAATTTTCTCACTTTATTCCAACCCTATTCGATAACTTTTACTTAAATACTACTGGTCACTTAAATACTACATGTTATCTTCATTTTAAATGCTGATATTATATTCAAGTGTCAAATACTAAATTTTACAAATAGAGGTCTTACAACAGATTGTATTGTTCTCTTCAAAGATGGTTGCCAGTAACTCTTAGTAATCTTTCAAAACAAAATGTCTATTTTCACTGCAGTGACCATAGGTAAAGAATTGAACTAACATTACTGCTCCACTGAGATATAAATCAACAATTAAGAAGTAATTTCTGTTTTACAGTGTTTTGACTCAGTCGCAGCACAGAAGTTAGACATTTTCTTTTAGGCAACCATCTTGGAAAATCAACACAAACCCTCTGCTTAAGACCCCTATTGTCTAGATTAAATGAAAATATTACAACTGTAAACAATTCAGTGCAATTACTGGACTGATTTAAAATGCAGACATTAGTAGCCATTAACATTTAAATAAACTATTACTACACAATAAACACTACTAGGAACACCCTGATAACTTTCGTAAACAATTATTACCCATTTTACCTCTGTTAATAATAAAAATTAGCAGTTGCATGTCAACACCTTTATTTATAAACAGAAATACAGGGTCAAAAATGGCAACAATATTGTGACATAAGTTCAAAACTCTTCCCTCCAATTGAATTTAACCAAACATGTCACTTCACATGGTCCTGATGGGACTAGACTGCCAAACTCTACAGCTCTTCACTTTTAAAGAAAAATATAAACTGAAATTGAAAAGTGCTGCCTATCAGAAAACTTGTACAAAAAGGAGGCAGGGGGAGGAATGGCCCCATCAACATGGCAGTTACAGAGTTGAATAAACTTTAATACAAGTTCCTAACAAGGAACTCTGATTTGTTGTGATTAGCTGATTGTTTGGTTTTTTTTTTTTGGTGAATAATCAACCTCCAAAACATAGGAGAGCAAGTTTAAGACTTACAGCTCTCACCTGGAGCTGACCAAATCACATGTGAAACAGAACAAGACAATGTAATAAAAATCTGTTTTATAACAAGTGTTCTTTATCATTAAATCTAAACACAAGAGAATTTTTTTTTTTTTTTAATAAAATCTGAACAGTGAACTCGCTGAACAGTTTTTTGTTTTGGGTTGCTGATTGTTCACCCTGAACATTTAACCTCCAAAAAGTAGGAGATTACTGTAAATGTGTGATTTTAATGTCTTTCATACATTAATAGAAGGTCCTAACAATGAACTCTGATTTGTTGTGGTTAGTTGGTTATTCACCTTCGGGAAAAAAAAAAAAAAAAAAAAAAATTCAACCTCCAAAACATAGGAGAGCAAGTTTGAGACTTAGAAGTACTCTCACCTAGAGCTGACCACATCACATACAAAAGAGCAAATTTTCCTAACAGGAGCAGTTTTGTTCCAACAAAAAAAATGCATTTTACAGCAAGGAGGTAGTGTCATTCAAATGTAAACAACTAAAGAAAATGTACTTTTATGGAATTGCTGATTGTTCATCGGAAAATTCAACCTCCAAAACGGAGAGCAAGTGTGAGATATAATTGTCCTCTCACCTGGAGCTGACCACATCATGTACACAACAGTGAGTTTTTCTTACAGGAGCAGTTTTGTTTTCAAGTTTTGAGCTTTTCTTGAGAGCTGAGTCGCATCCAACTCCATTACCAACTTTTGAATCACCTCAAAAGTGAAGCGTAGTTGTGATGGGTATCTCATGTTCAAGGAGTAAAAAAGTCCAAACAACATGGCTACTGCAAGGGCCACGTTATCAAGGTCCTGAAGAACCACAACGCCTTCAATGATGATGCCAACATCAGAAGAGTCACTGCCTGGCGTCTCTCTGGTGACGTAGATGCCCACTGTAGTTTTTTCTATTGCGCTCAGTGTAGCAGCCTCAGCCATGTCCTGTGTAAAGATAAAACTTTTTTTTTAAAAACATTTTCTAAAACCCATGTTAGCAGAACAGTAGATGGCTGTAGCCAAAGACAGCCCTTCCAATTTCTACAAAAGAAAAAAAACCCTGACATTTATTTAAGCTCAAATGGAGAGGAACCTTGAAGATTTACATTAGTTTTTGTTTGAAAGATATTAGCCCACCAGAAGCCATACTAAGCCAATAAAATGATTTAAGATTTTCTTTTAGACTCTCAATTTGGATTGTACAAGTCTGGTACTGTTTGGGCAATGAACATTCAAGCAAAAACTAATGTTAACATTAACTTCACATTTTTTTCCTAGATGATTTTGATCATTAACCTGGACTTGATATACTCCAGGGCCGTAACTCAGTCCCAGTTACCTTTGTCAGCCCAGTATGGGAAGATGGTGTAATTTTCTTCAAAGTGATCAAAATGGGTGGTTATTCACTTTCATACAGGGTTCCTATTGCTTAAGACAAGTTAAAATTTAGACTTTAAGACCTCTCTAATGTCCCTTTAAATTAAATTTAAGACCAAATTCACAATAAGCACAAATATGAAAAACGTTTATTTATACATAAAACTGTCTGTGAGAGGAATTCTGTAAACTATTTAAAAAATAATTTTATTAATTATTTTAATATTTGAGACAAATTACAATCATCCTACTAACACCTAAAGTGTTAACATTAAGACCTCTGAAAGACTGATTTAAGACATTTTAAGGATAATTAAAGCCTTATTTTTGGACTGATGAATTCAATGCCTTTTGAGGATCCACAGGAACCCTGTCATAATGCTATTATGAAAGTGAAAAATCCTCCATTTATCAGTAGGGGGATATGGAGAAAAATTGGTAGGTTTGAAAATCTAATGTGACAAGTTTAACTTATTGTTTTAATCTCAGCAATGGAATTACTTTGGAATTACTAGAATTACTTTCCCAAATTAATAAAGAGGGTCTTAACAGCATAATCACAGAAATAACTGAATGCATAGTTTTACAATGTTGTATAGCCAAAATCGACTCAAAACACTCACCATGTACTCCTGCACCAAGACATCAGGACTCTCATTCAGATAGATGCAGAGTCCTTTGATGAGGGACTCCCTTCGAGCATCAGTGTCATCCTTAAGAATTACAACAAGGAAAATAGAGATGTGAACTCAAATTTTCAGTAGCACAAAAGAAGGTGATCAAAAGACAAAAACTTTGACTTTTCTAACCAGTCATCATATGACACTAACATCTACAAAATATAAAAACTGTACATTTGACCTGACCATTATGGACTGGACTTTTTATAATGTCCTGATGATATAAAAAAGATAAATGTCTCACAGTGGAACAGTGAATGCAAAATAAAAATTAAAGGGTTATTTCAGTGAAATCAAAAATCCATCCCTCACTCACTCACTCACTCACTCCCTCACTCCCTCCACCATTCACCCCCTCCTACCCTCCCTTCATAACTCAGTCCCTCCCTCCTTCCATCACTCACTCAATCTACTTTATTTATAACTGCAGGTAGATTAGATTATCAGTAATCACACACCAAGTAAGCAATGCAATGGTTACAGTATACCAATCTTTCACTAAACAAATGCAATGCATATGTACTTTATGGGATGGAAGAAGTTGAAAGTTCTTACCGACATTGTGGCAGCTATGTTTTTCAGCTTTTTGCCCGGCTCACCCGATCGCTTTGCAAACACTCTCAGCAGACTTTCAGAAAGAAAGTCAAGCTGCGACAGAAATCTTGACTGTAGAGGCATTGTTGTGATGCGCTTGAATTCCGCATTTATCTGAAACAACATGAAATTATTATTAAATGACAGTCAAAAGATTTCAAGAGACATTTCAAATATTAAAAACAACTAGGGGTGCACGATGATATCGGTTTTATATCGATATCGGCCGATTTTTAGATTTGGCTGATATTTCATTTATTGATTAATTTCATTTAATTTATTATTTTTAGTATAAAGCTAATATTTTATTTAACTTTTTTTAAAAAGAGTTTAAACCATGAATAGTCCAAGTAAGGACCAGTTATCTGACTAAATATGGTTAGAAATTTCTCAGGAGACAACTTTCTTTTATTTGCACACAGATGGTTGAAACCTAAAATGTTATGCAAATAAATGTCACATGAATGGTTGGTCATCTGGGCTTTGATATGGAATATTTTGAAACACAAACTAATAAAGTCAACCATTACCTTTAAACATTAATGCATTTATGACAACTAGTCAAAGCATCATTTTTTTAATTACCTCTGCTGCATAAAAAAGAGCTGGCCATCTCTCTTGTACATCACTGATCATGGGATCATCATAGACAATTTCTTGTCTCCTCAAAGCAAATGTTGCATCCATTTTCTTTTTAATTGTCTCTCTGTTGTTGCGCTTCTTCACATCTGATAGGAGTTCAACCCTCATATCCTCAAGGGACTGTTCACTTTCTCCAAGAGGAAAAGAGGGGCAGTAATCCACTTCACCCCTCTTTGGTCTTTTAACATCAAAAGCAGGGGAGCATTTCTCAGCTGGTTTATGTTTTAAAGAATTCACACATACTTCAGGACACCCTACTTTTCGAAGATGTGTGCGATAGTTTGACAACTTGTATTTGAGGCTCATTTTCCATCCTGCATAGCCACTGGGTGAGCCTTTTTCTTTTAAACATGGGTGTCTCAGGATGAGTGCCTCTGCAACTTGGTCAAACTTACTGTCTGTAAGATAAACTGTGTGCTTAACTATCTCCTGGATCAAGCCCTCTAATATGTCAGACTTTAACTTTGGATCAGGAATCAACAGCATCCCATTTTCTTTGAAAGCTACATGGGCCTTCTCTAGCTTAATTTCAGCATCGTACGTGAAACGGGGAACGCAGAACAAATCTGGCCAAGAAGACCGTGATGATGTAGACTCTGAAGATGAAAGAATGATGGTGCCCGCGCCATTAAAAACAACTTCAAATGAAGCAGCGCTAGTATGAAGCAGATAAAAAACAGCGCTGGCAAACAGGCTCACGACAAGTATTTAACGTTACATGGTGATTCTCAAAACAATTAACTACATTTGAGTGCGATTTTGATAATATTCGTCCAGAAAATCAAGACTTACTGAACAAAGTAGGAACGAGCACTCCGACCAACTCCAACCATTTCTTCCCACGTCTTCCTTGTCACGTTGAGGGCGCGAAACAAAATCCCGTGCGGTATCGTGAGATTTAACATTGATACGTTATTGATTCACTTCAGTCAAACATGATATGAACACATTCATGTAGTCTCTCTGCGTGTTATATAGTTTTTACACAATAAAATTACATGTCTGTTTAAAACACGAGGCAGTTGTGTTAAATACACTCAAAATGCTTACATAAATCCAAGACATGGCTAGTCTCCTTTTTTCAGTGTACAGAGGAGTTGGGAGATTACGATGTTAAACCAAGGAAGGGATGAAGAAAGGAGAATAACACACATTACAACAGAAGTAAGAAATGAGAAAATTGCCTTTTTCAGTTCTCGCTCCAAATCCAAGTAATCCCAGTTTTTCTTTTCTTTTAGATTATCTAAAAAAATCTAGTGGTCTTTCAGTTAGTGGTGGGAGCAGATATGAATAGTCATTAATAATTAATTATTTAAACAGTTCAGGGGTGATATTTCTCAGTTAGCTGGCCGCTAGCTCAGAGCTTAAGCTATGTATTACTGCATTGTCTTTACTTAATCTGAGCTCTAAGCAATAAACTTTATCTGAAAGGCACAAAAACCTTCAGCTCTCAATTTAGGAGTAAATTAAACAAATTTCTTATGTTTAATCAGGGTTCAGTGGACGATCAGAGGTTGTTGGAAGCAGTGAATGGTTTCTTTAGGAATAATTCTATTGCATTTGCTTCTTGGCAACAGAAAAGACTGAAGTATCTGGACCTTTTTTGTGCTTCAAGTTTAAATTCAAGTGCAAGCAACACTCTTTCTGGTGATATTGCAATACAAATAGTTTGTTATGAATGAGCTTAATATTCTTCTGAGAGAAAGAGCATAATTCCTTATTAAAAGGGTTGGATAAATTTCTATTTTAATGGAAGCAGGCCCAGTCACTTCTTGGTGCTAAAACTCAGAAGTAATGAGAAATTCTAAAATATTGCAGCAATAAGGTCTCATGATGGATAACTACTTACAGAACATGCACAAATCAGTGATTCTTTTTTACAGGTTCTATTCAGAATTCTAGAAATCAGATGTCCCAAAAGAAACCTTAAATATTGCCCCTTTTTCCATTCCTTATATTTGCCACAATTGTCCCCTGATGAGGTGTCTTATGTAGATCAGGATATTTCTCCTCTAGAATTGAAAGAGACCCTCTGTTGATGAAAAAAGGCAAGTCTCCTGGATTGGACGGTATCCCTGATGAATTTTATTTGTTCTTCTGGGCAGAATTGGGGACTTTATTGTTAGAAATGATGAATTGCTCCCTAGATAAAGGTGAATTTAATAAGGATGTTAATATAGCTTTAATCTCATTATTACCTAAATACAACCCAACTTTTTGCTTTTTGCAACTTGTTTTTAGTTGTTGCCCAGTATTGCTTTCTCCTAGAAAGGGACACATGTCAAGAATGCCTTTTTTTTTTTCTTTTCTCCTTTTTCTTTTTTATATTCCAGTGGTGCTGAGGTGCCCTGTTCCTCCTGCTGTGCCCTGATGTTTGCTCAGCCTGGCTCTCCACTGCCCTGCTGTGTTACGGTTCTGCTCGGCAATAATCCACTCATACCACACTCCATTGCTCTGCATACACATACTTTTTCAGCATGGACTTTAACATTAACACTGAGCATATGTCCAGCCCCTACTCACACACATACTTCACACATACTTCATAACCTGTTCCTACATTAGCTATAGCTCTTCATTATCTCTCTGTCTAGTTCTTAGTGTAATGTTTGTGCTGTGCAGGTCAACCTAAGGCAGATGGGTTCCTTAGACTGAGTCTTGGTTTCTCCCAAGATTTCTTCCTCTTAGTATGAGGGGAATTTTTCCTTGCCACTGACTCTCCTTATGAACAAGCACCAAAACGAGGTGTGGACCCGGATCTCTGTAAAGTGCTTTGTGATATTTGTTGTGAAAGGGGCTATATATATATATATATAAAAGTCACTTTCCACTTCAGTTCACTTCACCTTCCCCTCACTGCATGCTCAGCTTCTGGGAGAGGGGTCAGAGTAAACGTGTCATTTTCAAGGAGAGAAGTCCTCTCCTCTTTCATAGTGTCAACTCAGAATGTTGATTTTGTTGAACCTCTTTAAAGCTCTGAGGTACTGAGGTGCTTTCCTATCTCTTGGATAGTGTGTACTATCTCTCAGTACCTTTTTAAGTACCTTTAAGTTTTTAGGAAGTACACAGACTGCACCCAAGTAATCCTCAGTAAACGCCATGTGAACCTTCTTTGGTCACGTGATCATTTTATTGCAGCCCATAATATAATCCGCTGCATCTGTGGCAACAGCAGAGGAGAATTATATTACTAAGGCTTTAATTCTTTATAAAAGTTGTTAAAGAAGCAGTAATAGCCATCCGCTCTCATCAACTTTTCAGCCGTTACTGCCGAGCATTTACACACTCATGACTACAGGAAAATAAATTGTACTTGTGTACTTGTGCAAGTATGTTATTTTGCTTATTATTATTATTTGCTGACATTAGGAGTAATAATTATAATCTACTCCCATTACTTAACTGTACCCCTTAGCAACCCCCCCCCTTTACAGCTCCACAGCTCTACTGCGCCACCTGTTTTACAAATAATACACCACTATTGCCTGATTCACTTGTGTTTGTCCAAACTGAAACAGCAGCACCATACAGTGATGTCTGCCTGCGTTTCTTCTGTTCATTAATGTTTATCTTCATTTAATTTCATGTATGTAACTGGTTTGTTCTCCTCATAAACAATAATGCATATGCGTGTAGACTGAACATCTGTTGAACACAGAAATAAACAAATACTTCAGTGTTTTATTTGAGGTCATTTCACATCGTCTCCAGTTAAAAAACCCTGGAATACAGAGGATTATGTCAAGAACTTTTGTTTGGAAACAACACCTGACCTTCAATGCAAGAAATACTTTGTTTTGTTGTCTTTTTGAATGAAAGTTGACCAAATTCACACGTTTTCTATATTTATATATTTTTAAGTACATTGTACAGCATGGCCGGGGAACTGATGCGTCTTGACCTGTAGTTGTTTCAGTGAGGCAACAATGCTTCATTTTGAGGGAGACTCTGAGCTGCTGTTTCGATGCGGTCCTGCTTTGAAAGCTTGATGTGATTCAACACAGAACGGCAAGCGATCATCCCTACTTTATAGTCTTTACTATCAGATCTGTCTTCTTTCTGAGCCAGTTGTTGTGATCCTTGTGCTTGTCCCTGTGTTACTGTACAGTACTCTCTCACTGACCGTCGTTTACGTTTCTGACTGTTTACCCTCAAGGTAAGTGGAGGCCATGGAGGAGGAAGCTCTGCAAGAAGGTTGTCCAGCTTGACCGGCAGATCCAGCTGCTTTTGTAGAGGCAGTCCAAACTCCACAGACGGAAGATGAGGCTGTCCGTGACTTCTCTAACACGGTCGTCTTAATTCTACTTCATTCTTGAAGAGAGCCTGGGTGTGTGTGTGTGGCCGGGAAAAGCAGAGGGCACTTCCACAACCACAGCCGGTTTTCACCTTTGCTAACCGGTTCGAGGACAACTCCTCAGGGTGGTGTCCTCACTGTTGGAGATTCTTCTGTAAAGCACTTAAAAGTATCGAAGCCCAAAGAGTAACACCACAGTCTCCAGTTTTCCAGGTGCTGGCATCCTGGACATCGCCAGCCGGCTTCCCGTGGCGTTATTCTGCGCCTGACGCAGCGAGGTCCTGAAGGAACCCTGCCTCGTGCTTCAGAAATACCAAATGGCAGAGTCACTCGCTGTCTTGAAACGCAGACTGAAGACCCACCTCTTCCGAGAATACTTGGGTAAAGAGTAGAGTACTAGAGGCTCCTAATTGGCTTGTGTTTAGCAGTGTCTAAGCTTAGAGGTATCTTTGAATTTTTAGTCTATTCAGAAACAGTCCCTAAGCTGTTCTTTTGCACTGTGCTGCAGCACATGTTCAACCTTCTGTGTTTGTAGGATTTCTTTGATGCTGCTTCTCTCCAGACAAAGTCGTTTCTTTGTGACTGACTTTGTGGACTTCAGCGCATCAGCAAATGAATGATTATCTGTGACTCACATTACGGGAGCATGTTCAGCATCCCCAGTAGTTAGTTCAGAGAATAGTGTGGCCAAGAAAATGGCATTATCAATTCCTTCAGACATCGCCAGTGTTTCACGAAAGAGGTAAAACTTCATTCTTATGGGAGAAGATGGAATCAGATGTCCTCCTTGAGTGCTGTCATCTGAAAGATTTTCAAATGAGGCATCACTGAATAATATCAGTTTAAGAGCACGGTCTCTGCCTCAGTGTTGGAAGTTTAGAACTACCTTCTTGGACTTTGCACACTATTCTGTTTGCTTCATGGACTGTCTGCACGGTTACATTTCTGAAGCTTGATGCCAAGTGACCAGCATCAAACATGACCCCTGGCCTACTGTCTTGTTACCCAGAGATTTTGGCCCATCTTTGACCTGAGTTGGTCCTTCTCTTCCTCACAGAGGGAGGTCTTGTTCGAAGGCTAGTAAAGGGTCTATGTGTATGAGCTGCATGTGTTGAATGTAATTGTTCTGGTGTATTTGTGCTTCTTTGTTATGAGTCACAAAATCTATCCCACAAAAATTATTTTGTATTATCTGTATTATCCTTTATTTCACATGGATCCTTACACTGTTTACTTTTCTCTCAGTCTGAGGAGACGTAGCCTGATATAGGTTCCTCCATGTCTAATACCACTCTTAACAGTCCACTCTTATAGTACACTTTATCACTTATTTCATTTTTACCATCTGTGTGACAAAGGTGCTATCTCAGTGCGCTCTGTATTCTTTCTGGACATTCTGCTTCAGTAAAAGTGGTGTCCTCTAAAGCAGGAGGCTTGTCAGTTAACACAGAGGGCAGGTTAGGATTCTTTCCAAACACCAACGGACGTGGACTGTAGCCATGGACCTTTTGCCTGGTGTTTTTTGCCATAAGGGCCCAGTCCAGTGCAGTATTCGTCATCACTGTTACTTGTCTTTACTTTCATAATGATCTCAGTAAGTGTTTGGTTGTGCTGTTCCAAAAGTCCAGTGCTCCATGGGCTGTATGCAGCTGTTGTCTTTACTTCTATGTTGAGCTTTTCTGCCATTTCTGTCACTTCATCATTGTTGAATTCTCCTCTATTGTCACTGAACAGTTTCTGAGGTGGATCATGCACATTAATCCTATCATGCACAGCGTTTCACTATTACAGAGGACTTCATTGTGGTCAGAATGCTGTCTGCACTAAACTGTGAGAACTGGTCAATGATGTGATAATACCACACACCTAGTTCCAGTTCATGCAGATCTATTGCCCCAGTTTCATTGTACTGAGATGCCAGAGGTAGTCCCACTGCTGGCCTACTAAAATAGACTAGACTTAACCCTTTCGGCTGCGTCTGGTCCTCTAACGGAGATAAGCTTTACCCGAGCCGTCTGAGGTCGGTCTTTCATGTCCGTGAACTGGATAGTTGACAGGTAAGTGATTTTACATGATTTACTCGATTATTTAACCCTTTAATATTAATTTCTCTGCTTGTATTAAACAGTAATAAATCAATGTCCCTCATAGTATCTCAGACAAACCCTGCAGTATCGAGACTGTCTGTTCTCCGTATAATTTATAATTGTAGTGTCAGAAAATTGGCTTTAACATCCTTGTTGTATAGAGTTTATCATTTTAAGCCTGGTAGCTATGCATGTCCTTGTTGCGAATGACTGCAGTGGTCATTACAGCAGATTTCTTTAGGTAATTTGATCTCTACTAGCATTCACCTTTCCCTATCAAAAAGGGTTCTCCTATTTTTCTCTGCTGTTTTTAGATGTGATCAAAGTGCTGAGGTCTCACGTCTTATGCCCTTCTCACTGATCAATAACTGATTCTTCTCCATATAGAGTTCACAGCAAGGAATTTGCAATCAAGCACCTGAGTAATCCTCAGTAAACGCTAGAGTGGATCTACAACCCTCTTGCACACTGGATCTATTGGACCAGCTAGGTCAGTATGTACTAGTTCAAGTACTGCTTTTGCTCATGCATCAGGTTCTGTTTCTACTCTGAGCAGATTTCTCTTGTCTGCAGACTTCACAGTTCAGTTGATCAATCTTACCCTTGATTTTCATGCTCTCTACTGCATAATGTGAAACATCATAATTACAGTGAACAAGGATTTCATGCTGTTTGAATATTGTAACACATTGCAACCATCACCACTGTGATCATTGACCACATTCAGGTAATAAAGCCTTTTGTACTCTTTAATGGGGAACTTGGTACCATTTTAGTGGATGTCTTCTTTTTTATGAGCTTTGTCTTCTTGTTGTGATCCTTGTGCTCTCTGCAGGAGGTCATCAAGCTATTACGGCAGATCCAGCTGTTGTAGAGGCTGTCCAAACGCCACCGACGGAAGGCGAGGCTAGAGACTGCCTGTGACTCCTGGAATGCTGCCTGTGACGCCGTGGTCTTATTTTCAGCACTACTGGTGCAGCGGACACAGGGTAGTCGTCTCCACTCCTGTACCTGAGAGGGTCTGGTAGCGGTTACATCAGTTTCACTCATAGTATTTCAGTCAAATCCTGCAGTATTGAGACTGTTATGGTTTGTAATTGTAACGTCGGGAAATCTACTTAAAAAAATCTTATTAGAATTTATATAAATTTTACTATCTTTCCGAGTACAAGCTGTTTCACATTGAGTTTGGGCTGTTAAAAATACAGTGGGGCAAACAAGTATTTAGTCAGCCACTGATTGTGCAGGTTTTCCTACTTAGAAAGATTAGAGAGGTCTGTAATTTTCATCATAGGTTCACTTCAACTAATGAGAGACAAAATGAGGAAATCTAGGAAATCACATTGTAGGATTCTTTTTGTGGGTTAGATACCTGGGCTGGGCAAACTGCCACTGAGCAAGGCCTTCACCGTCTTTTGTGGGGGCCCACAGCAATGGCTGCCCACTGCTCCAGGCGTGTGTGCGTGTGTTCTCTGCACAGCTGGGTTACAGGGGGTAGATAAATTCCATATGTGTAACAAAATATATCAAATGGTAAATCTGGTTATCTTGTCTTGTACGTCGACGCTGCAATATTGTCTTTTCAGGCGTTTTCATATTCTATGTATAAAATATATTCTATATATTAAATTGTTTCTCTACATTCCTAAGACTGACTGATTGAGTTGATTCTTTAAGTGTGGAGAAGCAAATCCCACTACCACAGTTTTGGAGGTTCCACAGAGATCCCAATATTCCTCTGGGTCCAGAGTTTTCAGAGACAGGATCAGAAACAGAAAGAGGCGGCCGCCGACATCCCAATGAGTGATTCTGAGTCAATTCAGGCGCTCTACTGACTCTGTACCCGAGGTGACTGTAAGTAAATTAATTAGACCGCTTGCCTTACGAATTTAGAATAAACAGCAGGAGACGGGACATCAAATTCTTAGACCTTCAGGTTACTTTAACCTGGATCCCTTTTGATATTTTAATTTTCAAGTTTGTTTTAGACCATTGACTTTTTGCAGCGATCCAGACTCAAAAGATGAAGATGTCCAAGGCATTGCCTTAAGATCATTTGGGTCTCACAGAATCTTCCAATTTAAAACAAATCTGGATACCGAGAAGTTCCCAGTTCAGACAACTAAGATATTGTCTTGGAATAGTTAGATTCTCAGGGTTGTTTAAACCAGAGAATCTTTCAATTTTATTTAGCTAATTTAATTTTAGGATATTTAATTTTCTGTACTGTTCAACCTAGAGAATTTTGTAAGGGGATCCAAATTTATTTTTTAGGAAATTCAAAGAGGTTGAAGCAAGGTTTTGGAAATCAATGTTATTTTTCAGGGCTGTTCAAATTAGAGATTTCGAAGGTTCTGAGACAAGGGACCGTCGAGCGACCGTCCCTACTTTATAGTCCATATATACTCTACTCCCTGTGTTACTGTACAGTACTCTGTCTCACTGACCTTTGTTTGTTTGTCTGTGTTTACTCTGGAGATCTTATATTTTGTCATGTTTCCACTAGTAAACTATATATATTATATTATTTTTGCATTAACAGTTGTTTAGTTATGCACTTTAGTGGCACGAGTTACCGCCACAGAAGACAGATGGGATGAAGTTGAAAACTTGCCGACTGAAGACACTCTAAACAACCATGGAGCCCAAGTCTAAAAAAAAAAAAAACGCTGTTACATTTACATTTACATTTAAGGCATTTAGCAGACGCTCTTATCCAGAGCGACTTACAAAGTGCTTTGCTATTTACCCAAGAAAAAGCCTTAGCTAGTTAGAATAGACTAATAATACAAAAGATACCTCCAAGCTTAGACATTACTAAACACAATACAATAAGGCGACCATAGAACTATTCGTCCAAGTACTCTCTGAAGAGGTGGGTCTTCAGTCTGCGTTTGAAGACAGCGAGCGACTCAGCCGTTCGGACATCCAGGGGCAGCTCGTTCCACCACTTTGGTGCCAGGACAGAAAAAAGCCTGGACGCTTGTCGTCCGCGGATTTTGAGGGATGGTGGGTCGAGCCGAGCCGTACTTGAAGCTCGAAGGGCTCTTGGTGCGGATCGGCTTTTGACCATTGCCATCAGATACGGAGGGGCTGGTCCGTTCTTGGCTTTGTAGGCCAGTGTCAGGGTTTTAAATCTGATGCGGGCAGCTACAGGAAGCCAGTGGAGAGAACGCAGCAGTGGAGTGACAAGGCTAAATTTTGGGACATTGAAGACGACCCGTGCCGCTGCATTCTGGATGAGTTGCAGGGGCCTGATGGTGCGCAGAGGGAGACCAGCCAGAAGAGAGTTGCAGTAGTCAAGTCTGGAAGTGACGAGAGACTGAACAAGCACCTGGGTGGCCTCTCTAGAGAGGAAGGGTCGAATTCTCCGGATGTTGTACAGAAGAAATCTGCAGGACCAAGTTACGTTTGCAACATGACTTGAGAACGATAACTGATCATCCATCACTACACCAAGGCTTCGAGCTTCAGTAGAAGGAGTGACCAGCGAGTTCTCGAAGGTAATGGCAAGATCGTTTCTTGGTCCAGCAGTTCCCGGGATGTACAGCAGCTCCGTCTTGCTGGGGTTGAGTTTGAGGTGGTGAGCCGCCATCCAAGACGAGACGTCGGCGAGGCATGCTGAGATACGGGCAGAAACCTGTGTGTCAGACGGTGGGAAAGAGAGCATGAGTTGAGTGTCGTCGGCGTAACAGTGGTAAGAGAATCCATGGGAGGATATCACTTTACCAAGAGAGTGAGTGTACAGTGAGAAAAGAAGAGGACCAAGAACTGAGCCTTGTGGAACGCCAGTGGAGAGACTACAAGGAGCGGACGTGTCGCCCTGCCGCGTTACCTGGTATGAGCGTCCCTGCAGGTATGATGCAAACCATTGCCATGCAGAGCCGGCAATTCCAAGACCGGCAAGGATAGACAGGAGGATCTTGTGGTCCACTGTGTCAAAAGCTGCGGAAAGGTCAAGAAGGATCAGAACCGAGGACAGTCTGGCAGCTTTAGCTGCATGGAGCTTCTCTGTAACTGCAATGAGAGCAGTTTCAGTAGAGTGAGCAGCTTTGAAGCCAGACTGGTTAGGGTCCTGAAGATTGTTCAGAGTGAGAAAGAGAGACAGTTGGTTGTAGACGGAACGTTCGAGAATCTTTGAGAGGAAAGAGAGAAAAGAGATAGGTCTGTAGTTGCCGATGTCCAAGCTGTCCAGAGTTGGTTTCTTTAGGATGGGCACGACTCTGGCAGACTTGAAGGCCGATGGTACCTGACCTGATGACAAAGAGCTGTTTATGATAGAGGAGATGAAGGGGAGGAGGTTTGGAGCGATTGTTTGGAACAGAGGGGATGGAATAGGGTCTAGTGGACAGGTGGTAGGATTATTGGAGGTGAGAAGATGTAGGAGGTCATCTGTGGAAAGAGGAGAGAAGCAAGTCAGAGAAGAGGGAGGAGGAGGGCAGTGATCGAGAGGGGGGTAGAGGCAGGGGGGAAGGATCGGCGGATCTTGTCAACCTTTTCTTCAAAGAAGGAGACAAAATCATCTGCAGACAGGGTAGTGGGAGGTGGGGGAGTAGGAGGGTTGAGGAGAGAGGAGAAGATGGTGAATAGTTTGCGTGGGTCAGATGCAGAGGATTCCAATTTCCCCCTGTAGTAAGATGCTTTAGCGGCAGCAACTTCCGTTCTAAACCTGGAGAGAAGAGACTGATAAGAGTGGAGGTCGGAGTCGTGTTGTGACTTCCGCCACTTCCTTTCAGCCAGTCTTAGCTCTCTACGGTTGTTGCGGAGAACATCTGACAGCCATGGGGAAGGTGGAGAAGAATTTGCTGACCTAGGGGAGAAAGGGCAGAGAAGGTCGACAGAGGTGGAGATAGAAGAGAGGAGAGTGTCTGTAGCAGTTTCAAGTGGGAGAGAGGAGAAAGATTCAAGATGGGGAAGAGTGGTCAGGACAGTAGAGGCAAGAGCTGAGGGGGAAACAGAGTGAAGATTGCTGTTAACGTTTCCTTACTGGATGGATCTTCCCATGGGTGTTCTGCCCATTGAAATTGAACAGGCTTTAACATTCCTTTCCGAAAGCTCACCATGGAGCATCCTGGTCCACTTTCACCACTAAAGAAGTTATTTTAAGAGCTGCGCTGGAGAAATGTTCAATCTCTCATAATTGGTCAACCTTGTGCTTCTATACTGACCTGATGGTGGAAGTTTTACACATGAAAGCCTTGGCTCAGAGTGGCATGTACTCTCATTACCATGTCTCCAATGGATTGCTGGATTACTTTCTTATTCCTACTAACTCTATACATATGTTGAATGTTTTATCGGACCACAGTCCAGTATATTTGGATATCCCACTAAATTTAACAGCATTAAAAACACCTCAGTGGAGATTTAACACATTTACTAAATAAAGAAGTGTGTTGTTTCTATGTTAAAGAGAATAACAGATTATTGACTAGACAACTGCAACTCTCCAGTTACCAGTGCAATTAAATGGGACGCTAGTAAATGCTAAATTAAAACTTAAGCTTGAATAAACTTTTTTCTAAACAGAAATACTAGGAGTTTAGTAATGAACCCAGTGGTTTATTAGCTCACCAGCTTAATTACAACAGACTGAACGATCTATAAAAGCTATTAAAACTCCTTCTGGTGATATTTCCTACGACCCTCGCATAATTAATGATACTTTCTGTAACTTAATCACTTTACACTTCAGATTGTAGCAGTTCACATTTGGATAGATCAAATTACTTAGAACATTTCTTTCCCTAGAGTCTCAGATCAGACTTTTTTGAATGCCCTCAGGAAAAGCCCCAGGCCCTGACGCCAAGAAGTTTTGGCCAGATTTATGCCCCATTTTTATTTATGCCCATGATTAACAATAATCTTGAAGAAAATTGAAATGGTCTGCTGTTAAAAAAGGACAAAAACCCAACAGCATGTGCTTCCTACCGACCCATTAACCAGATAACGTTCCCGATAACATTCACCGCCTTTGTGATATTATAAATCTTTTTGCCAAAAGAAAAGACCCTACTTAAGTTGTTTCCTTAGATGCTGAGAAAGCGTTCAGCAGGGTTGAGTGGAATTTTCTTTTTGCTCTACTAGAGAAAATCGTATTGGGGAATAATTTTATAAATATAGTCAAATTGTTGTATTTAGACCCCACAGTCTCTATTAATGCAAACTGTCTTATATCTGGTATTCGTCCAATTAGAAGATGCTGCAGACAAGGCTACCGTCTTTCACCATTGCATTTTGCATTAGTAATAGAACTCCTTGCTGAATAGATTTACATCTAGTTTCATTATTTCAGGAGTTTTAGTGGAAGAAGCAGATCATCGTATTTCATTATTTGCAGACAATTTACTTCTGTATTTAAAGAATCCAGTGACGTCTGTTCCTGAAATCAGGAACATAATCACTGACTACAGTGTGCTATCTGGCTATAAAATCTAATTTGGCAGATCTACAGCTATTCAGCTGAATGTCCCGGATTATATTAAACTAAATCTACCATTGCAGTTGACAAATACTGGCTTTAGATACCTTGGGATAACAATTAACCCTGACCTGAACCACACTTATTTTTTTTTTGTGGCAGAGTTAGTGTAATCAAGATGAACATTTTACATAGATTGCTTTATTTATTTCAAAAGCTGATTATTTTTGGATATTAAAAAGCCCAGATTAAAGTTCTCCCCTCCCCTTCTAAACCCTAAAAAATCTAAGGGGTGAATCCTTACCAAATCTGAGTTTATATTTCTGGGCAACACAGACAGAACACATGTGTAGTTGGTTTTTAAATAGATTAGACTAATTGTGGGTCAGTATAGAAATGTTCATGTTGTGGTGATGACGTGGCTTTAAGCGGACATGAAGGACAGTTCACCAGAAGGATACAGCCAAACACTTCCAGGTAAGTGATATTTAATGTTGAATTCAAAGATCAAAAGAAAATACACACAACAAAAACACAACACAAAAGAGCTAGATTACACACACTTTGTACAACAAGGCCTCAGCTGCCTTCATCTGTGTGCTGCAAAGGCTCACAGACGTTGACTTCTGCTTTAGCCTCATCTGCTCCTCCCTCCTCAGCCTGGAGTGGACCAAGTGTCTACTAAGGGGGTGGTCATCACAAACAATGACAATACAACAGATAACATGGACATTATTTACACATCTTATATACAATTATTATTGATGCGTTTATGGTCATATTTATGTACACCGGTAAATTATGCTAGCTGGAATTATATGTGTAACCTAGGGTTATTGGTTGTGTGTTCTCCCTTGTAGGTTTACTGTGGTTCCTGCCGCCTCCTAGAAGACCCACTCACCAGCGCTCTCATTGTCAGAGTCACAAGTCTCTACTGTGTATGGGCTGGTGATGAGTCAGCTACCACTGACTTCATCACACGTCATCATAGATCCCTAACTTCCCTACCATTTATTTATAATTTTGAGAAAATACAGTCTCTCTTTGATAACTTTGTAGTGTACAGTACGTTGCTTTCTTGGAGAGACGCTAGAAAATATATGAAAGTCTCTAATTGTATCTCTTTATGGTCACCACTCACCTTGAATCCAGATCTACCCCCTCAGCTTGGGGACATTGGGCTTAGTAATTGGACTTTAAGGGGCAAAGAGGATTTTTCCAGTTTATTCACAGCAGGAGCTTTAAACTTATTTGAATGACTCAAAGCTCAGTATTAGGGAGTCCAGAACGTGCTTTATCATTTTCTTCATTTTTGTCAGAAAAGTGGCAAGTTTAGATTTAAACGAATTGGAGGAACAGCTCACCTCGAACAGCTCAGAAAGTAGAATCTCAACCCTCTTTACTTTACTTTATCCAACATGGACTTAGTGAACGGCTAGACAAAGATTCTGGTATGGGTAGTTTTGAACAGAGCAACACGTTTAACGTGCAGGAACAGCAAGATCGTGGCTATGATAACAAATAGAGGTTCAATAGTAATAGCAAAAATTTGGTTATGATTAGCTCCTGTAGGGGCAGTGGTGGTTCCTGGGATATTGATGACAGCCTGTGTATTTCCCTGTGTGTGTATGTGTTCACTGCACAGCTGGGTAACCGGGGGAAGCCAAATTCCATCAGTCAGAAAAAATGTCAGATTTTTTCTTTTCAGGCGTTTCAATAGTCTATGTATATGTTGTTTTCAGGAACAGACAGATGGTGGCTTTCGTTAATGTTCCATGCTGAAACATGTCTTGAGCTTTCGGGAGCGGGGAAATTAGCTTCACCCCAGCCACCTGGGGTCTGTTGTTTTCTCTAGGAATATCAAGAAGGTGCCAGGCCAGGACTGACGGGCCCTTCTCGGTCAGGTTAGTGAAAGAGTTCAAATACAACCATCCTAACCTCTTTCTCTCTCTTTTACATGTACTAAGATGCCCTGCCGTCCAGTCTGGAGGTGTCCATTCATCCGTGTTCTGGAATCAGGCCTTTTCGCACATGTCGCCTAACCCTCTTTTTTCTTTCTTTTCTTCCTTTTTGTTCTCTCTCTGTCTTTTACATGTGCTGAGGTGCCCTGTTCCTCCTGCTGTGCCCTGATGTTCGCTCAGCCTGGCTCTCCACTGCCCTGCTGTGTTAAGGTTCTGCTCCGAGTTCTGCAATGATTCACTCATACCACTGAGGTGCTCTCTCTTTGGATAGCGTGTAACATCACTCAGTAGCTTTTTATGGTTTCAGCCCTAATTTTTGGTAAGTACACAGACTGCACCTGAGTAATCCTCAGTAAACGCCAGAGTGTATCTACAACCCTCTTCTGGACACTGGATCTATAGGACCAGCTAGGTCAGTATGTAAAGTTAAGAGGTTCCCCATGTGAACCTTTGTTTGGTCACATGATCATTTTATTGCAGCCCATAACATGATCTGCTGCATCTGTGGCAGCAGCAGAGGAGAATTATATTACTAAGGCTTTAATTCTTAAGTTGTTAAAGATGCTGATGATGATAAAACTGTTTCTGATTCATGTATATTACCCCAAGCAGTAATGGCCATCCGCTCTCATCAACTTTTCAGCCGTTACTGCCAAGCATTTACACACTCATGACCACAGGAAAATAAATTCAGTGGGAATCGAGCAAAGTACTTGCACAAGTGTTATTTTGCTTATATGTTATGCAAGTATGTTATTATTTGCTGACATTAAGAGTAATAATTATAATCTACTCCCATTACTTAACTGTACCCCTTAGCATCACCCCCCCACAGCTTCTCAGCTCTACTGCACCACCTGTTTTACAAATAGCTTCATCCAAACTGAAACAGGAGCACCATACAGTGATGTCTGCCTGTGTTCCTTCTGTTCATTGTTTATCTACATTTAATTGCATGTATTTCAGTATGTAACTGCTTTGTTCTCCTCATAAACAAAACTACATATGCATGTAGACTAAACATCTGTTGAACACAGAAATAAACAGAAATACTTCATGTTTTATTAGAGGTAATTTCACATCGTCAAATGAGTTAAAAGTTAAAAACCCTCGAATACAGAGGATTATGTCAATAACTTTTATTCTCTTTTGTCGGTTTGGAAAGACCTGACCTTCAGTGCAAAATTTTTTTTTTTTTTTATTGTCTAAACATTTTGTTGTCTTTTTAAATGAAAGTCAACCACATTCACAAGTTTTCTATCTATTATTATTATTATTATTTATTTATTTATTTATTTTATTATTTTTTTAAGTATATTACATAGCGCGGCCGGGGAGCTGATGCGCCTTGACTTGTGGTTATGTTTCAGTGAGGCAACAATGCTTCGTTTTGAGCGAAACTCCGAGCTGCTGTTTCGATGCGGTCCTGCTTTGAAAACTTGACGTGATTCAACACAGAGCGGCAAGCGATCATCCCTTCTTTATAGTCTTTACTATCACCTCAGTCTTCTTTATTTGAGCCAGTTGTTGTGATCCTTGTGCTCTTTGCTCCAAGTACTCTCTCACTGACCGTTGTTTGCGTTTCTGACTGTGTTTACTCTCAAGAAACGTGGCGACCGTGGAGGAGGAATCTCTGCAAGAAGGTTGTCATGCTTGACCGGCAGATCCAGCTACTTTTGTAGAGGCAGTCCAAACTCCACAGACGGAAGATGAGGCTGTCCGTGACTTCTCGAACACGGTGGTCTTAATTCTACTTCGCTCCCGAAGAGGGCCTGGGTGTGTCTGTGTGGCCGGGAAAAGCAGAGGGCTCCTCCACAACCACAGCCGGTTTTCACCTTTGCTAACTGGTTTGAGGACAACTCCTCAGGGTGGTGTCTTCACTGTTGGAGATTCTTCTGTAAAGCACTTAAAAGTATCGAAGCCCAAAGAGTAACACCACGGTCTCCAGTTTTCCAGGTGCTGGCATCCTGGAAACGCCTGCCGGCTTCCCGTGGCATTATTCTGCGCCCGACGCAGTGAGGTCCTGAAGGAACCCTGCCTCACGCTTCAGAAATACAGATGCCAGTATCATCATCATCTTCAGCCCCCTTCCCACCTACCAACAAGTGAGCGAGTCATGTCCTGGCACCGAAGTGGTGGAACGTACTTCCCCTTTGTGTCCAAATGGCAGTCTCACTCGCTGTCTTGAAACGCAGACTGAAGACCCACCTCTTCCAAGAATACTTGGGTGAAGAGTAGAGTATTATGAGCTCCTAATTGGCTTGTGTTTAGCAGTGTCTAAGCTTAGAGGTATCTTTTGATTTTTTAGTCTATTCAAAAACAGTCCCTAAGCTGTTCTTTTGCACTGTGCTGCAGCACATGTTCAGCCTCCTGTGTTTGTAGGAGTTCTTTGATACTGCTTCTCTCCAGACAAAGTCGTTTCTTTGTGACTTTGTGGACTTCAGCACATCAGCAAGTGAATGATTATCTGTGACGCACATTACGGGTGGAGCATGTTCAGCATCCCCAGTAGTTAGTTCAGAGAACAGTGTGGCCAAGAAAATGGCATTATCAATTCCTTCAGACATCGCCAGTGTTTCACCAGCAAGTGTGCTCCTCACAATCCTCTTGACTCTCTTTGACAGCCAAGAAAGAGGTAAAACTTCATTTTTATGGGAGAAGATGGAATCGGATGTCCTCCTTGAGTGCTGTCATCTGAAAGATTTTCAAATGAGGCATCACTGAATAATATCAGTTTAAGAGCACGGTCTCTGCCTCAGTGTTGGAAGTTTAGAACTACCTTCTTGGACTTTGCACACTATTCTGTTTGCTTCATGGACTGTTTGCACGGTTACATTTCTGAAGCTTGATGCCAAGTGACCAGCATCAAACATGACCCCTGGCCTACTCTGTCTTGCTACCCAGAGATTTTGGCCCATCTTTGACCTGAGTTGGTCCTTCCCTTCCTCACAGAGGGAGATCTTGTTCGAAGGCTAGTAAAGGGTCTATGTGTATGAGCTGCATGTGTTGGATGTAATTGTTTTGGTGTATTTGTGCTTCTTTTGAGTCACAAAATATATCCCACAAAAAGTATCTGTATTATCCTTTATTTCACATGGATCCTCACACTCTGTGTTTACTTTTCTCTCAGTCTGAGGAGATGTAGCCTGATACAGGTTCCTCCATGTCTAATACCACTCTTAACAGTCCACTCTCTTATAGTACACTTTGTCACACAGATGGTAAAAATGAAATAAGTGATAAAGGTGCTTCTGCAGTGCTCTCCGTATTCTTTCTGGACATTCTGCTTCAGTAAAAGTGGTGTCCTCTAAAGCAGGAAGCTTGTCAGTTAACACAGAGGGCAGGTTAGGGTTCTGTCCAAACACCAACTGATGTGGACTGTAGCCATGGACCTTTTCCTGGTGTTTTATGCCGTAAGGGCCCAGTCCAGTGCAGTATCCCAGTCACCACTGTTACTTGTCTTTACTTTCACGATGATCCCAGTAAGTGTTTGGTTGTGCTGTTCCAAAAGTCCAGTGCTCCATGGGCTGTATGCAGCTGTTGTCTTTACTTCTATTTCTGTCACTTCATCATTGTTGAATTCAACTCTATTGTCACTGAACAGTTTCTAAGGTGGATCATGAACATTTAATCCTATCATGAACAGCGTTTCACTATTTCAGAGGACTTCTTTGTGGTCAGAATGCTGTCTGCACTAAACTGTGAGAACTGGTCAATGATGTGAAGATACCACACGCCTAGTTCCAGTTCATGCAGATCTATTGCCCCAGTTTCATTGTACTGAGATGCCAGAGGTAGTCCCACTGCTGGCCTACTAAAATTGTGTTTTCTAGCAGCTTGAATTCTAATACTGCGTCTGGAAGTTCCATGTTGTATTTATGCATCTGTGAGTACCTTCACTCTTCCATGTCTGTATAATTTCTTTCGGCTGCATCTGGTCCTCTAACAGAGATAAGCTTTACCCGAGCCGTCTGAGGTCGGTCGTTCAGGTCCGTGAACTGGATAGGTGACAGGTAAGTGATTTTACATGTTTTACTTAATTATTATTATTATTTTTTAACCCTTTAATATTCATTTCTCTGCTTGTATTAAATGGTGATAAATCAATGTCCCTCATAGTATCTCAGACAAACCCTGCAGTATTGAGACTGTCTCGTTCTCCGTATAATTTTTAATTGTAACGTCAGAAAATTGGCTTTAACATCCTTGTTGTATGGAGTTTATCATTTTAAGCCTGGTGGCTATGCAAGTCCTTGTTGCGAATGACTGCAGTGGTCATTACAGCAGATTTCTTTAGGTAATTTGATCTTTACTAGCATTCACCTTTCCATATCAAAAAGGGTTCTCCTATTTTTCTCTGCTGTTTTTAGATGTGATCAAAGTGCTGAGGTCTCACGGCTTATGCCCTTCTCACTGATCAATAACTGATTCTTCTCCCTATGGAAGAATATAATCCTCAGTAAACGCTAGAGTGGATCTACAACCCTCTTGCACACTGGATCTATTGGATCCTTTTGCTCATGCATCAGGTTCTGTTTCTACTCTGAGCAGATTTCTCTTGTCTGCAGACTTCAGAGTTCAGTTGATCAATCTTACCCTTGATCTTCATGCTCTCTACTGCATAATGTAAAACATCATAATTACAGTGAACAAGGATTTCATGCTGTTTGAATATTGTAACACACTGCAACCATCACCACTGTGATCATTGACCACATTCAGGTAATAAAGCCTTTTGTACTCTTTAATGGGGAACTTGGTGCCATTTTTGTGGCTATGTCTTCTTTTTTTTATGAGCTTTGTCTTCTTGTTGTGATCCTTGTGCTCTCTGCAGGAGGTCGTCAAGCTATTACGGCAGATCCAGCTGTTGTAGAGGCTGTCCAAACTCCACTGACGGAAGGCGAGGCTAGAGACTGTCTGTGACTCCTGGAATGCTGCCTGTGACTACTGGTGCAGCGGACACAGGGTAGTCATCTCCACTCCTGTACCTGAGAGGGCCTAGAAGCATCCAGCGTGGCTGGGAAAAGCTGAGTGCTCCTCCACCACCACAGCCATTTTTTTCCTATGCTAACTGGTTCAAGGACCTCTGCTCTGCTCCGGCACAGAGGGCGAGTCCTCAGGGCGGTGTTCTCACTGTTGGAGATTCTTCTGTAAAATGCTTTAGAATTGACCCTTAACAGTAATGTCACAGTCTCCTGTTTTCCAGGTGCTCGTGTCCTGGACTTCGCCAGGTGACTTTGGCACCGTCGTTCTCCACTATTTTCTGCTTGTATTAAAAAGTAGTATATCAGTCTCACTCATAGTATTTCAGACAAATCCTGCAGTATTGAGACTGTTATGGTTTGTAATTGTAACGTCGAAAAATCTATATAAATTCTAATAAGATTTTTAAAGTAAATTCTTCCATCTTTTCCGAGTACAAGCAGCTTCACATTGAGTTTGGGCTGTTAAATATACAGTGGGGCAAACATGTATTTAGTCAGCCACTGATTGTGCAAGTTCTCCTACTTAGAAAGATGAGTGAGGTCTGTAATTTTCATCATAGGTACATTTCAACTATGAGAGACAAAATGAGAAAAAAAATCCAGGAAATCACATTGTAGAATTTTTTTGTGGGTTAGATAACTGGGTTGGGCAAACTGCCACTGAGCAAGGTCTTCACCTTCTTTGGTGGGGGCCCACAGCAATGGCTGCCCACCGCTCCAGGCGCGTGTGTGTGTGTGTGTGTGTGTGTGTGTTCGTTCATGTTCACTGCACAGCTGGGTTACAGCGCGGAGAAGCAAATCCCACTACCACAGTTTTTGAGGATCCACCAAGATCCCAATATTCCTCTGGGTCCAGAGTTTTCAGAGACAGGATCAGAAAGTGACAGAGGCGGCCGCCCACATCCCAATGAGTGATTCTGAGTCAATTCAGGCGCTCTACTGACTCCGAGACTCTGTACCCGAGGTGACTGTAAGTAAATTAATTAGACCGCTTGCCTTACGAATTTAGAATAAACAGAAAGAGACGGTATGCCATATTCTTAGACCTTCAGGTTACTTTAACCCGGATCTCTTTGATATTTTAATTTTCAAATTAGTTTTAAATCATTAACTTTTTGCATGATTCGGGCTCAAAGGATGAAGACGTCCAAAGCATTGCCTTAAGATCATTTCAGTCTCAGTTGTCTTGGAAACTTTGAATTGCGATACATTTCGATCCCTGAAAAAAATTCTGCTTTAAACAACCCTGAGAATCTGGATATTTAGACAAGATTCTCAGGTTACACGGCCAAGATCTGAGCTGCCAAGTGAGAATAACGAGACTGAGACTAATGACTTTTGTTGATGAATTTGCAAAACATTTCTGGTCAGAATGAATGATATTGGGTCAATAAAGGGAGCAAGTGGTGCAAGCAAAACAGCTGATAGGCCTTACTATGCTCAATGTCCCATGTCTACCTGTGGCAATGTTGAATGGCTAATAGCATTGACATATAAATGCAGTAATTCTATCCTACACTTTTTCTATATATTTTTTATTTCGATGCGATTCTGCTTTTAAAACTGATTCGACACGAACAGTTGAGTCCCTACTTTACAGTCTTTAATATTAGCTTTGTCTTCTTTATCTGAGCCAGTTGTTGTGTTCCTTGTGTTCTCTGCTCCCTGTGTTACTGTACAGTACTCTGTCTCACTGACCGTCGTTTGCGTTTTGTCTGTGTTACTCAAGAAACTTGAAGACCAAGGAGGAGCGAGATCTACGGGTGCTCTGCAAGGAGGTCACCAAGTTTGACTGCTGCTGTTGTAGAGACTCCTCCAACGCTGGCCATCTTAAATCCAGCACTACTGGCACGGCAGACACAGAGGGTTGTTGTCTCCACTCCCGCACTGAAAAGGATCTGGGCCCGTTTGCGTGGCCTGGAAAAGCAGAGGGCTCCTCCACCACCACAGCCTGTTTTCACCTCAACTAACTGACGCGAGGTTTAGTTCTTCGACTTCACCTGCTCCCTCACCGAGGACAACTCCTCAGGACTGTATTTTCGTTGTTGGAGGTTCTACTGTAAAACCGTTAAAAGTATCGGGACCAAAGAGTAACGACTCAGTCTTTTTTTCAGGAGTGCTGGACATCACCAGGTGGCTTCGGTACCATCATTCTCCACTCTTCTCTGCCCGATGCCCTGAAGGAGCTCTGCCACACACTTCTGGACACCACTCGGAAAAAGACAGGACCCCAGGGTAGGCAACTGGATAGTGGGCAGGTAATTAATTTACATGATTTACTGGATTTTATAATCATTTATTCTGTCATTTCTCATCTTGATTTAAAAAGTAATGTATCAGTGTCCCTCATAGTATCTCAGACAAGCCCTGCAGTATGGAGACTGTCTCTGTTCTCCGCATGGTTCGTAATTGTATTGTCAGAAAACTGCTTTAGGGGGAGTCACGTGAACCCATTCATGGGCTCGGTTGCAGCTGGCTAGAGCGCTTGTTGAGGCAAATAAACTCTTATATAGCATGAGCACTCACCGCTCTTTCATAATCATCATTTACTGATTAGAAATGTTGTTTCATTGCCCCCCAATGGGAGAGCAAAGGACCTCGACCTCCAGGAGTTATCTGCAATGAAAATGGGTTAAGATCTTTCCAGGCTATCAAGGAGCAATGTAATGTGCCCAGCGCCTCTTTCTTTAGGTATCTGCAACTTAAATCAGCCCATTAGTCTCAGAGACTCACTGAACTCCAAATTACAGCCCCACCTTTTGCTTAAAGGGCTTTACTCCAGTCTTGCTCGGCTTCCAGTATTTACAATTCTTGAGCCTCTTGTAGATGGGTTGGACTGTGTGTGCACCAAAGATCTTAAGTAATTTTTTTTTTTAATGTTTTTAGGACCATGCATGAGAAATTATCATTTTATCTTTGAGGAATTATGATCACCCAATTATCCACTGAAAATGTCTACATAGATTCTATCTGTCTTTCTAAGAGGATTCCATATGCAGCTTTTCCAATCTCCAGCTTTTGATTTGTGCTTCTGCATACATTATGGATTAAAATTTCTCTCCCTAGTGTCTCAGATCAGCATACTTTTTTGTATCCAGTGATGTCCGTTCCTGAAATCAGAAACTTCGTCACTAATTATAGTGTGCTATCTGGCTTTAAAATCAGTTTTGGCAGGTCTACAGCTATTCAGCTGAATGTCCCGGATTATATTAAACTAAATCTACCATTCCAGTTGACAAATACTGGCTTTAGATACCTTGGGATACCTTGGGATAACAATTACACCTGACCTGAACGACACTTTTTGGGGGGCAGAATTTGTGTAATCAAGATGAACATTTTACCTAGATTGCTTTTTTTATTTCAAAACCTGTCTTGTCATTTGACCCACATCTTTTTTTATAAAGGTAAATCAATTAATAAGTAGATTTTTTTGTAATGCTAAAAAGCTCAGATTAAAATTCTCCACCCTTCTAAACCCTAAAATCTAGGTGGTGTATCTGCAAATCTGAGTTTATATTTCTGGGCAACACAGGCAGAACAGATGTGTAGTTGGTTTTTAAAATAGATTAGACTCATTGTGGGTCAGTATAGAAATGTTCATGTTGTGGTGGTGATGGCGTGGCTTTAAGCGGACATGAAGGACAGTTCACCAGAAGGATACTGCCAAACACTTCCAGGTAAGTTCCAGTGATATTTAATGTTAAATTCAAAGATCAAAAGAAAATACACACAACAAAAACACAACACAACACAAAAGAGCTAGATTACACACACTTTGTACAACAAGGCCTCAGCGGTCTTCATCTGAGGGCTGCAAAGCCTCACAGACGTCTACTATTGCTTCAGCCTATTCTGCTCCTCCCTTCTCAACCTGAAGTGGACCAAGTGGTTACTAAGGGGTTGGTCATTAGAATCAAACAATGACAATACAACAGATAACATGGACATTATTTACACATTATATACAATTATTAATTGTGTTTATAGTCATATTGATGTGTACTGGTAAATTATGCTAACTGGAATTATATGTATATCCTGGGGTTATTGGTTGTGTGTTTTCCTACTTCTAGGTTTCCTGTCGGCTCTTTGAAGACCCACTCACCAGCGCCTGCACCACCGTTGCCTGAGTCACTTGTTTGTCCATAAGCTTTGTCCAAACTGAAACCGGAGCACTATACAGTGGTGTCTGACTGTGTTTCTTCTTTTAATTGAACTTTATTTTTAATGTAAGCTTTTAGTTCATATGTTTTATATTCAGCTCGTTATGCTCGAGTCTACGATGGGTCCGGGGAATTTACGCGCTTCAAACTTGACTGTATGTCAGTGACGCAACCACGTGATCGCCTGTATTTTGTGAGAGACTCCGAACCACTGTTTCGATGCGGTCCTCTTTTGAAAGCTCAGAACATGGTTCATCCCTACTTTATAGTCTTTTAATATTAGCTTTGTTTTCTTGAGCCAGTTGTTGTGATCATTGTGCTCTCCCTGTGTTACTGTACAGTACTCTCTCACTGACCATCATTTGCGTCTCTCTCTCTGTGTTTACTCAGGATCATGGCGACCGCGGAGGAGCAAGATCTCCAGATGCTCTGTAGGGAGGTCGACAAGCTTGACCGGCAACTTTAGCTGCTGTTGTAGAGGCAGTCCAAACTCCACCGACAGAAGACGAGGCTGGAGGCTGCCTGTGACTCCTCCAACGCAAGCAGTATCGGCTCGGCGAACACAGAGGGTCATAGTCTCCTCTCCCACACCTGAGAGGGCCTGGAAGTTTCAGAGTGGCCTGGGAAAAGCAGAGGGCTCCACCACCACCACAGCCATTTTCACCTCTGCTAACTGGTTTGAGGACCTCAGCTCTTCACCTGCTGCGGCACAGAGGACGACTCCTCAGGGCGGTGTTCTCACTGTTGGAGATTCTTCTGTAAAACCCTGAAAAGTATTGAACCTAAAGAGTAATGCCACAGTCTCCTGTTTTCCAGGTGCTCGTGTCCTGGACATCGCCATGTGGCTTTGGCACCATCATTCTCCACTATTCTCTGCATGATGCAGCGTGGCCCTGAAGAAGCACTGCCGTACGCTTCTGGACACTGTTTGGTTTCCCCAGCTCTTATTGCTCCACTGCTGGCTGCGGGACAAGTCAGTCTGCGCTGACTATGTAGAAAACTGGGAGAGCTTTCTGCTGCGTGTGGTCCTCTACCACAGAGATGAGCTCCACCTGACTCCATATTGTCAAGACAGGTTGCCAAGTAGTATTAAATTTACCACTGCACCCAGTTTTACGTAGGAGGGTTTTTCTCTTTCCCCTTTAAGTAATCTAAGCAGTCTTAGCCAGCACCTTTTGAACAGGATTTCCCCAGATAAAGCCCTTGAGTCACCCTGAATATTGCTGTTGTAGGGAAAGGCTGGATTGGCTTTTAGAAGACTCCTGAAAAGAAGTTTAAAACAATTCCAAAAGTCAGTCATTTTTGGACAAAATGCAGTTCTGAAGCTTTCGACCAGCGTTACGTTTACTGCAGGATTAAAGTGTTTCTCTACATTCCTAAGACTGAATGATTCTTTAAGCGTGGAGAAGCAAATCCCACTACCACAGTTCTGCAGGTTCCATAGAGATCCCAATATTCCTCTGGTCCAGAGTTTTCAGAGACAGGATCAGAAACAGACAGAGGCGGCCGCCGACATCCCAATGAGTGATTCTGAGTCAATTCAGGCGCTCTACTGACTCTGAGACTCTGTACCCGAGGTGACTGTAAATGAATTAAACCACTTGCCTTATGAATTTAGAATAAACAGGAGGAGACTGGACGTCATACTCCTAGACCTTCGGGTTGCTTTTGGATATGTATTTTCCAGGGCTGTTGAAATTAGATTTCGAAGGTTCTAAGACAGGGGAGAGTTCAGACTATACACGTGAAATTAATACAGCAATTTCAGTGCTTATGGAGGGGTCAGTACCCATATCCGTCAGTACGGACACAATTCTAACAGTGGATGTTTCAGGCTTACTACTCACAGAACATTTGTGTAGTCCTGTGAAGGTAAAATTGGGTAATAGAACAGTAAAACACTGGTTTACAGTCTCCGCACATTGCCCTGTGAATTTACTAGGACGTGACTTATTGGGAGCTTTCAGTCTAAACCTACAATGTACAGATTCAGTTTTTTCTTAGCGATTCGAGGTCCAAAGCTCTTCCCGTTCACCTTCACCTGCTCCGTCAGGACATCTCCTCAGGGTGGTGTTCTCATTGTTGGAGGTTCTTCTTTAAAACACCTTAAAGTACTCAACGAGTAACACCACAATCTCCTTTTTTTTTCAGGTGCTTGTGTCCTGTACGGGTTCCGATGATAAAATAGAGAATATTAGACTAAAAATCCAATGTCTGTCCCAAACCACAGTGGTAGACAATGAAGAATGCTGCACCAGCTCCACGACATACCTACAGTACTTTAGCCCAGTTACAGAAGAAGACTTGCTCAATATAATGAACTCTAAATCTGCATCATGTATATTAGATCCAGTACCAACACTGTTGTTTAAACAGACCTTGCCAAAGGTTGGTAAACCATTATTTGACAGTTAATGCCTCTCTTGGCATGGGCTTCATATCTAAATTTCTTATATTGGCGATTATAAAGCCCATTATTAAAAAGCCAATTTCTAATCTACCCTTAGTCGCCAAAATTTTAGAGAAAGTGTTGTTTAAGCAGCTGTGCACCTATCTGCGTTTTTCAGTTTGGATTTAGATAAAACCATAGCACTGAAACAGCTTTACTTAGAGTAACTGATGATTTACTTTCCGCACTTAATAGGGGCAGCGCTTAGTGCTGCCTTTGACACCATAGATCATGAAATTCTTCTCAATAGGTTAGAAAATCTCAAACGACCTGCCCTCACCTGGTTAAGATCATATCTGAATGATCGCCATCAGTATGTTTATGTAAATAACAAATGCTCCTATCACACTAGAGTAAAATATGGTGTTCCACAAGGATCAATACTGGGCCCTTTACTCTTTATATTTTACCGCTGGGTTAAATAATCCGTAAACACTGCATTTACTTTCACTGTTATGCCGATGATTACCAAATTTACATATCAGCTAAACCTCATGAGGACCTGTGTCTCAGCAAAATAACAGACTGTATTAAATAAATTAAAAACTGAACACTCAAATTTCTTTTACTTGATTGATAAAACAATGGTCATTCTACTTGGTCCTTATATAGATAAAAATGGTAAATGATAATACAGGGGTAAAACTGGATGGTCATTTAGTTATACCTAATAATCTCTCAATAGTCTGACACCTCATTATCTGGACAAACTTCTTACACCTTACAGCCCTTCACGTACACTCCGCTCGCAAGATGCTGGCCTATTATCAGTCCCACGTATTAGAAAAAACATTGCAGGAGGAAGAGCGTTCTTTTCTAAACCCTAACTTTGGAACAACCTCCCTGTTAATATATGTGAATCGGACACACTCTCAATCGTTAAATCTGGATTAAGTGGGCAGGAAAATGATTTACATGATTTACTGGATTTTATAATCATTTATTCTGTCATTTCTCTGTTTTAAGAAGTAATATCAGTGTCCCTCGTTGTATCTCAGAAATACCCTGCAGTATCGAAACTGTCAAAACTGCATGGTTTGTAATTGAAGCGTCAGAAAATCTGCTTTAAAAATCTTCTCAGAATTTATACAAATTCTTTTGGTACAACAAAACCATTCAATACTACTAATCTTAACGATATTCTGGGATTGTGTTGCTGCTGCCGCCGCCATCCTAAGGGCAGAAAAACTGGTAAATGATCATCAACCCAGATTATCAGGATTATCCTCGTGATTTCTGTGTGTAAAGCCATTTTCATCTAGACAACGTTTCTGGTCCATCTACAGCCTCTCCTGCCAGCTATGGGGGGAAGAAGTACTAACGATCGAGTGGCATACACCCAGAGCTCGTTCCGTGCCCTGTATTTGCCGCTTGAATTGAACTCTTCACACCAGATGCAGGTTATGTCTGATGCAATTTAACCATTTCCATACAAGCTCGTCTCTCAGGACTGACTTTATAATTGCGACGTTGTCTGTTGTAATGTAATTTTTTCCTCGTTCAGATTCCAGTCTTGGAGTACAGAGTAAAGAGCCTCAGCTATACTGGCTGCAGTGTGGCTCTCTGGAAAAAACACGGCTTTCAAACATTTGCTTTTGAGTTTTCACTGCAGCAAAATAAAGTGTACCGTCACTGACCTGTACAGAGTCATATTAGCACTTGACCACATGTCAGTTGTCAGTGAGTAAAACTCTGCTCTCTTGATCAAACACTCAGCTTTAACATTATTCTACATCTCCGGCACAGTAGCTCGTATTGCCAGTTCAAAGTTTGTAGTATTTCTCTAAATGATAACTTTTTTTAGACTGTGTTGAATGGAGGCAGTCCCTTTACGATATTTATTTATTTATTTATTTATTTAGTGTGTGTTGCGCTGTACGTTTGTATATTTCGCAAAAGCATTTGTGATTGTTGATTAATTTGACTAACTGCCTTTTCTATGGATGGGACCCAGTTTAACATACTGAGCTGGATGTATCCTGAGATGTGCTTGTAAATTAGTAGTATTTCCACCCTTTGTGGTGATGCATTTTCTACATAGACAGCATGTAACACTGTTAACATCTAAACCAAAATATTGCCAAACTGGTGCAGAGACACCCTTCTGTACAAGCTCATCCATTTTCACTGTCTACCCAGGACAAGGCCACATGAGGCATAGTTGTTCATTTGCATGTACCAAGCAGTCTTTGACCGCATCTCTACATTCTAATCTTTTTAAGTCCTTTTTTTAAAAAGTTCATTTGTAGCTGTAGTTGGTGATTTTATGCATCATCTGTACTTGGATGCTTATTTATTACTTAGGCCTAAATGTTTAGTTTACCATAGTATAGAATGCTTGCACAAGTCAACGGTTAAATAAAGCCAGAAAAGAAAACTCACCTGGAACGATATTGCACTTAACAACATCACTTGTTTAAATGATTGTGATATTTGAGATTGTTTATCGTCCCAAGGCTAGTAGGAACACGCAAAAGTTTAATTTCTTCGACTTGAATGGTGTCATGCAGAATACAAAAAACTTTATTAAAGCTGAATCATCATATTTCTCCTTTCTAATATATAATAACTAAAACTGCCCTGGATTCATTTTCAGTGCTGTAAACAAACTCGTCTGCAGTCATAAACTGTTATTCTTGCTGATGTTAGTAATTAAAATCTACTCCCCTTAACTAACTGTAACCCTTAGCAACCACCTTCCCCTCCACAGCTTCACAGCTCTACTTCCATTGAAGTGGTGGAACGAACTTCCCCTTGGTGTCCGAACGGAGTCGCTCGCTGTCTTCAAACGCAGACTGAAGACCCACCTCTTCCGAGAGTACTTGGGTGAAGATTAGAGTATTATGGGCTGAGATGCCATCCTACATAAATTATTTTGTATTATCTGTTTTATCTTCTCTTCTCTCAGACATGAAGGAACCTGTATCAGGCTACGTCTCCTCAGACTAACCCCACCCTGGACAGTCCACTCTCTTATAGTACACTTTATTACTAATTTCATTTTTTCCATCTGTGTGAGGAAGGTGCTATCTCAGAGCTCTCTGTATTGTTTCTGGACATTCTGCTTCAGTAAAAGTGGTGCCCTCTAAAGCAGAAGGCTTGTCAGTTAACACCGAGGGCAGGTTAGGATTCTATCCAAACACCAACTGATGTGGACTGTAGCAATGGACCTTTTGTCTGGTGTTCTTTGCCATAGGGGCCCAGTCCAGTGCAGTATTCCAGTCACAGCTGTTACTTGTGTTTACTTTCACAATGATCTCAGTAAGTGTTTGGTTGTGCTGTTCCAAAAGTCCAGTGCTCCATGGGCTGTATGCAGCTTTGTCTTTACTTCTATGTTAAGGTTTTCTGTCATTTCTGTCACACAATCATTGTTGAATTTTCCTTAATGCACATAAATCCTGTCATGAATGGAGTTTCACTATTCCAGAGGACTTCTTTGTGGTCAGAATGCTGTCTGCACTAAACTGTGAGAACTGGTCAATGATGTGAAGATACCACACGCCTAGTTCCAGTTGCAGATCTGTTGCCCCAGTTTCATTGTACTGAGATGCCAGAGGTAGTCCCAGAGAGGAGCTTCACCTGAGCCGCCTGGGTATCGAGACTCTGTCCCCCACGTAGTTTGTAATTGTAACGTCAGAAAATTGTTTATCATTTTAAGCCTAGTAGCTATTTAAGTCCTTGTTGCAAATGACTGCAGTGGTCATTACAGCAGATGTCCAGAATTCTTTAGGTATTTGATCTCTACTAGCATTAACCTTTCCCTATTAAATAGGGTTCTCCAATTTTTTCTCTGCTGTTTTTTAATGTTGTGATCAAGGTGCCGAGGTCTCACTGATCAATGAGTGAAAATCCTTTGCTGCGATCGCTGTAATATTTCTAATGCCCAGTGTTCTATGCTTCAGCGTTTTATTATTATTTTTTTTAATACTGGATCTGTATGTCCATATGTTCTAGTTTAAGTTCTGCTTTTGCTCGTGCATCAGGTTCTGTTTCTACTCTGAGCAGATTTCTCTTGTCTGCAGACTTCACAGTTTAGTTTATCAATCTTACCCTTGATTTTCATGCTCTCTACTGCATAATGCGAAACATCATAATTACAGTGAACAAGGATTTCATGCTGCGTTTGAATATTGTAACACTGCAACCATCACCACTGTGATCATTGACCACATTCAGGTAATAAAGCCTTTTGTACTCTTTAATGGGGAACTTGGTGCCATTTTTGTGGCTTTGCTTCTTTATCTGAGCCAGTTGTTGTGATCCTTGTGCTCTCTTTTGTAAAGATTTTGTAAAGATTTTACTAAAGATTGTAAAGCAAGGTTTAAGGGCTAAGACAAGGGATCGGAGTTTATAATAGTTAGAGGGAGCAGAGTTTATAATAAAGAATAAAGAGTGCGGACTATACACGTGAGATTGATACTTTGTTAAAATTATGATTTATTAAGTATAAAGGTGTCTACTATAATTTGTGTGTGTGTGTATAGACAGATGGATAGATGGATGGCGCTCTCTAGAAAAAAACAAGGGCTATCAGGCTGTCTGACAGATTCAAGTAAAGGCATTGGAAGTTTGCTGGGGGAGCCGGCCACGGAGACGGACACAGAGTGACGTAAAACAAACTGGTATAAATTCGGTCTTTAGCTGCATTGTCCACTCAACAGACATTCAAACAAAACAAACTTGCATCAGCCGGGAAGACAAGGATTATTCTGATTTGGTGGCTCTGTGAAACATGCAGAGAAGAACTTGGCGGATTGGGAGAAGCGGCTTCAGGAGACATTGTTACAGCTCCGTTAATGTAGTGCAGGACTGAGGCAGGGGACTCTGGAGCAGGCAAGATTGACGGTAGGAGAGAATGTGCTTGTTTTAGTTGTGGGAGATGTAGAGCGTGCCGATCAGGAAAGTGAAAGTAAATCATTGGCTGTTCGGATCAGCATTTTCAGTTAAATATATCCTATAGCAGATGAACACAGTGATGGTTGAGAAGTTTATAGGATTTGCATAAATTGTTCAATAATTATTTATACGAAATTAAGCAGGTGCATAAATTTAAACACCCCAAAAGAAAAATTACATCAATATTTAGTTGATCCCCCTTTTGCACAAATAACAGTCTCTAAACGCTTCCTTCAGCTTCCAATGAGAGTCTGAATTCTGGTTGAAGGTATTTTGGACCATTCTTCTTTACAAAACATCTCCAGTTCAGTCAGGTTTGATGATTTCTGAGCATGGACAGTCCGCTTTAAATCACACCACAGATTTTCAGTAATATTCAGGTCTGGGGACTGAGGTGGCCATTCCAAAATGTTGTACTTGTTCCTCTGCATGAATGCTTTAGTAGATTTTAAACAGTGTTCAGGGTCATTGTCTTGTTGCAGGATCCAGCCCTGGCGCAACTTCATCTTTCTCACTGATTCTTGAACATTGTTCTCAAGAATCTGCTGATATTGACTGAAACCCATGTGACCCTCAACTTTAACAAGATTCCCAGTACCTGCACTGGCCACACAGCCCCACAGCATGATGGAACCTCCATCAGATTTTACTGTGGGTAGCAAGTGTTTGTCTTGGAATGCTGTTCTCTTTCCACCATGCATACAGTCCCCTTATGTATAACTCAATTTTAGTTTTATCGGCCCAAAGCACCTTATTCCAAAATGAAGCTGGCTTGTCCAAATGTACTTTAGCAGACCTACAGCGGCTTTGTTTATGGCTTGTGCGCAGAAAAGGCTTCTTCTGCATTACTCTCCCATACAGCCTCTCCTTGTGCAAATTGTGCTGAATAGTTGAACCATCCTTCAATTCTGCCTATCTGAGATTTTTCTTGGCCTGCCACTTTGGGCCGTAACTAGAACTGCCCTTGTGGTCTTTCATTTCCTCACCATGTTCCTTACAGTGGAAACTGACAGCTGAAATCTGAGAGCTTTTTGTATCCTTCCCCTAAACCATGATGTTGAAGAATCTTTTTCAGGTCATTTGTGAGTTGTTTTGAGGCTCCCATGTTGCCACTCTTCAGAGAAGGTGCACGCATTCAGAACCTCAAGGCTGGACTACTGCAATGCGCTTTAGGCTGGAAGTCCAGGTAAATCACTTTTTAAGCTCCAGCTTGTTCAGAATGCCGCTGCCAGGGTACGAACTAGAGCTAGGAAATTTGATCATATTAGTCCAGTTCTTTCATCCTTACACTGGTTACCCGTTAAAGTTCATATAGATGGAGGAACTTCTTACACCTTACAACCCACCACGTACAGTCCGCTCGCAAGATGCTGGCCTATTATCAGTCCCACGTATTAGAAAAAACAATGCAGGAGGAAGAGCGTTCTTTTATAAAGCCCCCCAACTTTGGAACAACCTCCCTGTTAATATCCGGGAATCAGACACACTCTCAGTCTTTAAATCTGAATTAAAAACTTTTCTCTTTACACCAGCTTTCAGATAACTCACCAGTTCTGTGTTCTGTCCTGTTTTAATTACATAACACCACAGTTCTGTCCAGCTCTGATTACAGGCTTTTTATTACTACTATTGTGGTGGTCTCTTTAACCATTTCTGCTACAGGTCTCTCAGTAAACGTAAACCTTGTTCTAATCTTCATCTTTTTGTCTCTCTCCCCTCATGTCCTGAGCTGCCTGTCTGGAGTTTCTCTTTTTGGTTCAGTTCCTACATCTTGGTATCAGGCCTGTCCTACTACTCAGCAGAGTTCCAACACAACCATCCTAGCCCCTTTCTCCCTCTCTTTTACATGTCCTGACAAATGAGACACACAAATGAGAAACTGAGAATATGTCCAGCATCTATTCATACTTCATAACCATAAGAGGCGTGGACCCGGATCTCTGTAAAGCGCTTTCTGACATTTGTTGTGAAAGGCTCTATATAAATAAAGTTTGAATTGAATTGGCAGTGTGACTCCTGTACCATCATTCTCTACTATTGTCTGCCCGATGCAGCAAGGTCCTGAAGAAACACTGCTGCACGCTTCTGGACATAGTCTTCGACCTCCTGCCCACATTCCGATAAGTGAGCGTGCCGTTTACCCATCTCTTTGATCTCCACTGCTGGCTGCTGGACAGATGCGTCAGATAGTCGGCAGGTAAGTGAGTTACATGATTTACTGGATTTTATAATCATTTATTCTGTCATTTTCTCTGCTTGTTTTAAAAAGTAACATATTAGTGTCCCTCATAGTATCTCAGACAAACCCTGCAGTATGGAGACTGTCTCTGTCCCCTGCATGGTTTGTAATTGGAGAGTCAGAAAATCTGCTTAAAAAATCTTCTCAGAATTGATACAAAATCTGTTGCTACACCCTCATTCAGTACTACTACTCTTAACGATATTCAGGGGTTGTGTTGCTGCTGCCACCATAGTAAGGGTAGGAAACTGGTAAATGATAATCAACCCGGGATCATCATCTTCAGCCCCCTTCCCACCTACCAACAAGTGAGCGAGCCATTTCCTGGCACCGAAGTGGTGGAACGGCATTATCAATTCCTTCAGACATCGCCAGTGTTTCACCAGCAAGTGTGCTCCTCACAATCCTCTTGACTCTCTTTGACTTCTTATGGAAGAAGATGGAAAGTGTTCACCCCTTTCTTGGCAATCAGATGTCCTCCTTGAGTGCCAACATTCTGTCCCAACACCAACTGATGTGGACTGTAGCCATGGACCTTTTGCCTGGTGTTCTTTGCCATAAGGGCCCAGTCCAGTGCAGTATCCCAGTCACCACTGTTACTTGTCTTTACTTTCACGATGATCTCAGTAAGTGTTTGGTTGTGCCGTTCCAAAAGTCCAGTGCTCCATGGGCTGTATGCAACTGTTGTCTTTACTTCTATGTTGAGGCTGCTGGCCTACTAAGATTGTTTTTCTGCTCAGTTCATTTTTTCGGAGTTGTTTTCGTTGTAAATGTAAGATTCCAGGCCTTTCTTCTTTGGTTAATTTCATTGATGTGAAAGTCAGCTCTGTACATAGAGGTCGAATTACCTAAAGAATTCTGGACATCTGCCCTAATGACCACTGCATTAACCTTTCCTATCAAAAAGGTTTCTTCAATTTTTCTCAGCTGTTTTTAGATGTTGTGATCAAGGGGCTGAGGTCTCACATCTTATGCCCTTCTTACTGATCAATGACTGAAAATCTCTTGCTGTGAACTCGGTCAGTATTTACTAGTTCAAGTACTGCTTTTGCTCGTGTATCAGGTTCTGTTCCTACTCTGAGCAGATTTCCCTTGTCTGCAGACTTCACAGTTCAGTTGATCAATCTTACCCTTGATTTTCATGCTCTCTACTGCATAATGTGAAACATCATAATTACAGTGAACAAGGATTTCATGCTGTTTGAATATTAACACACAGTGCAACCATCACCACTGTGATCATTGACCACATTTAGGTAATAAAGCCTATTGTACTCTTTAATGGTGAACATGTTACTGTTTTTGTGGCCTTGTCTTCTTGTTGTGATCCTTGTGCTCTCTGCTCCCAGTGTTACTGTACAGTATTCTGTCTCACTGACTGTTGTCTGTGTTTTTTACTCGCGGCCATGGAGGAACGAGCTCTCCAGGAGGTCGTCAAGCTTGTACGGCAGATCCAGCTGCTTTTGTAGATGCAGTCCAAACTCCACCAACAGAAGATGAGGCTGGAGGCTGCCCATGACTCCTCAAAAGCGACAGTCTTAATTCCAGCTCTACCGGTGCAGCAGACACAGAGGGTTGTCCTCTCCACTCGCCATTTTTCCCCTCCGCTAACTGCTAAGTTCTTCACCTGCTCTGGCACCGAGGACAACTCCTCAGGGCGGTGTTCTCACTGTTCTTCTGTAAAAGAAGCCTAAAGAGTAATGCCACGGTCTCTGTTTTCCAGGTGCCCGTGTCCTGGACGTCGCCAGGTGACCAGACCCCAGGATCATCGTCTCCTACCCCCTGACCACTGACCGAAGAGATTAGCTTCACCTGAGGCTAGGACTGACAGGCCCTTCCCAGTCACACTGTCAGGTTATTTAACTGCGTAGTTGGCAGGTAAGTGATTTACATGCTTTACTTGATTCCACCCATTTATTCTGTCACTTTTCTCCTTGTATTAAAAAGTAATATATCAGTGTCACTCATAGTATTTCAGACAAATTCTGCAGGGCTGTTAAATATACGATCTCTAGCCTCTAAAGCAGTCACTGTCAATGAAGTTATTATTGCTAACCATGTTAGTTCACTAGATCTCTTTGAAACTAAATTAAGGGCGTAGGTCTGTTCATTACATTGGTGGGTGTCATATAATCTGTTCACACAGGGTCCCCTGGAAGCTGAGTCTTTTTGCATTCATGATTAATTTAAATGTAAAATAAAGTCTAAAAATACAGGAAATTTCTGAATATGAAGTTATAAAAGCACATACAAGTGCCCAAAGAAACGCAACGGGTAAGAGTAAATGTAAATGACTGCAGAATTTTAAATAGTGAAATAGATTTCAGACTGGGTGCTAACCAGCCAGTAAATCATCAGTCCATATTGTCTAAGTTTAGACAGGTTGCCAAGTAGTATTAAATTTACCACTGCACCCAATTTTAGGTAGGAGGGTTTTCATCATCGGGCTGTATTTAGATAATTCCTTTAGTGAAAAGACTCTTTAAACTGCAGAGCTGGAGGCTGCTCCGGACCCAGAGGGTTGTTGTTTCCTCTCCCGCACTGGCCTGGGGCTGCCAGCGCGGCCTGGAAAAGCCGAGGGCTCCTCCACCACCACAGACGATTTTCACCTCTGCTAACTGGTGCAAGGTCCTCAGCTCTTCACCTGCTCCCTCACAGAGGACAGCTCCTCAGGGTGGTGTTTCCATTGTTGGAGGTTCTACTTTAAAACCCTTAAAAGTATCAGGACCAAAGAGTACGGTCTCAGTCTCCTTTTTTTTTTTTACCCTCTCAAGGAGTGCTGGACATCGCCAGGTGGCTTCAGGATCATCATTCTTCACTTTTCTCTACCCGATGCAATGAAGCCCTGAAGGAGCACTGCCACACACTGCTGGGCACCACTCTGAAAAAGACAGGACCCCAGGGTAGGCAACTGGATAGTGGACAGGTAATTAATTTACATGATTTACTGGATTTTTATAATCATTTAATATATATAAATGATTATAAAAATCCAGTATATAAAATCCAATAAATAATATATTTATTTATTTCTCATCTTGATTTAAATAGTAATATATCAGTGTCCCTCATAGTATCTCAGACAGACCCTGCAGCATGGAGACCCACATGGTTTGTAGTTGTAGCATCAGACTTTTTTTTTTTTTTTTGTTACCGGTGCAGTTAAGGATGTTTCTCAGCAGGAAATCTCTGCCTTTTACTCCAAACTCGTCACCAGCCAAAAAGGTAATATCTGTCTCCTCTTTGCCTCAATCCAACATCGTGGATCCTCTGGTCCACTGGAGAAAACCATCATGGCAGGGCTCTCAGCAATGCGGGAAGAATTCTTTACACACATGTTTACATTTCAGGATGTGTTCAAAGCTAGACTATCTCATGGGCGAGCAAAGGGTGCAGAATAAACTTCTATCAGGACACTCAGATCGTTTGCACGCTCTCGAACGGTTGGTGTTTGATCTGCAGGACAGGGGTTGACGGAACAGCCTGTGCATTCTCGTTCTCCCGGAGGGCGCGGAGAAAGACGACCCTAACAGTTTTATCAAGAAGTAGCTCCATGTTTGGCTACCAGTACCAGTTAAGGGTCTTGTTATACTAATTAATATAATTTAATATATTAATATAATTTATATAATTTATATTGAATCTTTATGGCTTTGAATGTCTTGAGCTGGAACATTTTAATGGTCTAAATGAGCCTCTTAAACATGCTTGTTTGCTCTGATTACAAATCTAGTGGACTTTCAGAAGTAATGAGGAATTCTCGAATATTGCAGCAGTAAGGTCTCATGATGGAAACCTGCTTACAGAACATGCACAAATCAATGATGCTCTATTCAGAGTTCTATAAATCAGATGTCCCAAAGAAAACCTTAAAAATTGCTTTTTCCATTACTTAAATTTGCCACAATTGTCCACTGACGAGTCATCTTATTTAGATCAGGATATTTCTCCTCTAGATTTGAAAGAGACCCTCCGTCAGATGAGAAAGGGCAAGTCGCCTGGATTGGACGGCATCCCTGATGAATTTTATTCTTCTGGGCAGATTTGGGAACTTTATTGTTAGAAATGATTAATTGCTCCCTAAGGTGAATTTAATAAGGATGTTAATATAGCTTTAATCTCATTATTACCTAAATAGAACCCAACTTTTTGCATTAGTTGTTGCCCAGTATTGCTTTCTCCTAGAAAGGGACGCATGTAAGAATGCCTTTTTTTTTTTTTTTTTTTTTTTTTTTCTTCTTTTCTCCTTTTTCTTTTTTATATTCCAGTGGTGGGTATTTGGGGGTAGACTTACAGTGGGGCAAAAAAGTATTTAGTCAGACACTGATTGTGCAAGTTCTCCTTCTTAGAAAGATTCAGGAAATCACCTTGCTGGATAAAAAAAAATATTTGTAAATTATGGTGGTCAAAAACAAAAGTTCAACTCAATACTTTGTAACCTTTGTTGGCAATGACAGAGGTCAAACATTTCCTGTAAGTCTTAACCAGGTTTGCACACACTGAAGCTGGTACTTTGGCCCATTCCTTCATGCAGATCTCCTCTAGAGCAGTGATGTTTTGGAGCTGTCATTGGGCAACACATTTTTTAAACTTTTAACTCCCTCCACACATTTTCTATAGGGTCCCTCGACCCTAAAAAGTAATGCCACAGTCTCCGTTTTTTCAAGTGCTACTGTCCTGGATGTTGCCAGGTGGTTTCGGCACCATTGTTCTCCACTATTCTCTGCCTGATGCAGCGTGGCCCTGAAGAAGCACTGCCATAAGCTTCTGGACACTGTTCAGAAAAAGCCAGACACCAGAATCGTCTACGCCCCCCTGCCCACTTACAGACGAGTGAGGGAGCCGCTTCTCCAGCTCTTCGCGCTCCAGTGCTGGCTGCGGGACAGGTCCGTCTGCGCTGACTATGTACAGAACTGGGAAATCTTTTGTCTGTGTCCGGTCTTCTACCGCAGAGATGAGCTTCACCTGAGCCGCCTGGGGTCCATCGTTCTCTCCAGGAACATCAAGAAGGTGCCAGGACTGACTGACCCTTCCTATTCACACTGTCCGGTTAGTGAACTGCATATTATGCAGGTAAGTGATTTACATGATTTACTTGATTCCACTCATTTATTCTGTCACTTTTCTGCTTGTATTAAAAAGTAATATATCAGTGTCACTCATAGTATTTCAGACAAATCCTGCAGTATTGAGACAGTCCTGGTTTGTAATTGTAACGTCGGAAAATTTGCTTTAAAAATCTTATTTATATAATTCCATTTTTTAAAATATAAATTCCATATATAGTACGTGCACACACACACCAGGGAAAATATTTGTAAAATATACAGTGGGGCAAAAGTAGTTCTACTTAGAAAGATGAGATCTGTAGGTCTGTAATTTTCATCATAGGTACACTTCCACTATGAGAGACAAAAGGAGAAAAAAATCCAGGAAATCACATTGTAGGATTTTTAAAGAATATATTTGTAAATTATTGTTGGAAAGTAAGTATTTGGTCACCCACAAACAAGTAGGATTTCTGGCTCTCACAGACCTGTAGCTTTAAGAAGCTCTTCTGTCCTCCTCTCGTTACCTGTATTAATGGCACATGTTGGACATCGTTATCAGTATAAAAGACACCTGTCCGCAGCCTCAAACAGTCAGACTCCAAACCTCCAACCTGCTTAAACCAGTACATGTCCAGGCCTGTCTAAAGTGAACCACCTTAGTTCACTCTCTGTGAAACTAAATTAAGGGTGTAGGTCTGTTTATTACATTGGTGGGGGTCATAAAATCTGTTCACACAGAGACCCCTGGAAGCATTGCATTTATGATGAACTTAAATTTCTAAAAATACAGGTAATTTTATAAAAGTTATAAAAGCACATACAAGTGTCCAAAGAAATGCAAAGGGTAAGAGTAAATGTAAATGACTGCAGAATTTTAAATAGAGAAATAGATTTCACACTGGGTGCTAACCAGCCAATTAATCAGAGTCCATATCGTCAAGACGAGACCGGTCAAGACAGGTTGCCAAGTAGTATTAAATTTGCCACTGCACCCAATTTTAGGTAGGAGGGTTTTCAACATTGGGCTGTATATAGATCATTCATTTAGTGAAAATACTCTTTAAACTGCAGCCAGATTTTCAGGGATTGTTTCACAGTCTGGTTTAGTGAAGAGCTAGACAAAGATTCTGGTATGGGTAGTTTTGAACAGAGCAACACTTGTAACGTGCAGCAACAGCACCCAATAATAGAGACAATCTGGTAATGATAAGCAGCTGTAGGTGGGCAGTGGTGGCTGTAGGTTGGCAGTGGTGGCTCAGCGGTTAGAGCTCCAGGCTATTTATGACAGCGTTGTGGGTTCGATACCCGGACTCGGCAAACTGCCACTCTTGAGTAAGGCCCTTCACCTTCTTTTGTGGGCACCGCAGCAATGGCTGCCCACTGCTCCAGCCACGTGTGCGTGTCCGGTGTAGGTGTGTGTTCGTTCATGTTCTCTGCACAGCTGGGGTACAGGGGGAAGCCAAATCCCATCAGTCAGAAAAAATGTCAAATGGTGAATCTGGTTTTCTTGTCTTGTATGTCGATGCTGCAATACTGTGGGGGAATCTTTTCAGGTGTTTCAATATTCTATGTATACGTTGTTTTCAGGAACAGACAGATGGTGGCTTTTGTTACTTTGAAACAATAGGGGTCCATCAACTTCACACCAGCCTCATCACAGGGGGCTCACAAAATTTGCGTGATCAGTATAGCACATCAAAAGGGATGAAAACCAGCGCTTCAGCAAATAGAGATCAAAAGGACAATTGAAAACCGGTAAGTGTGTAAATGTCATGTAGTGCTCCTCCATCGTGTATTTGTGGGGTATAAAAAGTGTAACTGACTGTACAGCAAGGTTTAATTTTTTTTTTTTTATCATCAAAGGCAGTTCTGAAGCCTTCCCCCGGCTTTACTGCAGGATTTAAGTGTTTCTCTACATTCCTAAGGCTGACTGATTAAGATGATTCTTTAAGAACGGAGAAGCAAATCCCACTACCACAGTTTTGGAGGTTCCACAGAGATCCCAATATTCCTCTGGGTCCAGAGTTTTCAGAGACAGGATCAGAAACCAACAGAGGCGGCCGCCCACATCCCAATGAGTGATTCTGAGTCAATTCAGGCGCTCTACTGACTCCGAGACTCTGTACCTGAGGTGACTGTAAGCAAATTAATTAGACTGCTTGCCTTACGAATTTGGGATAAAATAAAAAGGTGGCGTCATATTCTTAGACCTTCAGGTTACTTTAACCTGGATCCCTTTTGATATTTTAATTTTCAAGTTTGTTTTAGGCCATTGGCTTTTTGCAGTGATCCGGACTCAAGGCAATGCTTTGGACATCTTCATCCTTTAAGATAATTTCAGTCTCACAGTTGTCTGAACTGGGAACTTCTCTGGATCCAGATTTGTTTTAAATTGGAATATTCTAAGGTTTTGTTTTGAAATATTTTGACTCACAGGGTTGTTTAAACCCAAAAATTATGAATGATATGAATAATATTGGGTCACTAAAGGGTTCATCTCTGGTTAAAGTGGTGCAAGCAAAACAACTGATAGGCTTTACCATGCTCAATGTCCCATGTCCAAGGAAGCAGAAGAAGGGTTATGCAAAATGATAAATTCCCTTTTGGAAAGTGAAGCCATTGTTGCATGTGAATATTCACTGGTGAATAGCTCTCTGAGAGCGGTAAATACAGCAGTATATCCTGCTGGTCCAATCGTACCTAATCCAGCAACTATTAGGGTGCAATATCTGCTGGGAATTCATTCTTAGATCAGGTGGCTAGAAACAGCTATGTCAGGAAATGCTGTAGTGCTTCAGATGTTTTCCACAAGAGCACAACAGAAGTGTAAGAAAAATGAGGATGTGTACAATGTGGATATTTCAGACTTGACACCTGACATATCTTCATCATCAAATGATGGATTTGTTTTGCAGCAGTCTGATGATCAGATATTAATATTGTCTGATACTCACAAGTACTCACTAAAGGAAAAAGCATTTTAAAAGATCCTGCTTTTAAAGCTCGAGACATGATTCAACACGGACTGTTGAGAGGCATCCCTATTTTATAGTCTTTAATATCAGCTTTGTCTTCTTTATCTGATCCAGTAGTTGTGATCCTTGCTCTCTGCTCCCTGTGTTAATGTACAGTACTCTGTCTTACTGACTGTTGCATTCATTTTTGTCTGTGTTTACTCAAAAAACTTGGTGACTGAGGAGGAGCGCTCTGCAAGGAGGTCATCAAGCTTGACCGCTGCTGTTGTAGAGGCAGTCCGAACTCCATTGACAGAAGACAAGGCTGGAGGCTTCCCGTGAGTCCTCCACCGGCCGTCTTAAATCCAGCACTAGCGGCGTGACAGACATAGAGGGTTGTTGTCTTCACTCCTGCACCGGAGAGGGTGTGGGGCTGTCTGCGTTGCCTAGAAAAGGTTGGAGGTTTGTTGGACTTTCTACTGTAAAACCCTTGAAAGTAACTGGATCAAAGAGTAATGCCTCAATCATCACCCCCCCCCCCCCCCCCCAGAAGTCCTGGGCATTGCCAGGTGGCTTCGGTATAGTCATTCTCCACTTTTCTCTGCCAAATGCAGCGAGGCCCTGAAGGAGCACTGCCACACACTTCTGGACACCACTCGGAATAAGACAGGACCACAGGGTAGGCAACTTGATATTGGGCAGGTAATTAATTTACATAATTTACTGGATTTTATAATCATTTATTCTGTCATTTCTCTGCTTGATTTAAAAAGTGATATATCAGTGTCCCTCATAGTATCTCAGACAAGCCCTGCAGTATATAGATCGTCTCTGGCCCCTCGCATGGTTTGTAACTGTAACGTCAGAAAACTCATTCTTGGGCTTGGTTGCAGCTGGCTAGAGCTCCCGATAGAGTTTGGTCCTTATTTTATTTATTTTTTTTTTATTCCTGGTGCAGTTAAGGATGTTTTTCACCAGAAAATCTCTGCCTTTTACTCCAAACTTGTTACCAGTAAAAAAGTTAATGTGCCATGTGGGAAGAATTCTTTACCCACATGTCTACATTTCAGGATCTGTTCAAAGCTAGACCATCTCATGGACGAGCAAAGGGAGCAGAATAAACTTCTATCAGGACACTCAGATCGTTTGGACGCTCTGGAACGATTGGTGTTTGAGCCAAACATTGAGCTGCTTCTTGATCAAACGGTCAGTACTGGGGTGTATTTGGGCAGTTCACTTATTTTATGTATTTAAGGTGTGTTGGGCTCTTTTGTCTGGAGTCTGGAAATTAAGGGTCTTGATGGTAAACGACCTCATATTAAATGATCTACTTTACAATGCCCCCCCCGGCAGTTAAAGTTCCTCCAACACCAGGTTTCCTCCTGGATGGATCTTCCCACAGGTGTTCTGCCCACTGAAATTGAACAGACTTTAACATTCTTGTCCAAAAGCTCACCATGGAGCATCCTGGTCCACTTTCACCACTAAAGAAGTTATTTTAGGAGCTGCGCTGGAGAAACGTTCAGTCTCTCATAATGGGTCAACCTTGTGCTTCTATACTGACCTGATGGCGGAAGTTTTACACGTGATAGCCTTGGCTTAGAGTGGCATGTACATCCCCATGGCTCCTATTCAAGACTGGATTACTTTCTTATTCCTACTAACTCTATACATATGTTGAAGGTCTGTCAAATTGGTTTTATCTGACCACAGTCCAGTGTATTTTAATGTAATGCTAAATTTAACAGCATTAAAAAATACCTCAGTGGAGATTTAACACACATTTACTAAATAAAGAAGCATTTTGTTCCTATGTTAAAGACAGAATTACAGATTATTGGCAAGACAACTGCAACTCTCCAGTTACCAGTGCAATTAAATGGGACGGCCTTAAAGAGGTCATTTGATCTCTTATGCGTCTCTCCAGGAAAAAAAAAAAAACAACGAAAAATTTGGAAGCTGAGATGTTGCAGCTAGAACACAAACACAGTCTGACACAAACTGGTCTCTGCTTGTAAATGCTAAATTAAAACTTAAGCTTGAATAAACTCCTCATATTTCTAAGTTGTTACTTTTTTCTAAACAGTTTAGAAATAAACCCAGTCGTTTATTAGCTCACCAGCTTAATTACAACATACTCAACGATCTGTAAAAGCTATTAAAACTCCTTCTGGTGATATTTCCTACCACCCTCGCATAATTAATGATACTTTCTGTAACTTTTTAAAATCGTTTTACACTTCAGACTGTAGCAGTTCACATTTGGATAGATTACATTTCTCTCCCTAGAGTCTCAGAAGTTGATCAGACTTTTTTGAATGCCCCCTTTACACCAGAGGAGGTCTGGGATGCTATCAGGGCCATGCCCTCAGGAAAAGCTCCTGGCCCTGACGGCTATCCAGTCCAATTTTACAAGAAGTTTTGGCCAGATTTATGCCCCATTTTTATGCCCATGATTAATAATAATCTTGAGGAAAATTCAAATGGTCTGCTGTTAAAAAAGGACAAAAACCCAACAGCATGTGCTTCCTGTCGACCCATTAGTCTACTTAATGTAGATTACACAATTCTAACTAAAGCACTGTCTCCCTGACTGGAAACATTTCTACCCTACATCATTAAACCTGATCAGACGGGATTCATTAAATCCAGATATGGATCCGATAAAGTTCACTGCCTTCATAATATTCTAAGTCTTCATGCCAAAAGAAAAGACCCTACTTTAATTGTTTCCTTTAGATGCTGAGAAAGCGTTCAGCAGGGTTGAGTGAAATTTTCTTTTTGCACTACTGGAGAAAATCGTATTGGGGAATCATCATCATCAAATATAGTTAAATTGTTGTATTTAGACCCCACAGCCTCCATAAATTATCATCATTATTTGCAGATGATTTACTTCTGTATTTAAAGAATCCAGTGACGTCTGTTCCTGAAATCAGGAACGTAATCACTGATTATAGTGTGCTATCTGGCTATAAAATCAATTTTGGCAGGTCTACAGCTATTCAGCTGAATGTCCCGGATTATATTAAACTAAATCTACCATTCCAGTTGACAAATTCTGGCTTTAGATACCTTGGGATAACAATTACCCCTGACCTGTACCACACTTTGTTTGGCAGAATTGGTGTGATCAAGATGAACATTTTACCTAGATTGCTTTGAATCCAGATCTACCCCCTCAGCTTGGGCATTGTGCTTAGTAATAGACTTTAAGGGGCATAGAGGATTTTTCTAGTTTATTCACAGCAGGAGTTTTAAACTTATTTGAATAAGTATTATCCTCCTGATTTCAGTGTGTTTGTAAACAGAATGGTCAGCTGGGTTCTGTGGAAATCATTGAATACATATATATAGCTGCTGAGGTCTCACGCCTTCTCCCCTGCTTACAGAGCAATGACTGTAAATCTGTTGCTGTGAACTCTGAACCATTATGTGAACAAATACATTTTACTGTTTCATTTGGAGACGAATCGGCCAAACATCTCTCAGTAGCTTTAACTGTTTCACCCTTAGATTTCAGGAAGTTCACAGACTGCATCTGAGTAATCCTCAGTAAATGTCTGAGTGGATCTACAACCCTGGATCTGTCCAAAAGCTCCTTAAATTACTGACCTCATTTAATATTCACGAAGTTTCAGCCGTATTGGCTGAAGCTGCGGAGTCTCAGCCAATCAGGAGCCTCAGCTGTAAAGCAGCAGCGTGGTCTTGCAGCAGTGCGCAGGGTAAACGAGCCGGTGTGACCGAGCTCTGTAGCTCCTCTGGAAGACTGAACTTTAGAAACTGCTCAAGCTGTGTGACTGTGGGTGCCTTTAATTTTGAGTCTGTGACACGAAGTAAGCTGCTGTTCATTTAGTTTGGGAATGGCTTAGTTCTGTTGCTATGCTAGCTTTCTCCTTAGCAGTGTAGCTTCAGTATTTATCTATGTTTTACTGAATATTCATGGTTTCTGTTATTTCTTCATGTTTCACGCTACTGAGCTGTTTTAGGTTAGTATGGATGGTGTAATTCTGTGGATATGTGCTAAATTTGTGTTCTTAGTCCTGGTGTTTTATTGAACTACTTCTCAGAGGCTATTGCTATTCCTCTTTTCGTCCTTGTGGGGGCGCTAAAACCCCATAGTTTAACCAGTGAAAACGGTCAGAGGCAGGTTAAAGCTGGTGTCTTGATAAAAGCTTTGAGTGGTAATTATTAGCTTTGTTTCTCCTGCCTGTTGAGTGTATACACATCTCTCTTTGAATGAACTTATTTAGTAGCACTATGATATAGACCTGGAGCCTTTCTGAACTTTTATTTAATATTGTGCATGTATTCTGTTTATTTCAGAGTTTTTATTCATCAGCCTGTCCTCAATTCATCCTCACTTATTCATCATTCACCCAGAACACTCATATTTCTAATGCCCAGTGCTCCATGCTTCAGCCTCAATGACATCCCCAATCTCCTTAAATACAACAATATCTAGAACCTCACCAGTCTCTGTGTCTTTGGCGTCTTGGCCGACACACAGGCGGGTTTGCTGCTAAACCTTTTATCATAAAGGCTCGACTGCTAGTGTTTTATTAACCTTCCAGATTTCTCCATCTCCTTCTCATTTCACCCTAAAAATCTAGAGCATGTAACAGATGATCTGCAGACTGTGCTCCGTTCTAGCCTTGAAAATGTTGCTCCAATCTGAATGAAACGGTTAATTTGTAGCTTTGAACGTCAATAGAGACACAATTAGAATTTCTCTTGATTGGTATCAGTTTGGTCGAGCGACTGTCCCTACTTTATAGTCTTTAATATCAGCTCTGTCTTTTTTATCTGAGACCGTTGTTGTGATCCTCGTGCTCTCTGCTCCCGGTGTTATTGTAGCTGCTGTTGTAGAGGCAGTCCAAACTCCACCGACGGAAGACGAAGAAGACCTAGAGGCTGCCTGTGACTCCTCCAACGCGACCATCTTAATTCCAGCACTACTGGCATACACAGTTGTCTCCACTCCAGCACCTGAGAGGACCTGAAGCGTCAGAGTGGCCTGGGAAAAGCAGAGGGCTCCTCCACCACCACAGCCATTTTTCACCTCTGCTAACTGGTTCGAGGTCCTCGGCTCTTCACCTGCTCCGGCACCGAGGACAACTCCTCAGGGCGGTGTTCTCACTGTTGGAGATTCTTCTGTAAAACCCTTAAAAGTATCGACCCTAAAGAGTAATGCCACAGTCTCCTGTTTTCTAGATGCCCGTGTCTTGGGTGTCACCAGGTGGCTTTGGCACTATCATTCTCCACGATTACGTACGCTTCTGGACACTGTTCGGAAAAAGCCAGACATCAGGATCATCGTCTTCAGCCCCCTGCCCTCTTACAGACTAGTGAGGGAGCCTTTTCCTCAGCTATTCGCGCTCCACTGCTCTCTGCGGGACAGGTCCGTCTGCGCTGACTTCGTAGAGAACTGGGAGAGCTTTTGGCTGTGTCCGGTCTTCTACCGCAGAGATCCTGCAGTATTTAGACTGTTGTGGTTTGTAATTGTATCGTTGGAAAATCTGCTTTAAAAATCTTATTAGAATTTATATAAATACTTCCATCTTTCAGAGTACAAGCAGTTTCGCATTGCGTTTGGGCTGTTAAATATACAATCTCTAGCCCCTAAAGCAGTCATTGTCAATAGAGTTATGACTGCTAACCACCTTAGTTCACTAGATCTCTGTGAAACTAAATCAAGGGCGTAGGTCTGTTTATTACATTGGTGGGGGTCATATAATCAGTTCACACAGGGTCCCCTGGAAGCTGAGTCTTTTTGCATTCATGATTAACTTAAAACTCTAACTCAGTTCAGGTAATTTTTGCATATTAAGTTATAAAAGCACATTTAAGTTCCAAATAAACAAAGGGTAAGAGAGTAAATGTAAATAACTGCAGAATTTTAAATAGAGAAATAGATTTTAAACTGGGTGCTAACCAGCCAATTAATCATCAGAGTCCATATTGTCAATTTAAGTCAAGACAGGTTGCCAAGTAGTATTACATTTACCACTGCACCCAATTTTAGGTAGGAGGGTTTTTCTCTTTCCTTTAAGTAATCTCAGCAGTCTTAGCCAGCACCTTTTGAACAAGATTTCCCCAGATAAAGCCCTTGAGGAGTCACCCTGAATATTGCTGTTGTAGGGAAAGGCTGGATCGGCTGTTTGAAGACTCCTGAAAAGAAGTTGAAAACATAATTCCAAAAGCCAGTCATTTTTAGACAAAACCAGAACGTGTGTCTGTGTTGGTTCTGTTTGATATCTATCACACATTAGATTCATGTTTTAAACAAATCTTTCCAGCCTTGTCTTAGTCCAGTGTAAAGAATACACTATTTTAAACTGAATTATAATGTGTTTTAAACATGTAGATGAGGAGTGTTATCTACAATATTTTACCACCATTCAGTAAATATATTGATGGACAGATGGATCCTCCACCTACTGCTGCTTTAATACAGGGTTTTTGTTTTTTTATTGTCAGACTCTGTTCTAAGCCTTCCACCAGCATTACGTTTACTGCAGGATTAAAGTGTTTCACTACATTTCTAAGACTGGCTGATCGATAATCGATAAATCCCACTACCACAGTTTGAGGTTCCACAGAGATCCCAATATTCCTCTGGGTCCAGAGTTTTCAGAGACGGGATCAGAAACAGACAGAGGCGGCCGCCGACATCCCAATGAGTGATTCTGAGTCAATTCAGGCGCTCTACTGACTCCGAGTCTCTGTACCCGAGGTGACTAAGTAAATTAATTAGACCATTTGCCTTACGGATTTCGTATATACGGTAGGACATGGGGCGCCACATTCTTAGACCTTCAGGTTACTTTAACCTGGATCCCTTTGATATTTTAATTTTTAAATTTGTTTTAGGCCATTGACTTTTTGCAGCAATCCGGACTCAAAGGACAAAGATGTCCAAAACATTCCCTTAAGATGATAATTTCAGACTCACAGTTAGAAACACTTGTGAAGGTGAAATTGGGTAATAGAACAGTAAAACACTGGTTTATAGTCTTCACATGTGGCCCGTGAATTTACTAGGACGTGACTTATTGGGAGCTTTCAGTCTAAACCTACAATGTAACCTACAAAGAAGCAGAAGAAGGGTTATCCTAAAAATTCCCTTTTGGAAAGTGAAGCCATTGTTGCATGTGAATATTCACTGGTGAATAGTCATCTGAGAGCGGTAAATGCAGCAGTATATCCTGCTGGTCCAATCGTACCTAATCCAGCAACTATTAGGGTGCAATATCTGCTGGGAATCATTCACAGATCAGGTGGCCAGAAACGGCTATGTCAGGAAATGCAGTAGTGCTTCAGATGGTTTCCACAAGAGCACAACAGAAGTGTAAGAAAAATGAGGATGTGTACGATGTGGATATTTCAGACTTGACACCTGACACATCTTCATCATCAAATGATGTAATTGTTTTGCAGCAGTCTGAAGATCAGATATTAATAGTGTCTGATACTCACAAGTACTCACTAAAGGAAAAGAATCAGTTCAGGAGTGTCTTATGTACAGGAGAGAAGAGAGAATATAAGCCCATATGGATCTGCATCTGTCTGTCATAACAAAAGGGACGTTTTTATGGATTAATATTGCGGTTCCACTGGATTTAGAATGAAAGTTCAGTGATCTACCTGTGATCATGCAGTTATTCTATCCTACACATTTTCTATGTTTGTTTCATTTTTGTTTTTAATGCGGTTAATGCTGCTTTAGAAGCTCAAGGCGTGATTGGACACAGACCTTCGAGCGACCGTCCCTACTTTATAGTCTTTAATACCAGCTTTGTCGTCTTTATCTGAGACAGTTGTGATTCTTGTGCTCTCTGCTCCCTGTGTTACTGTATAGTACTCTCTCACTGACTGTTTGCTTTTCTGTCTGTTTACTCTGGAGAAACTTGGCGACTGCTGAGGAGCGAGATCTCCAGGCGTTCTGCAAGGAGGTTATCGAGCTTGACTGCTGCTGTTGTAGAGGCAGTCCAAACTCCACTGACGGAAGATGAGGCTGGAGGCTGCTCCGGACACAGAGGGTTTTTGCCTCCACTCCCGCACAGGAAAGGGCCTGCAGTATGGAGACTGTCTGTCCTTACGTGTTTGTGATTGGATCGTCAGAAAACTGCTTTAGATGAAGTCACATGACTCCATTCATGGGCTCGGTTGCAGCTGGCTAGAGCTCCTAATGGAGTTTGGTCCTTTTTTATATTTATTTACTCTTTTTGGTTATCGGTGCAGTTAAGAATGTTTCTCAGCAGGAAACCTCTGCCTTTTACTCCAAACTAGTCACCAGCAAAAAAGATTGTCTCCTCAGATATCAAATTACCATAATTACAGAGACATTCAGGTAATAAAGCCTACTGTACTCTTTAATGGGGAACTTGGTATCGTATTTTTGGCTGTTCGTCACATCCTTGGTGAGAGTTCAGAGGCCATCGCTGTTTCATTCTTAATGCATTGACTCCCCAAGGTTTAGCTATTGCAGCTAGTGTTTTCATTAATAACCTTCCAGATTTCTCCATCTCCTTCCCATTTCATCTTAAAGATCTAGAGCATGTAAGAGATGATCTGCAGATTGTGCTCCAATCTTCCCTTAAGTGTTGCTCCAATCAGAATCAAACAAATTGGCTGGGAAAAGCTAGCCTAGTGGTTTTATGATCACACAACCACACATGCAGTATGTATCCTGGTTATTCGTAGCTGTAAACGTCAATAGAGACACAGAATTAGAATTTCTATAACTCCAATGGTATCAATTTGATCAAGCGACCATTCCTACTTTATAGTCTTTATCAGCTTTGTTTTTTTTTCGTCTGAGCCAGTTGTTGTGATGCTTGTGCTCTCTTCTCCCTGTGTTACAGTACAATACTCTTTCTCACTGACCGTCGGTTGCATCAGCGTGGCCGGAAAAAAGCCAAGGGTTTCTCAATCATAGTTGGTTTTCACCTCTGTGTACCGGTTCGAGGTCCTCAGCTCTTCGCCTTCTTCACCTGCTCCTTTACCGAGGACAACTCCTCAGGGTGGTGTTCTCATTGTTGGAGATTCTACTTTAAAACAGTGAAAGGTTCTCAACGAATAACACCACAATCTCCTTTTTTTCAGGTGCTCATGTCCTGTACGTTGTCAGGCGGCTTCGGCACTAACGCTCTCCACTATTCTGTTTCTGGACACCACTTACGAACGAGTGAGCGAGCCGTTTACCCAGCTCCTTATGCTCCACTGCTGGCTGCGGAACAGGTGCATCAGCGCTGATTTCATAGAGAATTGGGAGAGCTTTCGGGAGAGTCTGGACCTGAGCAACCTGGGGTCCATCGTTCTCTCCAGGAACACCAAGAAGGTGCTACGTCAGGACTGTCTGGCCCCTCCCTGTCAGGTTAGTAAAATAGATAGTGGGCAGGTAAGTGATTTACATGATTTACTCGACAAACCCTGCCATATCAAGACTGTGTCTGTCCCCTGCATGGTTTGTAATTGTGAAAATTAACATAAATTCCTCCGGATTTCTGAGTAAAAGCAGTTCTCGCTTTGAATTTGCCCTGTTAAATACATGATCTCTAGTCCCTAAAGCAGTAATTGTCAATGAAGTACTCATACGTGTTTGCATGCATCAATATACTCAACACCTAAGATCCAGTCTCTCGCCGTAGACGCTAGAACAGAGTCGCAGTCAAATGCCCTTATTCTGTGTCAGCACTGCTAAACAATGGCCCTGTGTTCAGTCAGAGTTTCACAGTCACATTGCTAACTGTTCCTTAATCGTCCAGTGTAGATACCTAAGGCTTTTCTCGGTACTGTGGGAGCTTTAAAACACGTAGCTGGTTCTCAGATTGCTTTCGGTCAACATATATAGTCCACAAAATGTCATTTCTTCTCCTTGAGGTGTGTAGGCTACAGGTTATTTGTGCATCTAAAAGTCCAGTCAGAGCGTAATCATTTAGTCTTTGTCCATTAATAGATCACATGCATTTTAAGATGACCTTTAATATATTAAATCTAGGATGGCTATGCATTTTCCCCATGCTTCTGAAGTTAACTTTTGCTGAAACTGCACTAATTGAGAATGTTCTTTTAAGAATGTACTAGTTTTACTGACAGTTCCTCAACTCGCACTGACGATCAGCGTAGATCTGGATGGGCGGTGACTACCACTGGCCAAAGCTAAATTTCAATCTTTTATGGGAGCTTCTGGGAGAGGAGTCAAGGCTTCTCAGCTTCACCTCCATTGCCTGAGTCACTTGTGTGTCCATAAGCTTTGTCCAAACTGAAACCGGAGCACCATACAGCGATGTCTGCCTGTGTTTCTTCTTTTCATTGAACGTTATTTTTTATGTAATCTTTTGTTCATATATCCGTTTATATTCGGTTTTTTATGCTCGGGTCTACAGTGGGACCGGGGAATTGATGGGCCATCATGTGATTGCTTAAAAAGAAGCGTGGTTGCGTCACTGACATGGTCACGTTTCAAGCACATGTTTTGTGCGAGACTCCAAACTGCTGTTTCGATGCAGCTCGAAAACGTAATTCGACACAGCATCAAGCGATCATCACTACTTTATAGTTCTTATATATCAGTTTTGTCTTTTTTGTCTGAGACGGTTGTTGTGATCCTTGTACTCTCTACTCCCTGTGTTACTGTACAGTACTCTCTCACTGACAGTCATTGGCGACCATGGAGGGACGAGCTCTCCCGACACTCTGCAGGGAGGTCGTCAAGCCTGACCGGTAGATCCAGCTGCTGTTGTAGAAGCAGTCCAAACTCCACTGACAGAAGATGAGGCTGCCCGTGACTTCTCCAACACCGCCACCTTAATTCCAGCACTACCAGCGCAGCAGACACAAAAGGTCGTCGTCTCCACTCCTGCACCAAGAGCCTGTCAGTGTGGCCTGGAAATACAGAGGGCTCCTCCACCACCACAGCCGGTTTCCTTCTCTTCCAACTAGTTTGAGGTCCTCAGCTCTTCTACTTTCCCTTCACCTGCTTCATCCCTCAAGGACAACCCCTCGGGGCAGTGTTCTAATTAATGGAGATTTTACTGAAACCTCCTCCCGACACAGCAAGTTCCTGACGTTAGTGGACTGAATAGATGGCAGGTAGTTAATTTTATAATTGTTTCTATTTTAATAACCATTTATTGTTATTTCTCTGCTTATATTAAAATTTTATTTATCAGTGTCCCTCAGTACACACTTTTCAAAGAGATAGGAAAGCACTATGTCTGTCTCCCTCTGTTTGAGCACCATCTTGAGCATCAGTTTAGGACTCTTGAACCTTTTCTGGTCAGTCTGAGTCTGATCAACACTGTTGGCTGTTGGAATGTGTGGTACACACATCGTCAGCTGCCATTGACTGGTCAGCCTGGGTTTGCTGTTCTTCTACACACTTTGTATGACATTTGACAAGCCTGTGTTTAAGGACTTTCCCTGTGTCTGGATAGTAGACTGGGTATGATGGACTGTTCTTGTCGTACCTACAAAGACTCCCTTTCACATTTTGACTCTAGCTTCTATCTGTCATGTTTGTAAGTGTAGCATGCTGCTCCAAATACTCTCTGTGGGTACAAAAGTTACCAGCTGAAATAATATCAGTATCAGTATAATATCAGTATCTTGTATGTCCTATGATGATCAGTTTGCAGCTATGCATGTAGTCTTGGATGAAGGACAGAGACAGTTGTTTAGTGAGCCAGGTTAGTCACATATCTTCCCGGTATAAATACTTTAAGGGTTCAAATAATTGATGTTGCTTCTGTTACACAGTCAAGATCTGAGCTGCCAAGTGAGAATGACGAGACTGAGACAAATGACTAACCAGAGATCAACCCTCTATTGACCCAATATCATTCATTCTGAGACCAGAAATGTTTTGGAATTTCAACAAAAACTGGTAAAAGTGGTGCAAGCAAAACAGCTGATAAGCCTTACCATGCTCATTGTCCTATGTCTACCTGTGGCCATGTTGAATGGCTAAAAGCATTGCCATATAAACGCAGTAATCCCATCCTACACATTTTCTATATTTTTATTTTTGTTTCAATGCGGTTCTGCTTTTAAAACTTGATGTGATTCGACACGGACAGTTGAGCGATCGTCCCTACTTTATAGTCTTTAATACCATCCCACTGAGTGATTCTGGGTCTATTTAGGCACTCTACTGACAAGGTTTTGGAAATGATTTATTTCTCAGGGCTGTTCAAATTAGATTTATTGTTTTTAAAATATTGTTTTGTGATGATTGCTTAATTTTCAAAATACCCAGATGTTTTTCCTTTGCAAACAACAGGACGTCATCACAGTGGCTAAGAGTCTTTTCAGAGAAGTAATTCCATGGTGCGAGCAGCCTTTCCAGTGCCGACAGACTCTGGACACTCCATACAGAGCGACGAATGGATCATGGTGACTCCTCCAACACAGCCGTCTTAATCCCATCACTAGCAACAATAGTGGACACAGAGGGTCGTCGTCTTCACTTTATCTCTGCTAACTGGTTCAAGGTTATCAGTTCTTCGACTTCACCTTCACCTGCTCCGGCACCGAGGACAGCACCTCAGGGCGGTGTTTTCTCACTGTTGGAGATTCTTCTGAAAAACACTGAAAAGTATCGGAGGCCAAAGAGTAACGCCAAGGTTTCCTATTTTCCAGCTGCCTGTGTCAAGTCAAGTCAAATTTATTTGTATAGCGCTTTTTACAACTGTTGTCGTCACAAAGCAGCTTTACATAATTAGTACTTAATAAAGGACAGAGACAGAGAAGAAAGAAGAAATAACATGAAGGGTCAAAGACCCCCGTGAGCAAGCCAACGGCGTCAGTGGCAAGGAAAAACTCCCTCAGAGCTGGAGGAAGAAACTTTGGGAGGAACCAAGGGGGACCCATCCTCCTCTGGCCAGACTATTTAAACATTAATGATAAAAATTACCAAAGCAGATACAACAGAAAGTTGATTGTGGTGATATTAATAGTGTCAGACAGACACGAGTCCATCTAGGTTTCAGCACGGCCACCAAACAGGCAGCAGCGGCAGGCGGGTGAGCCATGGATGGTGGCGGGTTGGGGGGGACCCGCTGGCCGGACTGGTAGGTGGCAGCTGGTTAGATGCAGGTAGAGGGGACCTCAGCGGGCAGTCTTCCAGCAGGTCGGGCTGGGTGGCCATTTACTCGAAGAAGGTAAAAAGAGAAAAGTTCGTTCTAAGAGGAATTTTATGGAGTGCAGAGAATGGGTATGTCTGACTACTCCGGCAGGTCTGATTACAGCATAATTAAAAGAAGAGAGCCAGAAGGTAACATGGACACAGGCGCACCCTGAGAACACCAGCATCTATCTGCTCCACCGTCAACAAACCTGAGTGATCGCGTGTAAGCAGCGAGACGACAGCTCCAGCATCTCAGTGTACTACAATTCCCTGGGTCCGCGAACCCCTGGACCTGCAGCCCTTATCTAAGAAACATTAATTACCAAAAGCTAAACTAAACATATAAGTTTTCAGCATGGATTTAAAGATTGAGACTGTGTCTGAGTCCCGAACATTATCTGGAAGGTTATTCCAGAGCTGGGGGGGCTTTATAAGAAAAGGCTCTTCCCCCTGCTGAGGTTTTCTGAATTTTGGGAACGAGCAAGAGGCCAGCACCCTGAGATCTAAGTAGTCTTGATGGTTCGTAATATACAATAAGATCCTGCAGGTACTCAGGAGCGAGGCCATGTAGGGCCTTATATGTTAATAGAAGAATTTTGTATTCGATACGGAATTTAACTGGGAGCCAATGAAGTGCTGATAGAACTGGACTGATATGGTCAAATTTTCTAGTTTTAGTAAGGACCCTGGCTGCAGCATTTTGCACCAGCTGAAGTTTATTGAGGATCCTGCTGGAACAACCTGACAGTAGTGCGTTACAATAATCTAGGTAATAAAAGCATGTACTAGCTTTTCTGTGTCTTGTAGTGATAAGGAGTTTCTTAGTTTGAAGATGTTCTTAAGCTGCATAACGGCTGTTCTACTAATATTAGCTATATGTTGCTCAAATGATAAATCTGAGTCGAATGTGATGCCAAGATTTTAAGCTGCTAAACCAGGAATGATGGAAGAATCAGCCAAGTCTAACATTAAGTCTGATAGTTTATTTCTAGAGTCTTTTGGACCTAAAAGGAGAACTTCGGTTTTGTCACTGTTGAGGAGAAGGAAGTTATGTGACATCCAGAGTTTTATATCCTAGTCTAAATTTATCGTCAGGTTTGGCTGATATATAGAGCTGTGTGTCATCTGCATAGAAATGGAAATTAACGCCATGTCTGCTTATAACTGAGCCCAGTGGTAACATGTATAATGTAAATAATAGTGGTCCTAAAATTGAGCCTTGCGGAACTCCATATCTTACTTCTGCGTAGTTTGAAGATAAATCTTTTATCTTTACAAATTGATAGCGTCCCGTTAGATATGATTGGAACCAAGATAGGGCTGCCCCTGTGATTCCAACCATTTTCTCTAATCTTTCTAGTAATATAGTATGATCTATTGTATCAAAGGCTGCACTAAGGTCTAGTAGGACTAATAAAGATACGTAGCCTTGATCAGAGGCAAGAAGATCATTCGTAATCTTCACTAGGGCTGTCTCTGTGCTGTGATTGGGTCTAAATCCAGAGTGGAATTTCTTAGGTATAAGCAGAGTTGTTGGGCCACAGCTTTTTCTAATATCTTAGATACGAATGTTAAGTTTGAGATGGGTCTATAATTAGATAATACGCTAGGATCAAGATTTGGTTTCTTGATTAAAGGTTTTATAACTGCTATTTTAAGGGTTTGGGGTATATGCCCAAGGCTAAGGGATGAATTTACAATTGTTTGAGGTCTGATTATAATTGGGAGAATTTCTTTTAGCAATTTAGAGGGAATCGGGTCGAGTGTACATGTTGTACAATTAGCTGAGGATATAATTTTTTCTAGTTCAGGCTGTGGAAGTGGGTAGAAGGCTTCCAGCCTTTGTTCTACAACTAAGTTATGTTCTAAAGCAACTACATCAGGTGACGGCCATGTTTGATTTAATAAGCAGGGTTGGATTTGTTGTCTAATATTTTCTAATTTATTATTAAAATAGTCCATAAAAACATGACTGGTTAAAGATGTTGGAATCTGGGGTTGAGAATCTGCCTGGCTTTTAGTGAGTTTAGAGATCTCATTAAAAAGAACTCTGGGATTATTTTTGTTTTTCTTGATCAGCGAGGCCAAATACACTGAGCGAGCTTTAATGAGTGCCTTTCTATATTGACTAAGGCTGTCCTTCCACGCAGAGTGGAACACCTCTAGTTTGGTCATCCGCCATTTACGCTCTAGTTTCCGCACTGTTTGTTTTAAGGTACGAGTTTGATCACTACACCACGGTGCGAGCCTTTTTTGCCTCATCATTTTATTTTTGAACGGTGCTACTTTGTCTAAGGTTGATCGAAGGGTATTCTCTAGATCGTTTGTTAATTTAACTAGCTCCGTTTGGTCTGACGGAGTGTAAGCTAAGGTCGATAGGGGTGGGAGATTTTTAGTTAACTGTACAGCTGTCATTGGTGTTATTGTGCGCTTTAGACAGTGTTGGGGAGAAGAATTAACATTTTGCCTTAGATGTAGCTCAAAGGAGATTAGATAATGGTCTGATATTACTGAGCTTTGAGGTAGAATATTTAGCTGATCAATGCTAACACCCAGGGTCAGTTCTAAATCTAGGGTATGGTTACAGTAATGTGTGGGTCCAGTTACGTTTTGTATAATGCCAACAGGATCTAAAATTGATACAAACGCCTTTCTTAATGGATCGTCTGCTTTTTCAAAGTGAATATTAAAATCTCCTACTATTATAACTTTGTTGCTGCACACTGCCAAGTCTGCAGCAAAATCACTAAATTCTTTAAAAAATTCAGAGTAGGGCCCTGGAGGCCTATAAATATTAGTCAGTGAGAAAACATTTTTATTTTTGGCTGGATTTGATATATTAATGTAGATAAGCTCAAAAGAAGTGAAGGGGTTACAGTGTTTTTGAATAATCTCTAGTGTATTCTGATAGATTATACATACTCCACCACCTCTGCCTGATAATCTAGGGCTATGTACATATTTATAACCTGCGGGAGTGGCTTCATTTAGTGCTATATATTGATCAGGTCTAATCCAGGTTTCGGTTAGGCAGAAAACATCTAGTTTCTGATCACATATTTCATTTACGATCACTGCTTTTGAGGATAGTGATCTAATGTTAAGTAGACCAAGCTTTAGGTCTGAGGTGCTGCTGTTATCGTTGAAATGAGAGATTTTAACACTGATTAAATTATTAAAACGAGCTGATCTAGCTGTTCTATGTTTGGGTTTAATTCGGGGCACAGACACAGTCTCAATACAGTGAAACCTGGGTGACGTCTCAAAGCAGCTCGCAGACGGTCGGTTTAGCCAGTCTGTCTGCGGCCTGGTCCCGGCTCTGGATTGTCAGCAGCCTTTTACACTCCTCTGCCGACTAACTAGCAGACTATGATCTATGCTGCACGAAAGTAAGGCAGCACCTTCCCGCGTGGGGTGGACACCATCCCTACCTAAAAAACCAGGCTTGCCCTCAAACTTTAACCAATTATCTATGAAGCCCACATGATTTTCGGAACACCACTTGGACATCCAGCGGTTCAGCGCTGTGAGTCGGCTGTAAGGCCTGATTCGTTCGTACACTTTTGAATGCTTTTATACAAATCTTTCCATCATTTTCCCTTTATCGTAACTTTGTTTCGATCAACACATTACGCTCTTCATGATTGGCAATAGTATTCCATGTGGAAATCATAGGCAGATGAGTATATGAATAACAGTACAAGTGGATAACATGTACAGGTGGATGAGTAATGAATTTGGTAGTATATGAAGCTATCAGTGAGAGAACAAAACCTTAAAAAAAATACAGGACATAAAATACTTGGGAAACTCCTTGGGAGACTGTACCTTTTACTCTGGTTCCTATCTACGTAACTCTTAACAGAGTCCTGTCCAACCATCAAGAGTAACATACAGCCAGGAATCTCCACAAATCCAGTAAACATCTGGTACTGAAATTATTTTCTTTCAAACCGAACAATGGTTGATTGGGCTGTATCAGGCAAATTAGTTACATTATGTGTCATACACCAATGAACCTGTATTGGGTATATTGCAGTATTTGGAGCAAAGAGTTTTGCTATTGAAGTTGTTGTACTCTGAGTTGCCCTTGTACATCAAATGCCTAAATGGGCACAGGTCACTCAAGTGACTCTTCTCCTAGAACAAATTAGAGTACACAAGACACTAGTTAGAATGGTTGCCATAATTAAGAGGCAGAATCGCCAATCTCACAGATTTATTAGATGCTGGGATCAGTGGGATGACTGTCATGACTGTGATAACAGCCAGAAGTTCCTTTAAAGTAAGAGCACACGAAAAGGATGCCACGACATCCTACACTGAGTTTGGTCTTGTGATACAAACTGAAAATTGGTAGAAATCTATTAGTTCACAATTTTGGTATCACAATCAGGTCTCCTAGTCAGAAGATTTTAAGGTAATTTTATTTTTATAAGATAATTAAGGTAGTGGTGTAGCTGGTCGTGTCAACAATAGTGAATCACACTTCTATATGTTCAACCAGTTGGTATGGGTCCATGTAGTGTGTTAAACTACATCTCCTTTCATAACGCCTTCTATTTATACAAATCTTTAGGCTAGACAAAGGAGCTAAATGTGGGACATTCATTAGTAAACGATTTAGGTAAGACAGTGGTCAATATTAAAAGACCTAATCCTCCGGTAAACAAACATAACAAACTTGACAAGAGAGTCATGTTTTCCTAACTGCTCAACTCTCAACCCTCCTAATCTCAATTTTATGTCTTATTTCTTCACCTGATAAACGACAAGGGCCCTACTACGACCCGACCCCGTTTTACCAGGATGTGTGAGAGGGGGACTATTGAGGAAGTGAGCAGATGTGTGTGTAATGTTACCTAAACACTGTCTGACTCTTCAGATTAGGGTTGCTGCCTGGTCATACTTCTAGTAACTGGTCTGAAAACCCCACTTGGTTCCTGCCTGGTCACTCACGTCGTGTGGTGATGTGGCCTGCACAGGATCGGCAACCTGTTGCACTGAAGTGGGTCTTGTCATCTGTTCCACTGGTCGTGTCTGGTCATGTGCTCTGGAACACTGATTCAGGTGCTACCAGTGTGGGCGTCCCTCTATAAGACCAGACGTAGTAGTGAGAATTTCCTTAAATGGCCCTTCACCTCTCCTGATGCTCCTCTTTCTTTTGAATGTTTTGATGTACACAAAGTCACCTGGTTAAACTTTTCTAATGGAATTATCTAATGAAACATTTTCCTATTGATAGTTGCATCCTTTACATCTGTGAAGTTTTCCCTATGAATACGTGTCCAGGCTCTAGTGCACTGTGCTAGATCAGCTTGAAGACCTTCATAAGCTACATCGAATTAGCCAGAGCCAAGCCTGTGACCCTGAAAACAAAAGACTCCTTAAATATGCCCTACAGTTGGAGTTACTGATTTACAGATCCCGACAACACGCTGCTCAGTTTAACAGAACTTTTTTTTTTTTTTTTTTTTTTCCTCAGATAGTAGAAGCCTGCTATTTCTCCTTCTTGCAGCCTGATAAAGACCTCAGTTATGAAGTGCCCTCACTGGTGCATTACCACACAAACCTTCTGCACGCAGGTACAGCATCAGGGCTTCCAGCTCTTCAGTTTTCATTTATTAGAAACCTCACCCAGCTACTTTTAGTTGTTGTAGCACATTAGTTTCATTAGATTGTTTTTACCCTCATTTACTTTTTTAACATTGTGAAAATAAAATACATTAATTAGGGTGACTCATGAGTTGATGAAAGACAAAATAAAAATGATCAATTTTATTAAACACTTCTATGAATGTCCTATTTGCAAAGAAATAAGGGTTACATAACCATTGTGATACTTTGTGTGTATCACATTGTTTAAAATGATGGTTAAACATGGTTTGAAGTAGAAAATGTAGTAGAGCTAATTGCTGTACAGTGTATATATTAAACAATACTAGAAATGCTCAGATTAGTATATAAACCCCAATCAGTGCAACAAATAATGCAAAACACAGTACAGCAACAGATGTGTATTATATTACATAATATATTACAGAAAAATATATAACAGCCTATAAAGTGACTTGAGAGACGTGCAGCTTTTACTCCAGTGGTTGCTCATTAGACTGTCTGAAACGCTGCACTATGGAGAATAATTCAAGTTATTACATTATTGGTTATTGTTTTGTGTGCTAGTTCTTCAGCACAGTGTGACGTAGAAATGAAAGGACAATTTATAGCTGTGCAGCATACAGTCAAGCCTCGTGTGTTTATTTAGCCCAAGAAAAAAACCCCGCAATAAGCAGGTGTTTTTCCACCTACCAGCACCTCTCTTGACTTCAGTTTGAGTCCCTCTATGGATGGTGCCGGGATCGGTAGAAGCAGGTCTGGGCCTTTACCTGCCAGTCATGAAGCAGCAGCTGTAAGAATCAAACCATAACATACTGTTTACAAAGACGAGAAACATATTCCTCATCTGGGCTGTCATCACCTTTTCCTTTTCTTCCTGGTCATCTGTTCCCCAATCAAAACTTTAGAATTTGAGATTAGTAAATACTAGGAATCATATTACAAGTACATTTACTTCTCCAGCACTGCTCTAAACAATGATTTACAATTTACACACTGTTCCTGAAGTCATGTTCATGATCATGAAGTTTGTTAATGTTCAGGTTTTTGTTGTCTTGGACACTCATATTCTGAAGACTATATTCTGAAGAATTATACACTCTCAGCATAGGTGTGGATTGCAGCTACTATGTCATGTATCGACTCATTTACACACAAAAGTGTGCATCATTTCACTAATATATCAAATTACAACAGTGAGATCTGCCCACATCCACTGATTTAGTCACAAATCTGAGTAATCTCTACAAACTTGTAGATTTTATCAGATACGATGGATAAACAGCTAATGTTTAAGCCCCTAAAGCAGTCATTGTCAATGAAGTTATGATTGCTAACTACTTTAGTTCACCAGAGGTTTTTCTCTGTGAAACTGCTTGCTTTTCCTCTGCCAAGGACACAATGCCCTTAAGAGCAGTGAAAAAACCTGGAAAATACTGAGATACCGTGATTAGTCATACCACAATATTTTTGCAGACATCATACTGTGTAAATCTCATACCGTTGCAACCCTAACTGTAACACATATTGCAACCACCACCACTGTGATCATTCAGGTAACACCATATTCAGGTAATAAATCCTATTGTACTTGGTACCGTTTTTGTGGCTATGCTCAGCCCGTTCTTGGTGAGAATTCAGAGGCTGTCACTGTTTTATTCTGAATGCATCGATTTCCCAAGGTTTTAGCCAATACAATTTCTCACATGGAAGTGGTCATTACAATTGCTCTATACTAGTATACACCTCTCCATATCTAATAGTGTTCTCTGATTTCTGATATTCTTAGTTAGTAGTCACGGGCTCCATGCTGGCATTTACGGTTTTAATAGAGGGAACAGTGTCACACCATCGGTTGATGTGAATGGATGTTTTCTTTTCACAGCTACAACCCACCAAAATAAGACCCCCACAGTAAGGTCACACTAACGAGAGCACACCTGAATAAATTACCAACACTCCACTTGCTCTCAAACTGTACATGACATTCCACAGCATAATTCACCTGTTTCCATCCCAAACACAAAGCTCTTAACGTTCTCCAGCTTGAGCTTAGATGCAGGTTTTTCAGAACCATATCTGCTGTGGGACAGAATTCAGCATTTTACACTCATGAAGCGCTGATCGAATGAAGTGGTGTCTAACGTTGACGTATTTGCACCCGTTTCGACATGCAGGGTTCTTGGAAAGAGCAATTGCACCTTGGTTGTCTTCAGATATTTTCACAGGTGTATATAGATCACTGATCATGACATATAGTAGCTGTTCTTGTAACACAGTTCGTAATCAATTGTACCCTGATGACCTTTTTTCTGAAGTTTATAAATCCTGAGTGTTGCCTCATGAAAAGAAAAGTCTAAACCAGGGAAGTCCTTGGTGTGTTGATTCAGGAATGATGCCTTTGTCCCACTGAGTCCTCTGTGTGTAAAGTTTATCCCACATGAGAAGCAAGTTAATTGTAAGGAGTGCAAATAGAGAAACAAACAAGCCAGAGAAAGAAAAGCCTTCTGCTAAAGAACAGCACAAAACCTCATATGAATAAAACACACCCAAAGCTTGTCTGAATATATAAACAATTGAACCATAGCAAACTTATAAGGAGTATTAGAACCTATAGTTCCTCCAGTAACAGTAACTCTTCATTACAGTGAGGTCTGAAATTAGCCATGTTTTGTCTTCATTATCTGAGACAGTTGTTGTGATGCTTGTGCTCTCTGCTCCCCGTGGTACTGACCGTTGTTTGCGTTTCTGTCTGTGTTTACTCGTAAGGAACATGGCGACCGTGGAGGGATGAGTTTTCCAGACGCTCCACAAAGAGGTCGTCAAGCCAACCGATCCAGCTGTTGTTGTAGAGGCAGTCCAAAGGCTGCCTGTGACTCCTTTCAGTGCAACAGTCTTCATTCCAGCACTACCAACGCGGCGGACACAGAGGGACAGCATCTCCACTCCCGCATCTGAGAGGGCCTGGGATCATCAGAATGGTCGAGAAAAGTCGAGGGCTCTTCCACCAGCACAAACAGTTTTCGCCTCTTCTGACTGGTTTGCATTCCGTAGCTCTTCTACTACGCCTTCACTGCTTCCTCATGGAGCACAGCTCCTCAGGGCGGTGTTCTTATTAGGTACTTTCAAGCGTTTTACTGTAGAATTTCCAACAAAGAGTAACGTCAGTAACGTCAGGCCATGTGTATTCGGTACCACTGTTCTCCACTATTATTCACCCAATGCAGTGTAGTCCTGAGGGACAGAAGCCAGGATCATCATCTTTGGCCTCTGCCCACTTACTGACGAGTGAGGGAGCCATTTACCCAGGCCTTTGAGCTCCACTGCTGGCTGCATGACAGTGTCACTCAGTCTTGATACTGCAGGGTTTGTCTGAGATACTGTGTCTGTCCCCAGCATGGTTTGGTCAGAAAATCTTCTATAAAAATCTTCACATTAGAATTGATATCAATTCTTCCATCTTTCCAAGTGCAAGCAGTTTTCACATTAAATCTGGACTGTTAAATATACAATCTCTAGCCCCTAAAGCAGTCAATGGCAATGAAGTTATGGCCGCTATCCCCTTTAGTTCACTAGATCTCTGTGGCGCTGAATCAAGAGCGTAGGTCTGATTATTACGTTGGTGGGGAACATCAAATTGGTTTCGGGTGGTCCTTTTTGTATTTCCTTTTTGTATTTATGATGCACTTATTTATTTATTTTTATTTAAAATTTTAATTAAGGTCTGTTTATTCACATTTGTGAAAGAACTGATTTAAAAAAAACAATTCGACTACCACAGTTTTGGAGGTTCCACAGAGATCCCAATATTCCTCTGGGTCCAGAGTTATCAGAGACAGGATCAGAAGCCGACAGAGGCGGCCGCCGACATCCCAATGAGTGATTCTGAGTCAATTCAGGCGCTCTACTGACTCCGAGACTCTGTACCCGAGGTGACTGTAAGCAGATTAATTAGACCGCCTGCCTTATGAATTTAGAATACACGGGAGGAGACAGGACCGCGTATTAAAGGGATCCAGGTTAAAGTAACCTGAAGGTCTTAGAATCTTCGTTTTTAAAGAAAATCCAGATCCTGAGGAAAACAAAAACAAATTTGAGAATTGAAGTCTTCTAAGAGATTGTTTTGGAATATTTTGATTTTTTTTTTTCAAGATTATTAAAATTCAAAGATTCTAAGACAAGATTTTAGGATATTTCATTCGCAGTACTGTTCAATCTAGAGAATTTTGTGAAGGGGTTTGAATTTATTTTTTCACATCACACAGGTTCTTCACATTACACCAACTGCTGTTCGAGTAGCTGAAAGGGATTCTTGGATTAATTGTTCACACTGCAGGCAAGTTCACACGGCTGATCCAAGTGCAGACGGTGTACAGAACTCTCACTGACCGTCGTTAGTGTTCCTGTCTGTGTTTACTCTCTAGAAACACGGCGACCGCGGAGGAACTGCCGCACGCTTCTGGACACCGCTCGGAAAAAGGCCGATGCCAGAATCATCTTTGGCCCCCTGCCCACCTACCGACGAGTGAGCAAACTGTTTACCCAGCTCTTTGCGTGCCACTGCTGGCTGCAGGACAGGTTCGTCAGCACTGATTTCGTAGAGAACTTGGAGAGCTTTCTGGAGTGTCTCTGCCTCTATTGCAGAGATATAAGTATCACCCAAGCTGCCTGGGTTCCATCGTTCTCTTCAGGAACACAGAGAAGGTGCTACACCAGGACTGACTGACCCTTCCCAGTTTCACCAGTCAGTTTAATAAACTGGGTCGTGGGCAGGTAATTGATTTTACATGATCCCATTTCAGAGATGTTGAGATTCCCAAATGCAATAAATTCTATAGAATTGCTTCTTATACAACTGCAAATATTACAGCTAAAGGAGTTCTTATCTTGGTATGGAGGAATTGGAAGATTGCAATTCTAGACCGAGGAAGGGATGAAGAAAGAAGAAGAAGAACACATTACAACACTCCCACTCTGAGAGGTGCCAGTTCCTTCTCTTTTCTCTTAGATTATCTAACAAACTGGACTTTGCATTCATATCTGCTCCCACCACTAACTCATTAATCATCAATTAGACCGATCAGGGGTGATATTTCTCATGGTCAGCTGACCGCTAGCTCAGAACATAAGCAGTGTATTACCGCATTGTCTTAGTCTTTATTCCACTGCTGGCAGCATCTTAATCTGAGTACTAAGCAACATACCTTTTTCTCTGCAAGGCACAAATCTTATTCCAGATTTTTTGTTTGTTTGTCCAGCACTCTTCTTTCAGGAAAAGACAAGATAAGTATCTGGCCAATGTCTTTCTCAGACCACGATAGTATTTTTTACTAAGATAAAAATGACTACAGATTATGGCCGTGCAGCTCGAACACAAATTTACTACACAATGAGGAGTTCAGCTCTCAATTTAGGAGTAAATTAACAGACTTTGTTTAATCAGGGTTCAGTGGACGATCAGAGTTTTGTGGGGAGAAGTGAAAGGTTTCATGAGGAATAATTCTGTTGCATTTGCTTCTTGGTGACAAATGGCGTAGACTGCAAGTATCTGCCCTTGAATTTAAACTTGAAGCACTTGAAAGGTCCAATCAACAGCCTCTTTGTCTGGTGATATGGCAAAACAAATAGTCCTTAAGGGTGATAAATGTTTATCAACTTTTCCTCTAGGAAGGGGCGCATGTCAAGAATGCCCTTTGTCAGTTCTCCTTTTCACTATATAACTGTAACCCCTAGCTCAAGCAATGCACACATGAATTCCTAGCTCCCTCGTTATAGTAAAGGAAGCACAACATCATATTTCAGTTTGTGACGAGGTTTTGTTCTTTATAGATAAATCAACAGATTCAATTCCACCTCTGATTAGTTCATTTAATGATTTATAATGATTTTGAAATGTCAGGCCACAAGATAAACTGGGATACATTTGCCTCAGATTTTCAGTTAGAAAAGCATGCTACCAACTTATATTGGTGGTGGACCACTTTAGATATTGGAGGGTAGACTAGTCTTTTGTGATTTTTCCACTAAATACTGTAAACTATATTTTAGGCCCATAATTTCACACCTTATATTTATTTTTACCATTAACAGTTGTTTAGGCAAACAAACTCTGATATGGCATGATCTCTCTCCACTCTTTCATAATCAGAATTTACTGATGGGGAATGCTCCGTTTCATTGCCCCCAATGGGAGAGCAAAGCAGTTCGACCTCCAGGCGATATCTGCGTTGAAAATGCTCTTTGATAGAAAGAGGCGCTGGACACATTACATTGGGTTAAGATCTTTCCAGGCTTTCTCCTCACGTACCCTCTTGGTGTAGCAAAAAAGCAGCTGCAAAAATGAAATACTTTTATATATTCATTCATTATATTCATGAAGCAGTGCCTTCATTCCCATAAGATCACCAGGTAAGTAACATGCTCAGTAATTGTCTCTACTATGTATGTGCTGGTGAAGAGTCAGTTACATCACACTGTCCATCTGCAACTCTGGCTGGCTGGTTGGCTGTCTGTCTGTCTGTCCATCTATAACTGTGTGTGTGGCTGTTTGCATGTCCATGTGTACAGACCAGTCTACTCTTACTTCTAAATCCCTTTCTTAATTTTCTCCTTTTCTTCTCTCTCCCCATATGCTGAGCCGCTCGCTGCTGGCGTGAGTCCATTCGTGGTTGGGTGCTGGTGCCTACTGCCTGGGTCAGACTTGCCCCACTGTAAATCCCCCTATTTTGCTGCTCTCCTCCTATTCTCATTGTTTGTTCCCTTTCCTCTCCCCCCCCCCCCCCCCCCCTCTCTCTCTCTCTCTCTCTCTCTCTCTCTCTCTCTCTGTCCGTCCACTGACATGCTGTCCTGCTCTGGGGTTCTCATTGAGTCATTCTCGGATCACTGCATAGCTGTGCATATGACTATTTACCTGCATGCACTTTCACATTGCCCTCATATTTTCATCATTTTTGACTTGATGTCACTTTTGCAGCAGCTCTTAAAATATCTGGTGTCGACCAGGGGAGCACTGGTTCCCCTTTTGAGTCTTGATTCCTCTCAGGGTTTTTTCCTCTTTCACTTGTGTACATATGAGATTTTACTTTATTATTTTATGATAAATTACCACAAATGTCTTAAAAAAAAACTGCTTTCACTTTGTCATTGTGTAGAGTTGTGTAGAACTCAGTGTATTGTAGAATAAGTCTGTAACATCATAAAGTGTGGAGCAGGTGAAAGGAGTGTACAGACTCCGGCTTGACTGTAACTCCTTATGTACTTGATCAATAATCAGTGTATTCTGTATAGTTCTCTTACTTCAAATGACCTGAGTTGTTGTTGTTGTTGTTGTTGTTTGGATTTTAAGATGTATGTGATCAGAAGATAGGACCATCTGAAGAGTCAATGGCAACGGCTGGCATCCTTCGTTGACAAAACAGCCTAAGGTGTGAGCCTGGCTGCCTGTGATGACGGTGGCACTCCACACTTTGAAACTTTTTGCTCTAAAGGGCAAAGACTGTGACAGGACAAGTCTTTACACAGCACCATTTGAACAACGGCATTGGACTGATTGTGTTGCTTGCTTCCCACCACCTACAAGATCTGATCCAGGATGCTTTTTCAGGTGGAACTGAAATGGACTTTTAGGTTGGGGATGAAACCAGACCAGAAATGAACACTTTCTAAGTAATATGACCCAGAACATTGTGTTTCCTTGGCATCTTTTTAGGAACCCAGGACTCTGTGGCCTGAGGAGACAATTTGTTTGATTGCTACAATTATTGTGGTTTATATCATTTTCACACACAAGGACAATGCACTGCCTAATGTTGTGTTTGTAAATTCTACCAATGTCAGTGTCACATGTGGGTGTCAAATGTAGCCAAAGTGCTTCAGGACTGAAACTAGGGTTGAGCACAGCAGTCTTTACGGGATAGTTGGATTCCATGTTTGGTAGCTGGAAAAGGTTGATGGTCATTTTCTCTAGTTTCATCATATGAATTGCAATGCTTGTGCTCAGTGGCTGCTGTATTCCTTTGTGCATTCAAGGCCTTATTATGTTACGTCTGTTTCTTTGCAAGTATATTTTGGTGTACTGTAATGAACTTGAATTCTGCCCGTCATTTGTGCAGTCCTATGCTAAAGCAGGCCTGTGTTTAGGAAAGGACATTTTATTGTATCCAATTCTTAGAGAAAACAAGGACTGACCACACATTTATACTCAAAGATGTGTTTTAAATTGTCCTGAAACCTTTACTGTTTTCTGCTCACTGTGAAATGACTTCCATCCTACCAATTGGATCTTGTCCCACTGTCCCCCTTTCCCCACCTACACCCCCCCCCCCCCCCCCCCACGAATCCTCCTAAATATTTGGTTCCTCCTTCTCGCGCTCGCTCTCTCTCTCTCTCTCTCTCTCTCGCTCGCTCGCGCTCTCTCACACCATGCATTACCTGCCTAGACTTTAACTTTTCACTCACCTTCATCTTTTATTACTTGACAGCGAATTTCCATATTCTCTTAATTTGATTATTGTGCTATCTGTTGTCAACCAGAGGAGGATGGGTCCCCGAGTTTTTCTTTGCCACTAATGCTCAAAAGAGCCCAGATCTCTGTAAAGCTGCTTTGAGACATTTGTTGTAAAAAGTGCTTTATAAATAAACTTGAAAGGAAACAATTGTTCACATTTTGTCCTATTATTCAATATAATCAAACTATTTTCCTATGTTTTTTTATATATATATATATATATATTTTTTTTTTTTTTTTTTTTTTGCTTATTGACGCTTTGAACGTACAACCAAGTTATGATGACAACTCTTCTGTATTCTGAAAGCAATGTATGAAGTCTTTAATCCCATATTTTCTACGTATAATATGTGTAACATTTGCCGTTCTAGTAGACTAGTGGTTATAGAGTTGGTCTCTTTTTAGTATGCTCGGCCATTTCTAGCCATAAAAATATTAAACCTGGACTGGTCTCTAATGCTGACAGAGGTTTCTGACTGGATTCTCACAACAGGCTTCTTACTCAGACTAAAAGCCAGAGCATTTGTCACAGTATGTTAATTGACAATTGGTTGCGTAACAGTTGCTTCAGGTAACTACATATTAATTCATTCACAAGGAAGTAAAGGGTGAACACAAATGTACATTTCCCCATGTAAATGAGGAGCCCACAAGGCTGGTAGAGCCGTACAACCGCATGCACACTTCCCAGATACAGAGTTAGGGATACAGAGTTTCTGCCATCTACGTGACATGGGACAAGAATGACTGACTCATAAAAGAAAACAAACATTAGTAAAAATGCAATCTGTTTACCCATTGCAAACAGTACACATGCAAGAAAATAAATTAATAAAAAAATATATATATAAATAAAATCTTACTTGCATACATATCTTAAATCAAAAATAAACTTAAAAATCTCTTAAAATCTACTTAAAATCTCCATTAGTGATGCATTTTCACAGCTCGCCATGCAGGGAAGGAACATTACATATCACTAAAATGGTGGAGGGAAACATGCTGCAGGATATTGTGTGATAAAAATCGTCCCGAAAGAAAACTGTACTTTTCTCAGATCAGCCACTTTTTCCCCCCTAAAGCATCACTCCATATAAAACTCAGAAGACACGTGTAGCTTCACTGGTGAGTTTGGATAGGAAATATAATGGCTATATCGGAGTTGTCATGACGACCAACACCTGGTTCCATTCACCACCACTGCAAAGAAATCAGTTAGTAAGTTTCTGTACAGTGAAGCACAATTTGACTGCAGTGACCCTGTCTGACCTGTCCAGCTCCTGAACAGCAGATTCTCTATAATAAGATCTGATGGGTTTGATATTCTCTTACTCTGTAACCAGATTTGTTTCTGAGAGATTTCAATCTTTTATTTTTTTAGAGAGTAGGAGATCAATTTCTGGCTCCTGTAGGGGGCGCTATTAAACCCACACAGTAAAGCATCACAGTGCAGAATGAACACAAATGTGAGATTTTAGCTTTTAGACTAAATAGACAAATAAATAATTTTCTGCTCCACTAAACCAGCTGACCCCAGCCTGCACTGGTCCTACTGGGAGGTCTGTACTGGTATAGACGCAGAGCTGCTGATAAGGGAAAGTCCGGTCAGCAGTGAGCTCCTGGCACTGATCCAGCAGCATGAGTGGACCTGTGTCAGAATCCTCCTTTATGACATCATCAGTGACGTCACAGCGAGGCTCAGTGCAGTGCGCCATTCTCTCCAGCAGGTCAGGGTCAGTAGGTGTCCTCCTGCTGATCTCCTGCAGGACCTTAAATAGTTCTTCATTCAGAGGAACTTCCAGTCGCTGTTGGAGCCAGTATGAAGTGCGTTAGAGTGGGAGAACACTGAAGAACTGAGCAGCAAAACCCGAACGGAGGCGTCAACTCTGAGTCCAAACCTGTTTCCAGTGGAGTTGAACTCTCCCTCTTCTAGATGTTTACTAGGTAATCTAACGTACCCTGTTAGGATTCAGAATCAGGCCTGTTCATCACTGAAAGAGTCTAATAATGTCATTAATCATCAGAACAGAGAGCAGACATTAACATTAGTTCACCCTAATCTAGTTGATACCATTTAAAAAGGACAGGTCCTGTTAAAAAAACAAAAACTAAATTTTTATGATGTGATCTTTCCTCTGAGCTCCACTTAGTGTTTCTAAACCAGAACAATCAGAATTCATTTCTACAACCTTTCCTCATTCCAACCTTTCCTCATCCCTTACAGTTACACACTGCTTCTGGCTGATTCTAATTACATGGGCGAGGCTAAAATGCTGTAGACATGGCTGAAGACATTGACCCAGGGCATAAAGAAAGAAGGAAGACAAAGAATAAAGAAGACAAAGGTAAAGGACAAAGAAGACGAAGAAAAAAAAAGAATAGCAAGAATAAAAAGACAAAGAAAAGAAAAACAAAAGAAAGAGGACACAGACCAAGAAAAGAAAAAGACAAAGAAAATACCAAAAAGAAAAATACAAAGAAAACGAATACAAAGAAGAAAGTCAACGAAGACAAAGACAACAGACAAAGAAGAAAAAGACAAAGAAAAGAATGAAGACAAAAGATAAAAGAAGACTAATAAAAACAACAAATATAAAATACAAAGAAAAAAATAAAGACAAAAAAAGAAGACAACGAAAACACAAAGTAGATGAAGACCAACAAAAGAAAAAGAATAAAAAAGGGAAATGAAGAAGACAAAGAAAAGAAAGAAAAAAGAAGAAAGAAAAAGATGATAAAGATAAAGAAGACAACAAAAAGAAAAAGCAGGAAAAAAAGGAAAAGAAGACAAAAACAAAGAAGAAAAATAATAGATTAAGAAGACAAAGAAGATGACAAAAAATTCTAAGAAAATGAAGACAAAAAAGAAAAAGAAAAAAATTAAAACAAAGAAGCAGAAGACAGAAGATAAAAGAAAACAAATATAAAGAAGGCAAAGTTAAAATACAAAGAAAAAAAGATAAAAAAGACAAATAAGAAAAAGAAGACAAAGACAGCCAACAAAAAACAAAGCAGACAAGACCAAGGAAAAAAACAAGATTAAGAAAACACAAAGAAGACAAAGATAAAGGAAAGAAGAAAAGAAGAAAAAGACAAAGATTAAAAAGAAGAGGACAAAGAAGACAAAGATAAAAAAGACAAAAAAGACCAAGAAGAAAGACAAAGAAGGAAAAGATAATGAAGAATAAGACAAAAAAGACAAAGATAAAATAAAAAAACAAAAAGGAGTTGAAGACAAAAAAGAAAAAGACAAAGAAAATAGCAAGAAAAGAAAAATAAGAAAAAACAAAGATAAAAAAGATAAAGAAGAAAAAGACAAAGAAGACAAAGATCAAAGAAGACAAATAAAAACAAGACAAAGATCAAATACAAAGAAGAAAAAGAAGACAGATAAAATAAAAATAAAACACAAAGAACACTAAGACAAAGAAGAAAGACAAAAGGATAAAGAAAAGACAAAGAAGAAAAAGACCCAAATGAAGAAAGACAAAGGAGACAAAGATAAAAAACAAAGAAATAAAGACAAAAAAGAACAAGAAAAACAACACAAAGATAAAGTACAAAGAATAAAAAGAACAAAAAAGACAAAGAAGAAATACAAAAGAAGGACAAAAACATAAAGACACAGAAGAACAAGACAAAGATAAAATACAAAGAAGAAAATGATAAAGAAGATAAATAAGAAAAATAGAAAGAAGACAAAGGAAAGACCAAGAAGATTAAGTACAACAAAAGAAAAAGAAGAAAAAGATAAAAAAAATACAAAGATAAAGGAGAAAGAAGAAAAAAGATTAAAAAAAATACAAAGATAAAGGAGAAAGAAAAAAAAGACAAAGGAGAAAAATATCATGACAAAGATCAAAAAGAAAAAGACAAAGAAGACAAAGACAAAGAAGAATAGCAAGACAAATAAAAGAAAAACAAAGGAAAGAAGAAGACAAAGCAAAGACAAAGAAGACATAGACAAAGAAAAGAGGAAAAACACAAAGAAAAGACAAAGACCAAGAAAAGAAAAAGAAGAAAAACAAAGGAAAAGAATAGGACAAAGACAATACAAAGAAGAAAAATACAAAGAAGACAAAGACAAAGGAGAAAAAGATAAAGACAGATAAAAAGAAAAAGACAAAGAAGACGAAGACAAAGAAGAATAGCAAGAATAAAAAGACAAAAAACAAAGACAAAAAGAAGAAAAACAAAGGAAAAGAAGACGACAAAGAAAATACAAAGAAGAAAAATACAAACAAGACAAAGAAGAAAAATACAGAGAAAATGAAGACAGAAGAATGTCAACGAAGACAAAGATGACAGACAAAGAAGAAAAAGACAAAGAAAAAGATAAAGACAACGAAACGAAGAAGACAAAGTAAAGAAGAAAAAAGAAGAAAGAAAAAGAAGACTAAGACAAACAAGACAACGAAAAGAAAATGAAGAGAAAGACCACATAGATTAAATAGATTAAAGAAAACAAAGAATAAAAAGATGATGAAAGATTCATATAAAATGAAGACAAAAAGAAAAAGAAAAAAAATAAAGACAAAGAAGAAAAAGACCAAGAAGACAAAGATAAACAAAGACAAATATAAAGAAAACAAAGATTAAATAAAAAGAAGAAAAACAAAAAAAACACAAAGAAGAAAAAGACGAAAAAGACCAATATAAAAGAAGGCGAATACAAACAAGACAAAGATGAAAAAAAAAAAGACAAAGATTAAAAAGAAGAGGACAAAGAAGACAAAGATAAGAAAGACAAATAAAAACAAGACAAAGACAAAAAAGACCAAGAAGAAAGACAAAGAAAAAAAGATCATGAAGAATAAGTCAAAAAAGACAAACATAAAATACAAAAAAGAAAAAGGAGACGTGGAAGACAAATACCAACAAAAGAAAAATAAGAAAAACACAGGAAAAGATGAAGACTAAGAAAAAGACAAAGATAAAAAAGATAAAGAAGAAAAATACAAAGAAGACAACGATAAAGGAAGACAAATAAAAACAAGACAGATAAAATACTAAGAAGAAAAAGAAAACAAAGAAAAGACAAAGAAGAAAGAAAAAGAAGACAGAGAAAAAAAGAAACAGAAAAGACAAAGAACAAAGACAAAGAAGAAAGACAAGAAGATAAAGATGACAAGGAAAATACAAAGAAGACAACCAAAATACAAAGAAGACGAAGACCAAAAAAAGAAAATAAAAAGAGGGGGGAAAAAGACAAAGAAGAAAAAGAACAAAATGAAGACAGACAAAGGAGACAAAAGACAAAAAAACAATCAAGAAAGACAAAAGAAAGACAAAGAAATAAAGACAAAGAAATAAAGACAAAAAAGAAAAAGACACAGATAAACTACTTCTCTTTTTGTCTACATCCTGGACACATAGGCAAACACTTCTTAAAATGGACCTTTCCCTACTTAACACCAATTTTCCCTAAACATTGAGCAAAAACTAAACAAAACACCTGAGCTCCCAGTGTATTTACCCCATAAGAGTTTCCAACCAATTAAAACAAAAAGTGTCATGAGTTTAAAGAGTTTAAATGTTACTGATACAGTAAAGAACCCAAAACTCAAACTAGTGTCTTACTAAGATTACCACCACCCCACAAACATCTCTTATAGATACACTATTGTAAAACAAAACCCCACACTATAACAATATAGAACAATCACAAGTGAATGATCCCTGCAGCTCCTTAACAGCGTCGACTGTCAGTGTAGTGTTGATGATGTGTTGAATCTTGGCCATCTTATCTCAATGTTCTTTGTTCAGAGTCCTCCAGTTTTATTTTGCACATCAGGGTCCCTAAACAACCAACCACCCTTACAGTGGTCTTCCCCCAATATGCTCTAGAGGGAAAAACAAGAAAAACAGTATCTTTTGCAAAAAAAATGGAAACTATATGAAATAAATGTTAAAGCTATAATAAGAACAGATATTCTAAATGGTTACTTCTTCACCAGTTTGTCTCCTATCACTACTTCCTCAGCTCTGGATCATTCACAGCAGTTCCCACATATCGATAAAGTCCTGCTTCTGAAGAATCTTTTCCATAGCTGGAACCCCTAAGAGGTTAACCAAAAGCCTCTTGATGTCTCCTATAGCCGGCTGCGTTCCTACCATGATCTCTTCCATCTTTGCCATCCAAGGATGTGCTCCACCTAGAAGAAAAGGTAACTTCTCAAGAATATCTGACATATCTGTATTCTGCCAAGGCTTGTAGTCAAAACTCTAACCATCAATGACCAATTTTCTCTGAGGCCTTCCCTTTATGTGGGTGCAGTGCATATTTCCTGTCTGATCTTTAAGGAGCTTCTGTCCACAACTCTTTCCTCTGTATCTGCAGCTCCTTCAGTTGGCTCTTCAGTAATTTACGATCTGAGAGATTCACCCAAGCGTGAAGGACAGTGATCTATACTTCTTTTCATCTCTCCCAAAGCCTTCTGCTTGTCCTCTTATATTCTTTGGTAGTCCTCACCTCTGAGGTGATATTTACCCTCCTGACTGATCACAGGGAACTGAGGAGAGATTCCCTTAAATGTCACCTCCCTCTACACGTTTGTCCTTTTTATCTTTTGCAGATTTTATCAGTTTCAAATAACTAGATAAGGACAAGCTCTATTCGCCTCTTTTTTATGTTTTTCTCCCTTCTTCCCTTTCTTTTGATCTGCCTTATAAGCAGACATAAGTACATGCATTGTTTTATTTACATCTGGGTTAAGAGTCCCCTCTATTGGCTGTAGTCGATCAACTTTTTCGGAACTAATCACTAAAACTAACACCTGCTATTTAGATTACTTATCTCTTTTAAATATTCTAATTTCTAATTCCTGTCGATAACAGGGTTGTGGGTTCGATTCCCGGGCTCGGCAAGCTGCCACTGTTGGGCCCTTGAGCAAGGCCCTTTACCCTCTCTGCTCCCCGGGCGCTGGAGTTGGCTGCCCACCGCTCTGGGTGTGTGTGTACTCACTGCCCCTAACACATGTGTGTGTGTGAGTATGTGTTCACTACCAGATGGGTTAAATGCGGAGGACACATTTCGCTGTACACTGTACAGTGACAAATACGTGCACCTTTACCTTTACCTTTTAATTTAATAATTTGTTCTGTACAAAGTTGAATGTGCTGACAACAAAATCACACAAAAATCATCAATGGAAATCAAATTTATTAACCAATGGAAGCCTGGATTTGGAGTCACACCTTTTTTGTGTGTGGAGAAACACACTACAGGCTGATCCAACTTTGATGTAATGTCCTTAAAACAAGTTAAAATGAGGCTCAGTATTGTGTGTGGCCTCCACGTGCCTGTATGACCTCCCTACAATGCCTGGGCATGCTTCTGATGAGGTGTCGGATGGTCTCCTGAGGGATCTCCTCCCAGACCTGGACTAAAGCATCCAGTCTGTGCACAGTCTGGACAGTCTGTGGTGCAACGTTGGTGGATGGAGCAAGACATGATGTCCCAGATGTGCTCAATCGGATTCAGGTCTGGGGAACGGGTGGGCCAGTCCATAGCTTCAATGCCTTAATCTTGCAGGAACTGCTGACACACTCCAGCCACATGAGGTCTAGCATTGTCCTGCATTAGGAGGAACCCAGGGCCAACCGCACCAGCATATGGTCTCACAAGGGGTCTGAGGATCTCATCTCAGTACCTAATGGCAGTCAGGCTACCTCTGGCGAGCACATGGAGGGCTGTGCGGCCCTCCAAAGAAATGCCACCCCACACCATTACTGACCCACTGCCAAACCGGTCATGCTAAAGGATGTTGCAGGCAGCAGATCACTCTCCACGGTGTCTCCAGACTCTGTCACGTCTGTCACATGCTCATAGTAAACCTGCTTTCATCTTTAAAGAGCACAGGGCGCCAGTGGCGAATTTGCCAATCCTGGTGTTCTCTGGCAAATGCCAAGCATCCTGCACGGTGTTGGGCTGTGAGCACAACCCCCATCTGTGGACATCGGGCCCTAATACCATCCTCATGAAGTTGGTTTCTAACCGTTTGTGCAGACACATGCATATTTGTGGCCTGCTGGAGGTCATTTTGCATGGCTCTGACAGTGCTCCTCCTGTTCCTCCTTGCACAAAGGCAGAGGTAGCAGTCCTGTTGCTGGGTTGTTGCCCTCCTACGGCCTCCTCCACGCCTCCTGGTGTACTGGCCTGTCTCCTGGCAGCGCCTCCAGCCTCCGCATTCATGTGCCATCCTGGATGAGCTGCACTACCTGAGTCACTTCTGTGGGATGTAGAGTCCGTCTCACGCTACCACGAGTGTGAAAGCACCACCAACATTCAAAAGTGATCAAAACATCAGCCAGAAAGCAAAGGTACTGAGAAGTGGTCTGTGGTCCCCACCTGCAGAACCCCTCCTTTATTGAGTGTGTCTTGCTAATTGGCTAAAATTTCCACCTGTTGTCTATTCCATTTGTACAACAGCATGTGAAATTGATTGTCAATCAGTGTTGCTTCCTAAGTGGACAGTTTGATTTCACAGAAGTTTGATTTACTTGGAGTTATATTGTGGTGTTTAAGTGTTCCCTTTATTTTTTTGAGCAGTGTAATTACCTCAAATATCCTGCAACTAAACAAAAATCCTATCCTATTCACAGCAAGTCCATCACCTATTTATCACACAATGCTGACACCCATTCACCTCGCAAGTCCTGCCTCATCCAAACGAACCAGTGGTGACCTGTCAGAACCTGAATTGGATCATTCAGTGAGTATAACAATATACTCCAAAATCCCTGGACTTTTGCCTTAGTCGGCCACCACCTTAGTGTATATTTCACGACATACTGTGAAATAGGTGCAGTAGACTGCTGTGTGTAAATCCTCTATCGTTAGACGGATAAGTGTAGTCTTTAGACATATCGATAGTGATTTAGTGACCCGGGTCCAGGTGGTGGGAAGGTAGTGAGAAAATTAAGGCAAACTCACAGTAAAAGCTTTTTGGGACTAAATTGCAGAAGGTACAGTGCATTGAGAGAGCAAAATGGGATCCCATCATAGTAAGAATATTTATATATATATATATATATATATATATATACACACACAATATATAGTATAATCAAAAGAAGCACCATTTTTTCAAATCCGAAAAGATTATGGGGAGGATGTAACACAGTATGTGCCCTTCTGGATTAAATATTTTGGTTTTCCTCATAATGATAATAAACGTTAAATATCAGAAGAAATATTTGCAGAAACTCAAACCTAGACTGGGCAGTAAGCCAAATACAACAGATAAAAAAGCTTTAGATTATTGGTCAAATCACAGTGTGGGAATGCTGAGCATGCTGAATTTCTGGCTGGGAGAAGCAGAGAAACGTCAAGGCCAGATACAGAATAGGGAGGGGAAAAGGGGGAACTAACGGTGTCTCTCAGTGTGTGTCTCTCACAGCCGATCCCGACCTTGACGCCGCACCTCCAGTGCCCAGCCAGCAGCTCAACCAGTGGCTCACCCAGCGACTCAGCCAACGGCTCAATCAACAGCCCGACCAGCAGATCAACCAGCGGCTGGAGTGCAAGCATCGACACCCGCCAGTACAAGCCCACTTGCAAGAGCAACTACAGGACTTTGAGGGGGCGCTAGATAGGACCACAGGCCTCAGGAAACATCCCAGTGAGTGGACATGCCCGCTTTCGACAGCAGAAGACGGGCCTACCAACCCCCCAGCAGCAACCCACCACCAGAACCGGTGTTTACAATGCCAGCGATTCCACAGGGCGAATACTGGCCTCCCCCACCTCCACCCCCACCAGCTGGACAGTTCCCTATGGTGGAGGTGGCTGGAGCAGAAGGAGTAATTATGGTACACAGACAGTGGACTGAAGCTGATATTGCAGAGGCAGCTTCCAGTCTCCCACATCCAGCTACAGTGTGGGGAGAACATTTCAGCCAAGAGTTACAGAACTTAAGTAAGATCCTGCCGACCCAATAGCTATGGAGTTAAGACGACTGCTGTTGCGTAAGCTTGGATACCTGTACAACACCAGCTGACACTGGAAGAAGTGGGCAGCAACTGACGTGCGGTGGAGGGGCAGGATGGCGAGGACACAGACGGAGACACACCGGACAGGGAAGAACTAAATCCATATTACTCTTTAGCCCAGAAACTCAGTAAAAACCCCACAGCTTTACCACAGATTGAAATTGTAATAAATGGGAAGAAATTAAAGTTTTTGGTAGATAGTAGGGGAGCCCACTCAGTAATACAAAAAGAACAGATTGTGTGTCCACTTCAACCTGACAAAACTGTAACTATTATAGGTGTAGGGAGTAATACGAACAGAAAAGGTGTCCACTCCCCTCCAATGCAAAGTAGAAACTTATGAGTTTGAACATTGTTTCATTGTTTCACCTGTCTGTCCAGTCAACCTCATGGCACGAGATTTGATGTGCAAATTGAGTTGCACACTCCAGAGCACCCCAAAGGGCCTCTCCATTTCTTTCGGGGAACCACAGATGGTTCAGTATGACCCATGTATTCCGGGGTATGCCTTTGAGTGGCAGTGTTTGGACAGCACAGGAGAAACAATGAAACACTTCCTGAAAAGCACAGTCTTAACCCATTTACTTTGGAAGAAAGTGGATGATTTACATTGTACGGCTCATGTGTCAGACGGGCCTGATTCTGATTATGAGGCTGAATTTTTTTAAGGTAGATAGAGAGATGTTGAGCACTTCCACACTCGTACGGAGTGATCAGTGGGAGAAGGTGGAGTTTTCTTTAGTTTTCTTTAGCCCCACTGCTCATGCAGGGAAAACACAATATGCATACAGGCTGTTAGCGAGCCGAACAGTGGAGCTGTTCACACAGAATAAGTCATTCATGGGTGCTGCGCTCACCCCAACTGAGGAGGAGGAGCTATCAGCACTGCCTCCCACCCTCTGGGTTCAGGGAAAACATGATGTGGGACTGATTCAGAATTGTGAACCAATTCGTATCATGCCAAAATCAGACTACAGACCTAAACAGCATCAGTATCCTTTGAAAAAGTAGCGTATGCTGTGGTCTCAGCAACAGAGGTGCTACAAACACAGCCTTTACCCTCATCATACTCAGCACAAGCAGCAGAGCTTTTAACCTTAACCGAAGCATGCAAAATAGCTGCAGGCAAAACAGTAAAACTCCAAAACAGTGGACTGACTCCAGATATGCTTGGGGAGTGTCACATGATTTTGGAATGATATGGAAACACAGAAACTTCCTAACTAGCTCAGGAAGCAAAATCAAACACCATTCATTAGTCGGTGACCTCCTAGAAGCCATTTTGTTACCAGCTGCAATTGCAATAATAAAATGCGCTGCTGATTCAGCAGCCCAGGATCCTGTCAGTAGAGGCTAATTGAAATTGCTCATGGGCGGAGCCACTTGCTGGCCACCCCCCCTCCCCCCCAGCAACTGGACCATTTCAGCACTGGCAAATTTATTTTGTAGAACTTACTCCGGCTGAAGGGGAAAATACTTGCTGGTTTGTGTATGCATGTTCAGTATGTGGCCTGAGGCTTTTCCAACAGGAAAACAGGATGGAGCAGCAGTCACAAAGGCATTCCTGAGAGAAATCATTCCAAGATGGGGGCTGCCAAGCTGAGTTTCAAGTGACAACGGGACTCGTTTGTGCATACAGGTGAAAGCAGTGTTACCAGGGTCAGCAGAGAGTCCACTGCACGACTTCCAGCCAGGAGACTGGATTCTCGTGAAGGACCTGCGGAGAAGGAGGTGAAACCTACCAAGGTGGACGGACCGCATCACATGCTGATGGTCACCCACACAGCTGTAAAGATTAAAGGACGAGCGACGTGGGTACATCACACGCATTGCAAGAGGGCACCACCGGTGGAGGACAGCGAAACACAGCATACCCCGTCTTAGGTCAGACCGGCAATGCCGGCCACTATGGGCACTCGGGGACTGTCAAGAACACTGGGGTGGGGCGTGACTGTGTTTCTGCTCATCTACTGCTCCGGAACTACAACAGCATGGACATATGCGACTGTCGCAGTCCAATGGGAGACTGAGGGACCTGCCTCTGGCATTGGACTTGCCAAAGTAGGACACAAACCTCTAAGTTATACATCCAGTGTAGCAAGACTACCTGTGGAAACGTGCTTTTGATAATCCTCTGCGTCAAATGATAACAGTGCACGTGGAGGAATCACAGGTGCTAAGTTGTCGCATCATAAAGGGTCTATGGACAGCTTCCCAGGAACTGGACAGGGTACTGCTATGAGAGAGCCGTCCTGCCCAGATCCATGGTTCTTAGTCTTCAAGTCGCGGGACAGCCTCAGGGGTCACATACAAGAGCAAAATATCACTTCAAGGGTCTCACTATGGCCAGTACCGCCTGATGGAACCATTCACTGCCCTTGGGCACACTATCGGGTGGTCACTTCTTCCTGGAATAGGGACAGCAGCAACTCTGATGAAACTTAATGGATTGGCTTATGAACTTATGGTAACAGTAAATGACACTGCTGGGGTTATAGGGGCAATGAAGCAAGAACAGCAGGCCATACGAGCAGCAGTATTACAGCATCGCATGATTACATCACTGATTACATGCATCACATGCGTAAGGCAGTCACTCCCCCAGATACTATGCAAGGGGGATGGTGGGACTGGTTGTCAGCCTTGTTAGGTCATGAAATGCTTCGATTAAGGTCATTAATAGCTCCAGTTGTAATGATACTGATGATTGATGATTGATCCTAGTTCCATGTTTTTTCTCCCTGGTGGGACGCTGTGTCTCAAAATCCATAAGTATCAAAATCTCAAGTACAAGGTGCAGCCCTTTTCTTAGCAACGTCCAAATCTGAGGATGATGGCCAATTTGAGGGCCTTAAAGAAATGTTTCATAATCAAGTTTAAATGATTTATTAAGAATAAAAGGGGGAAGTGTTATGGAAAATTATATTATAACCACATTATAATTGTATGTTGATTCATTATAGACTCATTAAATCTTGTATCCACTTAATATTTCGAATGCGTAAATGGTGTTCTGTTCTATATGATCTACTGCACAGTTGTACGGTACATTCTGATGCTATGTCTGGTACCAGCCGAGGCCAGATAAGGAACACATGGATAAGCATTAGCTGAAACAGAGCAGTTACTTACGTTGTTCCCCAACTCACCCTCACACTCAGGGTCACAGTGTCTTAAATCTATCAACAATTATTCCTATAAGTTTGTATGTTGAATACCATTGAGGCAATCTGTATCATGGTCACAAGCTGCGTGCAGATTCAATAAACTCTTGCTACTCAATGCATATTCTTGTTTGCCTTATCGCTTTTTGACAGAATTCCACGACAGAACTTACAGAAGAACTGACCTGAAATTCACCTAGTGATATTCCAGGATTTTATGCCCGTCTAAAACCAGAGGGCTTTTGTCCAAATCTGTGACTTCCTTCTTTTATTCTTCTTTCTTTACTTTCTTTATTTACTTTACTTTTCTATTCTTATTTCTCTTTAACCCTTAGTTATTTATGTTTATTTATTCCTAACTCTTTTATATCTTTCCAATTTTTTGTTCTAATCTGACTATTTCTCAAAGCCAACTTTTACACAGTGACTAATATACACATGTCTTACCATTAAGAAGATAAATGCCCAATCTCGCGTGGTGTTATTTAGCTCACCTCACCTTTACTAATTAGACTATTCTACACTTTATTTAACTGTCCTTTACTCTTTTTCTTATGTTCTCTATTTCCTCTGTTGCACTGCAGTCTTGGTCTCGATGCAATGAGGAGATTTGTTTTTTATTTAAGCTTCTGCCCAAAGCTTATATACAGGCTTCTCTGTTCTCTCTGGCCCCTGCTTCTGACACTGTAATTCTTATATCCAACATGAGTTAACTCCCCAGCACATCTCGTTCTCAAGGGAAGAAACACTCATTGTTTCCTTTGGGCCCCTTAGAACCTTAAGGTCAGAAAACAACTCCATACATGGTTATCTTTACATCTCAGACATTTTCCTAATTTTCTATCTCTCAGGAATGGCTGGGTCTGGCCATGCATGCAGTTGCTGCTTTATGATCATTACATACTACATCTAATGTTTTAAAAATACAATCACAGTATTAGAGAATAAATATATATAATACATATTCATACACATATATACACAGTGGGGGAAAAAGTATTTAGTCAGTCGCCAATTGTGCAAGTTCTCCCACTTAAAAAGATGAGAGAGGCCTGTAATTGACATCATAGGTAGACCTCAACTATGAGAGACAAAATGAGAAAAAAGATTCTGAAAATCACATTGTCTTTTTTTTTAATTATTTTATAATTATCATTATTTTATTTGCAAATAATGGTGGAAAATAAGTATTTGGTCAATAACAAAAGTTCATCTCGATACTTTAATCTGTTGTATATCCTTTTTTGGCAATGACAGAGGTCAACAGTTTTTTTTTAGTCTTCACAAGGTTGGCACACACCGTTGCTGGTATGTTGTGTATGAGTCCCTGGCGGCGTAGTGTGTTACTGACGGTAGCCTTTGTAACGTCCCCCCCGTGTGGTTCTGGGATTTTTGCTCACCGTTCTTGTGATCATTTTGACCCCACGGGCTGAGATCTTGCGTGGAGCCCCTGATCGAGGGAGATTAGCAGTGGTCTTGTAGGTCTCCCATTTTCTGATTATTGCTCCCACAGTAGATTTCTTCACATCAGGCTGCTTGCCTATTGCAGATTCAGTCTTTCCAGCCTGGTGCAGGTCTACAATTTTGTTTCTGGTGTCCTTCGACAGCTCTTTGGTCTTCACCATAGTGGAGTTTGGAGTGTGACTGTTTGAGGTTGTGGGCAGGTGTCTTTTATACTGTTAACGAGTTCAAACAGGTGCCATTAATACAGGTAACAAGTGGAGGACAGAAAAGCCTCTTAAAGAAGTTGTTACAGGTCTGTGACAGCCAGAACTCTTGCTTGTTTTGCTTGCTCATTTTGTCTCTCATAGTTGAGGTCTACCTATTATGTCAATTACAGGCCTCTCTCATTTTTTTAAGTGGGAGAACTTGCACAATTGGTGACTGACTAAATACTCCCCCCACTCCCCACCCCCACTGTATGGATATTTGCTCTCACATTTCCCTCCTTTGATTATTTTATTTGATTTTTCAATCATATTCAGAATCACATTTATTTTTCATTTAGCCACTTTGGAAGGGGTAAAAGGAATCCGCGTTGTTGTCACCATCATTTGCCAGGAGCTCCATGTGCCCATTGCGATGAAGCCGTGCCATCGAAAGGGAAAACATTCTACTAAAACAACGTACCATTATAGCAGAGAGCAGAGAGGGTAGAATCATGCCTAATAAAAGAGCCACTGCCAAGATAGGCATAAGTACTGTCATGAGCCAGGATCCCCATGGCCCCAGCCAGTCAATTAGCCATTCCAGCAAACCAAATGGATTGCCTGTCTCATGTGGGAAATATAACTGGTAACATTAGCACTCATATCAGGGATCATAAAACAACATGAAGTGTTAACCACGCGATATACGCCACCTTCCTTTGTCAATATAAGGTCCAGGGCCATTCGGTTTTGTATGATTGATTTGAGTATAGCTAGCATTTCAGTATTCAAGGCATGTAATGCTCCTGATTTGTCATTTATTAGGGTCAAAAGTTGATAAGCCAATCGGTTAATTTTGTTAAGCGCTACCGTGGTACCCTCTCCCAGAAACAGAGACCACCCTACGTTGGATGCAGGGGTGGTCCATGGATCCCAAAGAGTGTAACCATCATTATGTCGTAGGATACCTGTGTTGCAGTGTTTTCTGAGCAGTTGTGTAGCATGCTTTTGGCCTGCAAATTCTGGGGGTGGTATAAACTGGATTTTGGCATTAGGAGGCCTAGGAAACATCCCTTCCAGTTGCCTTTATTGGGTAATTTAGTCTCCACACACCCACATTGCAGCCCCTCCAGAGACCAACGATGATGCATTACAGCTAAATTCGAAGTCACTATTGCTACATTTAGTGCCATTGCTTCTAAGCATGGTGTAGTTAGTGTATTTAGAGCAACCTCTCGGCTTTCTTGATCTTCTGTATGGACAGAGGCAATGACTACCACTGTGTCTGGATACTTGGACTTGGGCAGCACATCCAAGGCCTTCTATGGGTTCAGTAGCATTGTCAGGACATGTTTCGCTGCCCGTAAGTAACTGTGTCATTGTGCACGGTAAGCTAAGATGTTGTACATCTGCCAATGTTAATGGCAGGACTGTCCACGGAATGTGTTGACATATTATACAACTTCGGTTAGGGCTCATGTGTTTGCTGTGTACTATTGCCGACGCACACACTAAGTTATGATTGCACTTAGCTAGTTATAATAGCTTAGCTATTTCTTGATTGTCTGTAGCATTCTCTAGGATGTCATCTAATTCATTTTGTAGTTCTTCAACTAAAGCTTTACTCACCCTTTGTAGTATTGATGGCTCGGCAGGTGCCTGTACCTGCACCTGCATTACTATTGTTACAGTGCTACAGTAATCTCACCCTGTGCGGTCAACACAACACCAATACTTTCCAGACTGCACATATGACCTCCACTCCTTCTCTAGCTCCATGCCTGAAGGTATTGAGGCTATTACGAGGTGTCTCAGCTACTCTAACCTGATTATATAAATCCGTGGATCCAATTACATGTGAGCAATCGTTACACGGGTCTCTGCACAGATATTTGTTATATCCTGCATAACAGTACACTGATGCTTGTGCTTTTTTTGGCCTGCAGGTGAAGAAGTGATTGGTCTGGTCACAGGGTTGACCAGTATCTCATCATTAGGTGCTGTCAGCCAATAGTGGTGCCAGTGCTGGGTGTATAAAACCCTATACTCCCACCTAGGGAGGTGACTATGAGCAGTAGACACCACTTCATAGCTTCTCTTCCCCTCAGTGGGTTTCTTCACAGCCTGTGCTCAGAGTGCGGGATATACCCTTTCAGCACTCGTCCCACAATTCCGACCCTTACTGAGTTTCGGAAGAGTCAGGGAGTGGTGGTGCTCTTTTACAGTGTGAGTGATGTACCCACGTTGCTCTCCCTTCTATCTTCATTGCTTTAGCAGTGGCCCTGTCACCGGTTCTGGAAGTGCCGCCTTCACCTGTTTAGACAGACTGGAGAGAGAATTGTGTAATGCCACACAGTATCTTATCATATTATGATCCATTGTTGCTCTGTCCAATGCTGTCATCTCAGGGCTTGTACCTACATGGGGAGGTCTGCCAAACACAATCTCAAATGCACTCCCACCCACCTTAGGTCTTCCACACGTCCTCATTTGCCACAATACCAGCAGGAGGACTTTTGTCTAACTTAATCCTGTGTGCTGGCTGGCTTTGGCTAGTCCTGATTTCAGTTTTCCATTTGGGAGGCAGGTACATCGTCTTGTTTTACGCAGCCACCTGCTGCCCAGGTTTTCTTCTTCTGGGCTGTTGCTGAGGTTTGTATGTCTTTGACATTTATTGTCAGGTTTCATATATGCATAGTTTGCAGTGAGCCCTGCACTATCGACTTGCTTGCTGACAGTTTTGCTGCTGCATATGCTCTTTCATTGCTACTGTTCACTTTGTGTGTGCCTCGCATTTGCAAACAGCAACTGCTTTGAGTAAAAGTATTGCTTGCAACAGTGAGCTGCTGAGCTTGTTAGGGAATTCTTGTGCTTCCATATGGCCCCATACTCATGGAGCAACCCCCTATCTACTATCGGTTTTGTCTTTCCCTTTTTCACATGCCTTAATCAGCGCCACCAGCTCGACAGCTTGTGCTGAATACGAGGGCGGGAGCGACCCGCTGGCCACTGTCTCAGTATCCTTAACCACTGCTCACCCAACTGCCCACCCACCCCATACTCCTCTCTGGAGGCCGACCCTGGGGTTAGCTGCAAAGGTCTCAAACTGTCCTTGTTTGTAGAGGACTCACATCCATGACACAATCTGGTAAATGTGTATGGTTTCCTATCAAACGAGAATGCAAACCTGAACTGAACTGAATCTTATTTTCTACAGTTTATGCTTCACAATACATTACCATTATATTTTTGGTATTATATTAACCATATAATTTCTTTTTCTGATTCTGAGAGTGTATTATTAAAAATAAGGCAACAGTTTACAAATCATTTGAAATGTAAGGTTGATCTCTTTTAGTTTTATCCCAAACCTGTTTAGATCTATAACATTCAAGAAGAAAATGCTCTAAAGTTTTATTATTACAATTGGGCATTGAACACTGTTGTCTTTACATAGCAGCTCCATTTTACCACTGTTCTTATTGGAATCCACCTTACTGAGATTAACCATGCTGTGTCTCATAACTTTTAACAATATTTTACTTGTGTGATAACTAATTGATATTCATTTATATATTGCTACATTGCATATATATCTTTATTAGAATCAAAAGCCCAGTTAATATTAAGTCATTCATATTTATTTGTTAAGTCTGAATATATTATTTTATAATACAGTATTTTAGATCTAGCTCTTCCTCTTTTTTTCTCTTTCAAATTGCTAATATTTCCTACCCACTCTGCTTGTCTATTTAATCAGTTTGCTATAATTTTAAAAACTACTATTTTGGGTTTCAGACCAAAGTCTATTGCCCCTAAACCACCCTGTTCTTTACTTTTAAAAACTAGTTCTCTCTTTGTCACCTCCCGTGTGGTACCCCAAATTAAATTGCAACAAATTCTATTACATTTTTTACTCCAAACATCTGTAGGTGGAAATATACAAGACAAAAATAGAATTTTATACAATATATAGATTTTAATAATTCAGATGTTTGCCTTATAACTCAAATTATGATGAATAAATTGGCTAATTTCTTCTCGTATTTCTAATTCCTTTTCTTTCCAGTTTCCATCAACACAACCAGTATTATCTAATTTTATCTAATTATTAATAATTATAAATTATTTATTTGATTCTTTTCAGGTATATTAACTGGGAATGTATATCTAGTTTCACCAATCTACAAGCACTCTGATTTAGACATGTTTAACATGGCGCCTGACGCTTGCTCATACTGTCTAAAATGTTGATAAATAATTTCAAATTCTTTCCTTGTTTTAATGATAACTGTGATGTCATCTGCATACGCAGAGATAATGAACTTTTTCTTAACTTTAACACCATTTAGCGTGTTACCCTTTTTGATTTTTTAAATTAAGGGGCTTATAGCTAAAACATATAAGGCAGCACTAAGTGAGCAGCCTTGTTTAACTCCTCTCATCAGTTAATTTCGATTTCCTATACAAACATTTAATCATGTCAATAAAACTCCCTGGAAAACCGTATGTTTTAAGAACTGCAAAAATATAATCTTTGGAAATTGAATCAAATGCCTTTTTTTGATCTAGGGCAACAATATAAAAATTTATTTATTCCTGATTATATGGTATCTCCCTTAGTGAACACAAATGATCCCACATATATCAACATGTTTGTTCTTTTACAATAATTAAATCTAGCACATCTTCTAATCTATTTATATTAATCTTAGCAAGGATTCATTAAGGTCAGATGCCTGTAATTATCAATGTTTGATTTATCACCTTTTTTGTGTGTAAGTGTTAATACTCCTTCGTAGAAGGAATCATGCATACACCCGTCTGAATCTCTTCATCATATACCCGTGTTAATATTGGAGACATTTCTATAATAAAGTTCAAATAAAACGCCATCTGGGCCTGGTGCTTTTGTAGGTTTAATTGTTTTATCACAGTTGCAACTTCAGTCTCTTAAGTTTCATCTTCCAAGGGATCAAAAGTTTCAATGTTTGGTGTGTGAATGTCTAAAACGTTTTTTTTGTCAAATCATCAATAATTCTTTATACATTTCTTCACATAAATGTTTTCTTTAATTCACCAGTTTATCATTTAATTTCCTCATTTAATAGAATGTATTTGTGATTTGCTTTTTCTTTGAATATATAGACATTATTTTATCTGGGTTAAAAATTTCAAGTGAACTTAATCCTGCTAAAACTTGAAGATTTTTTAGATTTTCACAATTAATTTCATCTATCTTATCCTGTCTATCAGATAATAGCTTTCGTATTCAGATCTATCTTTTTTAGAGTAATATATTTTCTTTATTAGGGAGCTATACTTTTCTTTTTTTGCTTTATTAATTAGTCTGCTTTGAAAATTGTCTTATTCTGTTTAAAAAATTCCCAATATTCTTGTTCAGGTAGATAGCATTTAAGATTTAATTGATTTAATTTTATTAAATTCTTCTTTTAAATCAGAGTTTTGAATAGTTTAATATATTTCTATTCATTTTCCAATAATTCCTATTTCTTTCTCCTTTATTAAACTTAATAGTAGTCAATACTGTTAGATGATCTGATTCAACTAAAAGTTTAGTCATGTAGGATAAGACAGTAAACTTCTCAGAAGTATATATTCTATCAATATGTGATTTAAAAACTCTATCAAATCTTGTAAATCCAATTTTTTGAGGAAAAAGAACTTTGTACTTCGAAACATATCATTTACTTTATTATCTTTCATAATTTGTTTTAAAATACGCCCTTCTCTTAAAATTGTTTTTAGATTAGTTGAAGAACTATCTATATCATCTGTGATAGTATTAAAATCACCACAGATATACATTGATTACTCTAATTTTGTTTCCATACATAAAAAATCTACATACATCAAATCTACATACATCAACCTACTTTTATAATTTGAATATCATTCGTAAAAAATATCGTTATCTTCACCTAATGAAAAAATTGATTTATTATTACCCCATATCTCCATAACATCGCATATATCATTATAATTAATTAATCTTGTTTCTTGTGAACATAGAATATCTCATTTTTCTTGCATTAAAACATTTTTTTTTCTATTCCTACTAGGTTGAATTCCACAAACATTACAACTAGCTACTGCTAGGTTGCAAGAAGACATGGAAAATTATTAAAATATTTTTTTTCAAACTTTTCCTAGTAGTTCAGATCCACACTTCCCCTCGGTCTCCTTGGATTAAACACGTTTTCTTTTAGCTTCTTGAGGCAAGTGTTTAACAGTCACATTTGCTTTGTTTTCCTGTTTGGAGATCTTCTTCTGACCTTTTTTTTGTTAACTCCCTTGTTTAGTGGTCGGAGAAAGTAAGCCCGTACTAAAGTCCTCCTCAGTTGCGCTTTCATGCGTTTCCTCTTCCCTGCTGTGAGATGAGTAGTCTCCACTCGTGTCGTCCTTCGACTCCTCTGAGTCACTATCGTTGCTGCTGGACACAGTCTCTCCAGATGCTTGTAGAGTTCTGTGTGGGTCATTTTTTCCTTTCTGTGATTTTATGATATCCTTGTTTTTGTCAGACAGAGCTGGTTTGACATAATTGAACTTTACCAACTACCACCTGTCCGCTAGACCCTGTTCCATCCACTCTGTTCCAAACAATTGCTCCAAACCTCCTTCCTTTCATCTCCTTTATCATAAACAGCTCTTGTCATGTACCATCCGCCTTCAAGTCTGCCAGAGTTGTGCCTATCCTAAAGAAACCAACTCTGGACAGCTTGGACATCTGCAACTACAGACCCATTTCTCTTCTCTCTTTTCTCTCAAAGATTCTTGAACGTTCCGTCTACAATCAACTGTCTCTCTTTCTCACCCTAAACAATCTACAGGACCCTAACCAGTCTGGCTTCAGAGCAGCAAACTACTGAAACTGCTCTCACTGCAGTTACAGAGAAGCTCCATGCAGATAAAGCTGCCAAACTGTCATCGGTTCTGATTCTCCTCGACCTCTCCGCAGCTTTTGGAAATAAAGTTTGTGAGTGATAAATGTATTGTTGGACAATTTAAGATGTCTGTTCAGTGAAATAAAATTGAACATTTTTGTTGATGATGCCTGGTATGAAAGTATAACTTGTTCAAAGGAGATATAACCTGAGTATTGATGGCTAATGTTTTTGTGCTGTTAAAAGGGCCTAGTGGGTCCATAAGTTATTAAATTGCTTGTCTGTTTCTTTCTCATCCAACTTGGGTGTGTGAGAGTTGAGGAGAAAGGAGGGGCTGCAGAGAAGGCAGCTGTCCAGTGCATCACACAGATTGAGGCTGACGGCAGGGGGGCTGCTGCTGACTTCACTTTTGATCAGGCCAGTATGGTTTCACCATCTACCTGCATTCTATATATAGTCAGTATTGTTGATACACATTTAGTTTGCTTTCATTTAAAGGCTATTATAAACATATTTCTGAAGTTACTAGTGTAGTCTAAATGCTGTAGTTATGTAAGAGAAAGGCTTGGCAACAGACTGAACAGTTAATGTGTTGGAAAGTAATGACCTGGTGGAAACTCTGTTGAGAGTTGTATATGCAAGTTCCAATGGTCTATTCTGATTTGAGCTGTGTGATTCATTATTGAGACTGTTTGAGGATTTGAAGTCAAAAGCATTTGGTCAATATAGGTAAATGAAGTGTTGTGCATTGCTATCACCTCAATAAGTATTTCGATTCCTCTGAAGTTGACAAATTAATTTCATTTTTACTGGTTATGGTAAAATAGTGACTTGAAGAAAGAAAAAAACAGGGAAATAATCTAAATAGCTTTTAGTAGTTTTAGTTTTAGTAATTTGTTTTAATTTACTGTGAGGGAATAAAAGAGAGTCATTGTAATGTCAAAAGAGGAAAAATAAAAGTTGAAAAGTAATTACTCCTGTCGATGTAGTTCAGAAGAATAACCCTTTGGTTACAGGCATTGCAAAAATATCAGAGAAATGGCATAAATGCTGGCCTGACATTGATCGACTATAGCCAATAGAAGGGACCCTTAACCCAGATGTAAATAAAACATTGCAGGTACTTATAGGAGGATGTTTTTGTCTACTTATAAGGCAGATCAAAAGAAAGGAGAAAAACATAAAGAAAAGAGACGAACAGAACATGGCATTTTCCAGTTGTTTAAAAATGAGGGACAGAAACTAATAAAAGCTGCAAAGCATAAGAAGAGATTAGAGAAGGAGAATGTAGAAGGAATTTAACAGAAATGGATAAATGAATGGCAGAAATTAATGTACCTTTCTCACACACTGACTCAGAAAAGAGACCCCCACCTTATGACACCTTTGGTATTAGAGCCCAAATGAAAACTTTGACCTACCAATGGTTTCTTTAATCTGAGAAGGTCAGTGTTGGACAAATGTGTTTCCTGGAGAAATGCTATGTCTGCTTTTAGCCCTTTAAGATGTTTACAAATTATTGCTCACTTTACTGGACCATTTAGTCCCCTTATATTCCATGACACAAGCTTAACAGTGAATCTCATCGCACTCACCCCGCTTTTTGGCAAACCATACATAATTAAACTGAAAAGTACAAAGATGGTGTGATCATATACCATGTTATTATATATATATATATATATATATATATATATATATATATATATATGGCAGAGAGAGAGTATAGAGATATACCTTTCAGCGCAAGTCCTTCTTTGTATCCATGTTTCTTATACCAGTAAAGGTACTATAACGTATCCTAAGAGGCTAAAATGTAGCTTTAAACTATGGTACAGCTGTGTCTCCATTCCAAAAGGTACAAACATGTGCTTTTAGAGATACAGTTGTGCTCAAAAGTTTACATACCCTGACAGAATGTTTGCTTTTTTCAGAGAATATGAATGTTAACACAAACTTTTCTTTCACTCATGATTAGTGTTTGGGTGAAGCCATTTATTGTCAAACGACTGTTTTCTCTTTTTAAATCATAATGACAACCAAAAACATCCAAATGACCCTGATCAAAAGTTTACATACCCCAGTTCTTAATACTGTGTATTGCCCCCTCTAACATCAGTGACTGCTTGAAGTCTTTTGTGGTAGTTGTGGCTCTTTATTTTCTCAGATGGTAAAGCTGCCCATTCTTCCTCCAGTTTCTGTAAATGAAAATTTTTTCTTTCCTGTTTTCTACAGTTCAACTACCTTTGCCTGTAGATCCGTTGACAATTCTTTTGCGTTCCCCATGATGGATGAAAGATGCAAGAGTCTGTCTGGAGCCCAGAAACTCACTCAGCTTTTATGCACACACACTGATTACAAGCAAACCGGTCACAGGTGAGGATGTTACCTTTAGTAGTCATTCAAACCCATTTGTGTCAACTTCTGCATGTTATCAGGCCAAAATCACCAGGGTATGTGAATTCTTGATCAGGGACATTTGGATGTTTTTGGCGTCATTATGATTTAAAAAGAGAAAACAGTCGTTTTCAGTCGTTTTAGACAATAAATGGCTTCACCCAGGCCAAGAAAGCAAAAATTCTGCCAGTGTATGTAAACCTCTAAGCACAATTGTACCACCCCAGTGGCAATGCCATTCTGGACCTTGTATTGACTAAAGTGTACCAGAAATATCTTATTAAAAAAACAATGGAATCACTTCACTATGCAGACCACCCATTACACAAACACCATCAAGGGGATAGTTAACATAATTTACTGTATTATTAGATACACACTGAGGCACCTTTTCTCGATACTTACACCTGTACAAACTGTAGAGCATCACTGAATTTAAGAGTCTTCTGTAGGTCTGCTGGTGGAGATGAAAATGGTGTGCTTACACTTTTGCTGAGCAGGAAATCTCCCAGCACTGTTTCAGCTAAAGCGGTGACAAATGTTCACCGTCAAAGGATGAGTCCAGTGATTCTGTTCATCTAACAAAATCAGATGTATCCTATGTAAACATTTAGGCACTCCTGGGGGGAATTTTCTCCATTTAGTAAGATATCTTAAGCCCTATCCAACAGGTAAAGAGTTGAGGCACATTTTGAAAGGTGGTTCTGTTCCTAAACAGCATCTGGCTATATGGCAACCTATATGGCTATATGGCATCTGGCAAACACAGAAAATAATGTATTGAATAGCTATTAATTTGTCAGTAAAATAAGAAACAATTGTGCAGGACCTTGGCACCGCATTCATGTTACAATTACAAAGTATTTATAGGAGACAGTCCCACCCGAGCTGCCCCACCCTTCTCGCTTTGTGGACGTGACGTCATTACCCCTCCTCGTTGCTCTTGGTTGTCCTTCATTACAGACACAAGCCTTCAAGCGTGCAGTTTGATTTCATTGATTTGATTTTGAGTTCAAATCTGGAATATACTGATATTTAGTGAGTAAAGAGGTCATTTGTTGATTTTGGACACGTTTAGAACACAAAACAGTCGGTGGAGAGTTTGGTCTGCTTGGCTGCATGCGTGAGGGATCCCACCACACACCCGTCCTCTTTCCAAATGCTTTGAGTTAACAGAGCCGGCTGCTCCAGTTAAATTAACACTGTGAATTCTTTATTTAGAATGTTTTTGACTTTGGTCAAAAGAACGAGGTGATTTCAGAATTGGGAAAAACCTCATGTGAACCTTGTCTGGATGTTCAGCAGTTTGTCCACACATGCGACGTGTGCACGCAACAAAGATTCCAGGGCTAAGCTTTCCAGACTGCTACACCTGTTACCCATTACACATCTCCCATAGTCACACTTGTCCCTGGACTTCATCAGGTTTTCTAAGGTCGCTAGATTAATTAGTGAATTAAGATCCTTGACTCCCGATGAGTTAGGGGTCGAGTCCATTATCCTGTAGACTCTTAGATTTAGAGCATCATTAATTATAATAATAAATCATAAATATTTTAGATGAATTGAGTCTTGTCTGGTTTAAAATGATTAGATTCTCATTAACTTGTCTGTGTAAGAATATTAGTTTTAAACTGACAAAAGCTAAGTCCTGTACACTGTCCTGCACAATGAGTACCTTTTAATAAGCATTCACTGCTTTTAAACTGTACTCTGCAAACATGAGAAATTATTCCATAGTTGTCATAACAGAGTGCTGTAAGAGACTTGCATTAGGGAAGCGGTTGATTTATGATGCTGGAATGTGGCCGAGAAAGTCCAGAATTTATCGTAGAACAGATAGTGTGTGCACTGTGCTAGGTGTGCTGCACTGAGTGTGTATAAGAGGGACTGACTGGACATCTAGACCAGTGTGGTATATGTCTTCTCACAACAGACACAACTATGGTCGTTTATGCATGCTTTTGACTATCAATGGTAAACTCCAGTCGTACAGTGGGTGAAATAAGTATTGTACACGTCACTGTAAGTTTCTAAGTAAATAAATTTTTAAAGGTGCTGTTGACATGAAATTCTCAGCAGATGTCAATAACAACCCATTCAATCCACACATGTGAAGAAATTAAACCATTGATGTCCATATATTGTAAAAAAAAGTTATTTATCTAGCAAAAAACAAATAAGTTCAGAAAACCTAAAACTTTTGTTGTAACCGATTACCTAAGAAAATGTACGTTTTTGTAAAAAAATAAATAAATAAATAAATAGAGTAAACTCTATATAAAAATGTAAACTTATATAAAGTATTTACAAGTTAATGTTGTTTAGGTTCTTTATACTACATTACATTTAGTAAGCACTTTATAATCAAATTAAGTTCCACCAACTGAACCATTACACAAAATATATCATGGTACACAATTTATTGCTTTTAGGAAAATCTACTAAAAAGATTTAAGTGTGTCAAACTCCTAGTCAATCCCAGTCATGAAAAAGTGCTTTTAAAGTTATAAAGCACTTATTAAAACAGGCTATTATTCTGAAGGCATCAACAATTATCAAGCTTAAAACATCTTTTACAATGAAATATTTCAGAGTACAACAGACACATGAAAACATGAACATTATTTGCACACACACCACCACCAGGTCAGTCAGTGTCACTGCAGTGCTGAGAATGAAACACTGCCCAAACACTATGTGCTCTGTGGTGATCAGTTGTGTGGGGTCCTAAGCATTGAAGAACAGGGTGAAAGGATGTTAATAAAGTAAGCAGAGAAACAGACGGATACAGTCTGGAATTATAGAACTACAAAGTGCTCCTATATTTAGACAATAAGTATAGAAACAAGATCAAGGTCATGGCCGGAACATCGCCAACCTAAGAAATTCCTTATCTCTACAGGATGCAGAAAAACTAGTACACACTTGTATTACCTCGAGACTAGATTACGGTAATGCACTATTGTCAGGGTGGTCCAGCAGGAACCTCAATAAACTTCAAATAGTTCAAAATGCTGCAGCCAGGGTCCTTACTAAAACTAGAACATTTGACCATAACAGTCCAGTTCTATCAGCACTGCATTGGCTCCCAGTTAAATTGCGTATCGACTAAAAAAATTCTTCTATTAACATATAAAGCCCTACATGGCCTCGCTCCTGAGTACCTGTGTCGTGGTGTTCTTGGAAGAACTTCTTTTTGAAAGGAGACTCGTGACCACTGTCTTTCAATTGCAATGATGAAACATTTTATTTAAAAGTACAGTGTGGAGAGAGCCTGCCAATTCTCGGTGCCCCTCTGCTCTCTCTCCCTAGACAGAGGAGCATCTCACATTTTATACCCTTCTACAGGTCATGTGTTGTTGCACGTATTTCCATATATAGGATTTTACTGTTTAGCTCCATGATGGGGTATAAATAAATTGTCACATACTATGTTTGTTCAGTTCATGTATGGCTTTACCAAATTAGGCCTGGGAATGGTTCATGCTCTCCCATTTACGGCTAACCCATGGGCCTCACCATATTGTCTCTCGACTCCATACCATTCCTTTAGATCTATAAATACCCGCAGAGTCAATGTATATACACACTACACCTGCTTGTTACATATTATGAACCATCAAGATTACTTAGATTTTAAGGTTCTGGCTGCTTACTCGTTCCCAAAACTCAGAAAACCTCCTGCAGGGGGCAGAGCCTTTTCTTATAAACAACTCTGGAATAACCTTCCACAGGGAATTGTAGTACACTGAGATGCTGGAGCTGTCGCCCATCACTCAGGTTTGTGGACGGTGGAGCAGATGGACGCTAGCGTTTCAGGGTGCTTCTGTGTCTGCGTCACCTTCTGGCTCTCTCTTAATTAGGCTGTTCTAGTCAGACCTGCCAGAGACGTCAGACTCAGTGTGATACTGCTCAACATTCTCTGCTCTCTATAAATCCATTCAGAACTAACTCTGTCCCTTTACCTTCTCAGACTAAATGGTCACCCAGTCATCCAGCCCAACCTGCTGGAATACTGACTGCTGGGGTCCCCTCTACCTGTGTCAGACCCGCTGCCACCTACCAGTCTGACCACCAGGCTTGACCACATGGCTTGGAGTTTGCTCTGACATGCACGATCAACTGTGGGACCCAGTATAGGGCCGGTGTTGGCAATTCCCAATCATGTGCAATCAATTGAATTTACCACAGGTGGAGTCCAGTTAAGCTGTAGAAACATCTCAAGCAGTATCAGCAGAATCAAAATGCACCTCATGACACCCAAAAGTGAGCCATCAAAGGATGTGCACACTTGTGTACATATTAAATCTAATTAATTTGTATAGCACTTTCTACATCTGCCATTCTCACAAAGCAGCTTTATAGGAAATAGTAATAAAACCTGCATTTTTAAATGGTTGCATTGTGTACATTTATAGAACATTTACGCACATGTGCATTTAGGCTGGTTGCTTGGTTCAGTATTTCAACTCATAATTTTTCAGTCTCAGCAGGCATCGTTTCACTCACAACAATAACAAAAGATGCTGCTGGGGCTGAAGGAGACTCCAGCAGTAGTGAGAAGAGTAACAGGAGTGTCGGTGATGCTGGCTCCTCTTCCTGCTGCAAAATACACACACTGTAATTATGAGGAGAGTTGCAAAAGAAAGGTCACAAGTCATAAACGTTTCATATGTTCATCTGCACTTGTATAGGTTTACATTTTAAGCCTGTCTTGATTGCATTACTCCCTTGAAAATAGGTATGACAGTTAACTGCCTGTACATTGATACTGATTCTTTAAACATTTCTTTTTCTCAGATAGAACATATTAAACATATCTTGCACTTGTCTGACAACAGAGACTGACATAACCGTGCATATTTAATAACAGAGGCCTTAAAGAAATCTAAAGACAATTGATCTGCTGGACACTTTGGCAACACATGATAGACACGTGTATACAGTGACTTTCAGGTGTGAAAATGCCCAATGCGTAAACAACAAAATATAATCACTGTAAGACATTTCACAACTGTAAATAGACTTGCAAAAATACAAAACTATTTGGTAATGAAACTAATAGTCTAATAGTCATAGTTTTTTTCTTTTCTAAACACAATTATCAGATACAATTATGTAAAATCCTGGAGGACGCTGGGCTGGCTAGGTCAGACAATGAGGGTGAACACTCGCAGGGAATGGCTCGATGCGAGAGTGTTTTATTCAACAAATAAAACAGGAGTAAACACAAGAAAAAGCAGCAAAGTTACAGGGAAAAAGGATAAACCGAAATATAACCGTGACAAAGAAACTCAGGCAAAGCCAAGACACTCACCTGAGGCTTGAGAGAATCCGGGAGCTAGACTAGCGTGCCGGGAATGAGTGGGAAGAGAAACAATAACCAAGACCTACAGGCAGTGCCTGGGGAAACTAGGATAACTAAGGCAGCGCTCGTCAGGCGCTAGGGAACTTACGTGACTTGAGAGCTGAGAGATCAGCTGCAGAACCCAAAAGGCAAGGCAAAACCTACCTGGTAACGAGGCTCGCCCATGAATGGTACTACTAAAGTGAACCTGGATAGAGAGGAAGCCTCTCTGGCGACCTCATGGATTATAGGACTGTGAGCTCGAACTTTGATGCCCTTGGTTCATTCAGCTTCGTATATGCAAACAGCACCATGAATACATTCACTACCTTGACTGTGTTCAATTCTCAGCAATAGGCAGCTAGCGCTAGCCCCTTAAATACCTCAGCCTCAGGTGAAACGTATTAACAACACAATGAACATTATTGATATGATTAAACACACATGACAATAACCAAACCATGAAGTTAGACATGAACATGAATATCAACATAATCAAATTGCTTACATTGCAGGTTTTGAAAAACTCAGGCCAGCTCAAGTATACAGGAATTGCATGTCTGACAGTGTCTTCCTTGACAAATGAATATTTTAATAATATTATTATTGAAAAACTTCATTAGGCACAAGCCTATTCTACCAACACAATTTCTATAAATCAAATAATGTATCCCTCCAGTTTAATTTGTCAGTGCAGTGGTTCAGCTTGATACTGATACAGGAACTTCTAACGTCTATAGATGCTTATATTTTTTAAACATCCATAGATGTCAGAGCCAAGTTAGGGACCATTCAATAAGACAGTGACAGCAATTCCAGTCACCATCCCGGCACTTCACTGCAGGCTAGGCCTTCCCAACAATGATACATGCACAAACATTTTAATCTACTGCATCAACTAAATATTAGCCTCAATTTAACTCTGCGCCTTTGTTTGATTTACGCCAGGCACATGGCACATTACACACTGAAGGGCTACTGAGACCACCCCCCCCATCCTCCTCCTCCATCACATGTACAGCATATGTTCAGATGATTTCTGAACATAGAGTCAGGTAGGTTTTAACGAGTTTCATATTTTTATTGATAGTTATAGCACTGAAACATAGCAACTATTAAATGAAGGTGTATTCACCTTCGCTCGCTATCTGGTAAATCAGAGAAGCTGTCGGCTCTTTTTCTCTATAAATTCCCCCAATCAGCTAATAAGCATTTAGAAAATGGTGCATAAAAGAATCCAGCTCCGTAGTCAATAGAAAGGCAGAGTGCAACCTTTGTTTCTGCATAAAGTGTACAAAAATAAGGTGAAGACTAAGGCATTACAAATAATGCGTTAGTCTGAGACAGCCAGCACTCTCCCAAGGCAGTCTAAAAAAGTGTGGCTCCTCTTGGGCCTTATATACTGTCCTTGTCTAGCTGTGGCTACCCCCACGCATATTTTTTTGTCATAATATCTCATGATTGGGTCCGCTTATATTACTATGGGAAGCCCCTTACCCCTTAACCCTGTCACTTTTGTATTCGCTTATGTCCCTCGTTCTCACGACTTTATTTTTTTAAAAGAGTGCTAACACCTGCAAGGCCATTTGTGCTGACGATCACACTACTGCAGAATTTTGGGTTTTTTCCAATCAGTTCGCCTCTGATTCACCCCAAGTAGGCTCTGCCTAGTCCCCCAAGGGTATTACACTAATCTTGAGTACAGAAATGCTGACTGTCCCAGGCATGTTCATTATAGCAGAATACACATATAAACATGTTTATGTGTACATAATGTATTCTTACATGCAAATAATCCATCATTTCCCCCCTTTCGTAACTTTATGTTATGAACAATATATCAGGGTACTAATATCAATACATGTGAACACAGTAGGATATATGCTTATATGCGTACAAGGTTGTGGAAAACACACCAGGTGGATATATATATATCAAGTGGATATAATGGTTTAAACAAAAACATTATACTGTAAAAAGTAAAAAATCACCTCAAAATGTTGTGACTGCTAAAGCTTATTCATCCCTGGTTGATAACTTCCCAGAGAGGTTCCATGCACATAGCTTAGCTAGTTTCCTGCTACATGATTATATCAAATTTGAATTATAAAGTTGTTGATATTATCGATATAGATGACATTATTAATATTGATATGATATGGAAACTGACACGGACTAAAACATCAAAAAGCAAAACTAACATTATGGAAACTGACATGGACTAAAACAATTTCACACAACACATAAAACATATTATCATTTCCCCCCTAGGAACTATCAGACTAAGGACAACAACAAACAATAAGGTGGGGGAGTTAGGACTTATGAAGGGAAGACATGGGAACATAGTCGGAGTGATCAGGTGGCTGAAAATTATCTGCAAAGAGATCGTCAGAGGATGATATGGTCTGGAGGATAGGTCTGGAGTGCGGTATTGAAAAATAATAATTGGGGCTGGGACGCAGATTGTAAAGGCCTGCATACATTTCTTTGGACACAGATTTGTCTACTGCCCTAACTATAAGGCCTCGAATGCAGGGGATGACACAACAGCCGCACAAAGCCAACAATGAGATGCCCACAATCAGACTTGACAGAATGGCAATGGCAAAGGCCTTCCATCTGCCAAACATAGATTCCAGCCAGCCAGTTAAACTGGAGTCGACGCCAGAATTCTCAGCTAGTTTGTTGCGGAGACTCTTCAGATATGATAGGGCTCTGGTGATGCTTCCATCACTGGCAGTATGATTTGGAATGATTGTACAACACGAGTCTCCAAACATAGCACGTACAAACAACATGTCAAGAGCAACACGATTTTGCCATGACATTAAAGAGGAAGCATGGAGTTGTTCAGCAATGGCGGATAGGGCATCATGAGTGTAGTTGACAAAGCGCTGTTGATTATAATAGATATAATTTATCCAATCAACATTCTTGTTGAGAGTAACCCACCATAATATGGATTCAAAGCCTGCAGCAATTGGATTTCTTGCCTTAAACTCATCAGGGACCCCCCTTGGGACACCTATAGCGTCAATATAAACTTTGTCATCAAAGCTGGATAGAGGGGTATCACGTCAAACTCTATGTTTAGGGGGAGTGGATGCTGGGTTCAAAATGCCTTTGTCCAGTTCCTCTTGTGAAACTGGTAGTAGAGTGAAAGGAACAATTAACATTACTCTAACACATAGACCTGTCCAGCCATCATCTAGGGTAACATACAGCCAAGGATCTCCACATACCCAGTATACGTCTGGGACAGAGACTGTATTGTCTTTAAAGGCAAATAAGGGGTGATTTGGTTGCACAAACTCAACAAATGTGCTGTTTTGTGTCTCGAACATACGAGATCCAGTCTGTGAAGGTGAGACAGTCCTGTCTACCATCCAAATTCTTTCACATTGTCCTGAGAAGTTTTTCAGTTTGGGACCTGTGCCAGTCGGTGCATAAAAACAATCAGGGAAAACAGTATTGTTAAGCCAAGATGCCAGTACATTGGTTTGATTACCAGTAACAACTGGGGTGGGCATGGGAGAGAAGATTGTCATGTTTTGGTATTTAGAACAAAGGGCCTCACTCTGAAAGTTATGGTACCATGAGTTACCCTTATACGTCAGACACCAAAATGGGCACAGGTCACAGGATGAGACATCAAGATTATTATTACATTCAGTAGAGTTAAATGGTACAGGCCAAATTAAAGGGTGTGTGCGTCCTTTTGCACACACCACACAATTGTCTTTTGTGAGAGAGCGGGCCGTGAAGGACATATAGGACATCCAAACATTTGTGACCTGAACAGAGGCGTCTACATTAGGCTGTGTCTTGAGCGTGTTCAATAATGTATAAAGACTAGTTGTCACACTTCTGGGCAACCGGAATGACATGAATTTGAGAGACACGGTGAAATTTTTGTGAGGCTGGTAGGGATGATCTGTCAATTCTTTCCTTTGGGTTGACAAAATGATAGGCAGGACAACAAGAATTGAAATGACAGTTAAAATCAACAATGTCCATCTTAGGCCACAAAGCCCAGGCCACCGAAAAGGGGTGCATGGGGTTACCATGATGCTGGAAAGGGGTTGAGGATTCACAGGCCGCAGATGATCCTGGAGGGGACTGGTAAGATGACGTGGACGGATCAGAATACGGGTGATAATTCAGATCAAACAAGGCTTCGTTCTGCTGAGCAGGGAGTCTTGAATGTTTGCAACTCACAGGGCGGGTGTTGCGATATAGAACCAGTCCACACTCCGGCATCCACGCACACGAAGTCCAGGTGTAAAGGACAGCTCCACTACTTTTGGTGACAGTGCAATTCAACCAGATAGATTTACCTGGGAGCCTGGTATGGATCTCGAACCCTTCTTTAGTAGGCTGATCACCCAGGATTAGCCTTATTCTCTTCAGCAGGCGGGAAGCAGTACTGGGTTTGGTGAAGGTTCTGATATAGCTAGGGAAGTCGTGTGATGCTGGGCCAAAGCTATGAGGTTGTGGCCACTGGACCGGTAAACCCCCCGCCATAGGCCTTCCCGGGGTGGATATGGGAGAGACCGCTGCACAGTCTACTCCTTCAAATACGTTAAAATCACACTTGAACTCCAGGGTCACTTAGGTTGTGGAGGGGGTATTCAACCGCCTCCTTGTTATACTGGTTATAGCGGGTATGTTCAGCTTATTGTTCTTTGGTGTGGCTCACTTCCTGCCTTGACGGCTGTACCTTAAATACAAGAAAACAAACACTGTCCAGACATAAATGAAAAAGAAAATATGGTGATTCAACTGGTGAAAATAGGGCTACACCTCAGTATACTGCATGACAATGCACTGACTAGGATACGTTAATCTAGATTTCTCATAGAAATGCTTAACAGTAGGAACAATACAACTAAGCAGTATGAGAATAGTGACAATTGTGACGAGAATTTGAGGCAGCATTGTTTGCCAATGCTGCGATTTCATCCAGGCCCACCAAGAGCTATCCTGTGGATCAATACTGGCTAGGTATTGATCACGACGCTTAGTCAAGATATTCAGTATACTTGTGAGGTTATCTACTATCCCCCCTGGGTGGATGTAGGTACAACAATGGTTGCCAAACATTACACAGGTATCTGCATTATCGGCCTTGGATACATCATTAGTAAATCGTTTTGAGAGATCAAGCTTCTCAATGTCACTCAGCTGTCCGTTTTCCTGCAATGAGTCAATGGTGTAGTTTAAGAAATGCTGTTGATTATACCACAGATAATGCAATAAGGAATTATTTATGACTTGTGCCCATGAAAATTGTTCTGGTGATACAAGTGGGCTACCGGCCAAAACTAACTCCAAAAATTTGACAGAATCTACAGGTGTGTTCTGAGGAATATTGATGGTTGGGCTAGCTGTTGGGGCAACATCATAATCAAGTAAGAAGTCAGAGCTAAACAGGATAACACTTCCTGTTAGTACTACCGGGGCACAACAACCATACCAATTAGGTGGGATGGTTTGTATGAGTCCTGTTTTGTCACAGACCCAGAAGATATCTGCGACAGGTAAAGTACCTTCAGTGAAATCTAACATAAAACTAGTGCCAGCTACTAAAGTGTGGTTTGCTTTGACAATGATCTTTCTGCCTACTGCATCATATCTTGTTTTACAAAGTTTGGCCATGTGAGTGCTACCCAAGGTAGAACAGGAACAAAGTGGGTAAGATTGGTCAGGTGCTACAATAGTACTTGGCAGTGTTGTAGCTGGTCTTGTTAACAGAAATGGATCACACTTGTGTAAATTGTCATCCATTTGACGAGGATCCATGTAATGCAACAGACAACGTAGGATACACTTTTTCTCCAAGTGTCTCCGATCTCTACACATGCTAATGCTACTTAGCGATGCTATTTGAGGTTTTAGTCCTATATTATGACAAGCTATACAAGGTTGGTTAGTAAATGATTTAGCAGAAAATAGAAGGTATTGATATAACATATTGTATTTTCCTCCATGTAAGATAACCTTGGTGTCATTGGTCACAACTTCAGTTCTGTTTAACCAGATTTCTTGCCCAGGGAACCAGTCAGGTTCCTGGTTTGACTTGTTGTGGTCATCGTGGAATGTCGTGATTGATATCTCAGCAAAATCACCCGCTAGGAAGTACAGCAAGACAATCCATATAGACATGTTTGTTCTGTTTTCTACTCAACTCTCAACCCTCCTAATCTTTTTTTGGATGCTGCCCAATTTCTTCACCTGGAAAGCGACGAGGGCCCCTACTTATGGCCCGACCCCGCTTTAATCAGGACTGATGAGAGGGGGACTTCTTAGAGAATTGTGAGTAGATGTAAGTGCACAATTACTTAACTGCTGTCTGAGTCTTCAGATTGTGACTGCTGTCTGGTCATGCTTCTAGTGACCGGTCTGGACACACCACTTGGTCCGGCTTTCTCACTTCCATCAGTTGGTGAGGGTGCCTTCGTAGGGGTGTCACCTGGCTGTGCTTCGGCTTGTGGTGAGGCAGGCTCAGCTGGCTGGTCCAATTTGGTCAATTCAGGTGCTCTGGAACAATGATTCATGTGATACCAGTGAGGACATCCTTCTACTTTCAGAGCTGTTGGGGTAGTTATTATTACCTTGAACGGTCCCTCACGTCTAGGTGTACTCCACTTTCTTTTGAAAGTTTTAATGTACACCAGGTCACCAGGGAGTACCTGCTTGATGTCATCATCTAAGGAGAGTCCTTTCCTATTAATTGTGGCCCCTTTCATGTCTTGGTAGATTTCTCTGTGAATTCGTGTTAGGGCCCTAGTGTACTGCGCCAAATCTGCCTGCAAATGGTCACATGCCACATCAAAAGTTTGAGGGGCTCTCAGGTATGGAACAGGCATTGGCCGACCCGTCATCATTTCATGAGGGGTTAAATGTGTGATGCGGTTTGTGGTACTCCGCATAGCCATCAGAGCTAGTGGCAACGCATCTAGCCAATTAATTTTGTCCTCGCTGTCCATGATGATCTTGCCTATTTTGTCTTTCAACATGCCATTGTATCTTTCTACAAGGCCTTGACTCTAGGATGATAGACACATCCTAGTCTCTGCTTTACTCGTAAAGCTTGAGTAAGGTAGTGAATAGTGGAGTTGACAAAATGAGGCCCATTGTCTGAGCTGATTTTGTCTGGGATTCCAAATTTGGGGATCACATCCCTAAGTAAAAATTTGGCGAATGCTGCTGCCGAAGCATGACATGTGGCAGTGGCTTCTGCCCACCGACTGAAAACATCAATGATCATGATGATGTACCTGCATTTTCTAACTTCGGTTCCCATGTCCACATAATCCATTATGATGTTTCTGAATGGACCATCAGGAGTGGGAATGTGCCTTAGAGTTGCTGTAAATGATTTCCTGTAGTTGTAAGCAATACAGACTGCACAATTGGATAAAAAGTGATCTACCGTTGGGACCAAGTAAGGTCACCACCAGTCCCTTTTAATTTCTTTCAGAATGTCTTTTCTTTGTTTGTGGGCTGGCCCATGGGCATCTGAAATGAGTGTTGTTAATAACTTACAAGGGGCCAGAAACAGTCCGTTAGGACCGTACCATAGACCATGGATGCACATGGCACCCCTTTTCTTCCAGGCACTTTTTTTTTCCCCAATACACTAGCACTGTCTTGGGCTTCTTTTAGGCTAGTGAGATCAGCAATATAGGCCTGCTGGTCATCAGGGATACTATATTCCCTGCCAAGTGGGCCTACTGGGCACTGTAGGACGGATGAGGCTGCCTCTTTAGCCTGTTGATCTGCAAAATTGTTTCCTCTAGTGACTATGGAATGGTCTGTCTTGTGGCCTGCACACTTGACAATAGCCAGTTTTGCACACTTGACAATAGCCAGTTATGACCCCTTTGGGCCCATATTGACCCATACAAATGACACTCCATAGGCATAAGCTGAGTCTGTAAATATAGTGCACTTTTTGCCACCCGCTAGTTGGCAGGCTGTGGTAAGTGCTTTGATCTCAGCTACTTCAGCTGAACATGGCTGTGGGATAGAGGCTTGATATAGAGTCTCAAAACTATCAGTATTCTGGTTCTACTGTACAACTGCAAACCCTGCTAAATTACCGTCTGGGCCCTTGAAACAGGAACCATCAACAAATAGGGTTTGCTCTGTGTCTGGGAGAGGGTCACTGTACATGTTTTCCCTTGGTTTCAGGAAGGTGGAGGTTAGCACCTCGCAGTCATGTGGGGTTCCCTCGTCTGGTGTGGTCAGTCTTTCTGCTGGGTTGACCCTATTACTCTTGTGGATGGTCAATTCGGGTGCAGAAAGTATAATGTGATACCGTTTGTCTGGCATTAGTTAAAACAAATGAATTGGACATTAACAACGAATGCAATGCATGGTTGGTATACAAATCAACCTTGTGCCCTTGGGTGATAGAAAGGCTGCTGCAGCCAAGCCTTGGTAACAAGGGGGCATACCTTGTTCAATTTTGTCAAGCTGGGAACTAAAGTATGCAACTGGCTGATACCCTCCATCAGATGCCTGTGTCAATACGGCATTTGCATACCCACTCTTGGTTGCTACAAACAGTTGAAATGGTATAGAATAATCTGGGTTTGCTAGTGCTGGAGCAGTACATAAGTCCATTTTTATGGCCTCAAAGGCCTGTAATGCTTCTTCATCCCATTCTAGCTGCCCTTTCAAATTTTGCTGACCTGCTGCTCAAATTAGCCTCCTAAGAGGAGATGTTTTTAGTGCAAAGTCACAAATCCATTGTCTACTGTAACCTGCCATACCTAAAAAGGTTAGCATTTCAGAGACTGTAGTGGGTCTAGGTGCATTTTTCACTGCTGTGATTGAGTGGATATTGTTGTTGATACGGTAGACGAGCATTTGGTTTGACTTGAATTTCGACTTCACCTCCTGATGTCACTAGGCCTATGTCAGTATCATGTGTTGTCTACAGTTTCTTTGGCACTTTAGCTAAAATGTCTTCCTGCTCTTGAGTGAGTGTGTATTGGCCAACTGTGAGTGTTCTGTCAACAAAGACCTTTTCTGCAACTGTTCTATCAACTGATTTTACAGCTATCCTATAATAGGAACCATCGGCTGACCTATGTATGAACCTATTGTCAGTCTTCACCCAGTTGATTTCTCTGCATGCCTTTCGTCATGCATGTTGGGTAATTGGTCAATCAGGCCTTTAAGATCTAGGAAGGACCATGGGACAAAGGATTGTTCAGACCCCTTTTAAAGAATGGGATACAGGGAAGCTTTTTCTTTCTTGCCCTTTTTGTCCTTGATAGGTCTTGATCGTCTTGGTACATAGGTGTCATCTATTAGTTTTTTCACTTCTTCATCTTCTGATGAGCTTTCGGCAGTGTCACTCTGTTGTTCTTCTTGGTAGTTCATCTCTTGTTTTTCTCTTCTCATGTCTCGGGGTAGTGAGCTGGTTTTATGTGGTCTCTGCATCTGGTCTCTTTGTTTATTCAGGATCTTCAGTTCCGCTTCTGTCTGTTTTGCCAGTTCTTCTGTCTCCCTCATCAAAGTACTGAGATGAGTTTGTTCACCTTCATGTCTGTGTCTTGCATGCTGCACTGACTCAATCATCAGTTCACCATGCACCCGTCGAGGGATCATGATGTCAGTGTTTTCTTGCGTTGATTTGGTCATCCAGCCACTTGCTGTGCCTTCTTGTTCATGAGGTGTGCTCTGCATTGAAGGCTTTTGATGCAACCCTCCATTGTTATACAGCCATTCGTCATCAGGTGCATTCAGTATTATTGCTTGGGTGTCATTCTTTAGTGAGTCATCTCTTGTGCACAGGCTGTGTAGTGTCAGCTTGGGTGGACTCGGAGAAACTGCTGTAGGTCTCTCAGCCCCCCTCTCGGGCTGCCTCTTCTCTGGATGGACATGGGGTTGGAGTCCTATAGTGACTCTCAGGGACTGCATGTGTGTTTGTGGAGTCTGGTTGATCTTTGACTTTGAACTTGACCATACCTTGCATTTCCATCTCCATGTCAGCCTCGGTCCACGTGGTCACTTGCAGTGGGCACTGGGTTGCAGTTGATTCTTTGTCCTTGGAGCCTGGAACATATGGAGGTCGTCGTTCACTCTTGAGTTTGGGGTATAGTCGGGGTCGTTCTGATTGGTCCCCATGTTGCTTGTACAGCTTTTCTTTTTCTGTCAGAAGTGTGGCTTGCTCCATGAAGGCTTGGAGAATGGCCATACGTCTTTGTTGTTTGGTGTGCTTTTTCTTGGACGTCACCACCTTTTTCCCTTCTGGGTCTGCAACAGTTTGACACAGGTCTTCATCAAAGGTTCCTCTCTTGGGCCACTGATGTGTGAGGTTCTTGGTCAGTTTGTTCCACTTCCGCATAGTCCTCTTTAATTCTACCTCTGGAGCTATTCCTGAGGCTGCCACTAAGTCTATGGGTGATGGTTCTTTTTTTCTGTCTTTGAAACTCGTGATCCCATCATGTGTGTTACTTAAGTGATAGTGTCTGTGTAGTATACGAATAATGTGAGTGCTACTAAATGGTTGCTAATAGGCTGTGTGAATGTGTGTGTTTAGGTGGGTGCAAGTTGACCTGTGGGTGGGTGTGAGGTAAGTCAGTCCAATGGTCACCGCCTCTGGGTGGAGCTTTCTCTCTCTCGTCCCCTCCTTGGTTTCAGCCAGGAAAGGGTTTGCTATCTGCTCTCTCTCATTGTCCCCTGTGGATCACTGGAGACAAAGACCTAACAAAACATTAGATTTAGCACGTTTCTTTTTTTTTTCTTTCATCTATTTTATTAAAATATAGGCTAGCTTTGGTTAATTCTACTGTTTCAATCCTTTTTTTCTCTCTGCCGGCTTTTCTCTATGCCATTTTATCATCACTTTTTTATTTGGTTTTTTGAGAAGTTATTTACTTTTTATTTGGTTTTCTAATAACAGTTATCAGCGTTTCTCATTGACTCGGAGCCAGATATACTGAAAGCTGAACACCACTGAGGCCTGTGGACAGCCAGGCCCTATCCCCCCTTAAGCAGATTTTTGAATACAAAGATCGGCTTACCTTAAAGATGAAACGGGCGCGCTGAAGGACAGGAGGACAGGAACAGGCCGGGCACAGGTGCGGTTTCAGTCAAACAGGACGCAAGCACGTAGAGTGAAGCCAACCAACGGGCCACCAAAATGTCAGCTCTTTTTCTCTATAAATTCCCCCAATCAGCTAATAAGCATTTAGAAAATGGTGCATAAAAGAATCCAGCTCCGTAGTCAATAGAAAGGCAGAGTGCAACCTTTGTTTCTGCATAAAGTGTACAAAAATAAGGTGAAGACTAAGGCATTACAAATAATGCGTTAGTCTGAGACAGCCAGCACTCTCCCAAGGCAGTCTAAAAAAGTGTGGCTCCTCTTGGGCCTTATATACTGTCCTTGTCTAGCTGTGGCTACCCCCACGCATATTTCTTTATCATAATATCTCACGATTGGGTCCGCTTATATTACTATGGGAAGCCCTTTACCCCTTAACCCTGTCACTTTTGTATTCGCTTATGTCCCTCGTTCTCACGACTTTATTTTTTAAAAGAGTGCACCTGCAAGGCCATTTGTGCTGACGATCACACTACTGCAGAATTTTGGGTTTTTTCCAATCAGTTCGCCTCTGATTTACCCCAAGTAGGCTCTGCCTAGTCCCCCAAGGGTATTACACTAATCTTGAGTACAGAAATGCTGACTGTCCCAGGCATGTTCATTATAGCAGAATACACATATAAACATGTTTATGAGTACATAATGTATTCTTACACGCAAATAATCCATCAAAGCCTAATGAGCAATTTCATTTCAGACTAGTTTACCAAGGCTAGTATAGGCTAGCTACATATATCTTTTGCCTTAACAGGTTTCAGCTACGAAGAATGAATACTTCATTAATTAATGAATGTTTTAAAGACCATTAGCACTCATACTATTCGACCTCAGTCCCACTGCCCATCTGGTAAACCAGAAGCTATATACCACTTGCCTCAGAGGTAATGTTGCATTACCATGTTCATACTGAAGAATAACCTTTACATTTAAACAGTAAAATTATTCAGATTATGCTATTGTTTACTGTCTCCTACTAGGTTCAATGGAAGGAACTGCAATCACTGTGTCTCCATTAGCCCTAAATCAGTTCAGCACCCTTGTTCCAGTGCGTTGTAAGCCTTGCAGAGATTACAGCCTTCAAAGGCATTTTGAGGACCTGCAGAGGCACAGTGGGCTACCTCCACCAGTCAACTGGACCATGGCTGTGGAAACTTACATCACATCAAAAAGTCTGTCTGGGCTTTTTAATGTACAGAGTCGAACAGTAACTTTGTTCACTTCTTAAAATACAAATTTAATTTTAGATATTGAGGATTAAAATACTTTAGAAATGTCGCATTGCAATATTCACCAACATAAAATCACTATTGTACAAGTGTTTAAAAAAAAATACAACCAGGTATATGAAACTATTATCTGCAAAGGGCCAGTATGGCTGCAGGTTTTCTTTCCAAATAAGAAGAGCACACCTTTTTCTACTCACTTAATCAGTCTCGGTCTTTGTTGCAACAAAAGCCTGCAGCCACACTGGCCCTTCGCAGATACGTTAGGACACCTCTGTTATACACAGTCCTATCTGAATATTAGGACCACCTACCTAGTAGTAGCAATAAGCACCCATTTTATCAACTTCATATAGGAGCGATTGGTAGTTCCTTAATTAGACTACAGTCCATCTGTTTTTGTGCATAGTCTTAACCCCCTTTCACCAGAGTATGGTTAACAGAGTATGCATAGAAACAGATGGACTGCAGTTTATTTACAGAACTACCAATTGCTCCTATATGGCAAAAGGAGCTGATAAACTGGGTGGTTATTGCTACTATTAGGCAGGTGGTCATAATATTCTGATAGGACTGTGTATAAAATGAAAATGCACACATCCGAGTGCTGAATTTAACCCAAAAATACAGATCATACATCACAAAAAACGTCTACACTCACTTAGGCTATAGCTAACATGGTAACATGTCCTAACAGAGCTTGGTTTTAGGGAAGGCCAAACCCAGGTGAATTCTGTATTCTATAGTAGCTTGAAATTCTTTGTAGCTATGCAAGATTGGGATTTTACTTGCCAAAGGAAAGCGCGGGCTCCACTCAAATGTTAGCTGTGGCTTTATTGCTGCGGGGGGAATTAATTTAGCCTGGTTCCAAATATCAGCACATCCTGAAGAGAAGGCCCAGTGCTTGTTTCTAAAAAACAAAAAAACAACAAAAAAAAACTACAGTTTGAATCATTTGTATTTTTCTACATTTTCCATTAAGAAACTCCACACATATATAGAACTATATCCCTACTACATTTGTGAAAGGGTTTACATCATATATAGACAGTATCTTTGAATTCTCTTTTTAAGATGGGTGTCATGCAGAGTGTGGGTCCTCACTGGTAGTAAATGAGGCACATCTGATACGATTTAGTATCGATAGATAGCCTATTCACTGTTAATTCAAGTAAAGAACAAAAACCTACCATACACAGTCCTTCAAAGACTCGAATTAAGGGCCCCTGACACAGTCTGTTACAAATGAGAACCTGTTCATATTTAACAATCTACACTAAATACCTTCTACATATAACAGCTAATCTCTCCAGTATCCAAATACTCTTGTCTCCTCGTGTTGCTTGGTGCTTTAAATATGTCTTCTACAACATCTGCTGTCAGATGTGTAGAGAAAGCATCAAGAACAGCCTTCAGAAGGTCAGGTCTCTGCTGGGCTGAGATCCCCAAGATGCTGCTTAATTTTCAGTGAGGGCTACAGCAGCTGTGTGCAGGAGGCTGCCAGCTTCCAGCCTGAGTGTGGAGTGCAGACCTTGCCCCGGAAAAGACTGCTGAGCCACTTGCTCACCATGCAGCCTTCCATGGAGATATGCAGCTCAGCCCTCCAGCCTGCTACATTAGCAGCAATGATGAATCTCAAGCCGCCACTGTTAGAGACCCTGGTGCCCTCTGTACTGCATTCTTTAACTTTCTTTACTTAGTGTTTTTCTATGACTTAGCTTTACTTTAGTGTATATGTGTTGATATTGATATTTATAAGATCGGTCGGTAAATGGAGGAACTGCAAAGTAAGAATTTCATTGTACTTTGTAACTGTAAACTCTTGAATCTGGTAGAGCTCTGTGGACACTCTTAAGAAGAATTCCCATCCCTACCTTTAACCCGTTCATGCAATGAAATACACACACATATGTTAGTGAGAATAGAGTGCGGTGGGGGTTAGGTACCTTCCTTAAGGGCCCTTCAGTCGTCTCCTGTCAGATCCAGGAGTCAGACAGTCAACATTTATCTATCCTTCAGGCCACGGCTGCCTCCAAGACTATAACATGTTAGTCTAAGATTGACATTCACTACATTTGTAGGACTTTCTTCCTCATGTTTTACATTTGTAAAAAAAAATGTTTCCATCAGTTTTGTGAATTTATAGAAATGATGTAACATTCTTACTATGCCAAAAGAATTCCTCCATCGTTCATGTGTGTTTAAAAGGAGAAAGAAAGCCCATAGTGGCTTCATGCTCTCTGCAGTTTGCAGGTTGTGTTCAATCTGCTTTTAGTGAAATAAAGCTTCTACTCTGATCTTCTTTCTCTTACTTGTAGAAGTAAAATCCTCTCTGAATGATGACGGTATTAATGTCCTAGCAGTTAGCTAGAGTCAAAGAGCAGAAACTGAACTACAGCCAAAGTCTAGTGTCCAGGCTAGTGGCCTGCCTTCCTGCCTGCCTGCCAGCAGATTGGCTTGGTTGGCAGTTTGTTGTATGTCTTAAAGTCCACTGGCTCAGTCTACAGTTCTGTCCTCATCTCAAAAGATGATGATTATAATTAGTGCTGTGATGAAGATGGGGTCAGCGGTAATGCTGCTCCTGATGACAATAAAAAGGTCATGATGACCATACACAGAACAGTGTTTGATGGCGATGATGAAGACTACATCAGCTATGTTGGTCTTCTCTGGTCTTCCTCTTCCTCTGAAACACAGTGCTGATGGCGACAGTGCTAATAATGATAATAAAGCAATCTTCTCTTCATGTGTTTCTCCATGATGTGGATCTTAAAGGCTGTAGTGGTCCTGTTAGTTTTCCTTAATAGAAGATAATAGACATCCTCTAAAGTGATCCAGGTCGCCTTTGTGAACTTTGGGGCCCACAGCTTTCTGGAGTCTCTAATCAAGAAGGAATACTGCACTGCTTCTCTGCAGAGAGGACAGTGAGGCTGTGAAGACAAAGAGGGAGAAAGACATTTACAACATGGTTAGACAAATTCTGTAAAATTAAAAAACAACAAAAATCTTTGGTTGATGAAGGAATACTCTACTTCCATGTTCCACCAGGTCAGCATTTCGAGGTTAACCTAGAACAGCTACATCTAGAAGCGGATTCCTTTGATGTGGTTCAGGGGGACTTCTTGAAGCTCAGGTCCCACTGCTGTTTGGAGTTTCTGATCCATTAGGAACTCCACATTGGGTACCTGCATAGACTACAGGCAAAAAGAGAGACAAAGATAAAAAAAAAGGTTATTCCCTACATGGTTAGACCAAATCTGACTGATTATAAAAACATTAACAACAGAAAAGGAGAGTTGGGATGAACAAATGAGAAAGATAGAAAGGACATGATGATCATGAAAGGACATGATGTTCCACTCCTGCAAAGGTATTCCCAACATGGTTAAATACATTCTGGAAGCTGTGTTCCCAAATAAAAATAAGATAAAATGGAAAGACATCAAGGGGGTTACAGGGATGAGAAAGATTAAAATACTTCCGTTTTATTGATGAACGGACACAATGTTCCACTTCCATGCTACAGGTCAGCATTCAGGGGTTCACACAAAACAGCGACTCCATCTGGAAAAAAAAAGACACACACGAACAAAGACAATCATACAATTTATAGATAGACAATATTACTTTAATAATAAAATGAAAAAATACATAAAATGTAATAGAACAATGTAAGAAGTGTCTGGCAGAAGTGCCTAGAGGGTCTGGCTGTCATTGGAGTCATTACAACGCCAGCGGTCATCCACATTGATGAAGACCCCCTGAAACATGATGGCCACCATGGTTTTCTGAAAAACACAATAAAGAAATGAAGAAAAGGTGTCTGAACTGTCATTGTACACATTTATAAAAGCTCCACATTACTAGAAACTCTAATCACAAAAAAGCATCAACAAGAATTTACCAGGAAGACATCCTGCACTGATGAGTCCGTTGTTTCGGCGTGCAGGAAGAACTTGATCTCACTGATGAAAGGTTCGATGCACTGAATGAACATGGACATGGGTGGACATGGTACTGAACATAAAATTAGGAAACGACAAACTGGTTCCAAAAGCCTCATCATTCAGGTGAGTTTGTAGCTTGATGCAGGCCACTCTGCTGGGAAGGCAGCCGTAAATACAACGAAAAGCATGAGGTTGAAAGTAATCAGGTCACAGAACATCTATCTACAATAAAACCATGAGTCTACTCCACTGACTGACCTCCAGTGAGCACACATGATAGAAGTCGCTGATGAGCACCCACCAGTGCTCCGACTCCAGACCGTTATAGCTGGCCTTGTGCTGAAGCTTCACCTCTACCAGCTGCAGAAATCATGTGGACAAACATCTCATCAGTGTGAATATTGATTTGAAGTAAATTTCCTTCTACAGCAGTTAGGTAATAAAATGTGTGTGTGCAGAGTAACTGTATTAGAAACACAATAAAAAAACATCCTGTTTGCTCTGTCCACCTCTCTGCAGGACTGCTACAGGGATGGTGAAAGAGAAAAGAAGATCTTTAGACTGTTCGAGTAACCAAACAGGAAAAAGTTTACATTTAAACAAAGAGTGAAAGATTTCTCTTCTTCAGAGACGCCTCCGACCTACCTTTTTTATAAGTCATTACATAGAAATACGCTTCTGAAATATTTCTGTCATTTTTTCAAACTAAGTGAGAAAGATTCAGGTTATTTTGAGCAAACAGAGAGAAAATCAGACTAAGACTAAGTAAAATTCCTCCTCCCCCTATTTGTTATTATTATTATTATTTCTGAATATGAAGTTATAAAAGCACATACAAGTGCCCAAAGAAATGCAACGGGTAAGAGTAAATGTAAATGACTGCAGAATTTTAAATAGTGAAATAGATTTCAGACTTTTTTTCAGCCAGTAAATCATCAGTCCATATTGTCTAAGTTTAGACAGGTTGCCAAGTAGTATTAAATTTACCACTGCACCCAATTTTAGGTAGGAGGGTTTTCATCATCGGGCTGTATTTAGATAATTCCTTTAGTGAAAAGACTCTTTAAACTGCAGAGCTGGAGGCTGCTCCGGACCCAGAGGGTTGTTGTTTCCTCTCCCGCACTGGCCTGGGGCTGCCAGCGCGGCCTGGAAAAGCCGAGGGCTTCTCCACCACCACAGCCGATTTTCACCTCTGCTAACTGGTGCAAGGTCCTCAGCTCTTCACCTGCTCCCTCACAGAGGACAGCTCCTCAGGGTGGTGTTTCCATTGTTGGAGGTTCTACTTTAAAACCCTTAAAAGTATCAGGACCAAAGAGTACGGTCTCAGTCTCCTTTTTTTTTTTTTTTTACCCTCTCAAGGAGTGCTGGACATCGCCAGGTGGCTTCAGGATCATCATTCTTCACTTTTCTCTACCCGATGCAATGAAGCCCTGAAGGAGCACTGCCACACACTGCTGGGCACCACTCTGAAAAAGACAGGACCCCAGGGTAGGCAACTGGATAGTGGACAGGTAATTAATTTACATGATTTACTGGATTTTTATAATCATTTATTCTGTCATTTCTCATCTTGATTTAAATAGTAATATATCAGTGTCCCTCATAGTATCTCAGACAGACCCTGCAGCATGTAGACTGTCTCTGTCCCCCACATGGTTTGTAGTTGTAGCATCAGACTTTTTTTTTTTTTTTTTTTTTTTTTTTGTTACCGGTGCAGTTAAGGATGTTTCTCAGCAGGAAATCTCTGCCTTTTACTCCAAACTCGTCACCAGCCAAAAAGGTAATATCTGTCTCCTCTTTGCCTCAATCCAACATCGTGGATCCTCTGGTCCACTGGAGAAAACCATCATGGCAGGGCTCTCAGCAATGCGGGAAGAATTCTTTACACACATGTCTACATTTCAGGATGTGTTCAAAGCTAGACTATCTCATGGGCGAGCAAAGGGTGCAGAATAAACTTCTATCCGGACACTCAGATCGTTTGCACGCTCTCGAACGGTTGGTGTTTGATCTGCAGGACCGGGGTTGACGGAACAGCCTGTGCATTCTCGTTCTCCCGGAGGGCGCGGAGAAAGACGACCCTAACAGTTTTATCAAGAAGTAGCTCCGTGTTTGGCTACCAGTACCAGTTAAGGGTCTTGTTATACTTAAATTTATATTGAATCGTTATGGCTTTGAATGTCTTGAGCTGGAACATTTTAATGGTCTAAATGAGCCTCTTAAACATGCTTGTTTGCTCTGATTACAAATCTAGTGGACTTTCAGAAGTAATGAGGAATTCTCGAATATTGCAGCAGTAAGGTCTCATGATGGAGACCTGCTTACAGAACATGCACAAATCAATGATGCTCTATTCAGAGTTCTATAAATCAGATGTCCCAAAGAAAACCTTAAAAATTGCTTTTTCCATTACTTAAATTTGCCACAATTGTCCACTGACGAGTCATCTTATTTAGATCAGGATATTTCTCCTCTAGATTTGAAAGAGACCCTCCGTCAGATGAGAAAGGGCAAGTCGCCTGGATTGGACGGCATCCCTGATGAATTTTATTCTTCTGGGCAGAATTGGGAACTTTATTGTTAGAAATGATTAATTTCCTAAGGTGAATTTAATAAGGATGTTAATATAGCTTTAATCTCATTATTACCTAAATAGAACCCAACTTTTTGCATTAGTTGTTGCCCAGTATTGCTTTCTCCTAGAAAGGGACGCATGTAAGAATGCCTTTTTTTTTTTTTTTTTTTTTTTTTTTTTTTTTTTTCTTCTTTTCTCCTTTTTCTTTTTTATATTCCAGTGGTGGGTATTTGGGGGTAGACTTACAGTGGGGCAAAAAAGTATTTAGTCAGACACTGATTGTGCAAGTTCTCCTTCTTAGAAAGATTCAGGAAATCACCTTGCTGGATAAAAAAAAATATTTGTAAATTATGGTGGTCAAAAACAAAAGTTCAACTCAATACTTTGTAACCTTTGTTGGCAATGACAGAGGTCAAACATTTCCTGTAAGTCTTAACCAGGTTTGCACACACTGAAGCTGGTGCTTTGGCCCTTCATGCAGATCTCCTCTAGAGCAGTGATGTTTTGGAGCTGTCATTGGGCAACACATTTTTTAAACTTTTAACTCCCTCCACACATTTTCTATAGGTTCCCTCGACCCTAAAAAGTAATGCCACAGTCTCCGTTTTGTGCTACTGTCCTGGATGTTGCCAGGTGGTTTCGGCACCATTGTTCTCCACTATTCTCTGCCTGATGCAGCGTGGCCCTGAAGAAGCACTGCCATAAGCTTCTGGACACTGTTCAGAAAAAGCCAGACACCAGAATCGTCTACGCCCCCCTGCCCACTTACAGACGAGTGAGGGAGCCGCTTCTCCAGCTCTTCGCGCTCCAGTGCTGGCTGCGGGACAGGTCCGTCTGCGCTGACTATGTACAGAACTGGGAAATCTTTTGTCTGTGTCCGGTCTTCTACCGCAGAGATGAGCTTCACCTGAGCCGCCTGGGGTCCATCGTTCTCTCCAGGAACATCAAGAAGGTGCCAGGACTGACTGACCCTTCCTATTCACACTGTCCGGTTAGTGAACTGCATATTATGCAGGTAAGTGATTTACATGATTTACTTGATTCCACTCATTTATTCTGTCACTTTTCTGCTTGTATTAAAAAGTAATATATCAGTGTCACTCATAGTATTTCAGACAAATCCTGCAGTATTGAGACAGTCCTGGTTTGTAATTGTAACGTCGGAAAATTTGCTTTAAAAATCTTATTTATATAATTCCATTTTTTAAAATATAAATTCCATATATAGTACGCGCACACACACACCAGGGAAAATATTTGTAAAATATACAGTGGGGCAAAAGTAGTTCTACTTAGAAAGATGAGATCTGTAGGTCTGTAATTTTCATCATAGGTACACTTCCACTATGAGAGACAAAAGGAGAAAAAAATCCAGGAAATCACATTGTAGGATTTTTAAAGAATATATTTGTAAATTATTGTTGGAAAGTAAGTATTTGGTCACCCACAAACAAGTAGGATTTCTGGCTCTCACAGACCTGTAGCTTTAAGAAGCTCTTCTGTCCTCCTCTCGTTACCTGTATTAATGGCACATGTTGGACATCGTTATCAGTATAAAAGACACCTGTCCGCAGCCTCAAACAGTCAGACTCCAAACCTCCAACCTGCTTAAGCCAGTACATGTCCAGGCCTGTCTAAAGTGAACCACCTTAGTTCACTCTCTGTGAAACTAAATTAAGGGTGTAGGTCTGTTTATTACATTGGTGGGGGTCATAAAATCTGTTCACACAGAAACCCCTGGAAGCATTGCATTTATGATGAACTTAAATTTCTAAAAATACAGGTAATTTTATAAAAGTTATAAAAGCACATACAAGTGTCCAAAGAAATGCAAAGGGTAAGAGTAAATGTAAATGACTGCAGAATTTTAAATAGAGAAATAGATTTCACACTGGGTGCTAACCAGCCAATTAATCAGAGTCCATATCGTCAAGACGAGACCGGTCAAGACAGGTTGCCAAGTAGTATTAAATTTGCCACTGCACCCAATTTTAGGTAGGAGGGTTTTCAACATTGGGCTGTATATAGATCATTCATTTAGTGAAAATACTCTTTAAACTGCAGCCAGATTTTCAGGGATTGTTTCACAGTCTGGTTTAGTGAAGAGCTAGACAAAGATTCTGGTATGGGTAGTTTTGAACAGAGCAACACTTGTAACGTGCAGCAACAGCACCCAATAATAGAGACAATCTGGTAACGATAAGCAGCTGTAGGTGGGCAGTGGTGGCTGTAGGTGGGCAGTGGTGGCTCAGCGGTTAGAGCTCCAGGCTATTTATGACAGCGTTGTGGGTTCGATACCCGGACTCGGCAAACTGCCACTCTTGAGTAAGGCCCTTCACCTTCTTTTGTGGGCACCGCAGCAATGGCTGCCCACTGCTCCAGCCACGTGTGCGTGTCCGGTGTGGGTGTGTGTTCGTTCATGTTCTCTGCACAGCTGGGGTACAGGGGGAAGCCAAATCCCATTAGTCAGAAAAAATGTCAAATGATGAATCTGGTTTTCTTGTCTTGTATGTCGACGCTGCAATACTGTGGGGGAATCTTTTCAGGTGTTTCAATATTCTATGTATACGTTGTTTTCAGGAACAGACAGATGGTGGCTTTTGTTACTTTGAAACAATGGGGGTCCATCAACTTCACACCAGCCTCATCACAGGGGGCTCACAAAATTTGCGTGATCAGTATAGCACATCAAAAGGGATGAAAACCAGAGCTTCAGCAAATGGAGATCAAAAGGACAATTGAAAACCAGTAAGTGTGTAAATGTCATGTAGTGCTCCTCCATCGTTTATTTGTGGGGTATAAAAAGTGTAACTGACTGTACGGCAAGGTTTAATTTTTTTTAATTTTTTTTTTATCAAAGGCAGTTCTGAAGCCTTCCCCCGGCTTTACTGCAGGATTTAAGTGTTTCTCTACATTCCTAAGGCTGACTGATTAAGATGATTCTTTAAGCACGGAGAAGCAAATCCCACTACCACAGTTTTGGAGGTTCCACAGAGATCCCAATATTCCTCTGGGTCCAGAGTTTTCAGAGACAGGATCAGAAACCGACAGAGGCGGCCGCCGACATCCCAATGAGTGATTCTGTGTCAATTCAGGCGCTCTACTGACTCCGAGACTCTGTACCTGAGGTGACTATAAGCAAATTAATTAGACCGCTTGCCTTACGAATTTGGGATTAAATAAAAAGGTGGCGTCATATTCTTAGACCTTCAGGTTACTTTAACCTGGATCCCTTTTGATATTTTAATTTTCAAGTTTGTTTTAGGCCATTGGCTTTTTGCAGTGATCCGGACTCAAGGCAATGCTTTGGACATCTTCATCCTTTAAGATAATTTCAGTCTCACAGTTGTCTGAACTGGGAACTTCTCTGGATCCAGATTTGTTTTAAATTGGAATATTCTAAGGTTTTGTTTTGAAATATTTTGACTCTCAAGGTTGTTTAAACCCAAAAATTATGAATGATATGAATAATATTGGGTCACTAAAGGGTTCATCTCTGGTTAAAGTGGTGCAAGCAAAACAACTGATAGGCTTTACCATGCTCAATGTCCCATGTCCAAGGAAGCAGAAGAAGGGTTATGCAAAATGATAAATACCCTTTTGGAAAGTGAAGCCATTGTTGCATATGAATATTCACTGGTGAATAGCTCTCTGAGAGCAGTAAATACAGCAGTATATCCTGCTGGTCCAATCGTACCTAATCCAGCAACTATTAGGGTGCAATATCTGCTGGGAATTCATTCTTAGATCAGGTGGCTAGAAACAGCTATGTCAGGAAATGCTGTAGTGCTTCAGATGTTTTCCACAAGAGCACAACAGAAGTGTAAGAAAAATGAGGATGTGTACAATGTGGATATTTCAGACTTGACACCTGACATATCTTCATCATCAAATGATGGAATTGTTTTGCAGCAGTCTGATGATCAGATATTAATATTGTCTGATACTCACAAGTACTCACTAAAGGAAAAAGCTTTTTAAAAGATCCTGCTTTTAAAGCTCGAGACATGATTCAACACGGACTGTTGAGAGGCATCCCTATTTTATAGTCTTTAACACAGGGAGCAGAGAGCAAGGATCACAACTACTGGATCAGATAAAGAAGACAAAGCTGATATTAATGTACAGTACTCTGTCTTACTGACTGTTGCATTCATTTTTGTCTGTGTTTACTCAAAAAACTTGGTGACTGAGGAGGAGCGCTCTGCAAGGAGGTCATCAAGCTTGACCGCTGCTGTTGTAGAGGCAGTCCGAACTCCATTGACAGAAGACAAGGCTGGAGGCTTCCCGTGAGTCCTCCACCGGCCGTCTTAAATCCAGCACTAGCGGCGTGACAGACATAGAGGGTTGTTGTCTTCACTCCTGCACCGGAGAGGGTGTGGGGCTGTCTGCGTTGCCTAGAAAAGGTTGGAGGTTTGTTGGACTTTCTACTGTAAAACCCTTGAAAGTAACTGGATCAAAGAGTAATGCCTCAATCATCACCCCCCCCCAGAAGTCCTGGGCATTGCCAGGTGGCTTCGGTATAGTCATTCTCCACTTTTCTCTGCCAAATGCAGCGAGGCCCTGAAGGAGCACTGCCACACACTTCTGGACACCACTCGGAATAAGACAGGACCACAGGGTAGGCAACTTGATATTGGGCAGGTAATTAATTTACATAATTTACTGGATTTTATAATCATTTATTCTGTCATTTCTCTGCTTGATTTAAAAAGTGATATATCAGTGTCCCTCATAGTATCTCAGACAAGCCCTGCAGTATATAGATCGTCTCTGGCCCCTCGCATGGTTTGTAACTGTAACGTCAGAAAACTCATTCATGGGCTTGGTTGCAGCTGGCTAGAGCTCCCGATAGAGTTTGATCCTTATTTTATTTATTTTTTTTTTTATTCCTGGTGCAGTTAAGGATGTTTTTCACCAGAAAATCTCTGCCTTTTACTCCAAACTTGTTACCAGTAAAAAAGTTAATGTGCCATGTGGGAAGAATTCTTTACCCACATGTCTACATTTCAGGATCTGTTCAAAGCTAGACTATCTCATGGACGAGCAAAGGGAGCAGAATAAACTTCTATCAGGACACTCAGATCGTTTGGACGCTCTGGAACGATTGGTGTTTGAGCCAAACATTGAGCTGCTTCTTGATCAAACGGTCAGTACTGGGGTGTATTTGGGCAGTTCACTTATTTTATGTATTTAAGGTGTGTTGGGCTCTTTTGTCTGGAGTCTGGAAATTAAGGGTCTTGATGGTAAACGACCTCATATTAAATGATCTACTTTACAATGCCCCCCCCGGCAGTTAAAGTTCCTCCAACACCAGGTTTCCTCCTGGATGGATCTTCCCACAGGTGTTCTGCCCACTGAAATTGAACAGACTTTAACATTCTTGTCCAAAAGCTCACCATGGAGCATCCTGGTCCACTTTCACCACTAAAGAAGTTATTTTAGGAGCTGCGCTGGAGAAACGTTCAGTCTCTCATAATGGGTCAACCTTGTGCTTCTATACTGACCTGATGGCGGACGTTTTACACGTGATAGCCTTGGCTTAGAGTGGCATGTACATCCCCATGGCTCCTATTCAAGACTGGATTACTTTCTTATTCCTACTAACTCTATACATATGTTGAAGGTCTGTCAAATTGGTTTTATCTGACCACAGTCCAGTGTATTTTAATGTAATGCTAAATTTAACAGCATTAAAAATACCTCAGTGGAGATTTAACACACATTTACTAAATAAAGAAGCATTTTGTTCCTATGTTAAAGACAGAATTACAGATTATTGGCAAGACAACTGCAACTCTCCAGTTACCAGTGCAATTAAATGGGACGGCCTTAAAGAGGTCATTTGATCTCTTATGCGTCTCTCCAGGAAAAAAAAAAAACAACGAAAAATTTGGAAGCTGAGATGTTGCAGCTAGAACACAAACACAGTCTGATACAAACTGGTCTCTGCTTGTAAATGCTAAATTAAAACTTAAGCTTGAATAAACTCCTCATATTTCTAAGTTGTTACTTTTTTCTAAACAGTTTAGAAATAAACCCAGTCGTTTATTAGCTCACCAGCTTAATTACAACATACTCAACGATCTGTAAAAGCTATTAAAACTCCTTCTGGTGATATTTCCTACCACCCTCGCATAATTAATGATACTTTCTGTAACTTTTTAAAATCGTTTTACACTTCAGACTGTAGCAGTTCACATTTGGATAGATTACATTTCTCTCCCTAGAGTCTCAGAAGTTGATCAGACTTTTTTGAATGCCCCCTTTACACCAGAGGAGGTCTGGGATGCTATCAGGGCCATGCCCTCAGGAAAAGCTCCTGGCCCTGACGGCTATCCAGTCCAATTTTACAAGAAGTTTTGGCCAGATTTATGCCCCATTTTTATGCCCATGATTAATAATAATCTTGAGGAAAATTCAAATGGTCTGCTGTTAAAAAAGGACAAAAACCCAACAGCATGTGCTTCCTGTCGACCCATTAGTCTACTTAATGTAGATTACACAATTCTAACTAAAGCACTGTCTCCCTGACTGGAAACATTTCTACCCTACATCATTAAACCTGATCAGACGGGATTCATTAAATCCAGATATGGATCCGATAAAGTTCACCGCCTTCATAATATTCTAAGTCTTCATGCCAAAAGAAAAGACCCTACTTTAATTGTTTCCTTTAGATGCTGAGAAAGCGTTCAGCAGGGTTGAGTGAAATTTTCTTTTTGCACTACTGGAGAAAATCGTATTGGGGAACCATTTTATAAATATAGTTAAATTGTTGTATTTAGACCCCACAGCCTCCATAAATTATCATCATTATTTGCAGATGATTTACTTCTGTATTTAAAGAATCCAGTGACGTCTGTTCCTGAAATCAGGAACGTAATCACTGATTATGGTGTGCTATCTGGCTATAAAATCAATTTTGGCAGGTCTACAGCTATTCAGCTGAATGTCCCGGATTATATTAAACTAAATCTACCATTCCAGTTGACAAATACTGGCTTTAGATACCTTGGGATAACGATTACCCCTGACCTGTACCGCACTTTGTTTGGCAGAATTGGTGTGATCAAGATGAACATTTTACCTAGATTGCTCTGAATCCAGATCTACCCCCTCAGCTTGGGGACATTGGGCTTAGTAATAGACTTTAAGGGGCATAGAGGATTTTTCTAGTTTATTCACAGCAGGAGTTTTAAACTTATTTGAATAAGTATTATCCTTCTGATTTCAGTGTGTTTGTAAACAGAATGGTCAGCTGGGTTCTGTGGAAATCATTGAATACATATATATAGCTGCTGATGTCTCACGCCTTCTCCCCTGCTTACAGAGCAATGCCTGTAAATCTGTTGCTGTGAACTCTGAACCATTATGTGATCAAATACATTTTACTGTTTCATTTGGAGACGAATCGGCCAAACATCTCTCAGTAGCTTTAACTGTTTCACCCTTAGTTTTCAGGAAGTTCACAGACTGCATCTGAGTAATCCTCAGTAAATGTCTGAGTGGATCTACAACCCTGGATCTGTCCAAAAGCTCCTTAAATTAGTGACCTCATTTAATATTCATGAAGCTTCAGCCGCATTGGTCCGTATATAATGCGGAGTCTCAGCCAATCAGGAGCCTCCGCTGTAAAGCAGCAGCGTGGTCTTGCAGCAGTGCGCAGGGCAAACGAGCCGGTGTGAGCGAGCTCTGTAGCTCCTCTGGAAGACTGAACTTTAGAAACTGCTCAAGCTGTGTGGCTGTGGGTGCCTTTAATTTTGAGTCTGAGACACAAAGTAAGCTGCTGTTCATTTAGTTTGGGAATGGTTTAGTTCTGTTGCTATGCTAGCTATCTCCTTAGCAGTGTAGCTTCAGTATTTATCTATGTTTTACTGAATATTCATGGTTTCTGTTATTTCTTCATGTTTCACGCTACTGAGCTGTTTTAGGTTAGTATGGATGGTGTAATTCTGTGGATATGTGCTAAATTTGTGTTCTTAGTCAACATCCTGGTGTTCATTGAACTGCTGCTCAGAGGCTATTGCTATTCCTCTTTTCGTCCTTGTGGGGGCGCTAAAACCCCATAGTTTAACCATTGAAAACGGTCAGAGGCAGGTTAAAGCTGGTGTCTTGATAAAAGCTTTGAGTGGTAATTATTAGCTTTGTTTCTCCTGTCTGTTGAGCGTATACACATCTCTCTTTGAATGAACTCATTTAGTAGCACTATGATATAGACCTGGAGCCTTTCTGAACTTTTATTTAATATTGTGCATGTATTCTGTTCATTTCAGAGTCTTTATTCATCAGCCTGTCCTCAATTCTTCCTCACTTATTCATCATTCACCCAGAACGCTGTCATATTTCTAATGCCCAGTGCTCCATGCTTCAGCCTCATTGACAACCCCAATCTCCTTAAATACAACAATATCTAGAACCTCACCAGTCTCTGTGTCTTTGGCGTCTTGGCCGACACACAGGCGGGTTTGCTGCTAAACCTTTTATCATAAAGGCTCGACTGCTAGTGTTTTATTTACCTTCCAGATTTCTCCATCTCCTTCCCATTTCACCCTAAAAATCTAGAGCATGTAACAGATGATCTGCAGACTGTGCTCCGTTCTAGCCTTGAAAATGTTGCTCCAATCTGAATGAAACCGTTAATTTGTAGCTTTGAACGTCAATAGAGAGACAGAATTAGAATATCTGACTTGATTGGTATCAGTTTGGTCGAGCGACTGTCCCTAATTTATAGTCTTTAATATCAGCTTGGTCTTCTTTATCTGAGACCGTTGTTGTGATCCTCGTGCTCTCTGCTCCCTGTGTTACTGTAGCTGCTGTTGTAGAAGCAGTCCAAACTCCACCGACGGAAGACGAAGAAGACCTAGAGGCTGCCTGTGACTCCTCCAACGCGACCATCTTAATTCCAGCACTACTGGCAGACACAGAGGGTCGTCGTTGTCTCCACTCCAGCACCTGAGAGGACCAGAAGCGTCAGAGTGGCCTGGGAAAAGCAGAGGGCTCCTCCACCACCACAGCCATTTTTCACCTCTGCTAACTGGTTCGTCTGCGCTGACTTCGTAGAGAACTGAGAGAGCTTTTGTGTCCGGTCTTCTACCGCAGAGATCCTGCAGTATTGAGACTGTCGTGGTTTGTAATTGTATCGTTGGAAAATCTGCTTTAAAAATCTTATTAGTATTTATATAAATTCTTCCATCTTTCTGAGTACAAGCAGTTTCGCATTGCGTTTGGGCTGTTAAATATACAGTCTCTAGCCCCTAAAACAGTCATATAACCGTTTCCCACCTTAGTTCACTAGATCTCTGTGAAACTAAATCAAGGGCGCAGGTCTGTTTATTACATTGGTGGGGGTCATATAATCAGTTCACACAGAGACCCCTGGAAGCTGAGTCTTTTTGCATTCATGATTAACTTAAAACTCTAACTCAGTTCAGGTATGAACATTTCTGAATATGAAGTTATAAGCGAAAAAGAGGGCCTTCAGATCTGGTGACAAGGATGAGCTGAAAGCTGTGCAGAAGGAACTGAGAAGGAAGATCAGGGAGGGGAAAGCCAGCTACAAGAGGAAGCTGGAGGAACAGCTGCAGCAGAACAACATCAGGGGAGTGTGGAAAGGCCTTCAAACCATCTCTGGCCACACAAAGTCCAACTCCCAGGTGGTGGGGGACCAGAAGTGGGTGAATGATCTCAATCTATTTTTCAACAGATTTGATCAATCACCTAGCCCTGCCCCCACACAGACACCCCTGCTGTATCCCCACTCAGCAGCACTACCATCATGCTGCCCTCCCCCTTCTTCTTCTCTCAGAACTTCTGGCTCACAATCATCACCACCATCATCCCCTAATGGCTCATCGTCTGGCAGCATCAACCAACCATTCACACATTCCAGCACCCAGCCCCCCTGCTCCAACCTGTCCTTCACAACAACCCAGGTGAGAAATGAGCTGAGGAAGATCAAGCCTAAGAAAGCTACAGGTCCTGATGGAATCAGCGCCAGGCTCCTCAAGTCCTGCGCTGATCAGCTGTGCAGGGTAGTTGAGCATTTGTTCAACATGAGCCTGAAACTGGGAAGAGTACCACAGCTGTGGAAAACATCTTGTGTGGTACCTGTGCCCAAAACACAGCACCCAAAGGACCTAAACAGCTACAGGCCGGTGGCACTGACTTCCCATCTAATGAAGTCACTGGAGAGGCTGGTCCTCAACCACATCCGCCCTCTGGTGAGCCCATCCATGGACCCTCTTCAGTTCGCCTACCAGCCTGGTGTCGGGGTGGATGATGCTGTCATCTATCTTCTACACAGAGCTCTTTCTCACCTGGAGAAGCCCGGCAGCACTGTGAGGATCACCTTCTTCGATTTCTCCAGTGCTTTTAACACCATACAGCCAGGCCTCCTAAAGGACAAGTTGGGACATTGTGGAGTGGACAGTCACCTGTCAAACTGGATACTGGACTACCTCACCAACCGACCACAGTATGTGAGGGCACGGGACTGTGTCTCTGACTTGGTGGTCAGCAGCACAGGAGCCCCTCAAGGAACGGTCTTGGCACCGTTCCTCTTCACCCTGTACACTGCTGACTTCATGTACAGCTCACCAACCTGTCACCTCCAGAAGTTCTCTGATGACTCAGCGATCGTCGGCCTCATATCCAATGAGGAGGACAGCGAGTACAGAGAACTTATTCAGGACTTTGTGGACTGGTGTCTGCAGAACCATCTGCAGATAAACGCTGGAAAAACCAAAGAACTGGTAGTGGATTTCCGCAGGTGCAGACACCCCCCTCCATCAGTGAACATCCGGGGTATGAACATCGAGAGTGTGGACTCTTATAAATACCTGGGTGTTCATCTGAACAACAAACTGGACTGGTCAGTCAACACTGCTGCTCTCTATAAGAAAGGCCAGAGCAGACTCTACCTGCTGAGGAGATTGAGGTCCTTTGGAGTGCAGGGAGCACTTCTGAGGACGTTCTTCGACACAGTGGTGGCATCTGCCATCTTTTATGGAGTGGTCTGCTGGGGTAGTAGCATCTCGATGGCAGATAAGAAGAGACTGGACAAACTCATAAAGAGGGCCGGCTCTGTCCTGGGGTGCTTCTTAGACCCAGTGCAGGTGGTGGGAGACAGGAGGATGACAACCAAGCTGGCATCCATGCTGGAGAACAGCTCCCACCCCATGCATGAGACTCTGGCAGCACTGGGCAGCTCCTTTAGCGACAGACTGCTTCACCCCAAGTGTGTGAAGGAGCGGTATCGCAGGTCCTTCCTTCCTGCTGCCGTCAGACTGCACAACCAACACTGCTCCCAACGGACCACATACACACACACTTAACTACACACACACGTTCATGTTCAGGGAATACTATGTGCAATATCCCATCCCCATGTGCAATTAAGAGTCTTTTACTGTAAATAATATTGTTTATTGCTTTTTTAATTCTTATTTATATTGTGTATATAATGTAAATTATTTATCCAAATTTTTTGTAACTGAGTGTCCTGCTATCCCTTTCTGCTGCTACACTGTGAATTTCCCCACTGCGGGACTAATAAAGGATTATCTTATCTTATCTTATCTTATCTTATAAAAACACATACAAGTGTCCAAAGAAACGCAAAGGGTAAGAGAGTAAATGTAAATGTCTGCAGAATTTTAAAATGGAGAAATAGATTTCAGACTGGGTGCTAACCAGCCAATTAATCATCAGAGTCCATATTGTCAATTTTAGTCAAGACAGGTTGCCAAGTAGTATTAAATTTACCACTGCACCCAATTTTAGGTAGGAGGGTTTTTCTCTTTCCTTTAAGTAATCTCAGCAGTCTTAGCCAGCACCTTTTGAACAAGATTTCCCCAAATAAAGCCCTTGAGGAGTCCCTGAATATTGCTGTTGTAGGGAAAGGCTGGATCGGCTGTTTGAAGACTCCTGAAAAGAAGTTGAAAACATAATTCCAAAAGCCAGTCATTTTTAGACAAAACCAGAACGTGTGCCTGTGTTGGTTCTGTTTGACATCTATCACACATTAGATTCATGTTTTAAACAAATTCTGCCAGCCTTGTCTTAGTCCAGTGTAAAGAATACACTATTTTAAACTGAATTAATAATGTGTTTAAACCTGTAGATGAGGAGTGTTATCTACAATATTTTACCACCATTCAGTAAATATATTGATGGACAGATGGATCCTCCACCTACTGCTGCTTTAATACAGGGTTTTTTTTTTGTTTGTTTTTGTTTTTTTTTATTGTCAGACTCTGTTCTAAGCCTTCCACCAGCATTACGTTTACTGCAGGATTAAAGTGTTTCTCTACATTCCTAAGACTGACTAATCGATAAATCCCACTACCACAGTTTGAGGTTCCACAGAGATCCCAATATTCCTCTGGGTCCAGAGTTTTCAGAGACGGGATCAGAAACCGACAGAGGCGGCCGCCGACATCCCAATGAGTGATTCTGAGTCAATTCAGGCGCTCTACTGACTTTGAGACTCTGTACCCGAGGTGACTAAGTAAATTAATTAGACCATTTGCCTTACGGATTTCGAATAAACGGTAGAACATGGGGCGCCACATTCTTAGACCTTCAGGTTACTTTTACCCAGATCCCTTTGATATTTTAATTTTTAAATTAGTTTTAGGCCATTGACTTTTTGCAGCAATCCGGACTCAAAGGACGAAGATGTCCAAAGCATTGCCTTAAGATGATCATTTGAATAGTGAATAGTCCTCTGAGCGGTACATGCAGCAGTATATCCTGCTGGTCCAATTGTACCTAATCCGGCAACTATTAGGGTGCAATATCTGCTGGGAATCATTCACAGATCAGGTGGCCAGAAACGGCTATGTCAGGAAATGCAGAAGTGCTTCAGATGGTTTCCACAAGAGCACAACAGAAGTGTAAGAAAAATGAGGATGTGTACGATGTGGATATTTCAGACTTGACACCTGACACATCTTCATCATCAAATGATGTAATTGTTTTGCAGCAGTCTGAAGATCAGATATTAATAGTGTCTGATACTCACAAGTACTCACTAAAGGAAAAGAATCAGTTTTGGAGTGTCTTATGTACAGGAGAGAAGAGAGAATATAAGCCCATATGGATCTGCATCTGTCTGTCATAACAAAAGGGACGTTTTTATTGATTAATATTGCAGTTCCACTGGATTTAGAATGAAAGTTCAGTGATCTACCTGTGATCATGTTGAATGGTTGAAAGCATTGATTTGATTGATGCAGTTATTCTATCCTACACATTTTCTATGTTTGTTTGATTTTTGTTTTTAATGCGGTTAATGCTGCTTTAGAAGCTCAAGGTATGATTCGACACAGACCTTCGAGCTACCATCCCTACTTTTATAGTCTTTAATACCAGCTTTGTCTTCTTTATCTGAGACAGTTGTGATCCTTGTGCTCTCTGCTCCCTGTGTTACTGTACAGTACTCTCTCACTGACTTTGCTTTTCTGTCTGTTTACTCTGGAGAAACTTGGCGACTGCTGAGGAGCGAGATCTCCAGGCGTTCTGCAAGGAGGTTATCGAGCTTGACTGCTGCTGTTGTAGAGACAGTCCAAACTCCACTGACGGAAGATGAGGCTGCTCCGGACACAGAGGGTTTTTTGCCTCCACTCCCGCACAGGAAAGGGCCTTCAGTATGGAGACTGTCTGTCCTTACGTGGTTTGTGATTGGATCGTCAGAAAACTGCTTTAGAGGAAGTCACATGACTCCATTCATGGGCTCTGTTGCAGCTGGCTAGAGCTCCTAATGGAGTTTGGTCCTTTTTTATTTCATTTATTTACTCTTTTTGGTTATCGGTGCAGTTAAGAATGTTTCTCAGCAGGAAACCTCTGCCTTTTACTCCAAACTCGTCACCAGCAAAAAAGGTCATGTCTCCTCAGATATCAAATTACCATAATTACAGTGACATTCAGGTAATAAAGCCTACTGTACTCTTTAATGGGGAACTTGGTATCGTATTTTTGGCTGTTCGTCACATCCTTGGTGAGAGTTCAGAGGCCATCGCTGTTTCATTCTTAATGCATCGACTCCCCAAGGTTTAGCTGTTGCAGCTAGTGTTTTCATTAATAACCTTCCAGATTTCTCCATCTCCTTCCCATTTCATCTTAAAGATCTAGAACATGTAACAGATGATCTGCAGATTGTGCTCCAATCTTCCCTTAACAGTGTTGCTCCAATCAGAATCAAACAAATTGGCTGGGAAAAACTAGCATAGTGCTTTTATGATCACACAACCACACATGCAGTATGATCCTGGTTATTCGTAGCTGTGAACGTCAATAGAGACACAGAATTAGAATTTCTATAACTCCAATGGTATCAATTTGATCAAGCGACCATTCCTACTTTATAGTCTTTATCAGCTTTGTTTTTTTTTTTTCATCTGAGCCAGTTGTTGTGATGCTTGTGCTCTCTTCTCCCTGTGTTACAGTACAATACTCTTTCTCACTGACCGTCGGTTGCGTCAGCGTGGCCGGAAAAATAGCCAAGGGTTTCCATAGCCATAGTTGGTTTTCACCTCTGCGTACCGGTTCGAAGTCCTCAGCTCTTCGCCTTCTTCACCTGCTCCTTTACCGAGGGCAACTCCTCAGGGTGGTGTTCTCATTGTTGGAGATTCTACTTTAAAACAGTGAAAAGTTCTCAACGAATAACACCACAATCTCCTTTTTTTCAGGTGCTCATGTCCTGTACGTTGTCAGACGGCTTCGGCACTAACGTTCTCCACTATTCTGTTTCTGGACACCACTTACCAACGAGTGAGCGAGCCGTTTACCCAGCTCCTTATGCTCCACTGCTGGCTGCGGAATAGGTGCATCAGCGCTGATTTCATAGAGAATTGGGAGAGCTTTCGGGAGAGTCTGGACCTGAGCAACCTGGGGTCCATCGTTCTCTCCAGGAACACCAAGAAGGTGCTACGTCAGGACTGTCTGGCCCCTCCCAGTCAGGTTAGTGAAATAGATAGTGGGCAGGTAAGTGATTTACATGATTTACTCGACAAACCCTGCCATATCAAGACTGTGTCTGTCCCCTGCATGGTTTGTAATTGTGAAAATTAACATAAATTCCTCCGGATTTCTGAGTAAAAGCAGTTCTCGCTTTGAATTTGCCCTGTTAAATATATGATCTCTAGTCCCTAAAGCAGTAATTGTCAATGAAGTACTCATACGTGTTTGCATGCATCAATATACTCAACACCTAAGATCCAGTCTCTCGCCGTAGACGCTAGAACAGAGTCGCAGTCAAATGCCCTTATTCTGTGTCAGCACTGCTAAACAATGGCCCTGTGTTCAGTCAGAGTTTCACAGTCACATTGCTAACCGTTCCTTAATCGTCCAGTGTAGATACCTAAGGCTTTTCTCGGTACTGTGGGAGCTTTAAAACACGTAGCTGGTTCTCAGATTGCTTTCGGTCAACATATATAGTCCACAAAATGTCATTTCTTCTCCTTGAAGTGTGTAGGCTACAGGTTATTTGTGCATCTAAAAGTCCAGTCAGAGCGTAATCATTTAGTCTTTGTCCATTAATAGATCACATGCATTTTAAGATGACCTTTAATATATTAAATCTAGGATGGCTATGCATTTTCCCCGTGCTTCTGAAGTTAACTTTTGCTGAAACTGCACTAATTGAGAATGTTCTTTTAAGAATGTACTAGTTTAACTGACAGTTCCTCAACTCGCACTGACGATCAGCGTAGATCTGGATGGGCGGTGACTACCACTGGCCAAAGCTAAATTTCAATCTTTTATGGGAGCTTCTGGGAGAGGAGTCAAGGCTTCTCCGCTTCACCTCCATTGCCTGAGTCACTTGTGTGTCCATAAGCTTTGTCCAAACTGAAACCGGAGCACCATACAGCGATGTCTGCCTGTGTTTCTTCTTTTCATTGAACGTTATTTTTTTATGTAATCTTTTGTTCATATATCCGTTTATATTTGGTTTGTTATGCTCGGGTCTACAGTGGGGCCGTGGAATTGATGTGCTTGAAATGTGACTGCATGTCAGTGACGCAACCACGCTTCTTTTTAAGCAATCACACGATGGCCCATGTTTTGTGCGAGACTCCAAACTGCTGTTTCGATGCAGCTCGAAAACGTAATTCGACACAGCATCAAGCGATCATCACTACTTTATAGTCTTTATATATCAGTTTTGTCTTCTTTGTCTGAGACGGTTGTTGTGATCCTTGTCCTCTCTGCTCCCTGTGTTACTGTACAGTACTCTCTCACTGACAGTCATTGGCGACCATGGAGGGACGAGCTCTCCCGACACTCTACAGGGAGGTCCTCAAGCCTGACCGGTAGATCCAGCTGCTGTTGTAGAAGCAGTCCAAACTCCACTGACAGAAGATGAGGCTGCCCGTGACTTCTCCAACACCGCCACCTTAATTCCAGCACTACCAGCGCAGCAGACACAAAAGGTCGTCGTCTCCACTCCTGCACCAAGAGCCTGTCAGTGTGGTCTGGAAATACAGAGAGCTCCTCCACCACCACAGCCGAATTCCTTCTCTTCCAACCAGTTTGAGGTCCTCAGCTCTTCTACTTTCCCTTCACCTGCTTCATCCCTCAAGGACAACCCCTCAGGGCAGTGTTCTAATTGATGGAGATTCTACTGAAACCTCTTTCCGACACAGCAAGTTCCTGATGTTAGTGGACTGAATAGATGGCAGGTAGTTAATTTTACATAATTTTTTTCAATTTAATAACCATTTATTGTTATTTCTCTGCTTGTATTAAAATTTTATTTCAGTGTCCCTCAGTACACACTTTTCATACCTACAAAGACTCACTTTCACATTTTAACTCTAGCTTCTATCTGTCATGTTTGTAAGTGTAGCATGCTGCTCCAAATACTCTCAGTGGGTACAAAAGTTACCAGCTGAAATAATATCAGTGTCCGTATAATATCAGTATCTTGTATGTCCTATGATGATCAGTTTGCAGCCATGCATGTAGTCTTGGATGAAGGACTGAGACAGTTGTTTAGTGAGCCAGGGTAGTCGCATATTTTCCTGGTATAAATACTTTAAGGGTTCAAATAATTGATGTTGCTTCTGTTACGCAGTTAAGATCTGAGCTGCCAAGTGAGAATGACGAGACTGAGACTAATGACTAACCAGAGATCAACCCTTTATTGACCCAATATCATTCATTCTGAGACCAGAAATGTTTTGGAATTTCAACAAAAACTGGTAAAAGTGGTGCAAGCAAAACAGCTGATGAGCCTTACCATGCTCATTGTCCTCTGTCTACCTGTGGCCATGTTGAATGGCTAAAAGCATTGCCATATAAACGCAGTAATCCCATCCTACACATTTTCTAATTTTTTTAATTTTTGTTTCAATGCGGTTCTGCTTTTAAAACTTTGTGATTCAACACGGACAGTTGAGCGATTGTCCCTACTTTATAGTCTTTAATACCATCCCAATGAGTGATTCTGAGTCTATTCAGGCGCTCTACTGACAAGGTTTTGGAAATGATTTATTTCTCAGGGCTGTTCAAATTAGATTTATTGTTTTTAAAATATTGTTTTGTGATTGCTTAATTTTCAAAATACTGAGATGTTTTTCCTTTGCAGACAACAGGACGTCATCACAGTGGCTAAGAGTCTTTTGAGAGAAGTAATTCCATGGTGCGAGCAGCCTTTCCAGTGCCGACAGACTCTGGACACTCCATACAGAGCGACGATTGGATCATGGTGACTCCTCCAACACAGCCGTCTTAATCCCATCACTAGCAACAATGGTGGACACAGAGGGTCGTCGTCTTCACTTTACCTCTGCTAACTGGTTCGAGGTCCTCAGTTCTTCGACTTCACCTTCACCTGCTCAGGCACCGAGGACAGCTCCTCAGGGCGGTGTTTTCTCACTGTTTTAGATTCTTCTGAAAAACACTGAAAAGTATCGGAGGCCAAAGAGTAACGCCAAGGTTTCCTGTTTTCCAGCTGCCCGTGTCAAGTCAAGTCAAATTTATTTGTATAGCGCTTTTTACAACTGTTGTCACAAAGCAGCTTTACATAATTAGTACTTAATAAAGAAGAAAGAAGAAATAACATGAAGGGTCAAAGACCCCCGTGAGCAAGCCAACGGCGACAGTGGCAAGGAAAAACTCCCTCAGAGCTGGAGGAAGAAACCTTGGGAGGAACCAAGACTCACAAGGGGGACCCATCCTCCTCTGGCCAGACTATTTAAACATTAATGATAAAAATTACCAAAGCAGATACAACAGAAAGTTGATTGTGGTGATATTAATAGTGTCAGACAGACAAGAGTCCATCTAGGTTTCAGCACGGCCACCAAACAGGCAGCAGCGGCAGGCGGGTGAGCCATGGGTGGTGACGGGTTGGGGGGGACCCGCTGGCCGGACTGGTAGGTGGCAGCTGGTTAGACGCAGGTAGAGGGGACCTCAGCGGGCAATCTTCCAGCAGGTCGGGCTGGGTGGCCATTTACTCGAAGAAGGTAAAAAGAGAAAAGTTCTAAGAGGAATTTTATGGAGTGCAGAGAATGGGTATGTCTGACGACTCCGGCAGGTCTGATTATCACAGCATAATTAAAAGGAGAGAGCCAGAAGGTAACACGGACACGGGCGCACCCTGAGAACACCAGCATCTATCTGCTCCACCGTCAACAAACCTGATTGATCGCGTGTAAGCAGCGAGACGACAGCTCCAGCATCTCAGTGTACTACAATTCCCTGGGTCCGCGAACCCCTGGACCTGCATCCCTTATCTAAGAAACATTAATTACCAAAAGCTAAACTAAACATATACGTTTTCAGCTTAGATTTAAAGATTGAGACTGTGTCTGAGTCCCGAACATTATCTGGAAGGTTATTCCAGAGCTGGGGGGCTTTATAAGAAAAGGCTCTTCCCCTTGCTAAGGTTTTCTGAATTTTGGGAACGAGTAAGAGGCCAGCACCCTGAGATCTAAGTAGTCGTGATGGTTCGTAATATACAATAAGATCCTGCAGGTACTCAGGAGCGAGGCCATGTAGAGCGAGGCCTTATATGTTAATAGAAGAATTTTGTATTCGATACGGAATTTAACTGGGAGCCAACGAAGTGCTGATAGAACTGGACTGATATGGTCTAATTTTCTAGTTTTAGTAAGGACCCTGGCTGCAGCATTTTGCACCAGCTGAAGTTTATTGAGGATCCTGCTGGAACAACCTGACAGTAGTGCGTTACAATAATCTAGCCTTGAGGTAATAAAAGCATGTACTAGCTTTTCTGTGTCTTGTAGTGATGAGGAGTTTCTTAGTTTGGAGATGTTCCTAAGCTGCATAAAGGCTGTTCTACTAATATTAGCTATATGTTGCTCAAATGATAAATCTGAGTCGAATGTGACGCCAAGATGTTTAGCTGCTAAACCAGGAATGATGGAAGAATCAGCCAAGTCTAACATTAGGTCTGATAGTTTATTTCTAGAGTCTTTTGGACCTAAAAGGAGAACTTCGGTTTTGTCATTGTTGAGGAGAAGGAAGTTATGTGACATCTAGAGTTTTATATCCTTTACACAGTCCTCCATTTTCTGTAGTCTAAATTTATCGTCAGGTTTGGCTGATATATAGAGCTGTGTGTCATCTGCATAGAAATGGAAATTAACGACATGTCTGCTTAAAACTGAGCCCAGTGGTAACATGTATAATGTAAATAATAGCGGTCCTAAAATTGAGCCTTGCGGAACTCCATATCTTACTTCTGCGTAGTTTGAAGATAAATCTTTTATCTTTACAAATTGATAGCGTCCCGTTAGATATGATTGGAACCAAGATAGGGCTGTCCCTGTGATTCCAACCATTTTCTCTAATCTTTCTAGTAATATAGTATGATCTATTGTATCAAAGGCTGCACTAAGGTCTAGTAGGACTAATAAAGATACGTAGCCTTGATCAGAGGCAAGAAGGAGATCATTCGTAATCTTCACTAGGGCTGTCTCTGTGCTGTGATTGGGTCTAAATCCAGACTGGAATTTCTCAGGTATAAGCAGAGTTGTTGGGCCACAGCTTTTTCTAATATCTTAGATATGAATGTTAAGTTTGAGATGGGTCTATAATTAGATAATACGCTAGGATCAAGATTTGGTTTCTTGATTAAAGGTTTTATAACTGCTATTTGGGGTACATGCCCAAGGCTAAGGGATGAATTTACAATTGTTTGAGGTCTGATTATAATTGGGAGAATTTCTTTTAGCAATTTAGAGGCAATCGGGTCGAGTGTACATGTTGTACAATTAGCTGAGGATATAATTTTTTCTAGTTCAGGCTGTGGAAGTGGGTAGAAGGCTTCCAGCCTTTGTTCTACAACTAAGTTATGTTCTAAAGCAACTACATCAGGTGACGGCCATGTTTGATTTAATAAGCAGGGTTGGATTTGTTGTCTAATATTTTCTATTTTATTATTAAAATAGTCCATAAAAACATGACTGGTTAAAGATGTTGGAATCTGGGGTTGAGAATCTGCCTGGCTTTTAGTGAGTTTAGAGATCTCACTAAAAAGAATTCTGGGATTGTTTTTGTTTTTCTCGATCAGCGAGGCCAAATACACTGAGCTACTTTGTCTAAGGTTCTACTTTGTCTAAGGTTGATCTAAGGTTGAGGAGAAGAATGAACATTTTTCCTTAGATGTAGCTCAAAGGAGATTAGATAATGGTCTGATATTACTGAGCTTTGAGGTAGAATATTTAGCTGATCAATGCTAACACCCAGGGTCAGGACTAAATCTAGGGTATGATTACAGTAATGTGTGGGTCCAGTCACGTTTTGTATAATGTCAACAGAATCTAAAATTGATACAAACGCCTTTCTTAATGGATCGTCTGCTTTTTCAAAGTGAATATTAAAATCTCCTACTATTATAACTTTGTTGCTGCACACTGCCAAGTCTGCAGCAAAATCACTAAATTCTTTTAAATATTCAGAGTAGGGCCCTGGAGGCCTATAAATATTAATTAGCGTGAATGCATTTTTATATTTGGCTGGATTTGATATATTAATGTAGATAAGCTCAAAAGAAGTGAAGGGTTTACAGTGTTTTTGAATAATCTCTAGTGTATTCTGATAGATTATACATACTCCACCTCCTCTGCCTGATAATCTAGGGTTATGTACATATTTATAACCTGCGGGAGTGGCTTCATTTAGTGCTATATATTGATTCGGTTAGGCAGAAAACATCTAGTTTCTGATCACATATAATTTAATTTATAATGACTGCTTTTGAGGATAGTGATCTAATGTTAAGTAGACCGAGCTTTAGGTCTGAGGTGCTGCTGTTATCGTTGAAATGAGAGATTTTAACACTGATTAAATTATTAAAACGAGCTGATCTAAATGTTCTATGTTTCGGTTTAATTCGGGCCACAGACACAGTCTCAATACAGTAAAACCTGGGTGACGCCTCAAAGCAGCTCGCAAACGGTCAGTTTAGCCGGTCTGTCTGCGGCCTGGTCCCGGCTCTGGATTGTTAGCCCACAGTCTGCTAGTTAGTCGGCAGAGGAGTGTAAAAGGCTGCTATGCTGCACAAAAGTAAGGCAGCACCCTCCCGCGTGGGGTGGACACCATCCCTACCTAAAAAACCAGGCTTGCCCTCAAACTTTAACCAATTATCTATGAAGCCCACATGATTTTCGGAACACCACTCGGACATCCAGCGGTTCAGCGCTGTGAGTCGGCTGTAGGACTCAGCGCCGCACCTCATTGGGATGGGGCCAGAGCAAATTACGGCATCGGACATCGTCTGGGCCAGTTTAACCACCTCTTTAATATTATCCTTTGTAACTTCTGACTGCCGCAGACGAATATCACTATCCTCGAATATCTCCTTTTTGCTAGCCGCTTAAGGTTGCCGCTAATGTCCGGCGCTCTGGCTCCCGGTAAACAGTCACAGTCCGTGTCCTGGACGTGGTCAGGCGGCTTCAGCACCATCGCTCTCCAGTCTTCTCTTCCCGATGCAGCGAGGCCCTGAAGGAGCTCTCCCGTGTGCTTCCTAACACTGCTCAGAAAAAGGCAGATGGCAGGATCATCTTTGACCCCCTGCCCACCTACTGACAAGTGACCAGGAGTTACACCAGTCAGGTTAAAAAAACTGGATAGTGGGCAGGTAATTGATTTACATGATTTACTCAATTTTATAGGCATTTATTCAGTCATTTCTCTGCTTTTATTAAATATCAGTGTCACTCATAGTATCATGGTTTGTAATTGTAACATCAGAAAACTGCTTTAGGGGGAGTCACGTGACTTGTACATGGGCTTGGTCACAGCTAGCTAGAACCCCTCCCCCTTTTTTGTTAAAGCTGTCTTCGGCTTTTTTGGAGTGTTGAACTTCAGGATTTTGTTATACTTGAATTTATTTTTAATCTTTATGGTTTTAAATGTTCTTGAGCTGGGACATTTAAAATGTTCTTAATGAGCCTCCTAAATGTGCTAGTTTTTTGGACTTACTCCATCAAAAATGAATTGACCTTTGTCTGATTAAGAATCCCATTTGAGAGATGTTGATATTTCTAAGTAGGAGAACTTGCACAATCAGTGGTTGACTAAATACTTTTTGTCCCACTGTATACTTGAATGCTTCAGTAAAGTAAATAAATAAGCTGCTAACGTCTGCCAACCAGCCACTCTGTCTAATCAGACCCCACCCTTAATTTATTTCTTTAATCATTTATTTATTTATTTATTTATTTTGGTCAATGAGTGTAAGAAACTTCAAGTTAACCCTGAGACTAAAAACACCTATTGTGAAACCAGCTAAAAAATATATAAATTGAAATTTGTAGCTTTCGTTTGAGATAACTAGCTGGCATACTCGATGTGTGCCAGGTAAAACTATTCCAGTCCAAATAGGGCTTTAAACCAGCTTAATTAGCAAATCAAATGTATATTGTTGAGTAACTATAGGCTGCAAGTTATGAATGTCTTCATAAACTCTTTTGCTGTATCCTGTAAAATTATGTTCGACAGTGATGAGTCTGCCCTGAATTAGTCAACCTCCACCTGAATGCTGTTACCGAATACACCTGCTGAGAATCTAGGTGATGAGCCCTCTCCCTGAAGGTGGATCCGGTCAACAAGGATAAGGTGCCCTGGCTATGTAACCTTTTCACAATAATACATTTAACAATCTTCCACCCTAGATACTTGTTTACACTGGTGATGGGCTACCTTGCCACATCAGTCTATTCGTCTGCAACGGTGTGTGGCGGGATGGCTGCCCACATGCAGCTGTGTGAGACACTGACTATTGTCAGTGTATTTTTTGTCTCTATTTTGTCCAATCAGCTAATAAGCTCTTAAAGAAATGATGCATAAAAGAATCCAGCTCCAAAGTCAATGAAAGGCAGAATACAAACTTTATACCCATAAAATTTTTTCAAGGGGTTTAAAGACTAAGGCACTAATGTGTTAGTCTGAGACAGCCAGCGTTCCCCAAGGCAGTCTGAATAAGTCTGATACTGCATGCAGTTTATATAGTCCTCATTTGGACCTCTGAACAAAGGCTAATTAATCACATATTCTTCTTGTCCAATGTGTTTGATTCACTTCTGCTTGTATCCAATCAAAAAACACCCCAGGTGTCGTGCTCCTTATCCAGTTCCGCCCACATCCAAATCTGCCTCGACAGCAAACATCCCATGTTGACTCACTCACCTCTCCTTCAAGGCCCAGATTTAAACTCTAGTGGTCTCATCCTAAGGCCTGATTCGTTCGTACACTTTTGAATGCTTTTATACAAATCTTTCCATCATTTTCCCTCTATCGTAACTTTGTTTCGATCAACACATTACGCTCTTCATGATTGGCAATGTTCAACCAGTTGGTATGGGTCCATGTAGTGTGTTAAACTACATCTCCTTTCATAACGCCTTCTATTTATACAAATCTTTAGGCTAGACAAAGGAGCTATATGTGGGACATTCATTAGTAAACGATTTAGGTAAGACAGTGGTCAATATTAAAAGACCTAATCCTCCGGTAAACAAACATAACAAACTTGGCAAGAGAGTCATGTTTTCCTAACTGCTCAACTCTCAACCCTCCTAATCTCAATTTTATGTCTCATTTCTACACCTGATAAACGACAAGGGCCCTACTTACGACCCGACCCCATTTTACCAGGATGTGTGAGAGGGGGACTATTGAGGAAGTGAGCAGATGTGTGCGTAATGTTACTTAAACACTGTCTGACTCTTCAGATTAGGGTTGCTGCCTGGTCATACTTCTAGTAACTGGTCTGAAAACCCCACTTGGTTCCTGCCTGGTCACTCACGTTGTGGGGTGATGTGGCCTGCACAGGATCGGCAACCTGTTGCACTGAAGTGGGTCTTGTCATCTGTTCCACTGGTCGTGTCTGGTCATGTGCTCTGGAACACTGATTCAGGTGCTACCAGTGTGGGCGTCCCTCTACTTTAAGGGCAGACGTAGTAGTGAGAATTTCCTTAAATGGCCCTTCACCTCTCCTGATGCTCCTCTTTCTTTTGAATGTTTTGATGTACACAGTCACCTGGTAAAACTTTTCTAATGGAATTATCTAATGAAACATTTTCCTATTGATAGTTGCATCCTTTACATCTGTGAAGATTTCCCTATGAATACGTGTCCAGGCTCTAGTGCACTGTGCTAGATCAGCTTGAAGACCTTCATAAGCTACATCGAATTAGCCAGAGCCAAGCCTGTGACCCTGAAAACAAAAGACTCCTTAAATACGCCCTACAGTTGGAGTTACTGATTTACAGATCCCGACAACACGCTGCTCAGTTTAACAGAACTTTTTTTTTTTTTTTTTTTTTTTCCTCAGATTGTAGAAGCCTGCTATTTCTCCTTCTTGCAGCCTGATGAAGACCTCAGTTATGAAGTGCCCTCACTGGTGCATTACCACACAAACCTTCTGGACGCAGGTACATCATCAGGGCTTCCAGCTCTTCAGTTTTCATTTATTAGAAACCTCACCCAGCTACTTTTAGTTGTTGTAGCACATTAGTTTCATTAGATTGTTTTTACCCTCATTTACTTTTTTAACATTGTGAAAATAAAATATAAAAAATAATGAACTGTTACAACTGTTTCTTTAAAAATACATTAATTAGGGTGACTCATGAGTTGATGAAAGACAAAATAAAAATGATCAATTTTATTAAACACTTCTATGAATGTCCTATTTGCAAAGAAATAAGGGTTTATAAGGGTTGCATAACCATCGTGATACTTTGTGTGTATCACATTGTTTAAAATGATGGTTAAACATGATTTGAAGTAGAAAATGTAGTAGAGCTAATTGCTGTACAGTGTATATAATAAACAATACTAGAAATGCTCAGATTAGTATATAAACCCCAATCAGTGCAACAAATAATGCAAAACACAGTACAGCAACAGATATATATTTTTCTGTAATATATTATTATGTAATATAATACATAACAGCCTATAAAGTGACTTGAGAGACGTGCAGCTTTTACTCCAGTGGTTGCTCATTAGACTGTCTGAAACGCTGCACTATGGAGAATAATTAAAGTTATTACATTATTGGTTATTGTTTTGTGTGCTAGTTCTTCAGCACAGTGTGACGTTGAAATGAAAGGACAATTTATAGCTGTGCAGCATACAGTCAAGCCTTGTGTGTTTATTTAGCCCAAGAAAAAAATAAAACGCAATAAACAGGTGTTTTCCACCTACCAGCACCTCTCTTGACTTCGGTTTGAGTCCCTCTATGGTTGGTGCCGGGATCGGTAGAAGCAGGTCTGGGCCTTTACCTGCCAGTCATGAAGCAGCAGCTGTAAGAATCAAACCATAACATACTGTTTACAAAGACGAGAAACATATTCCTCATCTGGGCTGTCATCACCTTTTCCTTTTCTTCCTGGTCATCTGTTCCCCAATCAAAACTTTAGAATTTGAGATTAGTAAATACTAGGAATCATATTACAAGTACATTTACTTCTCCAGCACTGCTCTAAACAATGATTTACAACTTACACACTGTTCCTGAAGTCATGTTCATGATCATAAGGTTTATTCATGTTCAGGTTTTTGTTGTCTTGGACACTCCTATGCTGAGAGCGTATAATTCCAAGCAAATATGTGTGGATTGCAGCTACTATGTCATGTTTCGACTCATTTACAGAGAAAAGTGTGCATCATTTCACTAATATATCAAATTACAACAGTGAGATCTGCCCACATCCACTGATTTAGTCACAAATCTGAGTAATCTCTACAAACTTGTAGATTTTATCAGATACGATGGATAAACAGCTAATGTTTAAGCCCCTAAAGCAGTCATTGTCAATGAAGTTATGACTGCTAACTACTTTAGTTCACCAGAGGTTTTTCTTTGTGAAACTGCTTGCTTTTGCTCTGCCAAGGACTCAATGCCCTTAAGAGCAGTGAAAAAACCTGGAAAATACTGAGATACCGTGATTAGAGTCATACCACAATATTTTTGCAGACATCATACTGTGTAAATCTCATACCGTTGCAACCCTAACTGTAACACATATTGCAACCACCACCACTGTGATCATTCAGGTAACACCATATTCAGGTAATAAATCCTATTGTACTTGGTACCGTTTTTTTTTTTCTTGGTGAGAATTCAGAGGCTGTCACTGTTTTATTCTGAATGCATTGACTTCTCAAGGTTTTAGCCAATACAATTTCTCACATGGAAGTGGTCATTACAGCACGTCCAGAATTCTTTAGGTAAATTGCTCTATACTAGTATACACCTCTCCATATCTAATAGAGTTCTCTGATTTCTCTCTGCTGTATTTTGATGTGGTGAGCAAGGTGCCTCTCAGTAGCTTTTACTGTTGCATCTCTTTAGTTTTCAGGAAATACACAAAGACTGCACCTGAGTAATCCTTAGTAAATGCCAGCATGGAGCCCGTGACTACTAACTAACGGTTTTAATAGAGGGAACAGTGTCACACCATCGGTTGATGTGAATGGATGTTTTCTTTTCACAGCTACAACCCACCAAAATAAGACCCCCGCAGTAAGGTCACACTAATGAGAGCACACCTGAATAAATTACCAACACTCCACTTGCTCTCAAACTGTATATGACATTCCACAGCATAATTCGCCTGTTTCCATCCCAAACACAAAGCTCTTAACTTTCTCCAGCTTGAGCTTAGATGCAGGTTTTTCAGAACCATATCTGCTGTGGGACAGAATTCAGCATTTTACACTCATGAAGCGCTGATCGAATTAAGTGGTGTCTAACGTGGACGTATTTGCACCCGTTTCGACATGCAGGGTTCTTGGAAAGAGCAATTGCACCTTGGTTGTCTTCAGATATTTTCTCAGGTGTATATTGATCACTGACCATGACATATAGTAGCTGTTCTTGTAACACAGTTCGTAATCAATTGTACCCTGATGACCTTTTTTCTGAAGTTAATAAATCCTGAGTGTTGCCTCATGAAAAGAAAAGTCTAAACCAGGGAAGTCCTTGGTGTGAGTTGATTCAGGAATGATGCCTTTGTCCCACTGAGTCATCTGTGTTTCTGTATTTGCACTCCTTACAATTAATTTGCTTCTCATGTGGGATAAACTCTACACAAACAAGCCAGAGAAAGAGAAGCCTTCTGCTAAAGAACAGCACAAAACCTCATATGAATAAAACACACCCAAAACTTGTCTGAATATATAAACAATTGAACCATAGCAAACTTATAAGGAGTATTAGAACCTATAGTTCCTCCAGTAACAGTCTTCATTACAGTGAGGTCTGAAATTAGCCACGCTTTCTTGCTTTATTAGCTTTGTCTTCATTATCTGAGACAGTTGTGGTGATGCTTGTGCTCTCTGCTCCCTGTGGTACTGACCGTTGTTAGCATTTCTGTCTGTGTTTACTCTTAAGGAACATGGCGACCGTGGAGGGATGAGTTTTCCAGACGCTCTACAAAGTGGTCGTCAAGCCAACCGATCCAGCTGTTGTCAGGCAGTCCAAACTCCACCAACTGAAGACGAGGCTGGAGGCTGCCTGTGACTCCTTTCAGTGCAACAGTCTTCATTCCAGCACGGCGGACACAGAGGGACAGCATCTCCACTCCCGCATCTGAGAGGGCCTGGGATCATCAGAATGGTCGAGAAAAGTCGAGTTTTCGCCTCTGCTGACTGGTTTGCATTCCTCAGCTCTTCTACTACGCCTTCACCTGCTTCCTCATGGAGCACAGCTCCTCAGGGCGGTGTTTTTATTGGGTACTTTCAAGCGTTTTACTGTAGAATTTCCAACAAAGAGTAACGTCAGGCCATGTGTATTCGGTACCACTGTTCTCCACTATTATTCACCCGATGCAGCGTGGTCCTGAAGGACAGAAGCCAGGATCATCATCTTTGGCCTCTGCCCACTTACTGACGAGTGAGGGAGCCATTTACCCAGGCCTTTGAGCTCCACTGCTTGCTGCGGGACAATGTCACTCAGTCTCGGTACTGCAGGGTTTGTCTGAGATACTGTGTCTGTCCCCAGCATGGTTTGGTCAGAAAATCTTCTATAAAAATCTTTACATTAGAATTGATATCAATTCTTCCATCTTTCCAAGTGCAAGCAGTTTTCACATTAAATCTGGACTGTTCGTCCTTCGTTGACAAAACAGCGCCGCCTTGGCTGCCTGTGATGACGGTGGCACTCCACACTTTGAAACTTTTAGTCTTTACACAGCACCATTTGAACAACAGCATTGGACTGATTGTGTTGCTTGCTTCCCACCACCTACAAGATCTGATCCAGGATGCTTTTTCAGGTGGAACTGAAATGGACTTTTAGGTTGGGGATGAAACCAGACCAGAAATGAACACTTTCTAAGTAGTATGACCCAGAACATTGAGTTTCCTTGGCATCTATTTAGGAACCCAGGACTCTGTGGCCTGAGGAGACAATTTGTTTGATTGCTACAATTATTGTGGTTTATATCATTTTCACACACAAGGACAATGCACTGCCTAATGTTGTGTTTGTAAATTCTACCAATGTCAGTGTCACATGTGGGTGTCATATGTAGCCAAAGTGCTTCAGGACTGAAACTAGGGTTGAGCACAGCAGTCTTTACGGGATAGTTGGATTCCATGTTTGGTAGCTGGAAAAGGTTGATGGTAATTTTCTCTAGTCTCATCATATGAATTTCTATGCTTGTGCTCAGTGGCTGCTGTATTCCTCTGTGCATTCAAGGCCTTATTATGTTAAGTCTGTATATTTTGGTGTACTGTAATGACCTTGAATTCTGCCTGTCATTTGTGCAGTCCTATGCTAAAGCAGGCCTGTGTTTAGGGAAGGACATTTTATTGTATCCAATTCTTAGAGAAAACAAGGACTGACCACACATTTATACTCAAAGATGTGTTTTAAATTGTCCTGAAACCTTTACTGTTTTCTGCTCACCGTGAAATGACTTCCATCCTACCAATTGGATCTTGTCCCAGTGTTACCCCTTTCCCCACCTACACCCCCCCCAAACAAATCCTCCTAAATATTTTGTTCCTCCTTCTCTCTCTCTCTCGCTCTCGCTCGCTCTCTCGCGCTCTCGCTCTCACACTCACACACACACACACACACACACCATGCATTACCTGCCTGGACTTTAACATTTCACTCACCTTCATCTTTTATTACTTGACAGCGAATTTCCATATTCTCTTAATTTGATTGTTGTGCTATCTGTTGTCAACCAGAGGAGGATGGGTACCCAAGTTTTCTTCCTCTCGATTTGAGAGTTTTTCTTTGCCACTGATGCTCAAAAGAGCCCAGATCTCTGTAAAGCTGCTTTGTGACATTTGTTGTAAAAAATGCTTTATAAATAAACTTGAAAGGAAACCAAGCATTAAAAATCAATTCAATTTAACAATTGTTCTCATTTTGTCCTATTATTCAATATAATCAAACTATTTTCCTATGTTTGTTTTTATATATATATATATATATATATATATATATATATATATATATATATATATATATATATATTTTGCTTATTGACGCTTTGAACGTACATCCAAGTTATGATGACAACTTCAAGTACTTTCCTGCTTTAGGGAAGCTAGGGCTGTTTAAGCCTGGATTTGATAAATACTCTTCTGTATTCTGAAAGCAATGTATGATGTCTTTAATCCCATATTTTCTACGTATAATATGTGTTTAACATTTGCTGTTCTAGTAGACTAGTGGTTATAGAGTTGGTCTCTTTTTAGTATGCTCGGCCATTTCTAGCCATACAAATATTAAACCTGGACTGGTCTCTAATGCTGACAGAGGTTTCTGACTGGATTCTCACAACAGGCTTCTTACTCTGACTAAAAGCCAGAGCATTTGTCACAGTATGTTAATTGTTAATCAATTGGTTGCATAACAGTTGCTTCAGGTAACTACATAATTCGTTTACTAAGGAAGTAAAGGGTGAACACAAATGTACATTTCCCCATGTAAATGAGGAGCCCACAAGGCTGGTAGAGCCGTACAACCCCATGCACACTTCCCAGATACATAGTTAGGGAAGCGTTGCCGCTTTCTACGTGACATGGGACTAACCAAACTCATAAAAGAAAACAAACATTAGTAAAAATGCAATCTGTTTCCCCATTGCAAACAGTACACATGCAAGAAAAAGATTTATAAAAAAAATATATATATAAATAAAATCTTACTTGCATACATATCTTAAATCAAAAATAAACTTCTGTTAAAATCTCCATTAGTGATGCATTTTCACAGCTCGCCATGCAGGGAAGGAAGGTGAAGATTGTCCTCCGGGGGCGCTGTTACACTCCGCTAGCTCTGTGTGTAAAATCCTTAACATTACATATCACTAAAATGGTGGAGGGAAACATGCTGCAGGATATTGTGTGATAAAAATCGTCCTGAAAGAAAACTGTACTTTTCTCAGATCAGCCACTTTTTCCCCCCTAAAGCATCACTCCATATAAAACTCAGAAGACACGTGTAGCTTCACTGGTGAGTTTGGATAGGAAATATAATGGCTATATCGGAGTTGTCATGACGACCAACGCCTGGTTCCATTCACCACCACTGCAAAGAAATCAGTAAGTTTCTGTACAGTGAAGCACAATTTGACTGCAGTGACCCTGTCTGACCTGTCCAGCTCTCTGAATCAGTGCTCAATCGGAATGTCCTGAACAGCAGATTCTCTATAATAAGATCTAATGGGTTTGATATTCTCTTACTCCTCACTCTGCTCTTCACTCTGTAACCAGATTTGTTTGAGAGAACCACAAAGGTTTCTGTGAGATTTTAATCTTTTATTTTTTAGAGAGTAGGAGATTTCTGGCTCCTGTAGGGGGCGCTATTAAACCCACACAGCAATGAAGTGCAGAATGAACACGAATGTGAGATTTTAGCTTTTATGATTCCTTTAAAACTGAATAGACAAATAAATAATTTTCTGCTCCACTAAACCAGCTGACCCCAGCCTGCACTGGTCCTACTGGGAGGTCTGTACTGGTATAGATGCAGAGCTGCTAAGGGAAAGTCCGGTCAGCAGTGAGCTCCTGGCACTGATCCAGCAGCATGAGTGGACCTGTGTCAGAATCCTCCTTTATGACATCATCCGTGACGTCACAGCGAGGCTCAGTGCAGTGCGCCATTCTCTCCAGCAGGTCAGGGTCAGTAGGTGTCCTCCTGCTGACCTCCTGCAGGACCTTAAATAGTTCTCCATTCAGAGGAACTTCCAGTCGCTGTTGGAGCCAGTATGAAGTGCGTTAGAGTGGGATAACACTGAAGAACTGAGCAGCGAAACCGAACGGAGGCGTCAACTCTGTGAGTCCAAACCTGTTTCCAGTGGAGTTGAACTCTCCCTCTTCTAGATGTTTACTAGGTAATCTAACGTACCCTGTTAGGATCCAGAATCAGGCCTGTCCGTCACTGAAAGAGTCTAATAATGTCATTGATCATCAGAACAGAGAGCAGACATTAACATTAGTTCACCCTAATCTAGTTGATCCCATTTAAAAAGGACAGGTCCTGCTAAAAAAACAAAAACTACATTTTTATGATGTGATCTTTCCTCTGAGCTCCACTTAGTCTGTGTTTCTAAACCAGAACAATCAGAATTCATTTCTACACCAACCTTTCCTTATCCCTTACACTTACACACTGCTTCTGGCTGATTCTAATTACATGGGCGAGGCTAAAATGCTGTAGATGTGGCTGAAGACATTGACCCAGGGCATAAATAAATAAAAGAAGGAAGACAAAGAATAAAGAAGACAAAGGTAAAGGACAAAGAAGAAAAAGACAAAGAAGACGAAGAAAAAAAATAATAGCAAGAATAAAAAGACTAAGAAAAGAAAAACAAAAGAAAGAAGACACAAACCAAGAAAATAAAAGAACCAAGAAGAAAAATACAAAGAAAACGAATACAAAGAAGAAAGTCAACGAAGACAAAGACAAAGAAAAGAATGAAGACAAAAGATAAAAGAAGACTAATAAAAACAACAAATATAAAATACAAAGAAAAAAATAAAGACAAAAAAACAAAGAAGACAACGAAAACACAAAGAAGATGAAGACCAACAAAAGAAAAAGAATAAAAAAGGAAATGAAGAAGACAATGAAAAGAAAGAAAAAAGAAGAAAGAAAAAGAAGACAAAGATAAAGAAGACAACGAAAAGAAAAAGCAGGAAAAAAAGGAAAAGAAGACAAAAACAAAGAAGAAAAAGAATAGATTAAGAAGACAAAGAAGATGACGAAAAATTCAAAGAAAATGAAGACAAAAAAGAAAAAGAAAAAAATTAAAACAAAGAAGAAGAAGAAGACAGAACATAAAAGAAAACAAATATAAAGAAGTCAAAGTTAAAATACAAAGAAAAAAAGATAAAAAAGACAAATAAGAAAAAGAAGATAAAGACAGCCAACAAAAAACAAAGAAGACAAGACCAAGGAAAAAAACAAGATTAAGAAAACACAAAGAAGAAAAAGACACAAAAGACAAAGATAAAAGAAAGATAAAAAGACAAATAAAAACAAGACAAAGATAAAAAACAACGAAGAAAAGAAGAAAAAGACAAAGATTAAAAAGAAGAGGACAAAGAAGACAAAGATAAAAAAGACAAAAAAGACCAAGAAGAAAGACAAAGAAGGAAAAGATAATGAAGAATAAGACAAAAAAGACAAAGATAAAATAAAAAAAACTAAAAGGAGTTGAAGACAAAAAAGAAAAAGACAAAGAAAATAGCAAGAAAAGACAAATAAGAAAAAACTATAACGAAAGATAAAAAAGATAAAGAAGACAAATACAAAGAAGAAAGACAAAAGGATAACGAAAAGACAAAGAAGACAACGAAAATACAAAGAAGATGAAGACCAAGAAAAGAAAAGGGAAAAAACAAAGATGAAAAAGACCCAAATGAAGAAAGACAAAGGAGACAAAGATAAAAAACTAAGAAATAAAGACAAAAAAGAACAAGAAAAACAACACAAAGATAAAGTACAAAGAATAAAAAGAACAAAAAAACAAAAACAAAGAAGAAATACAAAAGAAAGACAAAAACATAAAGACACAGAAGAACAAGACAAAGATAAAATAAAAAGAAGAAAAAGATAAAGAAGATAAATAAGAAAAAGAGAAAGAAGACAAAGGAAAGACCAAGAACATTAAGTACAACAAAAGAAAAGGAAGAAAAAGATAAAAAAAAATACAAAGATAAAGGAGAAAGAAGATCAAAAAGAAAAAGACAAAGAAGACAAAGTCAAAGAAGAATAGCAAGACAAATAAAAGAAATAAAAGGAAAGAAGAAGACAAAGCAAAGACAAAGAAGACATAGACAAAGAAAACAGGAAAAACACAAAGAAAAGACAAAGACCAAGAAAAGAAAAAGAAGAAAAACTAAGGAAAAGAATAGGACAAAGACAATACAAAGAAGACGAAGACGAAGACAAAGACAAAGGAGAAAAAGATAAAAACAGATAAAAAGAAAAAGACAAAGAAGACGAAGACAAAGAAGAATAGCAAGAATAAAAAGCCAAAAACAAAGACAAAGAAAAGAAAAACAAAGGAAAGAAGACAAAGCAAAGACAATGAAGACATAGACAAAGAAAAAAGGAAAAACACAAAGAAAAGACAATGAAGACAAAGACCAAGAAAAGAAAAAGAAGAAAAACAAAGGAAAAGAAGACGACAAAGAAAGTACAAAGAAGAAAAATACAAACAAGACAAAGACGAGAAATACAAAGAAAATGAAGACACAGAAGAAAGTCAACGAAGACAAAGATGACAGACAAAGAAGAAAAAGATAAAGACAAAAGATAAAAGAAGACAGATAAAAGCGACAAATATAAAATACAAAGAAAAAAAGACAAAGAAGACAAAAAAGACAAAGAAAAGTTAAACAAAGCTAAAATACAAACAAGAAAAAGATGAAAAAAGACAAATAAGAAAAAAAGAAAGAAGACAAAGAAAAGACCAAGGAGATGAAGTACAAGAAAAGAAAAGGAAGAAAAAGACAATAAGGGAAAAGATAATAAAAAGAAAAACAAGACAAAGCTAAAATACAAAGAAGAAAAAGACTAACAAGAAAAAAATGAATAAATGAATACAAAGGAAGAAGACTAAGAAGAAAAAATACAAAGACAAAGAAAATGATTGAATGTGATTTTCTCCAGTAAGGGGGGGGGGGGGGGGGGTGAAGTGGCTAAAGCATTGGCCCAGGATTAAAAAAAAAAAGAAAAGAAAAAATGAAAGGGTGGGAGTGTAGTTTCAGTAGCTGCCTGCTGTGAGTCAGGATGGTGAAGGATTGAACAACAGCCGCTAGACGTCCGCTCTTCCTCTTTTTGTCTACATCCTGGACACATAGGCAAACACTTCTTAAACACTTCTTTCCCTACCTAACACCAATGTCCCCTAAGCATTGAGCAAAAACTAAACAAAACACCTGAGCTCCCAGTGTATTTACCCCATAACAGAGTTTCCAACCAATTAAAACAAAAAGCGTCATGAGTTTAAAGAGTTTAAATGTTACTGATACAGTAAAGAACCCAAAACTCAAACTAGTGTCTTACTAAGATTACCACCACCCCACAAACATCTCTATCAATGTTCTAGATACACTATGTTAACACTAGGTTACTAGGTACACTAGGTTAATCTGGTGCTTAGAGCCACTTGCTGCTAACCCTTGTGGGAAATCCTGACTCATGACCTGGACCTTGGAGGCATCACTGTCTCCGTGTTTAGCTTGTTTTTTCACTTTCTATCACTTATTTTTTTTATATGTGTTTAGTCATCAACTGCGTCATATGTTTACAGTCCACAGGTTTATCAAAAGACTAAACAGAAAGCGGAGTAGCAGTTTTACCCAACAACAGCGTTTATTTCAGTTCCCAAATCAACTGCAAGCAGTGAGGTTCTACTTTATTAAGTTTCTACTTTATTAAGTTTCTACTTTATTAAGGCTGTTGCTGGGCTTTTCGAGTGTACGGATTGTGGCATGTTTAGTCTAGACCCTTTTTCCTCCACTAGTGATAATGATGGTGTTTGTTCTAAATGGGAGCTAGTTAGCTCTGTGGTGGAAAAAGTGGAGCAGTTAGAGGTGAGCATCATGGCTTTACTAAAGGATAGAGAGCAAGAGTCACTGGTAGCAGCAATTTATTTTGCACATCAGGGTCCCTAAACAACCAACCACCCTTACAGTGGTCTTCCCCCAATATGCTCTAGAGGGAAAAACAAGAAAAACACCAAACAGTATCTTTTGCAAAAAAAAGAAAAAATATGAAATAAATGTTAAAGCTATAATAAGTATATATGTATATATATACATACATACACATATACAATATAGAGTATAATCAAAAGAAGCACCAATTTTTAGTAAGCCAAATACAACAGATAAAAAAGCTTTAGATTATTGGTCAAATCACAGTGTAGGAATGCTGAGCATGCTGAATTTCTGGCTGGGAGAAGCAGAGAAGCATCAAGGACAGATACAGGATAGGGAGGGAAAAGGGGGAACTAACGGTGTCTCTCAGTGGGTGTCTCTCACAGCCGATCCCGACCTCGACGCCGCACCTCCAGTGCCCAGCCAGCAGCTCAACCAGTGGCTCACCCAGCGACTCAGCCAACAGCTCAATCAACAGCCCGGGATGGCGAGGACACAGACGGAGACACACCGGACAGGGAAGTACTAAATCCATATTACTCTTTAGCCCAGCAACTCAGTAAAAACCCCACAGCTTTACCACAGATTGAAATAGTAATAAATGGGAAGAAATTAAAGTTTTTGGTAGATAGTGGGACAGCCCACTCAGTAATACAAAAAGAACAGATTGTGTGTCCACTTCAACCTGACAAAACTGTAACTATTATAGGTGTAGGGAGTAATACGAACAGAAAAGGTGTCCACTCCCCTCCAATGCAGAGTAGAAACTTATGAGTTTGAACATTGTTTCATTGTTTCACCTGTCCAACCTCATGGCACGAGATTTGATGTGCAAATTGAGTTGCACACTCCAGAGCACCCCAAAGGTGCTCTCCATTTCTTTCGGGGAACCACAGATGGTTCAGTATGACCCAGGTGTTCTGGGGTATGCTTATGAGTGGCAGTGTCTGGACAGTGCAGGAGACACAATAAAACACTTCCATAGAGAAGTGAGTATCACAGTCATGACCCATCTACCTTGGGAGAACGTGGATGATTTACATTGTACAGCTCGTGTCAGACGGGCCTGATTCTGATTATGAGGCTGAATTTTTTTAAGGTAGACAGAGAGATGATGAGCACTTCCACACTCGTATGGAGTGATCAGTGGGAGAAGGTGGAGTTTTCTTTAGTTTTCTTTAGCCTCACTGCTCATGCAGGGAAAACACAGTATGCATACAGGCTGTTAGCGAGCCGAACAGTGGAGCTGTTCACACAGAATGAGTCATTCATGGGTGCTGCGCTCACCCCAACTGAGGAGGAGGAGCTATCAGCACTGCCTCCCACCCTCTGGGCTCAGGGAAAACATGATGTGGGACTGATTCAGAATTGTGAACCAATTCGTATTATGCCAAAATCAGACTACAGACCTAAACAGCATCAGTATCCTTTGAAAAAATAGCGTATGCTGTGGTCTCAGCAACAGAGGTGCTACAAACACAGCCTTTACCCTCATCATACTCAGCACAAGCAGCAGAGCTTCTAACCTTAACCGAAGCATGCAAAATAGCTGCAGGCAAAACAGTAAAACTCCAAAACAGTGGACTGACTCCAGATACGCTTGGGGAGTGTCACATGATTTTGGAATGATATGGAAACACAGAAACTTCCTAACTAGCTCAGGAAGCAAAATCAAACACCATTTATTAGTCGGTGACCTCCTAGAAGCCATTTTGTTACCAGCTGCAATTGCAATAATAAAATGCGCTGCTGATTCAGCAGCCCAGGATCCTGTCAGTAGAGGCTAATTGAAATTGCTCATGGGCGGAGCCACTTGCTGGCCACCCCCCCTCCCCCCCAGCAACTGGACCATTTCAGCACTGGCAAATTTATTTTGTAGAACTTAATCCGGCTGAAGGGGAAAATACTTGCTGGTTTGTGTATGCATGTTCAGTATGTGGCCTGAGGCTTTTCCAACAGGAAAACAGGATGGAGCAGCAGTCACAAAGGCATTCCTGAGAGAAATCATTCCAAGATGGGGGCTGCCAAGCTGAGTTTCAAGTGACAACGGGACTCGTTCGTGCATACAGGTGAAAGCAGTGTTACCAGGGTCAGCAGAGAGTCCACTGCACGACTTCCAGCCAGGAGACTGGATTCTCGTGAAGGACCTGCGGAGAAGGAGGTGAAACCTACCAAGGTGGACGGACCGCATCACATGCTGATGGTCACCCACACAGCTGTAAAGATTAAAGGACGAGCGACGTGGGTACATCACACGCATTGCAAGAGGGCACCACCGGTGGAGGACAGCGAAACACAGCATACCCCGTCTTAGGTCAGACCGGCAATGACCTGGCCACTATGGGCACTCGGGGACTGTCAAGAACACTGGGGTGGGGCGTGACTGTGTTTCTGCTCATCTACTGCTCCGGAACTACAACAGCATGGACATATGCGACTGTCGCAGTCCAATGGGAGACTGAGGGACCTGCCTCTGGCATTGGACTTGCCAAAGTAGGACACAAACCTCTAAGTTATACATCCAGTGTAGCAAGACTACCTGTGGAAACGTGCTTTTGATAATCCTCTGCGTCAAATGATAACAGTGCACGTGGAGGAATCACAGGTGCTAAGTTGTCGCATCATAAAGGGTCTATGGACAGCTTCCCAAGAACTGGACAGGGTACTGCTATGAGAGAGCCGTCCTGCCCAGATCCATGGTTCTTAGTCTTCAAGTCGTGGGACAGCCTCAGGGGTCACATACAAGAGCAAAATATCACTTCAAGGGTCTCACTATGGCCAGTACCGCCTGATGGAACCATTCACTGCCCTTGGGCACACTATCGGGTGGTCACTTCTTCCTGGAATAGGGACAGCAGCAACTCTGATGAAACTTAATGGATTGGCTTATGAACTTATGGTAACAGTAAATGACACTGCTGGGGTTATAGGGGCAATGAAGCAAGAACAGCAGGCCATACGAGCAGCAGTATTACAGCATCGCATGATTACATCACTGATTACATGCATCACATGCGTAAGGCAGTCACTCCCCCAGATACTATGCAAGGGGGATGGTGGGACTGGTTGTCAGCCTTGTTAGGTCATGAAATGCTTCGATTAAGGTCATTAATAGCTCCAGTTGTAATGATACTGATGATTGATGATTGATCCTAGTTCCATGTTTTTTCTCCCTGGTGGGACGCTGTGTCTCAAAATCCATAAGTATCAAAATCTCAAGTACAAGGTGCAGCCCTTTTCTTAGCAACGTCCAAATCTGAGGATGATGGCCAATTTGAGGGCCTTAAAGAAATGTTTCATAATCAAGTTTAAATGATTTATTAAGAATAAAAGGGGGAAGTGTTATGGAAAATTATATTATAACCACATTATAATTGTATGTTGATTCATTATAGACTCATTAAATCTTGTATCCACTTAATATTTCGAATGCGTAAATGGTGTTCTGTTCTATATGATCTACTGCACAGTTGTACGGTACATTCTGATGCTATGTCTGGTACCAGCCGAGGCCAGATAAGGAACACATGGATAAGCATTAGCTGAAACAGAGCAGTTACTTACGTTGTTCCCCAACTCACCCTCACACTCAGGGTCACAGTGTCTTAAATCTATCAACAATTATTCCTATAAGTTTGTATGTTGAATACCATTGAGGCAATCTGTATCGTGGTCACAAGCTGCGTGCAGATTCAATAAACTCTTGCTACTCAATGCATATTCTTGTTTGCCTTATCGCTTTTTGACAGAATTCCACGACAGAACTTACAGAAGAACTGACCTGAAATTCACCTAGTGATATTCCAGGATTTTATGCCCGTCTAAAACCAGAGGGCTTTTGTCCAAATCTGTGACTTCCTTCTTTTATTCTTCTTTCTTTACTTTCTTTATTTACTTTACTTTTCTATTCTTATTTCTCTTTAACCCTTAGTTATTTATGTTTATTTATTCCTAACTCTTTTATATCTTTCCAATTTTTTGTCCTAATCTGACTATTTCTCAAAGCCAACTTTTACACAGTGACTAATATACACGTCTTACCATTAAGAAGATAAATGCCCAATCTCGCGTGGTGTTATTTAGCTCACCTCACCTTTACTAATTAGACTATTCTACACTTTATTTAACTGTCCTTTACTCTTTTTCTTATGTTCTCTATTTCCTCTGTTGCACTGCAGTCTTGGTCTCGATGCAATGAGGAGATTTGTTTTTAATTTAAGCTTCTGCCCAAAGAAGTTGCTTCTGCTTATATACAGGCTTCTCTGTTCTCTCTGGCCCCTGCTTCTGACACTGTAATTCTTATATCCAACATGAGTTAACTCCCCAGCACATCTCGTTCTCAAGGGAAGAAACACTCATTGTTTCCTTTGGGCCCCTTAGAACCTTAACGTCAGAAAACAACTCCATACATGGTTATCTTTACATCTCAGACATTTTCCTAATTTTCTATCTCTCAGGAATGGCTGGGTCTGGCCATGCATGCAGTTGCTGCTTTATGATCATTACATACTACATCTAATGTTTTAAAAATACAATCACAGTATTAGAGAATAAATATATATAATACATATTCATACACATATATACACAGTGGGGGAAAAAGTATTTAGTCAGTCGCCAATTGTGCAAGTTCTCCCACTTAAAAAGATGAGAGAGGCCTGTAATTGACATCATAGGTAGACCTCAACTATGAGAGACAAAATGAGAAAAAAAATTCTGAAAATCACATTGTCTGATTTTTTAATTATTTTATAATTATCATTATTTTATTTGCAAATAATGGTGGAAAATAAGTATTTGGTCAATAACAAAAGTTCATCTCGATACTTTAATCTGTTGTATATCCTTTTTTGGCAATGACAGAGGTCAACAGTTTTTTTTTAGTCTTCACAAGGTTGGCACACACCGTTGCTGGTATGTTGTGTATGAGTCCCTGGCGGCGTAGTGTGTTACTGACGGTAGCCTTTGTAACGTCCCCCCCGTGTGGTTCTGGGATTTTTGCTCACCGTTCTTGTGATCATTTTGACCCCACGGGCTGAGATCTTGCGTGGAGCCCCTGATCGAGGGAGATTAGCAGTGGTCTTGTAGGTCTCCCATTTTCTGATTATTGCTCCCACAGTAGATTTCTTCACATCAAGCTGCTTACCTATTGCAGATTCAGTCTTCCCAGCCTGGTGCAGGTCTACAATTTTGTTTCTGGTGTCCTTCGACAGCTCTTTGGTCTTCACCATAGTGGAGTTTGGAGTGTGACTGTTTGAGGTTGTGGGCAGGTGTCTTTTATACTGTTAATGAGTTCAAACAGGTGCCATTAATACAGGTAACAAGTGGAGGACAGAGAAGCCTCTTAAAGAAGTTGTTACAGGTCTGTGACAGCCAGAACTCTTGCTTGTTTGTAGATGACCAAATACTTATTTTCCACCATTATTTGCAAATAAATACTTTAAAAATCAGACAATCTGATTTTCAGAATTTTTTTTCTCATTTTGTCTCTCATAGTTGAGGTCTACCTATGATGTCAATTACTGGCCTCTCTAATTTTTTAAGTGGGAGAACTTGCACAATTGGTGACTGACTAAATACTCCCCCCACCCCCCCACTGTATGGATATTTGCTCTCACATTTCCCTCCTTTGATTATTTTATTTGATTTTTTTCTTCAATCATATTCAGAATCACATTTATTTTTCATTTAGCCACTTCGGAAGGGGTAAAAGGAATCCGCGTTGTTGTCACCATCATCTGCCAGGAGCTCCATGTGCCCATTGCGATGAAGCCGTGCCATCGAAAGGGAAAACATTCTACTAAATCAACGTACCATTATAGCAGAGAGCAGAGAGGGTAGAATCATGCCTAATAAAAGAGCCACTGCCAAGATAGGCATAAGTTTTGTCATGAGCCAGGATCCCCATGGCCCCAGCCAGTCAATTAGCCATTCCAGCAAACCAAATGGATTGCCTGTCTTATGTGGGAAATATAACTAGTAACATTAGCACTCATATCAGGGATCATAAAACAACATGAAGTGTTAACCACGCGATATACGCCACCTTCCTTTGCCAATATAAGGTCCATGGCCATTCGGTTTTGTATGATTGATTTGAGTATAGCTAGCATTTCAGTATTCAAGGCATGTAATGCTCCTGATTTGTCATTTATTAGGGTCAAAATTTGATAAGCCAATCCGTTAATTTTGTTCAGCGCTACCGTGGTACCCTCTCCCAAAAACAGAGACCACCCTACGTTGGATGCAGGGGTGGTCCATGGATCCCAAAGAGTGTAACCATCATTATGTCGTAGGATACCTGTGTTGCAGTGTTTTTTGAGCAGTTGTGTAGCGTGCTTTTGGCCTGCAAATTCTGGGGGTGGTATAAACTGGATTTTGGCATTAGGAGGCCTAGGAAACATCCCTTCCAGTTGCCTTTATTGGGTAATTTAGTTTCCACACACCCACATTGCAGCCCCTCCAGAGATTACAGCTAAATTCGAAGTCACTATTGCTACATTTAGTGCCATTGCTTCTAAGCATGGTGTAGTTAGTGTATTTAGAGCAACCTCTCGGCTTTCTTGATCTTCTGTATGAACAGAGGCAATGACCACCACTGTGTCTGGATACTTGGACTTGGGCAGCACATCCAAGGCCTTCTATGGGTTCAGTAGCATTGTCAGGACATGTTTCGCTGCCCGTAAGTAACTGTGTCATTGTGCACGGTAAGCTAAGATGTTGTACATCTGCCAATGTTAATGGCAGGACTGTCCACGGAATGTGTTGACATATTATACAACTTCGGTTAGGGCTCATGTGTTTGCTGTGTACTATTGCCGACGCACACACTAAGTTATGATTGCACTTAGCTAGTTATAATAGCTTAGCTATTTCTTGATTGTCTGTAGCATTCTCTAGGATGTCATCTAATTCATTTTGTAGTTCTTCAACTAAAGCTTTACTCACCCTTTGTAGTATTGATGGCTCGGCAGGTGCCTGTACCTGCACCTGCATTACTATTGTTACAGTGCTACAGTAATCTCACCCTGTGCGGTCAACACAACACCAATACTTTCCAGACTGCACATATGACCTCCACTCCTTCTCTAGCTCCATGCCTGAAGGTATTGAGGCTATTACGAGGTGTCTCAGCTACTCTAACCTGATTATATAAATCCGTGGATCCAATTACATGTGAGCAATCGTTACACGGGTCTCTGCACAGATATTTGTTATATCCTGCATAACAGTACACTGATGCTTGTGCTTTTTTTGGCCTGCAGGTGAAGAAGTGATTGGTCTGGTCACAGGGTTGACCAGTATCTCATCATTAGGTGCTGTCAGCCAATAGTGGTGCCAGTGCTGGGTGTATAAAACCCTATACTCCCACCTAGGGAGGTGACTATGAGCAGTAGACACCACTTCATAGCTTCTCTTCCCCTCAGTGGGTTTCTTCACAGCCTGTGCTCAGAGTGCGGGATATACCCTTTCAGCACTCGTCCCACAGTTCCGACCCTTACTGAGTTTCGGAAGAGTCAGGGAGTGGTGGTGCTCTTTTACAGTGTGAGTGATGTACCCACGTTGCTCTCCCTTCTATCTTCATTGCTTTAGCAGTGGCCCCGTCACCGGTTCTGGAAGTGCCGCCTTCACCTGTTTAGACAGACTGGAGAGAGAATTGTGTAATGCCACACAGCATCTTATCATATTATGATCCATTGTTGCTCCGTCCAATGCTGTCATCTCAGGGCTTGTACCTACATGGGGAGGTCTGCCAAACACAATCTCAAATGCACTCCCACCCACCTTAGGTCTTCCACACGTCCTCATTTGCCACAATACCAGCAGGAGGACTTTTGTCTAACTTAATCCTGTGTGCTGGCTGGCTTTGGCTAGTCCTGATTTCAGTTTTCCATTTGGGAGGCAGGTACATCGTCTTGTTTTACGCAGCCACCTGCTGCCCAGGTTTTCTTCTTCTGGGCTGTTGCTGAGGTTTGTATGTCTTTGACATTTATTGTCAGGTTTCATATATGCATAGTTTGCAGTGAGCCCTGCACTAGCGACTTGCTTGCTGACAGTTTTGCTGCTGCATATGCTCTTTCATTGCTACTGTTCACTTTGTGTGTGCCTCGCATTTGCAAACAGCAACTGCTTTGAGTAAAAGTATTGCTTGCAACAGTGAGCTGCTGAGCTTGTTAGGGAATTCTTGTGCTTCCATATGGCCCCATACTCATGGAGCAACCCCCTATCTACTATCGGTTTTGTCTTTCCCTTTTTCACATGCCTTAATCAGCGCCACCAGCTCGACAGCTTGTGCTGAATACGAGGGCGGGAGCAACCCGCTGGCCACTGTCTCTGTATCCGTAACCACTGCCCACCCAACTGCCCACCCACCCCATACTCCTCTCTGGAGGCCGACCCTGGGGTTAGCTGCAAAGGTCTCAAACTGTCCTTGTTTGTAGGGGACTCACATCCATGACACAATCTGGTAAATGTGTATGGTTTCCTATCAAACGAGAATGCAAACCTGAACTGAACTGAATCTTGTTTTCTACAGTTTATGCTTCACAATACATAATATTAACCATATAATTTCTTTTTCTGATTCTGAGAGTGTATTATTAAAAATAAGGCAACAGTTTACAAATAATTTGACATGTAAGGTTGATCTCTTTTAGTTTTATCCCAAACCTGTTTAGATCTATAACATTCAAGAAGAAAATGCTCTAAAGTTTTATTATTACAATCGGGCATTGAACACTGTGTTGTCTTTACACAGCAGCTCCATTTTACCACTGTTCTTATTGGAATCCACCTTACTGAGATTAACCCTGCTGTGTCTCATAACTTTTCAGACAATATTTTACTTGTGTGCTAACTAATTGATATTCATTTCTATATTGCTACATTGCATATATATCTTCTTATATATATCTTTATTAGAATCAAAGTCCCAGTTAATATTAAGTCATTCATATTTATTTGTAAAGTCTGAATATATTATTTTATAATACAGTATTTTAGATCTAGCTCTTCCTCTTTTTTTCTCTTTCCAATTGCTAATATTTCCTACCCACTTCACTTGTCTATATAATCCATTTGCTATAATTTCACAAACTCCTATTTTGGGTTTCAGACCAAAGTCTATTGCCCCTAAACCTCCCTGTTCTTTACTTTTAAAAATTAGTTCTCTCTTTGTCACCTCCCGTGTGGTACCCCAAATTAAATTGCAACAAATTCTATTACATTTTTTACTCCAAACATCTGTAGGTGGAAATATACAAGACAAAAATAGAATTTTATACAATATATAGATTTTAATAATTCTGATTTTTGCCTTATAACTCGAATTATGATGAATAAATTGGCTAATTTCTTCTCGTATTTCTAATTCCTTTTCTTTTCAGTTTCCATCAACACAACCACCCGTCTGAATCTCTTCATCATATACCCGTGTTAATATTGGAGACATTTCTTTAATAAAGTTCAAATAAAACGCCATCTGGGCCTGGTGCTTTTTTTTAGGTTTAATTGTTTTATCACAGTTGCAACTTCAGTCTCTTAAATTTCATCTTCCAAGGGATCAAAAGTTTTAATGTTTGGTGTGTGAATGTCTAAAAAGTTTTTTTGTCAAATCATCAATAGTTCTTTATACATTTCTTCACATAAATGTTTTCTTTATTTCATCAGTTTATCATTTCAGTTCCTAATAGAATAGAATGTATTTGTGATTTACTTTTTCTTTGAATATATAGACATTATTTTATCTGGGTTAAAATCTTCAAGTTTTCAAGATTTTCACAATTAATTTCATCTATCTTATCCTGTCTATCAGATAATAGCTTTTCTTCATACTCAGATCTATCTTTTTTATGTTTTAGAGTAATATATTTCTTTATTAAGGAGCTATACTTTTCTTTTTTTTTCTTTATTAATTAGTCTGCTTTGAAACTTTGAAAATTGTCTTATTCTGTTAAAACAATTCCCAATATTCTTGTTCAGGTAGATAGCATTTAAGACTTAATTGATTTAATTCTATTCAATTCTTCTTTTAAATCTGAGTTTATTTTTGAATAGTTTAATATATTTATATTCCTATATTCCTATTTCTTTCTCCTTTATTAAACTTAATAGTAGTCAATACTGTTAGGTGATCTGATTCAACTTAAAGTTTAGTCATGTAGGATAAGACAGTAAACCTCTCAGAAGTATATATTCTATCAATATGGGATTTAAAAACTCTATCAAATCTTGTAAATCCAATTTTTTGAGGAAAAAGAACTTTGTACATATCATTTACTTTATTATCTTTCATAATTTGTTTTAAAATACGCCCTTCTCTTAAAATTGTTTTTAGATTAGTTGAAGAACTATCTATATCATCTGTGATAGTATTAAAATCACCACAGATATACATTGATTACTCTAATTTTGTTTCCATACATAAAAAATCTATATACATCAAATCTACATACATCAACCTACTTTTATAATTTGAATATCATTCGTAAAAAATAATATCGCTATCTTCACCTAATGAAAAAATTGATTTATTATTACCCCGTATCTCCATAACATCGCATATATCATTATAATTAATTAATCTTGTTTCTTGTGAACATAGAATATCTCATTTTTCTCGCATTAAAACATTTAATTTTTTTTTCTATTCCTACTAGATTGAATTCCACAAACATTACAATTAGCTACTGCTAGGTTGCAAGAAGACATGGAAAATTATTCAAATAATTTTTTTCAAATTTTTCCCAGTAGTTCAGATCCACACTTCCCCTCGGTCTCCTTGGATTAAACACGTTTTCTTTTAGCTTCTTGAGGCAAGTGTTTAACAGTCACATTTGCTTTGTTTTCCTGTTTGGAGATCTTCTTCTGACCTTGTTTGACCTTGTTTAGTGGTCGGAGAAAGTAAGCCCGTACTAAAGTCCTCCTCAGTTGCGCTTTCATGCGTTTCCTCTTCCCCGCTGTGAGATGAGTAGTCGTCCACTCGTGTCATCCTTCGACTCCTCTGAGTCACTATCGTTGCTGCTGGACACAGTCTCTCCAGATGCTTGTAGAGTTCTGTGTGGGTCATTTTTTCCATTCTGTGATTTTATGATATCCTTGTTTTTGTTAGACAGAGCTGGTTTGACATAATTGAACTTTACCAACTACCACCTGTCCGCTAGACCCTGTTCCATCCACTCTGTTCCAAACAATTGCTCCAAACCTCCTTCCTTTCATCTCCTTTATCATAAACAGTTCTTTGTTATCAGGTCATGTACCACCCGCCTTCAAGTCTGCCAGAGTTGTTCCTATCCTTAAGAAACCAACTCTGGACAGCTTGGACATCAGCAACTACAGACCCATTTCTCTTTTCTCTTTTCTCTCAAAGATTCTCAGACGTTCCGTCTACAATCAACTTTCTCTCTTTCTCACCCTAAACAATCTACAGGACCCTAACCAGTCTGGCTTCAGAGCAGCAAACTACTGAAACTGCTCTCATTGCAGTTACAGAGCAGCTCCATGCAGATAAAGCTGCCAAACTGTCATCGGTTCTGATTCTCCTCGACCTCTCCGCAGCTTTTGGAAATAAAGTTTGTGAGTGATAAATGTATTGTTGGACAATTTAAGATGTCTGTTCAGTGAAATAAAATTGAACATTTTTGTTGATGATGCCTGGTATGAAAGTATAACTTGTTCAAAGGAGATATAACCTGATTATTGATAGCTAATGTTTTTGTGCTGTTAAAAGGGCCTGGTGGGTCTATAAGATATTAAATTGCTTGTCTGTTTCTTTCTCATCCAACTTGGGTGTGTGAGAGTGCTGCAGAGAAGGCAGCTGTCCAGTGCATCACACAGATTGAGGCTGACGGCAGGGGGGCTGCTGCTGACTTCACTTTTGATCAGGCCAGTATGGTTTCACCATCTACCTGCATTCTATATATAGTCAGTATTGTTGATACACATTTAGTTTGCTTTCATTTAAAGGCTATTATAAACATATTTCTGAAGTTACTAGTGTAGTCTAAATGCTGTAGTTATATAAGAGAAAGGATTGGCAACAGACTGAACATTTAATGTGTTGGAAAGTAATGACCTGGTGGAAACTCTGTTGAGAGTTGTATATGCAAGTTTCAATGGTCTATTCCGATTTGAGCTGTGTGATTCATTATTGAGACTGTTTGAGGATTTGAAGTCAAAAGGATTTGGTCAATATAGGTAAATGAAGTGTTGTGCATTGCTATCACCTCAATAAGTATTTCGATTCCTCTGAAGTTGACAAATTAATTTCATTTTTACTGGTTATGGTAAAATAGTAACTTGAAGAAAGAAAAAAACAGGGAAATAATCTAAATAGCTTTTAGTAGTTTTAGTTTTAGTAATTTGTTTTAATTTACTGTGAGGGAATAAAAGAGAGTCATTGTAATGTCAAAAGAGGAAAAATAAAAGTTGAAAAGTAATTACTCCTGTCGATGTAGTTCAGAAGAATAACCCTTTGGTTACAGGCATTGCAAAAATATCAGAGAAATGGCATAAATGCTGGCCTGACATTGATCGACTATAGCCAATAGAAGGGACCCTTAACCCAGATGTAAATAAAACATTGCAGGTACTTATAGGAGAGTGTTTTTGTCTACTTATAAGGCAGATCAAAAGAAAGGAGAAAAACATAAAGAAAAGAGACGAACAGAACATGGCATTTTCCAGTTGTTTGAAAATGAGGGACAGAAACTAATAAAAGCTGCAAAGGATAAGAAGAGATTAGAGAAGGAGAAATGTAGAAGGAATTTAACAGAAATGGATAAATGAATGGCAGAAATTAATGTACCTTTCTCACACACTGACTCGGAAAAGAGCCCCCCACCTTATGACACCTTTGGTATTAGAGCCCAAATGAAAACTTTGACCTACCATTGGTTTCTTTAATCTGAGAAGGTCAGTGTTGGACAAATGTGTTTCCTGGAGAAATGCTATGTCTGCTTTTATCCCTTTAAGATTTTGATGTTTACAAATTATTGCTCACTTTACTTGACCATTTAGTCCCCTTATATTCCATGACACAAGCTTAACAGTGAATCTCATCGCACTCACCCCGCTTTTTGGCACACCATACATAATTAAACTGAAAAGTACGAAGATGGTGTGATCATATACCATGTTATTATATATATATATATGGCAGAGAGAGAGTATAGAGATATACCTTTCAGCGCAAGTCCTTCTTTGTATCCATGTTTCTTATACCAGTAAAGGTACTATAACGTATCCTAAGAGGCTAAAATGTAGCTTTAAACTATGGTACAGCTGCGTCTCCAATCCAAAAGGTACAAACATGTGCTTTTAGAGATACAGTTGTGCTCAAAAGTTTACATACCCTGACAGAATGTTTGCTTTTTTCAGAGAATATGAACGTTAACACAAACTTTTCTTCCACTCATGATTAGTGTTTGGGTGAAACCATTTATTGTCAAACGACTGTTTTCTCTTTTTAAATCATAATGACAACCAAAAACATCCAAATGACCCTGATCAAGAGTTTACATACCCCAGTTCTTAATACTGTGTATTGCCCCCTCTAACATCAGTGACTGCTTGAAGTCTTTTGTGGTAGTTGTGGCTCTTTATTTTCTCAGATGGTAAAGCTGCCCATTCTTCCTCCAGTTTCTGTAAATGAAATTTTTTTCTTTCCTGTTTTCTACAGTTCAACTACCTTTGCCTGTAGATCCGTTGACAATTCTTTTGCGTTCCCCATGATGGAGTCTGTCTGGAGCCCAGAAACTCACTCAGCTTTTATGCACACACACTGATTACAAGCAAACCGGTCACAGGTGAGGATGTTACCTTTAGTAGTCATTCAAACCCATTTGTGTCAACTTCTGCATGTTATCAGGCCAAAATCACCAGGGTATGTGAATTCTTGATCAGGGACATTTGGATGTTTTTGGCGTCATTATGATTTAAAAAGAGAAAACAGTCGTTTTCAGTCGTTTTAGACAATAAATGGCTTCACCCAGGCCAATAAAATAAAGGCCAAGAAAGCAAAAATTCTGCCAGGGTATGTAAACCTCTAAGCACAACTGTACCACCCCAGTGGCAATGCCATTCTGGACCTTGTATTGACTAAAGTGTACCAGAAATATCTTATTAAAAAAACAATGGAATCACTTCACTATGCAGACCACCCATTACACAAACACCATCAAGGGGATAGTTAACATAATTTACTGTATTATTAGATACACACTGAGGCACCTTTTCTCGATACTTACACCTGTACAAACTGTAGAGCATCACTGAATTTAAGAGTCTTCTGTAGGTCTGCTGGTGGAGATGAAAATGGTGTGCTTACACTTTTGCTGAGCAGGAAATCTCCCAGCACTGTTTCAGCTAAAGCGGTGACAAATGTTCACCGTCAAAGGATGAGTCCAGTGATTCTGTTCATCTAACAAAATCAGATGTATCCTATGTAAACATTTAGGCACTCCTGGGGGGAATTTTCTCCATTTAGTAAGATATCTTAAGCCCTATCCAACAGGTAAAGAGTTGAGGCACATTTTGAAAGGTGGTTCTGTTCCTAAACAGCATCTGGCTATATGGCAACCTATATGGCTATATGGCATCTGGCAAACACAGAAAATAATGTATTGAATAGCTATTAATTTGTCAGTAAAATAAGAAACAATTGTGCAGGACCTTGGCACCGCATTCATGTTACAATTACAAAGTATTTATAGGAGACAGTCCCACCCGAGCTGCCCCACCCTTCTCGCTTTGTGGACGTGACGTCATTACCCCTCCTCGTTGCTCTTGGTTGTCCTTCATTACAGACACAAGCCTTCAAGCGTGCAGTTTGATTTCATTGATTTGATTTTGAGTTAAAATCTGGAATATACTGATATTTAGTGAGTAAAGAGGTCATTTGTTGATTTTGGACACGTTTAGAACACAAAACAGTCGGTGGAGAGTTTGGTCTGCTTGGCTGCATGCGTGAGGGATCCCACCACACACCCGTCCTCTTTCCACATGTTTTGAGTTAACAGAGCCGGCTGCTCCAGTTAAATTAACTGTGAATTCTTTATTTAGAATGTTTTTGACTTTGGTCAAAAGAACGAGGTGATTTCAGAATTGGGAAAAACCTCATGTGAACCTTGTCTGGATGTTCAGCAGTTTGTCCACACATGCGACGTGTGCACGCAACAAAGATTCCAGGGCTAAGCTTTCCTGCTACACCTGTTACCCATTACACATCTCCCATAGTCACACTTGTCCCTGGACTTCATCAGGTTTTCTAAGGTCGCTAGATTAATTAGTGAATTAAGATCCTTGACTCCCGATGAGTTAGGGGTCGAGTCCATTATCCTGTAGACTCTTAGATTTAGAGCATCATTAATTATAATAATAAATCATAAATATTTTAGATGAATTGAGTCTTGTCTGGTTTAAAATGATTAGATTCTCATTAACTTGTCTGTGTAAGAATATTAGTTTTAAACTGACAAAAGCTAAGTCCTGTACACTGTCCTGCACAATGAGTACCTTTTAATAAGCAGTCACTGCTTTTAAACTGTACTCTGCAAACATGAGAAATTATTCCATAGTTGTCATAACAGAGTGCTGTAAGAGACTTGCATTAGGGAAGCGGTTGATTTATGATGCTGGAATGTGGCCGAGAAAGTCCAGAATTTATCGTAGAACAGATAGTGTGTGCACTGTGCTAGGTGTGCTGCACTGAGTGTGTATAAGAGGGACTGACTGGACATCTAGACCAGTGTGGTATATGTCTTCTCACAACAGACACAACTATGGTCGTTCCCGCATGCTTTTGACTATCAATGGTAAACTCCAGTCGTACAGTGGGTGAAATAAGTATTGTACACGTCACTGTAAGTTTCTAAGTAAATAAATTTTTAAAGGTGCTGTTGACATGAAATTCTCAGCAGATGTCAATAACACACATGTGAAGAAATTAAACCATTGATGTCCATAAATTGTAAAAAAAAAAAAAAAGTTATTTATCTAGCAAAAAACAAATAAGTTCAGAAAACCTAAAACTTTTGTTGTAACTGATTACCTAAGAAAATGTACGTTTTTGTAAAAATAAATAAATAAATAAATAGAGTAAACTCTATATAAAAATGTAAACTTATATAAAGTATTTACAAGTTAATTTTGTTTAGGTTCTTTATACTACATTACATTTAGTAGGCACTTTATAATCAAATTAAGTTCCACCAACTGAACCATTACACAAAATATATCATGGTACACAATTTATTGCTTTTAGGAAAATCTACTAAAAAGATTTAAGTGTGTCAAACTCCTAGTCAATCCCAGTCATGAAAAAGTGCTTTTAAAGTTATAAAGCACTTATTAAAACAGGCTATTATTCTGAAGGCATCAACAATTGTTATCAAGCTTAAAACATCTTTTACAATGAAATATTTCAGAGTACAACAGACACATGAAAACATTAACATTATTTGCACACACACCACCACCAGGTCAGTCAGTGTCACTGCAGTGCTGAGAATGAAACACTGCCCAAACACTATGTGCTCTGTGGTGATCAGTTGTGTGGGGTCGAGACTAGATTACGGTAATGCACTATTGTCAGGGTGGTCCAGCAGGAACCTCAATAAACTTCAAATAGTTCAAAATGCTGCAGCCATCCTTACTAAAACTAGAACATTTGACCATAACAGTCCAGTTCTATCAGCACTGCATTGGCTCCCAGTTAAATTGCGTATCGACTAAAAAAATTCTTCTATTAACATATAAAGCCCTACATGGCCTCGCTCCTGAGTACCTGTGTCGTGGTGTTCTTGGAAGGACTTCTTCTTGAAAGGAGACTCGTGACCACTGTCTTTCAATTGCAATGATGAAACATTTTATTTAAAAGTACAGTGTGGAGAGAGCCTGCCAATTCTCGGTGCCCCTCTGCTCTCTCTCCCTAGACAGAGGAGCATCTCACATTTTATACCCTTCTACAGGTCATGTGTTGTTGCACTATTTCCATATATAGGATTTCACTGTTTAGCTCCATGATGGGGTATAAATAAATTGTCACATACTATGTTTGTTCAGTTCATGTATGGCTTTACCAAATTAGGCCTGGGAATGGTTCATGCTCTCCCATTTACGGCTAACCCATGGGCCTCACCATATTGTCTCTCGACTCCATACCATTCCTTTAGATCTATAAATACCCGCAGAGTCAATGTATATACACACACTACACCTGCTTGTTACATATTATGAACCATCAAGATTACTTAGATTTTAAGGTTCTGGCTGCTTACTCGTTCCCAAAACTCAGAAAACCTCAGCAGGGGGCAGAGCCTTTTCTTATAAACAACTCTGGAATAACCTTCCACAGGGAATTGTAGTACACTGAGATGCTGGAGCTGTCGCCCATCACTCAGGTTTGTGGACGGTGGAGCAGATGGACGCTAGCGTTTCAGGGTGCTTCTGTGTCTGCGTCACCTTCTGGCTCTCTCTTAATTAGGCTGTTCTAGTCAGACCTGCCAGAGACGTCAGACTCAGTGTGATACTGCTCAACATTCTCTGCTCTCTATAAATCCATTCAGAACTAACTCTGTCTCTTTACCTTCTCAGACTAAATGGTCACCCAGTCATCCAGCCCAACCTGCTGGAATACTGACTGCTGGGGTCCCCTCTACCTGTGTCAGACCCGCTGCCACCTACCAGTCTGACCACCAGGCTTGACCACATGGCTTGGAGTTTGCTCTGACATGCACGATCAACTGTGGGACCCAATATAGGGCCGGTGTTGGCAATTCCCAATCATGTGCAATCAATTGAATTTACCACAGGTGGAGTCCAGTTAAGCTGTAGAAACATCTCAAGCAGTATCAGCAGAATCAAAATGCACCTCATGACACCCAAAAGTGAGCCATCAAAGGATGTGCACACTTGTGTACATATTAAATCTAATTAATTTGTATAGCACTTTCTACATCTGCCGTTCTCACAAAGCAGCTTTACAGGAATCCGTAATAAAACCTTCATTTTTAAATGGTTGCATTGTGTACATTTATAGAACATTTACGCACATGTGCATTTAGGCTGGTTGCTTGGTTCAGTATTTCAACTCATAATTTTTCAGTCTCAGCAGGCATCGTTTCACTCACAACAATAACAAAAGATGCTGCTGGGGCTGAAGGAGACTCCAGCAGTAGTGAGAAGAGTAACAGGAGTGTCGGTGATGCTGGCTCCTCTTCCTGCTGCAAAATACACACACTGTAATTATGAGGAGAGTTGCAAAAGAAAGGTTACAAGTCATAAACGTTTCATATGTTCATCTGCACTTGTATAGGTTTACAAGCCTGTCTTGATTGCATTACTCCCTTGAAAATATGTATGACAGTTAACTGCCTGTACATTGATACTGATTCTTTAAACATTTCTTTTTCTCAGATAGAACATATTAAACATATCTTGCACTTGTCTGACAACAGAGACTGACATAACCGTGCATATTTAATAACAGAGGCCTTAAAGAAATCTAAAGACAATTGATCTGCTGGACACTTTGGCAACACATGATAGACACGTGTATACAGTGACTTTCAGGTGTGAAAATGCCCAATGCGTAAACAACAAAATATAATCACTGTAAGACATTTCACAACTGTAAATAGACTTGCAAAAATACAAAACTATTTGGTAATGAAACTAATAGTCTAATAGTCATAGTTTTTTTCTTTTCTAAACACAATTATCAGATACAATTATGTAAAATCCTGGAGGACGCTGGGCTGGCTAGGTCAGACAATGAGGGTGAACACTCGCAGGGAATGGCTCGATGCGAGAGTGTTTTATTCAACAAATAAAACAGGAGTAAACACAAGAAAAAGCAGCAAAGTTACAGGGAAAAAGGATAAACCGAAATATAACCGTGACAAATAAAACTCAGGCAAAGCCAAGACACTCACCTGAGGCTTGAGAGAATCCGGGAGCTAGACTAGCGTGCCGGGAATGAGTGGGAAGAGAAACAATAACCAAGACCTACAGGCAGTGCCTGGGGAAACTAGGATAACTAAGGCAGCGCTCGTCAGGCGCTAGGGAACTTACGTGACTTGAGAGCTGAGAGATCAGCTGCAGAACCCAAAAGGCAAGGCAAAACCTACCTGGTAACAAGGCTCGCCCATGAATGGTACTACTAAAGTGAACCTGGATAGAGAGGAAGCCTCTCTGGCGACCTCATGGATTATAGGACTGTGAGCTCGAACTTTGATGCCCTTGGTTCATTCAGCTTCGTATATGCAAACAGCACCATGAATACATTCACTACCTTGACTGTGTTCAATTCTCAGCAATAGGCAGCTAGTGCTAGCCCCTTAAATACCTCAGCCTCAGGTGAAACGTATTAACAACACAATGAACATTATTGATATGATTAAACACACATGACAATAACCAAACCATGAAGTTAGACATGAACATGAATATCAACATAATCAAATTGCTTACATTGCAGGTTTTGAAAAACTCAGGCCAGCTCAAGTATACAGGAATTGCATGTCTGACATTGTCTTCCTTGACAAATGAATATTTTAATAATATTATTATTGAAAAACTTCATTAGGCACAAGCCTATTCTACCAACACAATTTCTATAAATCAAATCATTTATCCCTCCAGTTTAATTTGTCAGTGCAGTGGTTCAGCTTGATACTGATACAGGAACTTCTAACGTCTATAGATGCTTATATTTTTTAAACATCCATAGATGTCAGAGCCAAGTTAGGGACCATTCAATAAGACAGTGACAGCAATTCCAGTCACCATCCCGGCACTTCACTGCAGGCTAGGCCTTCCCAACAATGATACATGCACAAACATTTTAATCTACTGCATCAACTAAATATTAGCCTCAATTTAACTCTGCGCCTTTGTTTGATTTACGCCAGGCACATGGCACATTACACACTGAAGGGCTACTGAGACCACCCCCCCCCATCCTCCTCCTCCATCACATGTACAGCATATGTTCAGATGATTTCTGAACATAGAGTCAGGTAGGTTTTAACGTGTTTCATATTTTTATTGATAGTTATAGCACTGAAACATAGCAACTATTAAATGAAGGTGTATTCACCTTCGCTCGCTATCTGGTAAATCAGAGAAGCTGTCGGCTCTTTTTCTCTATAAATTCCCCCAATCAGCTAATAAGCATTTAGAAAATGGTGCATAAAAGAATCCAGCTCCGTAGTCAATAGAAAGGCAGAGTGCAACCTTTGTTTCTGCATAAAGTGTACAAAAATAAGGTGAAGACTAAGGCATTACAAATAATGCGTTAATCTGAGACAGCCAGCACTCTCCCAAGGCAGTCTAAAAAAGTGTGGCTCCTCTTGGGCCTTATATACTGTCCTTGTCTAGCTGTGGCTACCCCCACGCATATTTTTTTGTCATAATATCTCACGATTGGGTCCGCTTATATTACTATGGGAAGCCCCTTACCCCTTAACCCTGTCACTTTTGTATTCGCTTATGTCCCTCGTTCTCACAACTTTATTTTTTAAAAGAGTGCTAACACCTGCAAGGCCATTTGTGCTGACAATCACACTACTGCAGAATTTTGGGTTTTTTCCAATCAGTTCGCCTCTGATTCACCCCAAGTAGGCTCTGCCTAGTCCCCCAAGGGTATTACACTAATCTTGAGTACAGAAATGCTGACTGTCCCAGGCATGTTCATTATAGCAGAATACACATATAAACATGTTTATGAGTACATAATGTATTCTTCTTCGTAACTTTATGTTATGAACAATATATCAGGGTACTAATATCAATACATGTGAACACAGTAGGATATATGCTTATATGCGTACAAGGTTGTGGAAAACACACCAGGTGGATATATATATATCAAGTGGATATAATGGTTTAAACAAAAACATTATACTGTAAAAAGTAAAAAATCACCTCAAAATGTTGTGACTGCTAAAGCTTATTCATCCCTGGTTGATAACTTCCCAGAGAGGTTCCATGCACATAGCTTAGCTAGTTTCCTGCTACATGATTATATCAAATTTGAATTATAAAGTTGTTGATATTATCGATATAGATGACATTATTAATATTGATATGATATGGAAACTGACACGGACTAAAACATCAAAAAGCAAAACTAACATTATGGAAACTGACATGGACTAAAACAATTTCACACAACACATAAAACATATTATCATTTCCCCCCTAGGAACTATCAGACTAAGGACAACAACAAACAATAAGGTGGGGGAGTTAGGACTTATGAAGGGAAGACATGGGAACATAGTCGGAGTGATCAGGTGGCTGAAAATTATCTGCAAAGAGATCGTCAGAGGATGATATGGTCTGGAGGATAGGTCTGGAGTGCGGTATTGAAAAATAATAATTGGGGCTGGGACGCAGATTGTAAAGGCCTGCATACATTTCTTTGGACACAGATTTGTCTACTGCCCTAACTATAAGGCCTCGAATGCAGGGGATGACACAACAGCCGCACAAAGCCAACAATGAGATGCCCACAATCAGACTTGACAGAATGGCAATGGCAAAGGCCTTCCATCTGCCAAACATAGATTCCAGCCAGCCAGTTAAACTGGAGTCGACGCCAGAATTCTCAGCTAGTTTGTTGCGGAGACTCTTCAGATATGATAGGGCTCTGGTGATGCTTCCATCACTGGCAGTATGATTTTGAATGATTGTACAACACGAGTCTCCAAACATAGCACGTACAAACAACATGTCAAGAGCAACACGATTTTGCCATGACATTAAAGAGGAAGCATGGAGTTGTTCAGCAATGGCGGATAGGGCATCATGAGTGTAGTTGACAAAGCGCTGTTGATTATAATAGATATAATTTATCCAATCAACATTCTTGTTGAGAGTAACCCACCATAATATGGATTCAAAGCCTGCAGCAATTGGATTTCTTGCCTTAAACTCATCAGGGACCCCCCTTGGGACACCTATAGCGTCAATATAAACTTTGTCATCAAAGCTGGATAGAGGGGTATCACGTCAAACTCTATGTTTAGGGGGAGTGGATGCTGGGTTCAAAATGCCTTTGTCCAGTTCCTCTTGTGAAACTGGTAGTAGAGTGAAAGGAACAATTAACATTACTCTAACACATAGACCTGTCCAGCCATCATCTAGGGTAACATACAGCCAAGGATCTCCACATACCCAGTATACGTCTGGGACAGAGACTGTATTGTCTTTAAAGGCAAATAAGGGGTGATTTGGTTGCACAAACTCAACAAATGTGCTGTTTTGTGTCTCGAACATACGAGATCCAGTCTGTGAAGGTGAGACAGTCCTGTCTACCATCCAAATTCTTTCACATTGTCCTGAGAAGTTTTTCAGTTTGGGACCTGTGCCAGTCGGTGCATAAAAACAATCAGGGAAAACAGTATTGTTAAGCCAAGATGCCAGTACATTGGTTTGATTACCAGTAACAACTGGGGTGGGCATGGGAGAGAAGATTGTCATGTTTTGGTATTTAGAACAAAGGGCCTCACTCTGAAAGTTATGGTACCATGAGTTACCCTTATACGTCAGACACCAAAATGGGCACAGGTCACAGGATGAGACATCAAGATTATTATTACATTCAGTAGAGTTAAATGGTACAGGCCAAATTAAAGGGTGTGTGCGTCCTTTTGCACACACCACACAACTGTCTTTTGTGAGAGAGCGGGCCGTGAAGGACATATAGGACATCCAAACATTTGTGACCTGAACAGAGGCGTCTACATTAGGCTGTGTCTTGAGCGTGTTCAATAATGTATAAAGACTAGTTGTCACACTTCTGGGCAACCGGAATGACATGAATTTGAGAGACACGGTGAAATTTTTGTGAGGCTGGTAGGGATGATCTGTCAATTCTTTCCTTTGGGTTGACAAAATGATAGGCAGGACAACAAGAATTGAAATGACAGTTAAAATCAACAATGTCCATCTTAGGCCACAAAGCCCAGGCCACCGAAAAGGGGTGCATGGGGTTACCATGATGCTGGAAAGGGGTTGAGGATTCACAGGCCGCAGATGATCCTGGAGGGGACTGGTAAGATGACGTGGACGGATCAGAATACGGGTGATAATTCAGATCAAACAAGGCTTCGTTCTGCTGAACAGGGAGTCTTGAATGTTTGCAACTCACAGGGCGGGTGTTGCGATATAGAACCAGTCCACACTCCGGCATCCACGCACACGAAGTCCAGGTGTAAAGGACAGCTCCACTACTTTTGGTGACAGTGCAATTCAACCAGATAGATTTACCTGGGAGCCTGGTATGGATCTCGAACCCTTCTTTAGTAGGCTGATCACCCAGGATTAGCCTTATTCTCTTCAGCAGGCGGGAAGCAGTACTGGGTTTGGTGAAGGTTCTGATATAGCTAGGGAAGTCGTGTGATGCTGGGCCAAAGCTATGAGGTTGTGGCCACTGGACCGGTAAACCCCCCGCCGTAGGCCTTCCCGGGGTGGATATGGGAGAGACCGCTGCACAGTCTACTCCTTCAAATACGTTAAAATCACACTTGAACTCCAGGGTCACTTAGGTTGTGGAGGGGGTATTCAACCGCCTCCTTCTTATTCTGGTTATAGCGGGTATGTTCAGCTTATTGTTCTTTGGTGTGGCTCACTTCCTGCCTTGACGGCTGTACCTTAAATACAAGAAAACAAACACTGTCCAGACATAAATGAAAAAGAAAATATGGTGATTCAACTGGTGAAAATAGGGCTACACCTCAGTATACTGCATGACAATGCACTGACTAGGATACGTTAATCTAGATTTCTCATAGAAATGCTTAACAGTAGGAACAATACAACTAAGCAGTATGAGAATAGTGACAATTGTGACGAGAATTTGAGGCAGCATTGTTTGCCAATGCTGCGATTTCATCCAGGCCCACCAAGAGCTATCCTGTGGATCAATACTGGCTAGGTATTGATCACGACGCTTAGTCAAGATATTCAGTATACTTGTGAGGTTATCTACTATCCCCCCTGGGTGGATGTAGGTACAACAATGGTTGCCAAACATTACACAGGTATCTGCATTATCGGCCTTGGATACATCATTAGTAAATCGTTTTGAGAGATCAAGCTTCTCAATGTCACTCAGCTGTCCGTTTTCCTGCAATGAGTCAATGGTGTAGTTTAAGAAATGCTGTTGATTATACCACAGATAATGCAATAAGGAATTATTTATGACTTGTGCCCATGAAAATTGTTCTGGTGATACAAGTGGGCTACCGGCAAAAACTAACTCCAAAAATTTGACAGAATCTACAGGTGTGCTCTGAGGAATATTGATGGTTGGGCTAGCTGTTGGGGCAACATCATAATCAAGTAAGAAGTCAGAGCTAAACAGGATAACACTTCCTGTTAGTACTACCGGGGCACAACAACCATACCAATTAGGTGGGATGGTTTGTATGAGTCCTGTTTTGTCACAGACCCAGAAGATATCTGCGACAGGTAAAGTACCTTCAGTGAAATCTAACATAAAACTAGTGCCAGCTACTAAAGTGCGGTTTGCTTTGACAATGATCTTTCTGCCTACTGCATCATATCTTGTTTTACAAAGTTTGGCCATGTGAGTGCTACCCAAGGTAGAACAGGAACAAAGTGGGTAAGATTGGTCAGGTGCTACAATAGTACTTGGCAGTGTTGTAGCTGGTCTTGTTAACAGAAATGGATCACACTTGTGTAAATTGTCATCCATTTGACGAGGATCCATGTAATGCAACAGACAACGTAGGATACACTTTTTCTCTAAGTGTCTCCGATCTCTACACATGCTAATGCTACTTAGCGGTGCTATTTGAGGTTTTAGTCCTATATTATGACAAGCTATACAAGGTTGGTTAGTAAATGATTTAGCAGAAAATAGAAGGTATTGATATAACATATTGTATTTTCCTCCATGTAAGATAACCTTGGTGTCATTGGTCACAACTTCAGTTCTGTTTAACCAGATTTCTTGCCCAGGGAACCAGTCAGGTTCCTGGTTTGACTTGTTGTGGTCATCGTGGAATGTCGTGATTGATATCTCAGCAAAATCACCCGCTAGGAAGTACAGCAAGACAATCCATATAGACATGTTTGTTCTGTTTTCTACTCAACTCTCAACCCTCCTAATCTTTTTTTGGATGCTGCCCAATTTCTTCACCTGGAAAGCGACGAGGGCCCCTACTTATGGCCCGACCCCGCTTTAATCAGGACTGATGAGAGGGGGACTTCTTAGAGAATTGTGAGTAGATGTAAGTGCACAATTACTTAACTGCTGTCTGAGTCTTCAGATTGTGACTGCTGTCTGGTCATGCTTCTAGTGACCGGTCTGGACACACCACTTGGTCCGGCTTTCTCACTTCCGTCAGTTGGTGAGGGTGCCTTCGTAGGGGTGTCACCTGGCTGTGCTTCGGCTTGTGGTGAGGCAGGCTCAGCTGGCTGGTCCAATTTGGTCAATTCAGGTGCTCTGGAACAATGATTCATGTGATACCAGTGAGGACATCCTTCTACTTTCAGAGCTGTTGGGGTAGTTATTATTACCTTGAACGGTCCCTCACGTCTAGGTGTACTCCACTTTCTTTTGAAAGTTTTAATGTACACCAAGTCACCAGGGAGTACCTGCTTGATGTCATCATCTAAGGAGAGTCCTTTCCTATTAATTGTGGCCCCTTTCACGTCTTGGTAGATTTCTCTGTGAATTCGTGTTAGGGCCCTAGTGTACTGCGCCAAATCTGCCTGCAAATGGTCACATGCCACATCAAAAGTTTGAGGGGCTCTCAGGTATGGAACAGGCATTGGCCGACCCGTCATCATTTCATGAGGGGTTAAATGTGTGATGCGGTTTGTGGTACTCCGCATAGCCATCAGAGCTAGTGGCAACGCATCTAGCCAATTAATTTTGTCCTCGCTGTCCATGATGATCTTGCCTATTTTGTCTTTCAACATGCCATTGTATCTTTCTACAAGGCCTTGACTCTAGGATGATAGACACATCCTAGTCTCTGCTTTACTCGTAAAGCTTGAGTAAGGTAGTGAATAGTGGAGTTGACAAAATGAGGCCCATTGTCTGAGCTGATTTTGTCTGGGATTCCAAATTTGGGGATCACATCCCTAAGTAAAAATTTGGCGAATGCTGCTGCCGAAGCATGACATGTGGCAGTGGCTTCTGCCCACCGACTGAAAACATCAATGATCATGATGATGTACCTGCATTTTCTAACTTCGGTTCCCATGTCCACATAATCCATTATGATGTTTCTGAATGGACCATCAGGAGTGGGAATGTGCCTTAGAGTTGCTGTAAATGATTTCCTGTAGTTGTAAGCAATACAGACTGCACAATTGGATAAAAAGTGATCTACCGTTGGGACCAAGTAAGGTCACCACCAGTCCCTTTTAATTTCTTTCAGAATGTCTTTTCTTTGTTTGTGGGCTGGCCCATGGGCATCTGAAATGAGTGTTGTTAATAACTTACAAGGGGCCAGAAACAGTCCGTTAGGACCGTACCATAGACCATGGATGCACATGGCACCCCTTTTCTTCCAGGCACTTTTTTTTTCCCCAATACACTAGCACTGTCTTGGGCTTCTTTTAGGCTAGTGAGATCAGCAATATAGGCCTGCTGGTCATCAGGGATACTATATTCCCTGCCAAGTGGGCCTACTGGGCACTGTAGGACGGATGAGGCTGCCTCTTTAGCCTGTTGATCTGCAAAATTGTTTCCTCTAGTGACTATGGAATGGTCTGTCTTGTGGCCTGCACACTTGACAATAGCCAGTTTTGCACACTTGACAATAGCCAGTTATGACCCCTTTGGGCCCATATTGACCCATACAAATGACACTCCATAGGCATAAGCTGAGTCTGTAAATATAGTGCACTTTTTGCCACCCGCTAGTTGGCAGGCTGTGGTAAGTGCTTTGATCTCAGCTACTTGAGCTGAACATGGCTGTGGGATAGAGGCTTGATATAGAGTCTCAAAACTATCAGTATTCTGGTTGTACTGTACAACTGCAAACCCTGCTAAATTACCGTCTGGGCCCTTGAAACAGGAACCATCAACAAATAGGGTTTGCTCTGTGTCTGGGAGAGGGTCACTGTACATGTTTTCCCTTGGTTTCAGGAAGGTGGAGGTTAGCACCTCGCAGTCATGTGGGGTTCCCTCGTCTGGTGTGGTCAGTCTTTCTGCTGGGTTGACCCTATTACTCTTGTGGATGGTCAATTCGGGTGCAGAAAGTATAATGTGATACCGTTTGTCTGGCATTAGTTAAAACAAATGAATTGGACATTAACAACGAATGCAATGCATGGTTGGTATACAAATCAACCTTGTGCCCTTGGGTGATAGAAAGGCTGCTGCAGCCAAGCCTTGGTAACAAGGGGGCATACCTTGTTCAATTTTGTCAAGCTGGGAACTAAAGTATGCAACTGGCTGATACCCTCCATCAGATGCCTGTGTCAATACGGCATTTGCATACCCACTCTTGGTTGCTACAAACAGTTGAAATGGTATAGAATAATCTGGGTTTGCTAGTGCTGGAGCAGTACATAAGTCCATTTTTATGGCCTCAAAGGCCTGCAATGCTTCTTCATCCCATTCTAGCTGCCCTTTCAAATTTTGCTGACCTGCTGCTCAAATTAGCCTCCTAAGAGGAGATGTTTTTAGTGCAAAGTCACAAATCCATTGTCTACTGTAACCTGCCATACCTAAAAAGGTTAGCATTTCAGAGACTGTAGTGGGTCTAGGTGCATTTTTCACTGCTGTGATTGAGTGGATATTGTTGTTGATACGGTAGACGAGCATTTGGTTTGACTTGAATTTCGACTTCACCTCCTGATGTCACTAGGCCTATGTCAGTATCATGTGTTGTCTACAGTTTCTTTGGCACTTTAGCTAAAATGTCTTCCTGCTCTTGAGTGAGTGTGTATTGGCCAACTGTGAGTGTTCTGTCAACAAAGACCTTTTCTGCAACTGTTCTATCAACTGATTTTACAGCTATCCTATAATAGGAACCATCGGCTGACCTATGTATGAACCTATTGTCAGTCTTCACCCAGTTGATTTCTCTGCATGCCTTTCGTCATGCATGTTGGGTAATTGGTCAATCAGGCCTTTAAGATCTAGGAAGGACCATGGGACAAAGGATTGTTCAGACCCCTTTTAAAGAATGGGATACAGGGAAGCTTTTTCTTTCTTGCCCTTTTTGTCCTTGATAGGTCTTGATCGTCTTGGTACATAGGTGTCATCTATTAGTTTTTTCACTTCTTCATCTTCTGATGAGCTTTCGGCAGTGTCACTCTGTTGTTCTTCTTGGTAGTTCATCTCTTGTTTTTCTCTTCTCATGTCTCGGGGTAGTGAGCTGGTTTTATGTGGTCTCTGCATCTGGTCTCTTTGTTTATTCAGGATCTTCAGTTCCGCTTCTGTCTGTTTTGCCAGTTCTTCTGTCTCCCTCATCAAAGTACTGAGATGAGTTTGTTCACCTTCATGTCTGTGTCTTGCATGCTGCACTGACTCAATCATCAGTTCACCATGCACCCGTCGAGGGATCATGATGTCAGTGTTTTCTTGCGTTGATTTGGTCATCCAGCCACTTGCTGTGCCTTCTTGTTCATGAGGTGTGCTCTGCATTGAAGGCTTTTGATGCAACCCTCCATTGTTATACAGCCATTCGTCATCAGGTGCATTCAGTATTATTGCTTGGGTGTCATTCTTTAGTGAGTCATCTCTTGTGCACAGGCTGTGTAGTGTCAGCTTGGGTGGACTCGGAGAAACTGCTGTAGGTCTCTCAGCCCCCCTCTCGGGCTGCCTCTTCTCTGGATGGACATGGGGTTGGAGTCCTATAGTGACTCTCAGGGACTGCATGTGTGTTTGTGGAGTCTGGTTGATCTTTGACTTTGAACTTGACCATACCTTGCATTTCCATCTCCATGTCAGCCTCGGTCCACGTGGTCACTTGCAGTGGGCACTGGGTTGCAGTTGATTCTTTGTCCTTGGAGCCTGGAACATATGGAGGTCGTCGTTCACTCTTGAGTTTGGTGTATAGTCGGGGTCGTTCTGATTGGTCCCCATGTTGCTTGTACAGCTTTTCTTTTTCTGTCAGAAGTGTGGCTTGCTCCATGAAGGCTTGGAGAATGGCCATACGTCTTTGTTGTTTGGTGTGCTTTTTCTTGGACGTCACCACCTTTTTCCCTTCTGGGTCTGCAACAGTTTGACACAGGTCTTCATCAAAGGTTCCTCTCTTGGGCCACTGATGTGTGAGGTTCTTGGTCAGTTTGTTCCACTTCCGCATAGTCCTCTTTAATTCTACCTCTGGAGCTATTCCTGAGGCTGCCACTAAGTCTATGGGTGATGGTTCTTTTTTTCTGTCTTTGAAACTCGTGATCCCATCATGTGTGTTACTTAAGTGATAGTGTCTGTGTAGTATACGAATAATGTGAGTGCTACTAAATGGTTGCTAATAGGCTGTGTGAATGTGTGTGTTTAGGTGGGTGCAAGTTGACCTGTGGGTGGGTGTGAGGTAAGTCAGTCCAATGGTCACCGCCTCTGGGTGGAGCTTTCTCTCTCTCGTCCCCTCCTTGGTTTCAGCCAGGAAAGGGTTTGCTATCTGCTCTCTCTCATTGTCCCCTGTGGATCACTGGAGACAAAGACCTAACAAAACATTAGATTTAGCACGTTTCTTTTTTTTTTCTTTCATCTATTTTATTAAAATATAGGCTAGCTTTGGTTAATTCTACTGTTTCAATCCTTACCTGTTCTTTTATCATACCAGTGGAGTGTGTGAATAACTAGAAAAACGTTTGAGTAGTTGTCTGACCTTCACACTTCATATATTTTATTGGTCTCTTGCGCTTGGTTAAATGCATATGTCCCTTTATTGACTTTTCTTTCTGCTTTTCTGGGGTCCAGAGAGGCTGCCCCATTCCAACTAACTTCAGCATGGATCTTATGTACTGTTTCAGCAGTGCGCTTCAGCGCTTCTGTGTGAAACTTCATCCCAATTGAATTGAAGCCATCTGCCAAAATCATTGTCGCAGAGCCACGCTCCCACAAAACAGTGCATGTACTAATGGACAGGTAGACTTGTAGCTCCCTACACTGTCTATCCTGAATGTCTGCTGCCACAGATAATGGTTCAAATGATCCCCATGGCAGGTTCTCTAACCCCAATATGACTCCTGTTGCACTAGAACTAGTCATGAGTATATGTAAGACAGGAGTCAATAGTCTTGAGGTTCAAAAACACCTAATTCTCTCAGTTAATCTGAGGTGTGGAAAAACCTCTTCAGCAAGGTCCAGGTTATACCAATCAGTTAACAACCACAATTTATGATTGACAAGCTGCGTTGATTGCCAACGCTCAATACCTTGCGCATTTTTGTATGTTCTCTCTAACCAGAAATGAGTTCAGATCCCCTGCGTTTCAGCTAAAAGCAACTCACTGTCCATGATGCTGCTCTGCTCTACAGGACAAATACAATTTTACACACACCACCTTGTGTGTTCTAACACAATATAACCATTAATATTCCTTCATAGAGCCTTTATTCAAGCAGACACATACAATAATACCCTTACAGTACACATGCGTTATCATCTACAGTTACCTCTGTAACCGTTATAGGTCATGGCAACATGTAGCTCCTACAGTTATATATTTTAGTACTTCTGTATATAACAGCCAATACTCTTTAATCCAACCTGGTGCTTACTAACCATCAACACAATTTACTATACATCCATCAACATGCCTTCTAAGGCTTTTCAAGTATCAATTGATATAGGATACACATTACTGGGCTTGTGGGCCGGCAAGACCAGCTCTGGTTCCGTATATCTCTAATTATCTATATCCAATAAACTTCAAGTTATGCTTTGTCACTTTATTCCCTCTCCTGATACATGTTAGGATCTTAACGTGTCCTTAAAGGTATTATATCAATAGAGACCACAGTATAAGAGATAATAATACCATTGCCTGTGCCTCCCATTATCTTTTAAACTTCATTAGACATTTTAAACACGAAACTTCAAGAATAGCAAGCACTTAGCAGAATAGAACACAGCTAAAACATGTATTAAACAACATTTAAGACAGACAAAACCATGTAACATATACTTTGGTACCACTATTACTTGTGCACCGTTTCCTTTTTTCTCTAGGCCTTTTTCCTTAATGGCTTTATCTCTGAGGGTTATTCCCTTAACCCTTTTTTTCTCTCTGCCGGCTTTTCTCTATGCCATTTTATCATCACTTTTTTATTTGGTTTTTCTAGAAGTTATTTACTTTTTATTTGGTTTTCTAATAACAGTTATCAGCGTTTCTCATTGACTCGGAGCCAGATATACTGAAAGCTGAACACCACTGAGGCCTGTGGACAGCCAGGCCCTATCCCCCCTTAAGCAGATTTTTGAATACAAAGATCGGCTTACCTTAAAGATGAAACGGGCGCGCTGAAGGACAGGAGGACAGGAACAGGCCGGGCACAGGTGCAGCTTCAGTCAAACAGGACGCAAGCACGTAGAGTGAAGCCAACCAACGGGCCACCAAAATGTCGGCTCTTTTTCTCTATAAATTCCCCCAATCAGCTAATAAGCATTTAGAAAATGGTGCATAAAAGAATCCAGCTCCGTAGTCAATAGAAAGGCAGAGTGCAACCTTTGTTTCTGCATAAAGTGTACAAAAATAAGGTGAAGACTAAGGCATTACAAATAATGCGTTAGTCTGAGACAGCCAGCACTCTCCCAAGGCAGTCTAAAAAAGTGTGGCTCCTCTTGGGCCTTATATACTGTCCTTGTCTAGCTGTGGCTACCCCCACGCATATTTTTTTATCATAATATCTCACGATTGGGTCCGCTTATATTACTATGGGAAGCCCTTTACCCCTTAACCCTGTCACTTTTGTATTCGCTTATGTCCCTCGTTCTCACGACTTTATTTTTTAAAAGAGTGCACCTGCAAGGCCATTTGTGCTGACGATCACACTACTGCAGAATTTTGGGTTTTTTCCAATCAGTTCGCCTCTGATTTACCCCAAGTAGGCTCTGCCTAGTCCCCCAAGGGTATTACACTAATCTTGAGTACAGCAATGCTGACTGTCCCAGGCATGTTCATTATAGCAGAATACACATATAAACATGTTTATGAGTACATAATGTATTCTTACACGCAAATAATCCATCAAAGCCTAATGAGCAATTTCATTTCAGACTAGTTTACCAAGGCTAGTATAGGCTAGCTACATATATCTTTTGCCTTAACAGGTTTCAGCTACGAAGAATGAATACTTCATTAATTAATGAATGTTTTAAAGACCATTAGCACTCATACTATTCGACCTCAGTCCCACTGCCCATCTGGTAAACCAGAAGCTATATACCACTTGCCTCAGAGGTAATGTTGCATTACCATGTTCATACTGAAGAATAACCTTTACATTTAAACAGTAAAATTATTCAGATTATGCTATTGTTTACTGTCTCCTACTAGGTTCAATGGAAGGAACTGCAATCACTGTGTCTCCATTAGCCCTAAATCAGTTCAGCACCCTTGTTCCAGTGCGTTGTAAGCCTTGCAGAGATTACAGCCTTCAAAGGCATTTTGAGGACCTGCAGAGGCACAGTGGGCTACCTCCACCAGTCAACTGGACCATGGCTGTGGAAACTTACATCACATCAAAAAGTCTGTCTGGGCTTTTTAATGTACAGAGTCGAACAGTAACTTTGTTCACTTCTTAAAATACAAATTTAATTTTAGATATTGAGGATTAAAATACTTTAGAAATGTCGCATTGCAATATTCACCAACATAAAATCACTATTGTACAAGTGTTTAAAAAAAAATACAACCAGGTATATGAAACTATTATCTGCAAACGGCCAGTATGGCTGCAGGTTTTCTTTCCAAATAAGAAGAGCACACCTTTTTCTACTCACTTAATCAGTCTCGGTCTTTGTTGCAACAAAAGCCTGCAGCCACACTGGCCCTTCGCAGATACGTTAGGACACCTCTGTTATACACAGTCCTATCTGAATATTAGGACCACCTACCTAGTAGTAGCAATAAGCACCCATTTTATCAACTTCATATAGGAGCGATTGGTAGTTCCTTAATTAGACTACAGTCCATCTGTTTTTGTGCATAGTCTTAACCCCCTTTCACCAGAGTATGGTTAACAGAGTATGCATAGAAACAGATGGACTGCAGTTTATTTACAGAACTACCAATTGCTCCTATATGGCAAAAGGAGCTGATAAACTGGGTGGTTATTGCTACTATTAGGCAGGTGGTCATAATATTCTGATAGGACTGTGTATAAAATGAAAATGCACACATCCGAGTGCTGAATTTAACCCAAAAATACAGATCATACATCACAAAAAACGTCTACACTCACTTAGGCTATAGCTAACATGGTAACATGTCCTAACAGAGCTTGGTTTTAGGGAAGGCCAAACCCAGGTGAATTCTGTATTCTATAGTAGCTTGAAATTCTTTGTAGCTATGCAAGATTGGGATTTTACTTGCCAAAGGAAAGCGCGGGCTCCACTCAAATGTTAGCTGTGGCTTTATTGCTGCGGGGGGAATTAATTTAGCCTGGTTCCAAATATCAGCACATCCTGAAGAGAAGGCCCAGTGCTTGTTTCTAAAAAACAAAAAAACAACAAAAAAAAACTACAGTTTGAATCATTTGTATTTTTCTACATTTTCCATTAAGAAACTCCACACATATATAGAACTATATCCCTACTACATTTGTGAAAGGGTTTACATCATATATAGACAGTATCTTTGAATTCTCTTTTTAAGATGGGTGTCATGCAGAGTGTGGGTCCTCACTGGTAGTAAATGAGGCACATCTGATACGATTTAGTATCGATAGATAGCCTATTCACTGTTAATTCAAGTAAAGAACAAAAACCTACCATACACAGTCCTTCAAAGACTCGAATTAAGGGCCCCTGACACAGTCTGTTACAAATGAGAACCTGTTCATATTTAACAATCTACACTAAATACCTTCTACATATAACAGCTAATCTCTCCAGTATCCAAATACTCTTGTCTCCTCGTGTTGCTTGGTGCTTTAAATATGTCTTCTACAACATCTGCTGTCAGATGTGTAGAGAAAGCATCAAGAACAGCCTTCAGAAGGTCAGGTCTCTGCTGGGCTGAGATCCCCAAGATGCTGCTTAATTTTCAGTGAGGGCTACAGCAGCTGTGTGCAGGAGGCTGCCAGCTTCCAGCCTGAGTGTGGAGTGCAGACCTTGCCCCGGAAAAGACTGCTGAGCCACTTGCTCACCATGCAGCCTTCCATGGAGATATGCAGCTCAGCCCTCCAGCCTGCTACATTAGCAGCAATGATGAATCTCAAGCCGCCACTGTTAGAGACCCTGGTGCCCTCTGTACTGCATTCTTTAACTTTCTTTACTTAGTGTTTTTCTATGACTTAGCTTTACTTTAGTGTATATGTGTTGATATTGATATTTATAAGATCGGTCGGTAAATGGAGGAACTGCAAAGTAAGAATTTCATTGTACTTTGTAACTGTAAACTCTTGAATCTGGTAGAGCTCTGTGGACACTCTTAAGAAGAATTCCCATCCCTACCTTTAACCCGTTCATGCAATGAAATACACACACATATGTTAGTGAGAATAGAGTGTGGTGGGGGTTAGGTACCTTCCTTAAGGGCCCTTCAGTCGTCTCCTGTCAGATCCAGGAGTCAGACAGTCAACATTTCTCTATCCTTGAGGCCACGGCTGCCTCCAAGACTATAACATGTTAGTCTAAGATTGACATTCACTACATTTGTAGGACTTTCTTCCTCATGTTTTACATTTGTAAAAAAAAATGTTTCCATCAGTTTTGTGAATTTATAGAAATGATGTAACATTCTTACTATGCCAAAATAATTCCTCCATCCTTCATGTGTGTTTAAAAGGAGAAAGAAAGCCCATAGTGGCTTCATGCTCTCTGCAGTTTGCAGGTTGTGTTCAATCTGCTTTTAGTGAAATAAAGCTTCTACTCTGATCTTCTTTCTCTTACTTGTAGAAGTAAAATCCTCTCTGAATGATGACGGTATTAATGTCCTAGCAGTTAGCTAGAGTCAAAGAGCAGAAACTGAACTACAGCCAAAGTCTAGTGTCCAGGCTAGTGGCCTGCCTTCCTGCCTGCCTGCCAGCAGATTGGCTTGGTTGGCAGTTTGTTGTATGTCTTAAAGTCCACTGGCTCAGTCTACAGTTCTGTCCTCATCTCAAAAGATGATGATTATAATTAGTGCTGTGATGAAGATGGGGTCAGCGGTAATGCTGCTCCTGATGACAATAAAAAGGTCATGATGACCATACACAGAACAGTGTTTGATGGCGATGATGAAGACTACATCAGCTATGTTGGTCTTCTCTGGTCTTCCTCTTCCTCTGAAACACAGTGCTGATGGCGACAGTGCTAATAATGATAATAAAGCAATCTTCTCTTCATGTGTTTCTCCATGATGTGGATCTTAAAGGCTGTAGTGGTCCTGTTAGTTTTCCTTAATAGAAGATAATAGACATCCTCTAAAGTGATCCAGGTCGCCTTTGTGAACTTTGGGGCCCACAGCTTTCTGGAGTCTCTAATCAAGAAGGAATACTGCACTGCTTCTCTGCAGAGAGGACAGTGAGGCTGTGAAGACAAAGAGGGAGAAAGACATTTACAACATGGTTAGACAAATTCTGTAAAATTAAAAAACAACAAAAATCTTTGGTTGATGAAGGAATACTCTACTTCCATGTTCCACCAGGTCAGCATTTCGAGGTTAACCTAGAACAGCTACATCTAGAAGCGGATTCCTTTGATGTGGTTCAGGGGGACTTCTTGAAGCTCAGGTCCCACTGCTGTTTGGAGTTTCTGATCCATTAGGAACTCCACATTGGGTACCTGCATTAGGTATTCCCAACATGGTTAAATACATTCTGGAAGCTGTGTTCCCAAATAAAAATAAGATAAAATGAAAAGACATCAAGGGGGTTACAGGGATGAGAAAGATTAAAATACTTCCGTTTTATTGATGAACGGACACAATGTTCCACTTCCATGCTACAGGTCAGCATTCAGGGGTTCACACAAAACAGCGACTCCATCTGGAAAAAAAAAGACACACACGAACAAAGACAATCACACAATTTATAGATAGACAATATTACTTTAATAATAAAATGAAAAAATACATAAAATGTAATAGAACAATGTAAGAAGTGTCTGGCAGAAGTGCCTAGAGGGTCTGGCTGTCATTGGAGTCATTACAACGGCAGCGGTCATCCACATTGATGAAGACCCCCTGAAACATGATGGCCACCATGGTTTTCTGAAAAACACAATAAAGAAATGAAGAAAAGGTGTCTGAACTGTCATTGTACACATTTATAAAAGCTCCACATTACTAGAAACTCTAATCACAAAAAAGCATCAACAAGAATTTACCAGGAAGACATCCTGCACTGATGAGTCCGTTGTTTCGGCGTGCAGGAAGAACTTGATCTCACTGATGAAAGGTTCGATGCACTGAATGAACATGGACATGGGTGGACATGGTACTGAACATAAAATTAGGAAACGACAAACTGGTTCCAAAAGCCTCATCATTCAGGTGAGTTTGTAGCTTGATGCAGGCCACTCTGCTGGGAAGGCAGCCGTAAATACAACGAAAAGCATGAGGTTGAAAGTAATCAGGTCACAGAACATCTATCTACAATAAAACCATGAGTCTACTCCACTGACTGACCTCCAGTGAGCACACATGATAGAAGTCGCTGATGAGCACCCACCAGTGCTCCGACTCCAGACCGTTATAGCTGGCCTTGTGCTGAAGCTTCACCTCTACCAGCTGCAGAAATCATGTGGACAAACATCTCATCAGTGTGAATATTGATTTGAAGTAAATTTCCTTCTACAGCAGTTAGGTAATAAAATGTGTGTGTGCAGAGTAACTGTATTAGAAACACAATAAAAAACATCCTGTTTGCTCTGTCCACCTCTCTGCAGGACTGCTACAGGGATGGTGAAAGAGAAAAGAAGATCTTTAGACTGTTCGAGTAACCAAACAGGAAAAAGTTTACATTTAAACAAAGAGTGAAAGATTTCTCTTCTTCAGAGACGCCTCCGACCTACCTTTTTTATAAGTCATTACATAGAAATACGCTTCTGAAATATTTCTGTCATTTTTTCAAACTAAGTGAGAAAGATTCAGGTTATTTTGAGCAAACAGAGAGAAAATCAGACTAAGACTAAGTAAAATTCCTCCTCCCCCTATTTGTTATTAAAACAAGGTGAAATGTTTTACCACTACTAAAGCAGAGAAACGAAGTCTGTGAAAAAGTTCAGCTTACAGAGGTACAGAGCGCCGCTACTCAGTAAATGAAGCGTTAGCTACGTTTGTTCAATGCAATAGAAAGCAGTTGCTAACTGAATGCACCATCGCAAGCGCCGGTCCAGGTCGCAGTATCAACTGACGTCCGCTGCTGGTCCAGGATCTGCCTCCACCTAGAACAGAGAAAATAAGCGGTTACAGCTGAAACAGCAGTACCACTGGCCGCAGCTGAACCCTGAGGAAAGTTCTGCAGGTGGTGAAAAGCTCAGTAAAGCGTCATGCACAGTTAGGTGTCGGTAAACAACCGATCAGTTTTATTCCTATATATATATATATATATATATATATATATATATATATATATATATATATACACACACATCACTGATTGTAACTAGATGCTGCATCCAGCCAACTCCCAGTAATCAGACCAGCATCAGACTCTCACAGTCATTAAAACCATGTGGAAAAGACAGCTCTCACAAACACTCTCAATCAGGTTTGCTTTTAAAAGAGCCTATATCTGCTTCCTTTACTATGAACTAGAGAAACAGATGGATATTAATAAAAATGTAGATCTCAGTGTAACTACCTGACGAATACACACACAATATCAGTTTATAACTTTAATGAGTCCCACCTAATACATCTGCCCCACTTTTGCTGAGCTCACCATCTAAAAGAGGAATGGGAAACCTAGGTCCAAAGTCCAGCACAGTTTGATGATTTCCCTGTTCTAGGAGACCAGCTAAACCTGCTAAATAATGAAGAGCTGAATCAGGGGTGTTTGTGCAGGAAAATCAGCAAACTGGAGGAATCCAGTCCTCCTAGACCAGAGGATTTATTCAGGATTTCACTGATATCTCTTACCTGGAATTATGTTCATAGAGCTCCTCTTCTGGGAGTTCTTAGCCATATGCTGAACTGCATGTAATGCAGAACACTTCTATCCAGTGGTGGTTCTAGGGAAGAGGTCCAGTGACCCCCTCACAACACGCTAAGGCCCCTGTAAATTAGCGACAAATCAGCACAATAATGTAAAAACAAATTTTTAGGCAACAGGTCGACAGCGCTTCAGTGGATTTATTTCATTTATTTTATTTACTTTATTTCACCAGCTATAGAAACCATAGAAGACACACTGAAAAAACAAACTTTTTGGTGTAGTAAAATATATTTAATTAATGCTTATACAATCTACACTGTAATATTAAAATTATGTGATAACTATTATTTAGTAAGTAAGTAAGAATGTAAACATATACACAATTTGTTCATGTAATAAACTGTGTGGTGTGAATAAATGTTATTGAAAGACCTCAGTTGTATTTATATGTTTTTTTGTCACAGTACATAAACCTAAAAATACTGAGTAAAATTTAACACAAAAAAGTGCGTTGCGTTTAACTACGCGCATGCGCGTTGAACGAGACTTGATTCGCGCTATTTTTAGACCTGTTTACAGATGCCACGGAGGAGCAGTTGCTGCAAGTTATGGCCGTGTCTGGAGTGAGGTAAGCTCTAGTTTATCTTATCTAGAGATAGAAAATGAGTCTGTGTGTCATTCAGTAGTTTGAGTGGGGAATTAGGCGAAGCAAAGTCAAAACTAGAGTCAAAAGAGAGAAAAGGTTTGCTAACACCATAGCTAGCTAACGTAGCTAGCTAAAGTTCAGCCATGTACCAGTTCATCATATTTAGTCTCATTTTCTCAGGTTAACATGAGTTAGATAGAGATTACAAGTCAGTGTGCCTTTTAGTAGTTTGAGTGGGAAATTAGGCAAAGCAAAGTCAAAACTAGTGTCAAAAGGGAAAAAATGTTTGCTAATACCATAGCTAACGTAACGTTAGCTAGCTAAAGTTATGTTCAGCCATGTAACGTGCCAGTTCATCAACTTTAAGTTAGTCTCATTTTCTCAGGTTAACATGAGTAATTTCGCTGTTCAGCAGGTGTAGATTATTTTGAGCTCATTGTTTAATGACCATATTATTTTTGGTACATCAGAGCACGTTTGCTAATTGCTGTGCTGTGAGCACACAAAAAGGGTGAAACTACAATGCCTCAGTGCTAATGTCGACCCGCTCTTGGTGTGGAGGGAAGGTTAGAGCAGCCAGGAAGAGGTGCCTTCACTTTATTATGCAAACAGTGAACCAAAATGAGTATTTTTGTAACTTAGAGGTTTATTTAGGGTGGTCACACATCCGTTTTTTCAGCAGCGTAACACCTGGATGGACGCCTATTGGTAACGTTACGCGTTTTGGAACGAGCGAGATAATAGCTGCGCTGGCTCTTGAGAAGCGTTTATCACAGTGACTCAGCATTTATGCCATTTCAGACACATCATATGCGTGTCATTGGATCACGTGTCAACAGAAAATGTTTTGATTTAATTGGTTTAACAGACACCCCCTTACATACACTTTGGCGGTGAGATGTCCCCCTTTTGTGATCAAGTGTTTTCTTCTAAAATATTTCATCAATACATTTAATTCCAGATGGAACTATTACATCTGGGGTGTTTTTTGTCCCAAGAGAACTTTTTTTTTTTTCTTTTCTTCAAACTTTTACTTAAAACTTGTTGAAAGCCATGTAGAGTACCTGGTCATTGTGGATATTAACATTGCTATTGTTATATACATGACAACACACAGGTTTCTATCTCCACAACTGTAAAAACAAATCTGTTTCTCTTCTCAAACACTGAAGTATAAAAACATTGGGAAAAATGTAAATCATAAATGTTTTAATGCATTAGTACACTAGTTCAGAGTGAGTTTGAACGTTGTAATTGCAGTTTCAAATGCCAGTTCCATTTAAGTTTTATAAATGAATGGCACCAAATTTGTTGGGTGTAGAAGATTTGTTAAATATCCAAGATGATATTTACTGACAAGCCAACAAATGTTTCGACCCAATTTAAGTTAAAGTAGTCTACAGCATTATATACTGTATAATCCTTGTGCAAGAACATAGTGTTGGGAGTGGTGCTGATTTAGATGAGCATTGTTAATGTTGATAATTCCAAAAACGCTGCTAGAATGTCAGTATTTTCTATCTCTGTCAGGTTAAAGCCCTTATCTTCTGTTGGTGTTATGTTATGTGACTTTTTTTTTGTATATATTTTTCATATATATTTTGTGTCTATACTAATAATAATGCATTGGAACAGCAGACAGTTTTACTTGCATTTTTCAATACAGTAAAATTGCCATTCTAAATTGGGTAACTTTTTTTTTTATTATTATTATTGTCATGTTGCTGTTGCATAATTAAACAAGATTTTATTTTTCTTCATTTCTCTCGTTTAAAATAATTTAAAGTTTATAATAATTTTTTTTATTCTGCAGTTGCTTTAAATGTTGGTCCTATGAGGTTGTTTCAGGTTTTAGTAAATGCACTTTGAAGTAATTTGTATGTCATGTGAACATTTTTAGATGTTTTTAGAATGTTGACGAATAAACTGTTGAAATGTTTCATGTTCATGGGTTTTTTTTTTCAGGGTAAAAGTATATTTAGACGACATTTGGTAAAGTGTAATAAAAAAAATCATTGCAACATTTATGTAAAAATAGTGAGTAATAGAAATTTGTAAAACCAAGTAATTGGAAATGTAGAACAGAAAAAAACATACAATTTATGTATATATTTCATGACACATTTACTTAATATTTTGATGTAATTATATTTTGGTCTAGGAAGAAAAACTAAATGGACTGTGCATAATTAATTTAAGTACATATAACTTTTACCTTCAATATAATTAAGTAACCTTTACTTAATATATTTAAATATGTAAAGTTTAGTGGTATGTACATTTTACTTGATTTTTACAAGTAAAATATACTTAATATTACAGCAGTAAGATTTACTTAAAGAATGTTAGTGCAAATTGTTACGAGGATTTTATCAAGTAAATCTTACAAGTTTGTTTTTTCAGTGCATGTTGCTGTACAGTACTGTCTCACTGACCGTTGTCTGTGTTTACTCAGAGATGTCCATGGAGGAACAAGCTCTCCAGGAGGTCGTCAAGCTATTACGGCAGATCCAGCTGTTGTTGTAGAGGCAGTCGAAACTCCACCGACTAAAGACAAGGCTAGAGACTGCCCGTGACTCCTGGAATGCTGCCTGTGACCACGTGGTCTAATTTCCAGCACTACCGGTGCCGTGGACACAGGGTAGTCGTCTCCACTCCTTTACCTTAGAGGACCTGGAAGCGTCCTGCATTCCATCACCACAGCCATTTTTTGCCTATGCTAACTGGTTCAAGGACCTTGGCTCTTCACCTGCTCCGGCACAGAGGGCGACTCCTCAGGGCGGTGTTCTCACTGTTGAAGATTCTTCTGTAAAACACTTAAAAGAATTGATCCTAAAGAGTAATGCCACGGTCTCCTGTTTTCCAGGTGCTCGTGTCCTGGACTTCCCCAGGTGAATTTGGCTCCATCATTCTCCACTATTCTCCTCCTGATGCAGCGTGGCGTCCGTTCCTCTAACGCAGAGATGAGCTTCACCTAAGCCGCCTGGGGTCCATCGTTCTTTCCGGGAACATCAAGAAGGTGCCAGGCCTGACTGGCCCTTCCCAGTCACACTGTCTGGTTGGTGAACTGCATAGTTTGCAGGTAAGTGATTTGCATGATTTACTTGATTCCACCCATTTATTCTGTAATTTCTTTGCTTGTATTAAAAAGTAATACATCAGTGTCACTCATAGTATTTCAGACAAATCCTGCAGTATTGAGACTGTTATGGTTTGTAATTGTAACGTCGGAAATTCTAATTAAAAAATCTTAAGTTATATAAATTCTTCCATCTTTCCGGGTACAAGCAGTTCATCATTGAGTTTGGGCTGTTAAATATACAGTGGGGCAAACAAGTATTTAGTCAGCCACTGATTGTGCAAGTTCTCCTACTTAGAAAGATGAGAGAGGTCTGTAATTTTCATCATAGGTTCACTTCAACTATGAGAGACAAAATGAGAGAAAAATCCAGGAAATCACATAGGAGGATTCTTTTTGTGGGTTAGATACCTGGGCTGGGCAAACTGCCACTGAGCAAGGCCTTCATCTTTTGTGGGGGCCCAAAGCAATGGCTGCCCACCGCTCCAGGCGTGTGTTAATTCATGTTCACTGCACAGCTGGGTTACAGGGGGAAGCCAAATTCCATCTGTGTCGCAAAAAATCTAATGGGTGAAACTGGTTTACTTGTCTTGTACGTCAACGCTGCAATATTGTGGGAGAATCTTTTCAGGTGTTTCAATATTCTATGTATACGTTGTCTTCAGGAACAGACAGATGGTGGCTTTTGTTACTTTGAAACAATGGTGGTCTATCAACTTCACACCAGCCTCATCACAGGTTGTTTACTGCAGGATTAAAGTGTTTCTCTACATTCCTAAGACTGACTGATCGAGTTGATTCTTTAAGTGCAGAGAAGCAAATCCGACTACCACAGTTTTGGAGGTTCCACAGAGATACCAATATTCCTCTGGGTCCAGAGTTTTCAGAGACAGGATCAGAAACCAACAGAGGCGGCCGCCCACATCCCAATGAGTGATTCTGAGTCAATTCAGGCGCTCTACTGACTCCGAGACTCTGTACCCGAGGTGAAGTAAATTAATTAGACCGCTTGCCTTAAGAATTTAGAATAAACAGCAGGAGACGGGACGCCATATTCTTAGACCTTCAGGTTACTTTAACCTGGATCTTTTTTGATATTAATTTTCAGATTTTGTAAAGATTTTACTAAAGATTGTAAAGCAAGGTTTAAGGGCTAAGGCAAGGGATCGGAGTTTATAATAGTTAGAGGGAGCAGAGTTTATAATAAAGAATAAAGAGTGCGGACTATACACGTGAGATTGATACTTTGTTAAAATTATGATTTATTAAGTATAAAGGTGTCTACTATAATTTGTGTGTGTGTATAGACAGATGGATAGATGGATGGCGCTCTCTAGAAAAAAACAAGGGCTATCAGGCTGTCTGACAGATTCAAGTAAAGGCATTGGAAGTTTGCTGGGGGAGCCGGCCACGGAGACGGACACAGAGTGACGTAAAACAAACTGGTATAAATTCGGTCTTTAGCTGCATTGTCCATTCAACAGACATTCAAACAAAACAAACTTGCATCAGCCAGGAAGACAAGGATTATTCTGATTTGGTGGCTCTGTGAAACATGCAGAGAAGAACTTGGCGGATTGGGAGAAGCGGCTTCAGGAGACATTGTTACAGCTCCGTTAATGTAGTGCAGGACTGAGGCAGGGGACTCTGGAGCAGGCAAGATTGACGGTAGGAGAGAATGTGCTTGTTTTAGTTGTGGGAGATGTAGAGCGTGCAGATCAGGAAAGTGAAAGTAAATCATTGGCTGTTCGGATCAGCATTTTCAGTTAAATATATCCTATAGCAGATGAACACAGTTGAGAAGTTTATAGGATTTGCATAAATTGTTCAATAATTATTTATACGAAATTAAGCAGGTGCATAAATTTAAACACCCCAAAAGAAAAATTACATCAATATTTAGTTGATCCCCCTTTTGCACAAAAAACAGTCTCTAAACGCTTTCTTCAGCTTCCAATGAGAGTCTGAATTCTGGTTGAAGGTATTTTGGACCATTCTTCTTTACAAAACATCTCCAGTTCAGTCAGGTTTGATGATTTCTGAGCATGGACAGTCCGCTTTAAATCACACCACAGATTTTCAGTAATATTCAGGTCTGGGGACTGAGGTGGCCATTCCAAAATGTTGTACTTGTTCCTCTGCATGAATGCTTTAGTAGATTTTAAACAGTGTTTAGGGTCATTGTCTTGTTGCAGTATCCAGCCCTGGCGCAACTTCATCTTTCTCACTGATTCTTGAACATTGTTCTCAAGAATCTGCTGATATTGACTGAAACCCATGTGACCCTCAACTTTAACAAGATTCCCAGTACCTGCACTGGCCACACAGCCCCACAGCATGATGGAACCTCCATCAGATTTTACTGTGGGTAGCAAGTGTTTGTCTTGGAATGCTGTTCTCTTTCCACCATGCATACAGTCCCCTTATGTATAACTCAATTTTAGTTTTATCGGCCCATAGCACCTTATTCCAAAATGAAGCTGGCTTGTCCAAATGTACTTTAGCAGACCTACAGCGGCTTTGTTTATGGCTTGTGCGCAGAAAAGGCTTCTTCTGCATTACTCTCCCATACAGCCTCTCCTTGTGCAAAGTGTGCTGAGTAGTTGAACCATGCACAGTGGCTCCATCTGCTGCAAGATGATGTAGGTCCTTGGAGCTGGTCTGTGGGTTGACTGACTGTTCTCACCATCCTTCAATTCTGCCTATCTGAGATTTTTCTTGGCCTGCCACTTTGGGCCGTAACTAGAACTGTCCTTGTGGTCTTTCATTTCCTCACCATGTTCCTTACAGTGGAAACTGACAGCTGAAATCTGAGAGCTTTTTGTATCCTTCCCCTAAACCATGATGTTGAACAATCTTTTTCAGGTCATTTGTGAGTTGTTTTGAGGCTCCCATGTTGCCACTCTTCAGAGAAGGTGCACGCATTCAGAACCTCAAGGCTGGACTACTGCAATGCGCTTTAGGCTGGAAGTCCAGGTAAATCACTTTTTAAGCTCCAGCTTGTTCAGAATGCCGCTGCCAGGGTACGAACTAGAGCTAGGAAATTTGATCATATTAGTCCAGTTCTTTCATCCTTACACTGGTTACCCGTTAAATTTCATATAGATTATAAAATACTTCTAACATAATAAGCTCTTAATGGTTTGACCCCACATTATCTGGAGGAACTTCTTACACCTTACAACCCTCCACGTACAGTCCGCTCGCAAGATGCTGGCCTATTATCAGTCCCACGTATTAGAAAAAACAATGCAGGAGGAAGAGCGTTCTTTTATAAAGCCCCCCAACTTTGGAACAACCTCCCTGTTAATATCCGGGAATCAGACACACTCTCAGTCTTTAAATCTGAATTAAAAACTTTTCTCTTTACACCAGCTTTCAGATAACTCACCAGTTCTGTGTTCTGTCCTGTTTTAATTACATAACACCACAGTTCTGTCCTGCTCTGATTACAGGCTTTTTATTACTACTATTGTGGTGGTCTCTTTAACCATTTCTGCTACAGGTCTCTCAGTAAACGTAAACCTTGTTCTAATCTTCATCTTTTTGTCTCTCTCCCCTCATGTCCTGAGCTGCCTGTCTGGAGTTTCTCTTTTTGGTTCAGTTCCTGCATCTTGGTATCAGGCCTGTCCTACTACTCAGCAGAGTTCCAACACAACCATCCTAGCCCCTTTCTCCCTCTCTTTTACATGTCCTGACAAATGAGACACACAAATGAGACACTGAGAATATGTCCAGCATCTATTCATACTTCATAACCATAAGAGGCGTGGACCCGGATCTCTGTAAAGCGCTTTCTGACATTTGTTGTGAAAGGCTCTATATAAATAAAGTTTGAGTTGAATTGGCAGTGTGACTCCTGTACCATCATTCTCTACTATTGTCTGCCCGATGCAGCAAGGTCCTGAAGAAACACTGCTGCACGCTTCTGGACATAGTCTTCGACCTCCTGCCCACCTTCCGATAAGTGAGCGTGCCGTTTACCCATCTCTTTGATCTCCACTGCTGGCTGCTGGACAGATGTGTCAGATAATCGGCAGGTAAGTGAGTTACATGATTTACTGGATTTTATAATCATTTATTCTGTCATTTTCTCTGCTTGTTTTAAAAAGTAACATATTAGTGTCCCTCATAGTATCTCAGACAAACCCTGCAGTATGGAGACTGTCTCTGTCCCCTGCATGGTTTGTAATTGGAGAGTCAGAAAATCTGCTTAAAAAATCTTTTCAGAATTGATACAAAATCTGTTGCTACACCCTCATTCAGTACTACTACTCTTAATGATATTCAGGGGTTGTGTTGCTGCTGCCACCATAGTAAGGGTAGGAAACTGGTAAATGATAATCAACCCGGGATCATCATCTTCAGCCCCCTTCCCACCTACCAACAAGTGAGCGAGCCATTTCCTGGCACCGAAGTGGTGGAACGGCATTATCAATTCCTTCAGACATCGCCAGTGTTTCACCAGCAAGTGTGCTCCTCACAATCCTCTTGACTCTCTTTGACTTCTTATGGAAGAAGATGGAAAGTTTTCACCCCTTGTCAACATTCTGTCCCAACACCAACTGATGTGGACTGTAGCCATGGACCTTTTGCCTGGTGTTCTTTGCCATAAGGGCCCAGTCCAGTGCAGTATCCCAGTCACCACTGTTACTTGTCTTTACTTTCACGATGATCTCAGTAAGTGTTTGGTTGTGCCGTTCCAAAAGTCCAGTGCTCCATGGGCTGTATGCAACTGTTGTCTTTACTTCTATGTTGAGGCTGCTGGCCTACTAAGATTGTTTTTCTGCTCAGTTCATTTTTTCGGAGTTGTTTTCGTTGTAAATGTAAGATTCCAGGCCTTTCTTCTTTGGTTAATTTCATTGATGTGAAAGTCAGCTCTGTACATGCAGTCAAATCCAACTGTTTGTTCACATCAAGCATGCTGGATCTAGCTTGAATTCTAATACTGCGTGTTGTATTTATGCATCTGTGAGTACCGCTGTTTAAAATGGATTATACAATCATAGATGCACTACTGTCTCTCATAATCTGATCAAAACTTGATGTCTTGTATGTTTGATCTTTTTCTATTTGGAGAAACAAATTGTCGAGTTTTGAAAGTGCTCATGCCAGTGTCCTCTACCGCCATTTCCATCGCCGTCTCCCTCGTTCTTCCATGTCTGTATAATAGACTTAACCCTTTTGGCTGCGTCTGGTCCTCTAACAGAGATAAGATTTACCCGAGCCGTCTGGGGTCCGTCGTTCATGTCCGTGAACTGGATAGTTGGCAGGTAAGTGATTTACTTGATTTTTATAACCTTTTATTACTCATTTCTCTGCTTGTATTAAAAAGTAATAAATTGGTGTGCTTCATAGTATCTCAAACCATGTAGCATCGAGACTCTGTCCCCCACATAGTTTGTAATTGTAACGTTAGAAAATTGGCTTTAACATCCTTGTTGTATGGAGTTTATCATTTTAAGCCATTTTAAGCCTAAGCTATTTAAGTTCTTGTTCTGAATGACTGCTAGTAGAGGTCGAATTACCTAAAGAATTCTGGACATCTGCCGTAATGACCACTGCATTAACCTTTCCTATCAAAAAGGTTTCTTCAATTTTTCTCAGCTGTTTTTAGATGTTGTGATCAAGGGGCTGAGGTCTCACATCTTATGCCCTTCTTACTGATCAATGACTGAAAATCTCTTGCTGTGAACTCGGTCAGTATTTACTAGTTCAAGTACTGCTTTTGCTCGTGTATCAGGTTCTGTTCCTACTCTGAGCAGATTTCCCTTGTCTGCAGACTTCACAGTTCAGTTTATCAATCTTACCCTTGATCTTCATGCTCTCTACTGCATAATGTGAAACATCATAATTACAGTGAACAAGGATTTCATGCTGTTTGAATATTAACACACAGTGCAACCATCACCACTGTGATCATTGACCACATTTAGGTAATAAAGCCTGTTGTACTCTTTAATGGTGAACATGTTACTGTTTTTGTGGCCTTTTCTTCTTGTTGTGATCCTTGTGCTCTCTGCTCCCTGTGTTACTGTACAGTATTCTGTCTCACTGACAGTCGTCTGTGTTTTTTACTCTGAGGCGGCCATGGAGGAACGAGCTCTCCAGGAGGTCGTCAAGCTTGTACGGCAGATCCAGCTGCTTTTGTAGATGCAGTCCAAACTCCACCAACAGAAGATGAGGCTGGAGGCTGCCCATGACTCCTCAAAAGCGACAGTCTTAATTCCAGCTCTACCGGTGCAGCCGACACAGAGGATTGTCCTCTCCACTCGCCATTTTTCCCCTCCGCTAACTGCTAAGTTCTTCACCTGCTCTGGCACCGAGGACAACTCCTCAGGGCGGTGTTCTCACTGTTCTTCTGTAAAAGAAGCCTAAAGAGTAATGCCACGGTCTCTGTTTTCCAGGTGCCCGTGTCCTGGACGTCGCCAGGTGACCAGACCCCAGGATCATCGTCTCCTACCCCCTGACCACTGACCGAAGAGATTAGCTTCACCTGAGGCTAGGACTGACAGGCACTTCCCAGTCACACTGTCAGGTTATTTAACTGCGTAGTTGGCAGGTAAGTGATTTACATGCTTTACTTGATTCCACCCATTTATTCTGTCACTTTTCTCCTTGTATTAAAAAGTAATATATCAGTGTCACTCATAGTATTTCAGACAAATTCTGCAGGGCTGTTAAATATACGATCTCTAGCCTCTAAAGCAGTCACTGTTCAATGAAGTTATGATTGCTAACCATGTTAGTTCACTAGATCTCTTTGAAACTAAATTAAGGGCGTAGGTCTGTTCATTACATTGGTGGGTGTCATATAATCTGTTCACACAGGGTCCCCTGTCTTTTTGCATTCATGATTAATGTAAATGTAAAATAAAGTCTAAAAATACAGGAAATTTCTGAATATGAAGTTATAAAAGCACATACAAGTGCCCAAAGAAACGCAACGGGTAAGAGTAAATGTAAATGACTGCAGAATTTTAAATAGTGAAATAGATTTCAGACTGGGTGCTAACCAGCCAGTAAATCATCAGTCCATATTGTCTAAGTTTAGACAGGTTGCCAAGTAGTATTAAATTTACCACTGCACCCAATTTTAGGTAGGAGGGTTTTCATCATCGGGCTGTATTTAGATAATTCCTTTAGTGAAAAGACTCTTTAAACTGCAGAGCTGGAGGCTGCTCCGGACCCAGAGGGTTGTTGTTTCTTCTCCCGCACTGGCCTGGGGCTGCCAGCGCGGCCTGGAAAAGCCGAGGGCTCCTCCACCACCACAGACGATTTTCACCTCTGCTAACTGGTGCAAGGTCCTCAGCTCTTCACCTGCTCCCTCACAGAGGACAGCTCCTCAGGGTGGTGTTTCCATTGTTGGAGGTTCTACTTTAAAACCCTTAAAAGTATCAGGACCAAAGAGTACGGTCTCAGTCTCCTTTTTTTTTTTTTACCCTCTCAAGGAGTGCTGGACATCGCCAGGTGGCTTCAGGATCATCATTCTTCACTTTTCTCTACCCGATGCAATGAAGCCCTGAAGGAGCACTGCCACACACTGCTGGGCACCACTCTGAAAAAGACAGGACCCCAGGGTAGGCAACTGGATAGTGGACAGGTAATTAATTTACATGATTTACTGGATTTTTATAATCATTTATTCTGTCATTTCTCATCTTGATTTAAATAGTAATATATCAGTGTCCCTCATAGTATCTCAGACAGACCCTGCAGCATGGAGACTGTCTCTGTCCCCCGCATGGTTTGTAGTTGTAGCATCAGACTTTTTTTTTTTTTTTTTTGTTACCGGTGCAGTTAAGGATGTTTCTCAGCAGGAAATCTCTGCCTTTTACTCCAAACTCGTCACCAGCCAAAAAGGTAATATCTGTCTCCTCTTTGCCTCAATCCAACATCGTGGATCCTCTGGTCCACTGGAGAAAACCATCATGGCAGGGCTCTCAGCAATGCGGGAAGAATTCTTTACACACATGTTTACATTTCAGGATGTGTTCAAAGCTAGACTATCTCATGGGCGAGCAAAGGGTGCAGAATAAACTTCTATCAGGACACTCAGATCGTTTGCACGCTCTCGAACGGTTGGTGTTTGATCTGCAGGACCGGGGTTGACGGAACAGCCTGTGCATTCTCGTTCTCCCGGAGGGCGCGGAGAAAGACGACCCTAACAGTTTTATCAAGAAGTAGCTCCATGTTTGGCTACCAGTACCAGTTAAGGGTCTTGTTATACTTAAATTTATATTGAATCTTTATGGCTTTGAATGTCTTGAGCTGGAACATTTTAATGGTCTAAATGAGCCTCTTAAACATGCTTGTTTGCTCTGATTACAAATCTAGTGGACTTTCAGAAGTAATGAGGAATTCTCGAATATTGCAGCAGTAAGGTCTCATGATGGAAACCTGCTTACAGAACATGCACAAATCAATGATGCTCTATTCAGAGTTCTATAAATCAGATGTCCCAAAGAAAACCTTAAAAATTGCTTTTTCCATTACTTAAATTTGCCACAATTGTCCACTGACGAGTCATCTTATTTAGATCAGGATATTTCTCCTCTAGATTTGAAAGAGACCCTCCGTCAGATGAGAAAGGGCAAGTCGCCTGGATTGGACAGCATCCCTGATGAATTTTATTCTTCTGGGCAGAATTGGGAACTTTATTGTTAGAAATGATTAATTGCTCCCTAAGGTGAATTTAATAAGGATGTTAATATAGCTTTAATCTCATTATTACCTAAATAGAACCCAACTTTTTGCATTAGTTGTTGCCCAGTATTGCTTTCTCCTAGAAAGGGACGCATGTAAGAATGCCTTTTTTTTTTTTTTTTTTTTTTTTTTTTTCTTCTTTTCTCCTTTTTCTTTTTTATATTCCAGTGGTGGGTATTTGGGGGTAGACTTACAGTGGGGCAAAAAAGTATTTAGTCAGCCACTGATTGTGCAAGTTCTCCTTCTTAGAAAGATTCAGGAAATCACCTTGCTGGATAAAAAAAAAAATATTTGTAAATTATGGTGGAAAATAAGTATTTGGTCAAAAACAAAAGTTCAACTCAATACTTTGTAACCTTTGTTGGCAATGACAGAGGTCAAACATTTCCTGTAAGTCTTAACCAGGTTTGCACACACTGAAGCTGGTACTTTGGCCTATTCCTTCATGCAGATCTCCTCTAGAGCAGTGATGTTTTGGAGCTGTCATTGGGCAACACATTTTTTAAACTTTTAACTCCCTCCACACATTTTCTATAGGGTCCCTCGACCCTAAAAAGTAATGCCACAGTCTCTGTTTTTTCAAGTGCTACTGTCCTGGATGTTGCCAGGTGGTTTCGGCACCATTGTTCTCCACTATTCTCTGCCTGATGCAGCGTGGCCCTGAAGAAGCACTGCCATAAGCTTCTGGACACTGTTCAGAAAAAGCCAGACACCAGAATCGTCTACGCCCCCCTGCCCACTTACAGACGAGTGAGGGAGCCGCTTCTCCAGCTCTTCGCGCTCCAGTGCTGGCTGCGGGACAGGTCCGTCTGCGCTGACTATGTACAGAACTGGGAAATCTTTTGTCTGTGTCCGGTCTTCTACCGCAGAGATGAGCTTCACCTGAGCCACCTGGGGTCCATCGTTCTCTCCAGGAACATCAAGAAGGTGCCAGGACTGACTGACCCTTCCTATTCACACTGTCCGGTTAGTGAACTGCATATTATGCAGGTAAGTGATTTACATGATTTACTTGATTCCACTCATTTATTCTGTCACTTTTCTGCTTGTATTAAAAAGTAATATATCAGTGTCACTCATAGTATTTCAGACAAATCCTGCAGTATTGAGACCGTCCTGGTTTGTAATTGTAACGTCGGAAAATTTGCTTTAAAAATCTTATTTATATAATTCCATTTTTTAAAATATAAATTCCATATATAGTACGCGCACACACACACCAGGGAAAATATTTGTAAAATATACAGTGGGGCAAAAGTAGTTCTACTTAGAAAGATGAGATCTGTAGGTCTGTAATTTTCATCATAGGTACACTTCCACTATGAGAGACAAAAGGAGAAAAAAATCCAGGAAATCACATTGTAGGATTTTTAAAGAATATATTTGTAAATTATTGTTGGAAAGTAAGTATTTGGTCACCCACAAACAAGTAGGATTTCTGGCTCTCACAGACCTGTAGCTTTAAGAAGCTCTTCTGTCCTCCTCTCGTTACCTGTATTAATGGCACATGTTGGACATCGTTATCAGTATAAAAGACACCTGTCCGCAGCCTCAAACAGTCAGACTCCAAACCTCCAACCTGCTTAAGCCAGTACATGTCCAGGCCTGTCTAAAGTGAACCACCTTAGTTCACTCTCTGTGAAACTAAATTAAGGGTGTAGGTCTGTTTATTACATTGGTGGGGGTCATAAAATCTGTTCACACAGAGACCCCTGGAAGCATTGCATTTATGATGAACTTAAATTTCTAAAAATACAGGTAATTTTATAAAAGTTATAAAAGCACATACAAGTGTCCAAAGAAATGCAAAGGGTAAGAGTAAATGTAAATGACTGCAGAATTTTAAATAGAGAAATAGATTTCACACTGGGTGCTAACCAGCCAATTAATCAGAGTCCATATCGTCAAGACGAGACCGGTCAAGACAGGTTGCCAAGTAGTATTAAATTTGCCACTGCACCCAATTTTAGGTAGGAGGGTTTTCAACATTGGGCTGTATATAGATCATTAATTTAGTGAAAATACTCTTTAAACTGCAGCCAGATTTTCGGGATTGTTTCACAGTCTGGTTTAGTGAAGAGCTAGACAAAGATTCTGGTATGGGTAGTTTTGAACAGAGCAACACTTGTAACGTGCAGCAACAGCACCCAATAATAGAGACAATCTGGTAACGATAAGCAGCTGTAGGGGGGCAGTGGTGGCTGTAGGGGGGCAGTGGTGGCTCAGCGGTTAGAGCTCCAGGCTATTTATGACAGCGTTGTGGGTTCGATACCCGGACTCAGCAAACTGCCACTCTTGAGTAAGGCCCTTCACCTTCTTTTGTGGGCACCGCAGCAATGGCTGCCCACTGCTCCAGCCACGTGTGCGTGTCCGGTGTGGGTGTGTGTTCGTTCATGTTCTCTGCACAGCTGGGGTACAGGGGGAAGCCAAATCCCATCAGTCAGAAAAAATGTCAAATTGTGAATCTGGTTTTCTTGTCTTGTATGTCGATGCTGCAATACTGTGGGGGAATCTTTTCAGGTGTTTCAATATTCTATGTATACGTTGTTTTCAGGAACAGACAGATGATGGCTTTTGTTACTTTGAAACAATGGGGGTCCATCAACTTCACACCAGCCTCATCACAGGGGGCTCACAAAATTTGCGTGATCAGTATAGCACATCAAAAGGGATGAAAACCAGCGCTTCAGCAAATAGAGATCAAAAGGACAATTGAAAACCGGTAAGTGTGTAAATGTCATGTAGTGCTCCTCCATCGTGTATTTGTGGGGTATAAAAAGTGTAACTGACTGTACGGCAAGGTTTAATTTTTTTTTTTTTATCATCAAAGGCAGTTCTGAAGCCTTCCCCCGGCTTTACTGCAGGATTTAAGTGTTTCTCTACATTCCTAAGGCTGACTGATTAAGATGATTCTTTAAGCACGGAGAAGCAAATCCCACTACCACAGTTTTGGAGTTTCCACAGAGATCCCAATATTCCTCTGGGTCCAGAGTTTTCAGAGACAGGATCAGAAACCGACAGAGGCGGCCGCCGACATCCCAATGAGTGATTCTGAGTCAATTCAGGCGCTCTACTGACTCCGAGACTCTGTACCTGAGGTGACTGTAAGCAAATTAATTAGACCGCTTGCCTTACGAATTTGGGATAAAATAAAAAGGTGGCGTCATATTCTTAGACCTTCAGGTTACTTTAACCTGGATCCCTTTTAATATTTTAATTTTCAAATTTGTTTTAGGCCATTGGCTTTTTGCAGTGATCCGGACTCAAGGCAATGCTTTGGACATCTTCATCCTTTAAGATAATTTCAGTCTCACAGTTGTCTGAACTGGGAACTTCTCTGGATCCAGATTTGTTTTAAATTGGAATATTCTAAGGTTTTGTTTTGAAATATTTTGACTCACAGGGTTGTTTAAACCCAAAAATTATGAATGATATGAATAATATTGGGTCACTAAAGGGTTCATCTCTGGTTAAAGTGGTGCAAGCAAAACAACTGATAGGCTTTACCATGCTCAATGTCCCATGTCCAAGGAAGCAGAAGAAGGGTTATGCAAAATGATAAATTCCCTTTTGTAAAGTGAAGCCATTGTTGCATGTGAATATTCACTGGTGAATAGCTCTCTGAGAGCGGTAAATACAGCAGTATATCCTGCTGGTCCAATCGTACCTAATCCAGCAACTATTAGGGTGCAATATCTGCTGGGAATTCATTCTTAGATCAGGTGGCTAGAAACAGCTATGTCAGGAAATGCTGTAGTGCTTCAGATGTTTTCCACAAGAGCACAACAGAAGTGTAAGAAAAATGAGGATGTGTACAATGTGGATATTTCAGACTTGACACCTGACATATCTTCATCAAATTATGGATTTGTTTTGCAGCAGTCTGATGATCAGATATTAATATTGTCTGATACTCACAAGTACTCACTAAAGGAAAAAGCTTTTTAAAAGATCCTGCTTTTAAAGCTCGAGACATGATTCAACACGGACTGTTGAGAGGCATCCCTATTTTATAGTCTTTAATATCAGCTTTGTCTTCTTTATCTGATCCAGTAGTTGTGATCCTTGCTCTCTGCTCCCTGTGTTAATGTACAGTACTCTGTCTTACTGACTGTTGCATTCATTTTTGTCTGTGTTTACTCAAAAAACTTGGTGACTGAGGAGGAGCGCTCTGCAAGGAGGTCATCAAGCTTGACCGCTGCTGTTGTAGAGGCAGTCCGAACTCCATTGACAGAAGACAAGGCTGGAGGCTTCCCGTGAGTCCTCCACCGGCCGTCTTAAATCCAGCACTAGCGGCGTGACAGACATAGAGGGTTGTTGTCTTCACTCCTGCACCGGAGAGGGTGTGGGGCTGTCTGCGTTGCCTAGAAAAGGTTGGAGGTTTGTTGGACTTTCTACTGTAAAACCCTTGAAAGTAACTGGATCAAAGAGTAATGCCTCAATCATCACCCCCCCCCTCCCAGAAGTCCTGGGCATTGCCAGGTGGCTTCGGTATCGTCATTCTCCACTTTTCTCTGCCAAATGCAGCGAGGCCCTGAAGGAGCACTGCCACACACTTCTGGACACCACTCGGAATAAGACAGGACCACAGGGTAGGCAACTTGATATTGGGCAGGTAATTAATTTACATAATTTACTGGATTTTATAATCATTTATTCTGTCATTTCTCTGCTTGATTTAAAAAGTGATATATCAGTGTCCCTCATAGTATCTCAGACAAGCCCTGCAGTATATAGATCGTCTCTGGCCCCTCGCATGGTTTGTAGCTGTAACGTCAGAAAACTCATTCATGGGCTTGGTTGCAGCTGGCTAGAGCTCCCGATAGAGTTTGGTCCTTATTTTATTTATTTTTTTTTTTTATTCCTGGTGCAGTTAAGGATGTTTTTCACCAGAAAATCTCTGCCTTTTACTCCAAACTTGTTACCAGTAAAAAAGTTAATGTGCCATGTGGGAAGAATTCTTTACCCACATGTCTACATTTCAGGATCTGTTCAAAGCTAGACTATCTCATGGACGAGCAAAGGGAGCAGAATAAACTTCTATCAGGACACTCAGATCGTTTGGACGCTCTGGAACGATTGGTGTTTGAGCCAAACATTGAGCTGCTTCTTGATCAAACGGTCAGTACTGGGGTGTATTTGGGCAGTTCACTTATTTTATGTATTTAAGGTGTGTTGGGCTCTTTTGTCTGGAGTCTGGAAATTAAGGGTCTTGATGGTAAATGACCTCATATTAAATGATCTACTTTACAGAGGTGTAAGTCAGATGGTGGTCTTGCATTTTTAGATTTTGAAATGGATTCAGGCGTGTTGATTGAGGTTTTGCCGACTGAAGACTCTCTAAACAACCATGGAGCCCAAGTCACAAAAAAACTGTCCAAAAAAAGGTTTGTTTTGCCGGAAAATGCAGAGGGCAATGCCCCCCCCCCCCCCCTTCAATTAAAGTTCCTCCAACACCAGGTTTCCTCCTGGATGGATCTTCCCACAGGTGTTCTGCCCACTGAAATTGAACAGGCTTTAACATTCTTGTCCAAAAGCTCACCATGGAGCATCCTGGTCCACTTTCACCACTAAAGAAGTTATTTTAGGAGCTGCGCTGGAGAAACGTTCAGTCTCTCATAATGGGTCAACCTTGTGCTTCTATACTGACCTGATGGCAGAAGTTTTACACGTGATAGCTTTGGCTTAGAGTGGCATGTACATCCCCATGGCTCCTATTCAAGACTGGATTACTTTCTTATTCCTACTAACTCTATACATATGTTGAAGGTCTGTCAAATTGGTTTTATCTGACCACAGTCCAGTGTATTTTAATGTAATGCTAAATTTAACAGCATTAAAAACACCTCAGTGGAGATTTAACACACATTTACTAAATAAAGAAGCATTTTGTTCCTATGTTAAAGACAGATTTACAGATTATTGGCAAGACAACTGCAACTCTCCAGTTACCAGTGCAATTAAATGGGACGGCCTTAAAGAGGTCATTTGATCTCTTATGCGTCTCTCCAGGAAAAAAAAAAAACAATGAAAAATTTGGAAGCTGAGATGTTGCAGCTAGAACACAAAGTCTGATACAAACTGGTCTCTGCTTGTAAATGCTAAATTAAAACTTAAGCTTGAATAAACTCCTCATATTTCTAAGTTGTTACTTTTTTCTAAACAGTTTAGAAATAAACCCAGTCGTTTATTAGCTCACCAGCTTAATTACAACATACTCAACGATCTGTAAAAGCTATTAAAACTCCTTCTGGTGATATTTCCTACCACCCTCGCATAATTAATGATACTTTCTGTAACTTTTTAAAATCGTTTTACACTTCAGACTGTAGCAGTTCACATTTGGATAGATTACATTTCTCTCCCTAGAGTCTCAGAAGTTGATCAGACTTTTTTGAATGCCCCCTTTACACCAGAGGAGGTCTGGGATGCTATCAGGGCCATGCCCTCAGGAAAAGCTCCTGGCCCTGACGGCTATCCAGTCCAATTTTACAAGAAGTTTTGGCCAGATTTATGCCCCATTTTTATGCCCATGATTAATAATAATCTTGAGGAAAATTCAAATGGTCTGCTGTTAAAAAAGGACAAAAACCCAACAGCATGTGCTTCCTGTCGACCCATTAGTCTACTTAATGTAGATTACACAATTCTAACTAAAGCACGGTCTCCCTGACTGGAAACATTTCTACCCTACATCATTAAACCTGATCAGACGGGATTCATTAAATCCAGATATGGATCCGATAAAGTTCACCGCCTTCATAATATTCTAAGTCTTCATGCCAAAAGAAAAGACCCTACTTTAATTGTTTCCTTTAGATGCTGAGAAAGCGTTCAGCAGGGTTGAGTGAAATTTTCTTTTTGCACTACTGGAGAAAATCGTATTGGGGAACCATTTTATAAATATAGTTAAATTGTTGTATTTAGACCCCACAGCCTCCATAAATTATCATCATTATTTGCAGATGATTTACTTCTGTATTTAAAGAATCCAGTGACGTCTGTTTCTGAAATCAGGAACGTAATCACTGATTATGGTGTGCTATCTGGCTATAAAATCAATTTTGGCAGGTCTACAGCTATTCAGCTGAATGTCCCGGATTATATTAAACTAAATCTACCATTCCAGTTGACAAATACTGGCTTTAGATACCTTGGGATAACGATTACCCCTGACCTGTACCGCACTTTGTTTGGCAGAATTGGTGTGATCAAGATGAACATTTTACCTAGATTGCTTTGAATCCAGATCTACCCCCTCAGCTTGGGGACATTGGGCTTAGTAATAGACTTTAAGGGGCATAGAGGATTTTTCTAGTTTATTCACAGCAGGAGTTTTAAACTTATTTGAATAAGTATTATCCTCCTGATTTCAGTGTGTTTGTAAACAGAATGGTCAGCTGGGTTCTGTGGAAATCATTGAATACATATATATAGCTGCTGATGTCTCACGCCTTCTCCCCTGCTTACAGAGCAATGCCTGTAAATCTGTTGCTGTGAACTCTGAAGCATTATGTGAACAAATACATTTTACTGTTTCATTTGGAGACGAATCGGCCAAACATCTCTCAGTAGCTTTAACTGTTTCACCCTTAGTTTTCAGGAAGTTCACAGACTGCATCTGAGTAATCCTCAGTAAATGTCTGAGTGGATCTCCAACCCTGGATCTGTCCAAAAGCTCCTTAAATCACTGACCTCATTTAATATTCATGAAGCTTCAGCCGCATTGGTCAGTATATAATGCGGAGTCTCAGCCAATCAGGAGCCTCCGCTGTAAAGCAGCAGTGTGGTCTTGCAGCAGTGCGCAGGGTAAACGAGCCGGTGTGACCGAGCTCTGTAGCTCCTCTGGAAGACTGAACTTTAGAAACTGCTCAAGCTGTGTGACTGTGGGTGCCTTTAATTTTGAGTCTGTGACACAAAGTAAGCTGCTGTTCATTTAGTTTGGGAATGGTTTAGTTCTGTTGCTATGCTAGCTATCTCCTTAGCAGTGTAGCTTCAGTATTTATCTATGTATTACTGAATGTTCATGGTTGCTGTTATTTCTTCATGTTTCGCGCTACTGAGCTGTTTTAGGTTAGTATGGATGGTGTAATTCTGTGGATATGTGCTAAATTTGTGTTCTTAGTCAACGTCCTGGTGTTTATTGAACTGCTGCTCAGAGGCTATTGCTATTCCTATTTTCGTCCTTGTGGGGGCGCTAAAACCCCATAGTTTAACCAGTGAAAACGGTCAGAGGCAGGTTAAAGCTGGTGTCTTGATAAAAGCTTTGAGTGGTAATTATTAGCTTTGTTTCTCCTGCCTGTTGAGTGTATACACATCTGTCTTTGAATGAACTCATTTAGTAGCACTATGATATAGACCTGGAGCCTTTCTAAACTTTTATTTAATATTGTGCATGTATTCTGTTTATTTCAGAGTCTTTATTCATCAGCCTGTCCTCAATTCTTCCTCACTTATTCATCATTCACCCAGAACACTCATATTTCTAATGCCCAGTGCTCCATGCTTCAGCCTCATTGACAACCCCAATCTCCTTAAATACAACAATATCTAGAACCTCACCAGTCTCTGTGTCTTTGGCGTCTTGGCCGACACACAGGCGGGTTTGCTGCTAAACCTTTTATCATAAAGGCTCGACTGCTAGTGTTTTATTAACCTTCCAGATTTCTCCATCTCCTTCCCATTTCACCCTAAAAATCTAGAGCATGTAACAGATGATCTGCAGACTGTGCTCCGTTCTAGCCTTGAAAATGTTGCTCCAATCTGAATGAAACCATTAATTTGTAGCTTTGAACGTCAATAGAGATACAGAATTAGAATATCTGACTCAGCTTGGTCTTCTTTATCTGAGACCGCTGTTGTGATCCTCGTGCTCTCTGCTCCCTGTGTTACTGTAGCTGCTGTTGTAGAGGCAGTCCAAACTCCACCGATGGAAGACGAAGAAGACCTAGAGGCTGCCTGTGACTCCTCCAACGCGACCATCTTAATTCCAGCACTACTGGCAGACACAGAGGGTCGTCGTTGTCTCCACTCCAGCACCTGAGAGGACCTGAAGCGTCAGAGTGGCCTGGGAAAAGCAGAGGGCTCCTCCACCACCACAGCCATTTTTCACCTCTGCTAACTGGTTCGTCTGCGCTGACTTCGTAGAGAACTGAGAGAGCTTTTGGCTGTGTCCGGTCTTCTACCGCAGAGATCCTGCAGTATTGAGACTGTCGTGGTTTGTAATTGTATCGTTGGAAAATCTGCTTTAAAAATCTTATTAGTATTTATATAAATTCTTCCATCTTTCTGAGTACAAGCAGTTTCGCATTGCGTTTGGGCTGTTAAATATACAGTCTCTAGCCCCTAAACAGTCATATAACCGTTTACCACCTTAGTTCACTAGATCTCTGTGAAACTAAATCAAGGGCGCAGGTCTGTTTATTACATTGGTGGGGGTCATATAATCAGTTCACACAGAGACCCCTGGAAGCTGAGTCTTTTTGCATTCATGATTAACTTAAAACTCTAACTCAGTTCAGGTATGAACATTTCTGAATATGAAGTTATAAAAACACATACAAGTGTCCAAAGAAACGCAAAGGGTAAGAGAGTAAATGTAAATGTCTGCAGAATTTTAAAATGGAGAAATAGATTTCAGACTGGGTGCTAACCAGCCAATTAATCATCAGAGTCCATATTGTCAATTTTAGTCAAGACAGGTTGCCAAGTAGTATTAAATTTACCACTGCACCCAATTTTAGGTAGGAGGGTTTTTCTCTTTCCTTTAAGTAATCTCAGCAGTCTTAGCCAGCACCTTTTGAACAAGATTTCCCCAAATAAAGCCCTTGAGGAGTCCCCGAATATTGCTGTTGTTGGGAAAGGCTGGATCGGCTGTTTGAAGACTCCTGAAAAGAAGTTGAAAACATAATTCCAAAAGCCAGTCATTTTTAGACAAAACCAGAACGTGTGCCTGTGTTGATTCTGTTTGACATCTATCACGCATTAGATTCATGTTTTAAACAAATTCTGCCAGCCTTGTCTTAGTCCAGTGTAAAGAATACACTATTTTAAACTGAATTATAATGTGTTTAAACCTGTAGATGAGGAGTGTTATCTACAATATTTTACCACCATTCAGTAAATATATTGATGAACAGATGGATCCTCCACCTACTGCTGCTTTAATACAGGGTTTTTTTTGTTTGTTTTTGTTTTTTTTTATTGTCAGACTCTGTTCTAAGCCTTCCACCAGCATTACGTTTACTGCAGGATTAAAGTGTTTCTCTACATTCCTAAGACTGACTAATTGATAAATCCCACTACCACAGTTTGAGGTTCCACAGAGATCCCAATATTCCTCTGGGTCCAGAGTTTTCAGAGACGGGATCAGAAACCGACAGAGGCGGCCGCCGACATCCCAATGAGTGATTCTGAGTCAATTCAGGCGCTCTACTGACTCTGAGACTCTGTACCCGAGGTGACTAAGTAAATTAATTAGACCATTTGCCTTACGGATTTCGAATAAACGGTAGAACATGGGGCGCCACATTCTTAGACCTTCAGGTTACTTTAACCCAGATCCCTTTGATATTTTAATTTTTAAATTAGTTTTAGGCCATTGACTTTTTGCAGCAATCCGGACTCAAAGGACGAAGATGTCCAAAGCATTGCCTTAAGATGATCATTTGAATAGTGAATAGTCCTCTGAGAGCGGTACATGCAGCAGTATATCCTGCTGGTCCAATTGTACCTAATCCGGCAACTATTAGGGTGCAATATCTGCTGGGAATCATTCACAGATTAGGTGGCCAGAAACGGCTATGTCAGGAAATGCAGAAGTGCTTCAGATGGTTTCCACAAGAGCACAACAGAAGTGTAAGAAAAATGAGGATGTGTACGATGTGGATATTTCAGACTTGACACCTGACACATCTTCATCATCAAATGATGTAATTGTTTTGCAGCAGTCTGAAGATCAGATATTAATAGTGTCTGATACTCACAAGTACTCACTAAAGGAAAAGAATCAGTTCAGGAGTGTCTTATGTACAGGAGAGAAGAGAGAATATAAGCCCATATGGATCTGCATCTGTCTGTCATAACAAAAGGGACGTTTTTATTGATTAATATTGCAGTTCCACTGGATTTAGAATGAAAGTTCAGTGATTTACCTGTGATCATGTTGAATGGTTGAAAGCATTGATTTGATTGATGCAGTTATTCTATCCTACACATTTTCTATGTTTGTTTGATTTTTGTTTTTAATGCGGTTAATGCTGCTTTAGAAGCTCAAGGTATGATTCGACACAGACCTTCGAGCTACCATCCCTACTTTATAGTCTTTAATACCAGCTTTGTCTTCTTTATCTGAGACAGTTGTGATCCTTGTGCTCTCTGCTCCCTGTGTTACTGTACAGTACTCTCTCACTGACTTTGCTTTTCTGTCTGTTTACTCTGGAGAAACTTGGCGACTGCTGAGGAGCGAGATCTCCAGGCGTTCTGCAAGGAGGTTATCGAGCTTGACTGCTGCTGTTGTAGAGACAGTCCAAACTCCACTGACGGAAGATGAGGCTGCTCCGGACACAGAGGGTTTTTTGCCTCCACTCCCGCACAGGAAAGAGCCTGCAGTATGGAGACTGTCTGTCCTTACGTGGTTTGTGATTGGATCGTCAGAAAACTGCTTTACAGGAAGTCACATGACTCCATTCATGGGCTCTGTTGCAGCTGGCTAGAGCTCCTAATGGAGTTTGGTCCTTTTTTATTTCATTTATTTACTCTTTTTGGTTATCGGTGCAGTTAAGAATGTTTCTCAGCAGGAAACCTCTGCCTTTTACTCCAAACTCGTCACCAGCAAAAAAGGTTATGTCTCCTCAGATATCAAATTACCATAATTACAGTGACATTCAGGTAATAAAGCCTACTGTACTCTTTAATGGGGCACTTGGTATCGTATTTTTGGCTGTTCGTCACATCCTTGGTGAGAGTTCAGAGGCCATCGCTGTTTCATTCTTAATGCATCGACTCCCCAAGGTTTAGCTATTGCAGCTAGTGTTTTCATTAATAACCTTCCAGATTTCTCCATCTCCTTCCCATTTCATCTTAAAGATCTAGAACATGTAACAGATGATCTGCAGATTGTGCTCCAATCTTCCCTTAACAGTGTTGCTCCAATCAGAATCAAACAAATTGGCTGGGAAAAACTAGCATAGTGCTTTTATGATCACACAACCACACATGCAGTATGATCCTGGTTATTCGTAGCTGTGAACGTCAATAGAGACACAGAATTAGAATTTCTATAACTCCAATGGTATCAATTTGATCAAGCGACCATTCCTACTTTATAGTCTTTATCAGCTTTGTTTTTTTTTCATCTGAGCCAGTTGTTGTGATGCTTGTGCTCTCTTCTCCCTGTGTTACAGTACAATACTCTTTCTCACTGACCGTCGGTTGCGTCAGCGTGGCCGGAAAAAAGCCAAGGGTTTTTCCATCATAGTTGGTTTTCACCTCTGTGTACTGGTTCGAGGTCCTCAGCTCTTCGCCTTCTTCACCTGCTCCTTTACCGAGGACAACTCCTCAGGGTGGTGTTCTCATTGTTGGAGATTCTACTTTAAAACAGAGAAAAGTTCTCAACGAATAACACCACAATCTCCTTTTTTTCAGGTGCTCATGTCCTGTACGTTGTCAGGCGGCTTCGGCACTAACGTTCTCCACTATTCTGTTTCTGGACACCACTTACCAACGAGTGAGCGAGCCGTTTACCCAGCTCCTTATGCTCCACTGCTGGCTGCGGAACAGGTGCATCAGCGCTGATTTCATAGAGAATTGGGAGAGCTTTCGGGAGAGTCTGGACCTGAGCAACCTGGGGTCCATCGTTCTCTCCAGGAACACCAAGAAGGTGCTACGTCAGGACTGTCTGGCCCCTCCCAGTCAGGTTAGTGAAATAGGTAGTGGGCAAGTAAGTGATTTACATGATTTACTCGACAAACCCTGCCATATCAAGACTGTGTCTGTCCCCTGCATGGTTTGTAATTGTGAAAATTAACATAAATTCCTCCGGATTTCTGAGTAAAAGCAGTTCTCGCTTTGAATTTGCCCTGTTAAATATATGATCTCTAGTCCCTAAAGCAGTAATTGTCAATGAAGTACTCATACGTGTTTGCATGCATCAATATACTCAACACCTAAGATCCAGTCTCTCGCCGTAGACGCTAGAACAGAGTCGCAGTCAAATGCCCTTATTCTGTGTCAGCACTGCTAAACAATGGCCCTGTGTTCAGTCAGAGTTTCACAGTCACATTGCTAACCGTTCCTTAATCGTCCAGTGTAGATACCTAAGGCTTTTCTCGGTACTGTGGGAGCTTTAAAACACGTAGCTGGTTCTCAGATTGCTTTCGGTCAACATATATAGTCCACAAAATGTCATTTCTTCTCCTTGAAGTGTGTAGGCTACAGGTTATTTGTGCATCTAAAAGTCCAGTCAGAGCGTAATCATTTAGTCTTTGTCCATTAATAGATCACATGCATTTTAAGATGACCTTTAATATATTAAATCTAGGATGGCTATGCATTTTCCCCGTGCTTCTGAAGTTAACTTTTGCTGAAACTGCACTAATTGAGAATGTTCTTTTAAGAATGTACTAGTTTTACTGACAGTTCCTCAACTCGCACTGACGATCAGCATAGATCTTGATGGGTGGTGACTACCACTGGCTAAAGCTAAATTTCAATCTTTTATAGGAGCTTCTGGGAGAGGAGTCAAGGCTTCTTAGCTTCACCTCCATTGCCTGAGTCACTTGTGTGTCCATAAGCTTTGTCCAAACTGAAACCGGAGCACCATACAGTGATGTCTGCCTGTGTTTTTCTTCTTTTCATTGAATGTTATTTTTTTATGTAATCTTTTGTTCATATATCCGTTTATATTTGGTTTGTTATGCTCGGGTCTACAGTGGGGCCGGGGAATTGATGTGCTTGAAATGTGACTGCATGTCAGTGACGCAACCACGCTTCTTTTTAAGCAATCACACGATGGCCCGTGTTTTGTGCGAGACTCCAAACTGCTGTTTCGATGCAGCTCGAAAACGTAATTCGACACAGCATCAAGCGATCATCACTACTTTATAGTCTTTATATATCAGTTTTGTCTTCTTTGTCTGAGACGGTTGTTGTGATCCTTGTCCTCTCTGCTCCCTGTGTTACTGTACAGTACTCTCTCACTGACAGTCATTGGCGACCATGGAGGGACGAGCTCTCCCGACACTCTGCAGGGAGGTCCTCAAGCCTGACCGGTAGATCCAGCTGCTGTTGTAGAAGCAGTCCAAACTCCACTGACAGAAGATGAGGCTGCCCGTGACTTCTCCAACACCGCCACCTTAATTCCAGCACTACCAGCGCAGCAGACACAAAAGGTCGTCGTCTCCACTCCTGCACCAAGAGCCTGTCAGTGTGGTCTGGAAATACAGAGAGCTCCTCCACCACCACAGCCGGTTTCCTTCTCTTCCAACCAGTTTGAGGTCCTCAGCTCTTCTACTTTCCCTTCACCTGCTTCATCCCTCAAGGACAACCCCTCAGGGCAGTGTTCTAATTGATGGAGATTCTACTGAAACCTCTTCCCGACACAGCAAGTTCCTGACGTTAGTGGACTGAATAGATGGCAGGTAGTTAATTTTACATAATTTTTTTCAATTTAATAACCATTTATTGTTATTTCTCTGCTTGTATTAAAATTTTATTTATCAGTGTCCCTCAGTACACACTTTTCATACCTACAAAGACTCCCTTTCACATTTTAACTCTAGCTTCTATCTGTCATGTTTGTAAGTGTAGCATGCTGCTCCAAATACTCTCAGTGGGTACAAAAGTTACCAGCTGAAATAATATCAGTGTCCGTATAATATCAGTATCTTGTATGTCCTATGATGATCAGTTTGCAGCCATGCATGTAGTCTTGGATGAAGGACTGAGACAGTTGTTTAGTGAGCCAGGTTAGTCGCATATTTTCCCGGTATAAATACTTTAAGGGTTCAAATAATTGATGTTGCTTCTGTTACACAGTTAAGATCTGAGCTGCCAAGTGAGAATGACGAGACTGAGACTAATGACTAACCAGAGATCAACCCTTTATTGACCCAATATCATTCATTCTGAGACCAGAAATGTTTTGGAATTTCAACAAAAACTGGTAAAAGTGGTGCAAGCAAAACAGCTGATAAGCCTTACCATGCTCATTGTCCTCTGTCTACCTGTGGCCATGTTGAATGGCTAAAATCATTGCCATATAAACGCAGTAATCCCATCCTACACATTTTCTAATTTTTTTAATTTTTGTTTCAATGCGGTTCTGCTTTTAAAACTTTGTGATTCAACACGCACAGTTGAGCGATTGTCCCTACTTTATAGTCTTTAATACCATCCCAATGAGTGATTCTGAGTCTATTCAGGCACTCTACTGACAAGGTTTTGGAAATGATTTATTTCTCAGGGCTGTTCAAATTAGATTTATTGTTTTTAAAATATTGTTTTGTGATTGCTTAATTTTCAAAATACTGAGATGTTTTTCCTTTGCAGACAACAGGACGTCATCACAGTGGCTAAGAGTCTTTTGAGAGAAGTAATTCCATGGTGCGAGCAGCCTTTCCAGTGCCGACAGACTCTGGACACTCCATACAGAGCGACGATTGGATCATGGTGACTCCTCCAACACTGCCGTCTTAATCCCATCACTAGCAACAATGGTGGACACAGAGGGTCGTCGTCTTCACTTTACCTCTGCTAACTGGTTCGAGGTCCTCAGTTCTTCGACTTCACCTTCACCTGCTCCGGCACCGAGGACAGCTCCTCAGGGCGGTGTTTTCTCACTGTTTTAGATTCTTCTGAAAAACACTGAAAAGTATCGGAGGCCAAAGAGTAACGCCAAGGTTTCCTGTTTTCCAGCTGCCCGTGTCAAGTCAAGTCAAATTTATTTGTATAGCGCTTTTTACAACTGTTGTCGTCACAAAGCAGCTTTACATAATTAGTACTTAATAAAGGACAGAGACAGAGAAGAAAGAAGAAATAACATGAAGGGTCAAAGACCCCCGTGAGCAAGCCAACGGCGACAGTGGCAAGGAAAAACTCCCTCAGAGCTAGAGGAAGAAACCTTGGGAGGAACCAAGACTCACAAGGGGGACCCATCCTCCTCTGGCCAGACTATTTAAACATTAATGATAAAAATTACCAAAGCAGATAGAACAGAAAGTTGATTGTGGTGATATTAATAGTGTCAGACAGACACGAGTCCATCTAGGTTTCAGCACGGCCACCAAACAGGCAGCAGCGGCAGGCGGGTGAGCCATGGGTGGTGACGGGTTGGGGGGGACCCGCTGGCCGGACTGGTAGGTGGCAGCTGGTTAGACGCAGGTAGAGGGGACCTCAGCGGGCAATCTTCCAGCAGGTCGGGCTGGGTGGCCATTTACTCGAAGAAGGTAAAAAGAGAAAAGTTATTTCTAAGAGGAATTTTATGGAGGGCAGAGAATGGGTATGTCTGACGACTCCGGCAGGTCTGATTATCACAGCATAATTAAAAGGAGAGAGCCAGAAGGTAACACGGACACGGGCGCACCCTGAGAACACCAGCATCTATCTGCTCCACCGTCAACAAACCTGATTGATCGCGTGTAAGCAGCGAGACGACAGCTCCAGCATCTCAGTGTACTACAATTCCCTGGGTCCGCGAACCCCTGGACCTGCAGCCCTTATCTAAGAAACATTAATTACCAAAAGCTAAACTAAACATATACGTTTTCAGCTTAGATTTAAAGATTGAGACTGTGTCTGAGTCCCGAACATTATCTGGAAGGTTATTCCAGAGCTGGGGGGCTTTATAAGAAAAGGCTCTTCCCCCTGCTAAGGTTTTCTGAATTTTGGGAACGAGTAAGAGGCCAGCACCCTGAGATCTAAGTAGTCGTGATGGTTCGTAATATACAATAAGATCCTGCAGGTACTCAGGAGCGAGGCCATGTAGGGCCTTATATGTTAATAGAAGAATTTTGTATTCGATACGGAATTTAACTGGGAGCCAACGAAGTGCTGATAGAACTGGACTGATATGGTCTAATTTTCTAGTTTTAGTAAGGACCCTGGCTGCAGCATTTTGCACCAGCTGAAGTTTATTGAGGATCCTGCTGGAACAACCTGACAGTAGTGCGTTACAATAATCTAGCCTTGAGGTAATAAAAGCATGTACTAGCTTTTCTGTGTCTTGTAGTGATGAGGAGTTTCTTAGTTTGGAGATGTTCCTAAGCTGCATAAAGGCTGTTCTACTAATATTAGCTATATGTTGCTCAAATGATAAATCTGAGTCGAATGTGACGCCAAGATTTTTAGCTGCTAAACCAGGAATGATGGAAGAATCAGCCAAGTCTAACATTAGGTCTGATAGTTTATTTCTAGAGTCTTTTGGACCTAATAGGAGAACTTCGGTTTTGTCACTGTTGAGGAGAAGGAAGTTATGTGACATCCAGAGTTTTATATCCTTTACACAGTCCTCCATTTTCTGTAGTCTAAATTTATCGTCAGGTTTGGCTGATATATAGAGCTGTGTGTCATCTGCATAGAAATGGAAATTAACGACATGTCTGCTTAAAACTGAGCCCAGTGGTAACATGTATAATGTTAATAATAGCGGTCCTAAAATTGAGCCTTGCGGAACTCTATATCTTACTTCTGCGTAGTTTGAAGATAAATCTTTTATCTTTACAAATTGATAGCGTCCCGTTAGATATGATTGGAACCAAGATAGGGCTGTCCCTGTGATTCCAACCATTTTCTCTAATCTTTCTAGTAATATAGTATGATCTATTGTATCAAAGGCTGCACTAAGGTCTAGTAGGACTAATAAAGATACGTAGCCTTGATCAGAGGCAAGAAGGAGATCATTCGTAATCTTCACTAGGGCTGTCTCTGTGCTGTGATTGGGTCTAAATCCAGACTGGAATTTCTCAGGTATAAGCAGAGTTGTTGGGCCACAGCTTTTTCTAATATCTTAGATATGAATGTTAAGTTTGAGATGGGTCTATAATTAGATAATACGCTAGGATCAAGATTTGGTTTCTTGATTAAAGGTTTTATAACTGCTATTTGGGGTACATGCCCAAGGCTAAGGGATGAATTTACAATTGTTTGAGGTCTGATTATAATTGGGAGAATTTCTTTTAGCAATTTAGAGGCAATCGGGTCGAGTGTACATGTTGTACAATTAGCTGAGGATATAATTTTTTCTAGTTCAGGCTGTGGAAGTGGGTAGAAGGCTTCCAGCCTTTGTTCTACAACTAAGTTATGTTCTAAAGCAACTACATCAGGTGACGGCCATGTTTGATTTAATAAGCAGGGTTGGATTTGTTGTCTAATATTTTCTATTTTATTATTAAAATAGTCCATAAAAACATGACTGGTTAAAGATGTTGGAATCTGGGGTTGAGAATCTGCCTGGCTTTTAGTGAGTTTAGAGATCTCACTAAAAAGAATTCTGGGATTGTTTTTGTTTTTCTCGATCAGCGAGGCCAAACACACTGAGCTACTTTGTCTAAGGTTGATCTAAGGTTGAGGCTGTAAATAATATTGTTTATTGCTTTTTCTTATTTTCTTATTTTTTATTATTCTTATTTATATTGTGTATATAGTGTAAATTATTTATCTAAATTTTTGTAACTGAGTGTCTTGCTATCCCTTTCTGCTGTTACACTGGGAATTTCCCCACTGCGGGACTAATAAAGGACTATCTTATCTTATCTTATCGAAGGGTATTTTCTAGATCGTTTGTTAATTTAACGAGCTCCGTTTGGTCTGACGGAGTGTAAGCTAAGGTCGATAGGGGTGGGAGATTTTTAGTAAACTGTACAGCTGTCATTGGTGTTATTGTGCGCTTTAGACAGTGTTGGGGAGAAGAATGAACATTTTGCCCTAGATGTAGCTCAAAGGAGATTAGATAATGGTCTGATATTACTGAGCTTTGAGGTAGAATATTTAGCTGATCAATGCTAACACCCAGGGTCAGGACTAAATCTAGGGTATGATTACAGTAATGTGTGGGTCCAGTTACGTTTTGTATAATGCCAACAGAATCTAAAATTGATACAAACGCCTTTCTTAATGGATCGTCTGCTTTTTCAAAGTGAATATTAAAATCTCCTACTATTATAACTTTGTTGCTGCACACTGCCAAGTCTGCAGCAAAATCACTAAATTCTTTTAAATATTCAGAGTAGGGCCCTGGAGGCCTATAAATATTAATTAGCGTGAATGCATTTTTATATTTGGCTGGATTTGATATATTAATGTAGATAAGCTCAAAAGAAGTGAAGGGTTTACAGTGTTTTTGAATAATCTCTAGTGTATTCTGATAGATTATACATACTCCACCTCCTCTGCCTGATAATCTAGGGTTATGTACATATTTATAACCTGCGGGAGTGGCTTCATTTAGTGCTATATATTGATTCGGTTAGGCAGAAAACATCTAGTTTCTGATCACATATAATTTAATTTATAATGACTGCTTTTGAGGATAGTGATCTAATGTTAAGTAGACCGAGCTTTAGGTCTGAGGTGCTGCTGTTATCGTTGAAATGAGAGATTTTAACACTGATTAAATTATTAAAACGAGCTGATCTAAATGTTCTATGTTTCGGTTTAATTCGGGCCACAGACACAGTCTCAATACAGTAAAACCTGGGTGACGCCTCAAAGCAGCTCGCAAACGGTCAGTTTAGCCGGTCTGTCTGAGGCCTGGTCCCGGCTCTGGATTGTTGGCAGCCTTTTAAACTACTCTGCCGACTAACTAGCAGACTGTGGGCTATGCTGCACAAAAGTAAGGCAGCACCCTCCCGCGTGGGGTGGACACCATCCCTACCTAAAAAACCAGGCTTGCCCTCAAACTTTAACCAATTAACTATGAAGCCCACATGATTTTCGGAACACCACTCGGACATCCAGCGGTTCAGCGCTGTGAGTCGGCTGTAGGACTCAGCGCTGCACCTCATTGGCCAGAGCAAATTACGGCATCGGACATCGTCTGGGCCAGTTTAACCACCTCTTTAATATTATCCTTTGTAACTTCTGACTGCTGCAGACGAATATCATTGGCCTCTACATGAATCACTATCCTCGAATATCTCCTTTTTGCTAGCCGCTTAAGGTTGCCGCTAATGTCCGGCGCTCTGGCTCCCGGTAAACAGTCACAGTCCGTGTCCTGGACGTGGTCAGGCGGCTTCAGCACCATCGCTCTCCAGTCTTCTCTTCCCGATGCAGCGAGGCCCTGAAGGAGCTCTCCCGTGTGCTTCCTAACACTGCTCAGAAAAAGGCAGATGGCAGGATCATCTTTGACCCCCTGCCCACCTACTGACAAGTGACCAGGAGTTACACCAGTCAGGTTAAAAAAACTGGATAGTGGGCAGGTAATTGATTTACATGATTTACTCAATTTTATAGGCATTTATTCAGTCATTTCTCTGCTTTTATTAAATATCAGTGTCACTCATAGTATCATGGTTTGTAATTGTAACATCAGAAAACTGCTTTAGGGGGAGTCACGTGACTTGTACATGGGCTTGGTCACAGCTAGCTAGAACCCCTCCCCCTTTTTTGTTAAAGCTGTCTTCGGCTTTTTTGGAGTGTTGAACTTCAGGATTTTGTTATACTTGAATTTATTTTTAATCTTTATGGTTTTAAATGTTCTTGAGCTGGGACATTTAAAATGTTCTTAATGAGCCTCCTAAATGTGCTAGTTTTTTGGACTTACTCCATCAAACATGAATTGACCTTTGTCTGATTAAGAATCCCATTTGAGAGATGTTGATATTTCTAAGTAGGAGAACTTGCACAATCAGTGGTTGACTAAATACTTTTTGTCCCACTGTATACTTGAATGCTTCAGTAAAGTAATAAATAAGCTGCTAACGTCTGCCAACCAGCCACTCTGTCTAATCAGACCCCACCCTTAATTTATTTCTTTAATCATTTATTTATTTATTTATTTATTTTGGTCAATGAGTGTAAGAAACTTCAAGTTAACCCTGAGACTACAAACACCTATTGTGAAACCAGCTGAAAAAAATAAATAAATTGAAATTTGTAGCTTTCGTTTGAGATAACTAGCTAAACTATAGTAAAACTATTCCAGTCCAAATAGGGCTTTAAACCAGCTTAATTAGCAAATCAAATGTATATTGTTGAGTAACTATAGGCTGCAAGTTATGAATGTCTTCATAAACTCTTTTGCTGTATCCTGTAAAATTATGTTCGACAGTGATGAGTCTGCCCTGAATTAGTCAACCTCCACCTGAATGCTGTTACCGAATACACCTGCTGAGAATCTAGGTGATGAGCCCTCTCCCTGAAGGTGGATCCGGTCAACAAGGATAAGGTGCCCTGGCTATGTAACCTTTTCACAATAATACATTTAACAATCTTCCACCCTAGATACTTGTTTACACTGGTGATGGGCTACCTTGCCACATCAGTCTATTCGTCTGCAACGGTGTGTGGCGGGATGGCTGCCCACGTGCAGCTGTGTGAGACACTGACTATTGTCAGTGTTTTTTTTGTCTCTATTTTGTCCAATCAGCTAATAAGCTCTTAAAGAAATGATGCATAAAAGAATCCAGCTCCAAAGTCAATGAAAGGCAGAATACAAACTTTATACCCATAAAATTTTTTCAAGGGGTTTAAAGACTAAGGCACTAATGTGTTAGTCTGAGACAGCCAGCGTTCCCCAAGGCAGTCCGAATAAGTCTGATACTGCATGCAGTTTATATAGTCCTCATCTGGACCTCTGAACAAAGGCTAATTAATCACATATTCTTCTTGTCCAATGTGCTTGATTCACTTCTGCTTGTATCCAATCAAAAAACACCCCAGGTGTCGTGCTCCTTATCCAGTTTCGCCCACATCCAAATCTGCCTCGACAGCAAACATCCCATGTTGACTCACTCACCTCTCCTTCAAGGCCCAGATTTAAACTCTAGTGGTCTCATCCTAAGGCCTGATTCGTTCGTACACTTTTGAATGCTTTTATACAAATCTTTCCATCATTTTCCCTCTATCGTAACTTTGTTTCGATCAACACATTACGCTCTTCATGATTGGCAATGTTCAACCAGTTGGTATGGGTCCATGTAGTGTGTTAAACTACATCTCCTTTCATAACGCCTTCTATTTATACAAATCTTTAGGCTAGACAAAGGAGCTATATGTGGGACATTCATTAGTAAACGATTTAGGTAAGACAGTGGTCAATATTAAAAGACCTAATCCTCCGGTAAACAAACATAACAAACTTGGCAAGAGAGTCATGTTTTCCTAACTGCTCAACTCTCAACCCTCCTAATCTCAATTTTATGTCTCATTTCTTCACCTGATAAACGACAAGGGCCCTACTTACGACCCGACCCCATTTTACCAGGATGTGTGAGAGGGGGACTATTGAGGAAGTGAGCAGATGTGTGCGTAATGTTACTTAAACACTGTCTGACTCTTCAGATTAGGGTTGCTGCCTGGTCATACTTCTAGTAACTGGTCTGAAAACCCCACTTGGTTCCTGCCTGGTCACTCACGTCGTGTGGTGATGTGGCCTGCACAGGATCGGCAACCTGTTGCACTGAAGTGGGTCTTGTCATCTGTTCCACTGGTCGTGTCTGGTCATGTGCTCTGGAACACTGATTCAGGTGCTACCAGTGTGGGCGTCCCTCTACTTTAAGGGCAGACGTAGTAGTGAGAATTTCCTTAAATGGCCCTTCACCTCTCCTGATGCTCCTCTTTCTTTTGAATGTTTTGATGTACACAAAGTCACCTGGTTAAACTTTTCTAATGGAATTATCTAATGAAACATTTTCCTATTGATAGTTGCATCCTTTACATCTGTGAAGATTTCCCTATGAATACGTGTCCAGGCTCTAGTGCACTGTGCTAGATCAGCTTGAAGACCTTCATAAGCTACATCGAATTAGCCAGAGCCAAGCCTGTGACCCTGAAAACAAAAGACTCCTTAAATACGCCCTACAGTTGGAGTTACTGATTTACAGATCCCGACAACACGCTGCACAGTTTAACAGAACTTTTTTTTTTTTTCTCAGATAGTAGAAGCCTGCTATTTCTCCTTCTTGCAGCCTGATGAAGACCTCAGTTATGAAGTGCCCTCACTGGTGCATTACCACACAAACCTTCTGGACGCAGGTACATCATCAGGGCTTCCAGCTCTTCAGTTTTCATTTATTAGAAACCTCACCCAGCTACTTTTAGTTGTTGTAGCACATTAGTTTCATTAGATTGTTTTTACCCTCATTTACTTTTTTAACATTGTGAAAATAAAATATAAAAAATAATGAACTGTTACAACTGTTTCTTTAAAAATACATTAATTAGGGTGACTCATGAGTTGATGAAAGACAAAATAAAAATGATCAATTTTATTAAACACTTCTATGAATGTCCTATTTGCAAAGAAATAAGGGTTTATAAGGGTTACATAACCATTGTGATACTTTGTGTGTATCACATTGTTTAAAATGATGGTTAAACATGATTTGAAGTAGAAAATGTAGTAGAGCTAATTGCTGTACAGTGTATATAATAAACAATACTAGAAATGCTCAGATTAGTATATAAACCCCAATCAGTGCAACAAATAATGCAAAACACAGTACAGCAACATATATGTATTATATTACATAATAATATATTACAGAAAAATATATAACAGCCTATAAAGTGACTTGAGAGACGTGCAGCTTTTACTCCAGTGGTTGCTCATTAGACTGTCTGAAACGCTGCACTATGGAGAATAATTAAAGTTATTACATTATTGGTTATTGTTTTGTGTGCTAGTTCTTCAGCACAGTGTGACGTTGAAATGAAAGGACAATTTATAGCTGTGCAGCATACAGTCAAGCCTTGTGTGTTTATTTAGCCCAAGAAAAAAAAAAAACGCAATAAACAGGTGTTTTCCACCTACCAGCACCTCTCTTGACTTCGGTTTGAGTCCCTCTATGGTTGGTGCCGGGATCGGTAGAAGCAGGTCTGGGCCTTTACCTGCCAGTCATGAAGCAGCAGCTGTAAGAATCAAACCATAACATACTGTTTACAAAGACGAGAAACATATTCCTCATCTGGGCTGTCATCACCTTTTCCTTTTCTTCCTGGTCATCTGTTCCCTAATCAAAACTTTAGAATTTGAGATTAGTAAATACTAGGAATCATATTACAAGTACATTTACTTCTCCAGCACTGCTCTAAACAATGATTTACAACTTACACACTGTTCCTGAAGTCATGTTCATGATCATAAGGTTTATTCATGTTCAGGTTTTTGTTGTCTTGGACACTCCTATGTTGAGAGCATATAATTCCAAGCGAATATGTGTGGATTGCAGCTACTATGTCATGTTTCGACTCATTTACACAGAAAAGTGTGCATCATTTCACTAATATATCAAATTACAACAGTGAAATCTGCCCACATCCACTGATTTAGTCACAAATCTGAGTAATCTCTACAAACTTGTAGATTTTATCAGATACGATGGATAAACAGCTAATGTTTAAGCCCCTAAAGCAGTCATTGTCAATGAAGTTATGACTGCTAACTACTTTAGTTCACCAGAGTTTTTTCTCTGTGAAACTGCTTGCTTTTGCTCTGCCAAGGACACAATGCCCTTAAGAGCAGTGAAAAAACCTGGAAAATACTGAGATACCGTGATTAGAGTCATACCACAATATTTTTGCAGACATCATACTGTGTAAATCTCATACCGTTGCAACCCTAACTGTAACACATATTGCAACCACCACCACTGTGATCATTCAGGTAACACCATATTCAGGTAATAAATCCTATTGTACTTGGTACCGTTTTTTTTTTCTTGGTGAGAATTCAGAGGCTGTCACTGTTTTATTCTGAATGCATCGACTTCTCAAGGTTTTAGCCAATACAATTTCTCACATGGAAGTGGTCATTACAGCACATCCAGAATTCTTTAGGTAAATTGCTCTATACTAGTATACACCTCTCCATATCTAATAGTGTTCTCTGATTTCTCTCTGCTGTATTTTGATGTGGTGAGCAAGGTGCCACTCAGTAGCTTTTACTGTTGCATCTTTTTAGTTTTCAGGAAATACACAAAGACTGCACCTGAGTAATCCTTAGTAAATGCCAGCATGGAGCCCGTGACTACTAACTAACGGTTTTAATAGAGGGAACAGTGTCACACCATCGGTTGATGTGAATGGATGTTTTCTTTCCACAGCTACAACCCACCAAAATAAGACCCCCGCAGTAAGGTCACACTAATGAGAGCACACCTGAATAAATTACCAACACTCCACTTGCTCTCAAACTGTATATGACATTCCACAGCATAACTCGCCTGTTTCCATCCCAAACACAAAGCTCTTAACTTTCTCCAGCTTGAGCTTAGATGCAGGTTTTTCAGAACCATATCTGCTGTGGGACAGAATTCAGCATTTTACACTCATGAAGCGCTGATCGAATGAAGTGGTGTCTAACGTGGACGTATTTGCCCCCTTTTCGACATGCAGGGTTCTGCAGGAGCAATTGCACCTTGGTTGTCTTCAGATATTTTCACAGGTGTATATTGATCACTGACCATGACATATAGTAGCTGTTCTTGTAACACAGTTCGTAATCAATTGTACCCTGATGACCTTTTTTCTGAAGTTTATAAATCCTGAGTGTTGCCTCATGAAAAGAAAAGTCTAAACCAGGGAAGTCCTTGGTGTGAGTTGATTCAGGAATGATGCCTTTGTCCCACTGAGTCATCTGTGTTTCTCTGTTTGCACTCCTTACAATTAATTTGCTTCTCATGTGGGATAAACTCTACACAAACAAGCCAGAGAAAGAGAAGCCTTCTGCTAAAGAACAGCACAAAACCTCATATGAATAAAACACACCCAAAGTTTGTCTGAATATATAAACAATTGAACCATAGCAAACTTATAAGGAGTATTAGAACCTATAGTTCCTCCAGTAACAGTCTTCATTACAGTGAGGTCTGAAATTAGCCACGCTTTCTTGCTTTATTAGCTTTGTCTTCATTATCTGAGACAGTTGTTGTGATGCTTGTGCTCTCTGCTCCCTGTGGTACTGACCGTTGTTAGCATTTCTGTCTGTGTTTACTCTTAAGGAACATGGCGACCGTGGAGGGATGAGTTTTCCAGACGCTCTACAAAGTGGTCGTCAAGCCAACCAATCCAGCTGTTGTTGTAGAGGCAGTCCAAACTCCACCAACTGAAGACGAGGCTGGAGGCTGCCTGTGACTCCTTTCAGTGCAACAGTCTTCATTCCAGCACGGCGGACACAGAGGGACAGCATCTCCACTCCCGCATCTGAGAGGGCCTGGGATCATCAGAATGGTCGAGAAAAGTCGAGTTTTCGCCTCTGCTGACTGGTTTGCATTCCTCAACTCTTCTACTACGCCTTCACCTGCTTCCTCATGGAGCACAGCTCCTCAGGGCAGTGTTTTTATTGGGTACTTTCAAGCGTTTTACTGTAGAATTTCCAACAAAGAGAAACATCAGGCCATGTGTATTCGGTACCACTGTTCTCCACTATTATTCACCCGATGCAGCGTGGTCCTGAAGGACAGAAGCCAGGATCATCATCTTTGGCCTCTGCCCACTTACTGACGAGTGAGGGAGCCATTTACCCAGGCCTTTGAGCTCCACTGCTTGCTGCGGGACAATGTCACTCAGTCTCGGTACTGCAGGGTTTGTCTGAGATACTGTGTCTGTCCCCAGCATGGTTTGGTCAGAAAATCTTCTATAAAAATCTTCACATTAGAATTGATATCAATTCTTCCATCTTTCCAAGTGCAAGCAGTTTTCACATTAAATCTGGACTGTTCGTCCTTCGTTGACAAAACAGCGCCGCCTTGGCTGCCTGTGATGACGGTGGCACTCCACACTTTGAAACTTTTTGTCTTTACACAGCACCATTTGAACAACAGCATTGGACTGATTGTGTTGCTTGCTTCCCACCACCTACAAGATCTGATCCAGGATGCTTTTTCAGGTGGAACTGAAATGGACTTTTAGGTTGGGGATGAAACCAGACCAGAAATGAACACTTTCTGAGTAATATGACCCAGAACATTAAGTTTCCTTGGCATCTATTTAGGAACCCAGGACTCTGTGGCCTGAGGAGACAATTTGTTTGATTGCTACAATTATTGTGGTTTATCATTTTCACACACAAGGACAATGCACTGCCTAATGTTGTGTTTGTAAATTCTACCAATGTCAGTGTCACATGTGGGTGTCATATGTAGCCAAAGTGCTTCAGGACTGAAACTAGGGTTGAGCACAGCAGTCTTTACGGGATAGTTGGATTCCATGTTTGGTACCTGGAAAAGGTTGATGGTCATTTTCTCTAGTCTCATCATATGAATTTCTATGCTTGTGCTCAGTGGCTGCTGTATTCCTCTGTGCATTCAAGGCCTTATTATGTTAAGTCTGTTTCTTTGCAAGTATAGTAATTCTGTGTCTACTGTAATGACCTTGAATTCTGCCTGTCATTTCTGCAGTCCTATGCTAAAGCAGGCCTGTGTTTAGGGAAGGACATTTTATTGTATCCAATTCTTAGAGAAAACAAGGACTGACCACACATTTATACTCAAAGATGTGTTTTAAATTGTCCTGAAACCTTTACTGTTTTCTGCTCACCGTGAAATGACTTCCATCCTACCAATTGGATCTTGTCCCAGTGTTACCCCTTTCCCCACCTACACCCCCCCCAAACAAATCCTCCTAAATATTTTGTTCCTCCTTCTCTCTCTCTCTCTCTCTCTCTCTCTCTCGCTCACTCGCTCGCTCGCTCTCGCTCTCGCTCTCACACCATGCATTACCTGCCTAGACTTTAACTTTTCACTCACCTTCATCTTTTATTACTTGACAGCGAATTTCCATATTCTCTTAATTTGATTGTTGTGCTATCTGTTGTCAACCAGAGGAGGATGGGTCCCCAAGTTTTCTTCCTCTCGATTTGAGAGTTTTTCTTTGCCACTGATGCTCAAAAGAGCCCAGATCTCTGTAAAGCTGCTTTGTGACATTTGTTGTAAAAAAATGCTTTATAAATAAACTTGAAAGGAAACCAAGCATTAAAAATCAATTCAATTTAACAATTGTTCTCATTTTGTCCTATTATTCAATATAATCACTCTATTTTCCTATGTTTATATATATATATATATATATATATATTGCTTATTGACGCTTTGAACATACAACCAAGTTATGATGACAACTTCAAGTACTTTCCTGCTTTAGGGAAGCTAGGGCTGTTTAAGCCTGGATTTGATAAATAGTCTTCTGTATTCTGAAAGCAATGTATGAAGTCTTTAATCCCATATTTTCTACGTATAATATGTGTTTAACATTTGCTGTTCTAGTAGACTAGAGGTTATAGAGTTGGTCTCTTTTTAGTATGCTCGGCCATTTCTAGCCATAAAAATAATTAAACCTGGACTGGTCTCTAATGCTGACAGAGGTTTCTGACTGGATTCTCACAACAGGCTTCTTACTCAGACTAAAAGCCAGAGCATTTGTCACAGTATGTTAATTGACAATTGGTTGCATAACAGTTGCTTCAGGTAACTACACATTAATTCATTTACTAAGGAAGTAAAGGGTGAACACAAATGTACATTTCCCCATGTAAATGAGGAGCCCACAAGGCTGGTAGAGCCGTACAACCCCATGCACGCTTCCCAGATACAGAGTTAGGGAAGCGTTTCCGCTTTCTACGTGACATGGGACAAGAAAGACTAACCAAACTCATAAAAGAAAACAAACATTAGTAAACATGCAATCTGTTTCCCCATTGCAAACAGTACACATGCAAGAAAAAAATTAATAAAAAAAATATATATAAATAAAATCTTACTTGCATACATATCTTAAATCAAAAATAAACTTCTGTTAAAATCTCCATTAGTGATGCATTTTCACAGCTCGCCATGCAGGGAAGGAAGGTGAAGATTGTCCACCGGGGGCGCTGTTACACTCCGCTAGCTCTGTGTGTAAAATCCTTAACATTACATATCACTAAAATGGTGGAGGGAAACATGCTGCAGGATATTGTGTGATAAAAATTGTCCCGAAAGAAAACTGTACTTTTCTCAGATCAGCCACTTTTTCCCCCCTAAAGCATCACTCCATATAAAACTCAGAAGACACGTGTAGCTTCACTGGTGAGTTTGGATAGGAAATATAATGGCTATATCGGAGTTGTCATGACGACCAACGCCTGGTTCCATTCACCACCACTGCAAAGAAATCAGTAAGTTTCTGTACAGTGAAGCACAATTTGACTGCAGTGACCCTCTCTGACCTGTCCAGCTCTCTGAATCAGTGCTCAATCTCAATGTCCTGAACAGCAGATTCTCTATAAGATCTGATGGGTTTGATATTCTCTTACTCCTCACTCTGCTCTTCACTCTGTAACCAGATTTGTTTGAGAGAACCACAAAGGTTTCTGTGAGATTTTAATCTTTTATTTTTTAGAGAGTAGGAGATTTCTGGCTCCTGTAGGGGGCGCTATTAAATCCACACAGCAAAGCATCACAGTGCAGAATGAACACGAATGTGAGATTTTAGCTTTTATGATTCCCTTAAGACTGAATAGACAAATAAATAATTTTCTGCTCCACTAAACCAGCTGACCCCAGCCTGCACTGGTCCTACTGGGAGGTCTGTACTGGTATAGACGCAGAGCTGCTGATAAGGGAAAGTCCGGTCAGCAGTGAGCTCCTGGCACTGATCCAGCAGCATGAGTGGACCTGTGTCAGAATCCTCCTTTATGACATCATCCGTGACGTCACAGCGAGGCTCAGTGCAGTGCGCCATTCTCTCCAGCAGGTCAGGGTCAGTAGGTGTCCTCCTGCTGACCTCCTGCAGGACCTTAAATAGTTCTCCATTCAGAGGAACTTCCAGTCGCTGTTGGAGCCAGTATGAAGTGCGTTAGAGTGGGATAACACTGAAGAACTGAGCAGCGAAACCGATCGGAGGCGTCAACTCTGTGAGTCCAAACCTGTTTCCAGTGGAGTTGAACTCTCCCTCACTCACCTCTCCTCTCATTTCTTCTTCTAGATGTTTACTAGGTAATCTAACGTACCCTGTTAGGATCCAGAATCAGGCCTGTCCATCACTGAAAGAGTCTAATAATGTCATTGATCATCAGAACAGAGAGCAGACATTAACATTAACATTCACCCTAATCTAGTTGATCCCATTTAAAAAGGACAGGTCCTGCTAAAAAAACAAAAACTACATTTTTATGATGTGATCTTTCCTCTGAGCTCCACTTAGTCTGTGTTTCTAAACCAGAACAATCAGAATTCATTTCTACACCAACCTTTCCTTATCCCTTACACTCACACACTGCTTCTGGCTGATTCTAATTACATGGGCGAGACTAAAATGCTGTAGATGTGGCTGAAGACATTGACCCAGGGCATAAAGAAATAAAAGAAGGAAGACAAAGAATAAAGAAGACAAAGGTAAAGGACAAAGAAGACGAAGAAAAATAATAGCAAGAATAAAAAGACTAAGAAAAGAAAAACAAAAGAAAGAAGACACAGACCAAGAAAATAAAAAAGACAAAGAAAACAAATACAAAGAAGAAAGTCAACAAAGACAACAGACAAAGAAGAAAAAGACAAAGAAAAGAATGAAGACAAAAGATAAAAGAAGACTAATAAAAACAACAAATATAAAATACAAAGAAAAAAATAAAGACAAAAAAACAAAGAAGACAACGAAAACACAAAGAAGATGAAGACCAACAAAAGAAAAAGAATAAAAAAGGAAATGAAGAAGACAAAGAAAAGAAAGAAAAAAGAAGAAAGAAAAAGAAGAAAAAGATAAAGAAGACAACGAAAAGAAAAAGCAGGAAAAAAAGGAAAAGAAGACAAAAACAAAGAAGAAAAAGAATAGATTAAGAAGACAAAGAAGATGACAAAAAAGAAAAAGAAAAAAATTAAAACAAATAAGAAGATGACAGAACATAAAAGAAAACAAATATAAAGAAGTCAAAGTTAAAATACAAAGAAAAAAAGATAAAAAAAAGACAAATAAGAAAAAGAAGATAAAGACAGCCAACAAAAAACAAAGAAGACAAGACCAAGGAAAAAAACAAGATTAAGAAAACACAAAGAAGAAAAAGACACAAAAGACAAAGATAAAAGAAAGATAAAAAGACAAATAAAAACAAGACAAAGATAAAAAAACAACGAAGAAAAGAAGAAAAAGACAAAGATTAAAAAGAAGAGGACAAAGAAGACCAAGAAGAAAGACAAAGAAGGAAAAGATAATGAAGAATAAGACAAAAAAGACAAAGATAAAATAAAAAAAACTAAAAGGAGTTGAAGACAAAAAAGAAAAAGACAAAGAAAATAGCAAGAAAAGACAAATAAGAAAAAACTATAACGAAAGATAAAAAAAAGATAAAGAAGACAAATACAAAGAAGAAAGACAAAAGGATAACGAAAAGACAAAGAAGACAACGAAAATACAAAGAAGATGAAGACCAAGAAAAGAAAAGGGAAAAAACAAAGATGAAAAAGACCCAAATGAAGAAAGACAAAGGAGACAAAGATAAAAAACAAAGAAATAAAGACAAAAAAGAACAAGAAAAACAACACAAAGATAAAGTACAAAGAATAAAAAGAACAAAAAAACAAAGAAGAAATACAAAAGAAAGACAAAAACATAAAGACACAGACGAACAAGACAAAGATAAAATACAAAGAAGAAAAAGATAAATAAGAAAAAGAGAAAGAAGACAAAGGAAAGACCAAGAACATTAAGTACAACAAAAGAAAAGGAAGAAAAAGATGAAAAAAATACAAAGATAAAGGAGAAAGAAGATCAAAAAGAAAAAGACAAAGAAGACAAAGTCAAAGAAGAATAGCAAGACAAATAAAATAAATAAATGGAAAGAAGAAGACAAAGCAAAGACAAAGAAGACATAGACAAAGAAAACAGGAACAACACAAAGAAAAGACAAAGACCAAGAAAAGAAAAAGAAGAAAAACAAAGGAAAAGAATAGGACAAAGACAATACAAAGAAGACGAAGACAAAGACAAAGGAGAAAAAGATAAAAACAGATAAAAAGAAAAAGACAAAGAAGACAAAGACAAAGAAGAATAGCAAGAATAAAAAGCCAAAAACAAAGACAAAGAAAAGAAAAACAAAGGAAAGAAGAAGACAAAGCAAAGACAATGAAGACATAGACAAAGAAAAGAGGAAAAACACAAAGAAAAGACAATGAAGACAAAGACCAAGAAAAGAAAAAGAAGAAAAACAAAGGAAAAGAAGACGACAAAGAAAGTACAAAGAAGAAAAATACAAACAAGACAAAGATGAGAAATACAAAGAAAATGAAGACACAGAAGAAAGTCAACGAAGACAAAGATGACAGACAAAGAAGAAAAAGATAAAGACAAAAGATAAAAGACAGATAAAAGCGACAAATATAAAATACAAAGAAAAAAAGACAAAGAAGACAAAAAAGACAAAGAGAAGACAACAAAAAGACAAAAAAGATGAAGACCAAGAAAAAATGGAAATGAAGAAGACAAAGAAAAGACAAAGATGAAGACCAAGAAAAAAAAAGAATAAAAAGGAAACGAAGAAGACAGAATAAAGAAGAAAAAAGAAGAAAGAAAAAGAAAACTAAGACAAAGAAGACAACGAAAAGAAAATGAAGAGAAAGAACACAAAAAGAAAAAAAAGGGAAAAAAGAAAAAGGAAAAAAAGAATAAAAAGACAAAGGAGATGACGAAAGATTCATAGAAAATGAAGACAAAGAAGAAAAAGACCAAGAAGACAAAGATAAACAAAGACAAATATAAAGAAAACAAAGATTAAATAAAAAGAAGAAAAACAAAAAGACAAATAAGAAAAAGAGGACAAAGACAGACAACAAAGAAACACAAAGACCAAAGAAAAAAAAGAAGACTAAAAAAAATAACACAAAAAAGAAAAAGACAAAAAAAGACCAAGAAGAAAGACAAAGAAGAAAGACAAAGAAAAAAGACAAAGAAGAAAAAGATCATGAAGAATAAGACAAAAAAAGACAAAGAGAAAATACATAAAAGAAAAAGAAGACATGGAAGACAAATACCAACAAAAGAAATATAAGAAAAACACAGGAAAAGATGAAGACTAAGAAAAAGACAAAGATAAAAAAAATAAAGAAGAAAAAGACAAAAAAGATAAAGAAGAAAAATACAAAGAAGACAACGATAAAGGAAGACAAATAAAAACAAGACAGATAAAATACTAAGAAGAAAAAGAAAACAAAGAAAAGACAAAGAAGAAAGAAAAAGAAGACAGAGAAAAAAAGAAAAAGAAAAGGCAAAGAACAAAGACAAAGAACAAAGACAAGAAGATAAAGATGACAAAGAAAATACAAAGAAGACAACCAAAATACAAAGAAGACGAAGACCAAAAAAAAAAAAAAAAAAAAAAAAGAGGGGGAAAAAAGACAAAGAAGAAAAAGAACAAAATGAAGACAGACAAAGGAGACAAAAGACAAAAAAACAATCAAGAAAGACAAAAGACAAAGAAATAAAAACAAAGAAATAAAGACAAAAAAGAAAAAGACAAAGAAAAACAAGACAAAGCTAAAATACAAACAAGAAAAAGATGAAAAAAGACAAATAAGAAAAAAAGAAAGAAGACAAAGAAAAGACCAAGGAGATGAAGTACAAGAAAAGAAAAGGAAGAAAAAGACAATAAGGGAAAAGATAATAAAAAGAAAAAGACAAAATATGGCAAAGAAAAACAAGACAAAGCTAAAATACAAAGAAGAAAAAGACTAACAAGAAAAAAATGAATAAATGAATACAAAGGAAGAAGACTAAGAAGAAAAAATACAAAGACAAAGAAAATGATTACAAAGGAAAATAAGAACACAAATGAAAGACAAGGAGACAAAGAAGACAAAGAAAAAAAAAAAGAAAAAAAGAAAAAGGAGAAAAAGCAAACCAAAAAAGAAAGAACGTGATTTTCTCCAGTAAGGGGGGGGGTGAAGTGGCTAAAGCATTGGCCCAGGATAAAAAAAAAAAAGAAAAGAAAAAATGAAAGGGTGGGAGTGTAGTTTCAGTAGCTGCCTGCTGTGAGTCAGGATGGTGAAGGATTGAACAACAGCCGCTAGACGTCCGCTCTTCCTCTTTTTGTCTATATCCTGGACACATAGGCAAACACTTCTTAAACACTTCTTTCCCTACCTAACACCAATTTCCCCTAAACATTGAGCAAAAACTAAACAAAACACCTGAGCTCCCAGTGTATTTACCCCATAACAGAGTTTCCAACCAATTAAAACAAAAAGTGTCATGAGTTTAAAGAGTTTAAATGTTACTGATACAGTAAAGAACCCAAAACTCAAACTAGTGTCTTACTAAGATTACCACCACCCCACAAACATCTCTATCAATGTTCTAGATACACTATGTTAACACTAGGTTACTAGGTACACTAGGTTAATCTGGTGCTTAGAGCCACTTGCTGCTAACCCTTGTGGGAAATCCTGACTCCTGACCTGGACCTTGGAGGCATCACTGTCTCCGTGTTTAGCTTGTTTTTTCACTTTCTATCACTTATTTTTTTTATATGTGTTTAGTCATCAACTGCGTCATATGTTTACAGTCCACAGGTTTATCAAAAGACTAAACAGAAAGCGGAGTAGCAGTTTTACCCAACAACAGCGTTTATTTCAGTTCCCAAATCAACTGCAAGCGGTGAGGTTCTACTTTATTAAGTTTCTAGTTTATTAAGTTTCTACTTTATTAAGTTTCTACTTTATTGAGGCTGTTGCTGGGCTTTTCGAGTGTACGGATTGTGGCATGTTTAGTCTAGACCCTTTTTCCTCCACTAGTGATAATGATGGTGTTTGTTCTAAATGGGAGCTAGTTAGCTCTGTGGTAGAAAAAGTGGAGCAGTTAGAGGTGAGCATCATGGCTTTACTAAAGGATAGAGAGCAAGAGTCACTGGTAGCAGCAATTTATTTTGCACATCAGGGTCCCTAAACAACCAACCACCCTTACAGTGGTCTTCCCCCAATATGCTCTAGAGGGAAAAACAAGAAAAACACCAAACAGTATCTTTTGCAAAAAAAAGAAAAAATATGAAATAAATGTTAAAGCTATAATAAGTATATATGTATATATATATATATATATATATATATATATATATATATATATACACATACACATATACAATATAGAGTATAATCAAAAGAAGCACCAATTTTTAGTAAGCCAAATACAACAGATAAAAAAGCTTTAGATTATTGGTCAAATCACAGTGTAGGAATGCTGAGCATGCTGAATTTCTGGCTGGGAGAAGCAGAGAAGCATCAAGGCCAGATACAGGATAGGGAGGGAAAAGGGGGAACTAACGGTGTCTCTCAGTGTGTGTCTCTCACAGCCGATCCCGACCTTGATGCCGCACTTCCAGTGCCCAGCCAGCAGCTCAACCAGTGGCTCACCCAGCGACTCAGCCAACAGCTCAATCAACAGCCCGGGATGGCGAGGACACAGACGGAGACACACAGGACAGGGAAATACTAAATCCATATTACTCTTTAGCCCAGCAACTCAGTAAAAACCCCACAGCTTTACCACAAATTGAAATTGTAATAAATGGGAAGAAATTAAAGTTTTTGGTAGATAGTGGGACAGCCCACGCAGTAATACAAAAAGAACAGATTGTGTGTCCACTTCAACCTGACAAAACTGTAACTATTATAGGTGTAGGGGGTAATACGAACAGAAAAGGTGTCCACTCCCCTCCAATGCAAAGTAGAAACTTATGAGTTTGAACATTGTTTCATTGTTTCACCTGTCTGTCCAGTCAACCTCATGGCACGAGATTTAATGTGCAAATTGAGTTGCACACTCCAGAGCACCCCAAAGGTGCTCTCCATTTCTTTCGGGGAACCACAGATGGTTCAGTATGACCCAGGTGTTCTGGGGTATGCTTATGAGTGGCAGTGTCTGGACAGTGCAAGAGACACAATAAAACACTTCCTTAGAGAAGTGAGTAACACAGTCACGACCCATCTACCTTGGGAGAACGTGGATGATTTACATTGTACAGCTTGTGTCAGACGGGCCTGATTCTGATTATGAGGCTGAATTTTTTTAAGGTAGACAGAGAGATGATGAGCACTTCCACACTCGTATGGAGTGATCAGTGGGAGAAGGTGGAGTTTTCTTTAGTTTTCTTTAGCCCCACTGCTCATGCAGGGAAAACACAGCATGCATACAGGCTGTTAGCGAGCCGAACAGTGGAGCTGTTCACACAGAATAAGTCATTCATGGGTGCTGCGCTCACCCCAACTGAGGAGGAGGAGCTATCAGCACTGCCTCCCACCCTCTGGGTTCAGGGAAAACATGATGTGGGACTGATTCAGAATTGTGAACCAATTCGTATTATGCCAAAATCAGACTACAGACCTAAACAGCATCAGTATCCTTTGAAAAAGTAGCGTATGCTGTGGTCTCAGCAACAGAGGTGCTACAAACACAGCCTTTACCCTCATCATACTCAGCACAAGCAGCAGAGCTTTTAACCTTAACCGAAGCATGCAAAATAGCTGCAGGCAAAACAGTAAAACTCCAAAACAGTGGACTGACTCCAGATACGCTTGGGGAGTGTCACATGATTTTGGAATGATATGGAAACACAGAAACTTCCTAACTAGCTCAGGAAGCAAAATCAAACACCATTCATTAGTCGGTGACCTCCTAGAAGCCATTTTGTTACCAGCTGCAATTGCAATAATAAAATGCGCTGCTGATTCAGCAGCCCAGGATCCTGTCAGTAGAGGCTAATTGAAATTGCTCATGGGCGGAGCCACTTGCTGGCCACCCCCCCTCCCCCCCAGCAACTGGACCATTTCAGCAGTGGCAAATTTATTTTGTAGAACTTACTCCGGCTGAAGGGGAAAATACTTGCTGGTTTGTGTATGCATGTTCAGTATGTGGTCTGAGGCTTTTCCAACAGGAAAACAGGATGGAGCAGCAGTCACAAAGGCATTCCTGAGAGAAATCATTCCAAGATGGGGGCTGCCAAGCTGAGTTTCAAGTGACAACGGGACTCGTTTGTGCATACAGGTGAAAGCAGTGTTACCAGGGTCAGCAGAGAGTCCACTGCACGACTTCCAGCCAGGAGACTGGATTCTCGTGAAGGACCTGCGGAGAAGGAGGTGAAACCTACCAAGGTGGACGGACCGCATCACATGCTGATGGTCACCCACACAGCTGTAAAGATTAAAGGACGAGCGACGTGGGTACATCACACGCATTGCAAGAGGGCACCACCGGTGGAGGACAGCGAAACACAGCATACCCCGTCTTAGGTCAGACCGGCAATGCCGGCCACTATGGGCACTCGGGGACTGTCAAGAACACTGGGGTGGGGCGTGACTGTGTTTCTGCTCATCTACTGCTCCGGAACTACAACAGCATGGACATATGCGACTGTCGCAGTCCAATGGGAGACTGAGGGACCTGCCTCTGGCATTGGACTTGCCAAAGTAGGACACAAACCTCTAAGTTATACATCCAGTGTAGCAAGACTACCTGTGGAAACGTGCTTTTGATAATCCTCTGTGTCAAATGATAACAGTGCACGTGGAGGAATCACAGGTGCTAAGTTGTCGCATCATAAAGGGTCTATGGACAGCTTCCCAAGAACTGGACAGGGTACTGCTATGAGAGAGCCGTCCTGCCCAGATCCATGGTTCTTAGTCTTCAAGTCGCGGGACAGCCTCAGGGGTCACATACAAGAGCAAAATATCACTTCAAGGGTCTCACTATGGCCAGTACCGCCTGATGGAACTATTCACTGCCCTTGGGCACACTATCGGGTGGTCACTTCTTCCTGGAATAGGGACAGCAGCAACTCTGATGAAACTTAATGGATTGGCTTATGAACTTATGGTAACAGTAAATGACACTGCTGGGGTTATAGGGGCAATGAAGCAAGAACAGCAGGCCATACGAGCAGCAGTATTACAGCATCGCATGATTACATCACTGATTACATGCATCACATGCGTAAGGCAGTCACTCCCCCAGATACTATGCTAGGGGGATGGTGGGACTGGTTGTCAGCATTGTCAGGTCATGAAATGCTTCGATTAAGGTCATTAATAGCTCCAGTTGTAATGATACTGATGATTGATCCTAGTTCCATGTTTTTTCTCCCTGGTGGGACGCTGTGTCTCAAAATCCATAAGTATCAAAATCTCAAGTACAAGGTGCAGCCCTTTTCTTAGCAACGTCCAAATCGGAGGATGATGGCCAATTTGAAGGCCTTAAAGAAATGTTTCATAATCAAGTTTAAATGATTTATTAAGAATAAAAGGGGGAAGTGTTATGGAAAATTATATTATAACCACATTATAATTGTATGTTGATTCATTATAGACTCATTAAATCTTGTATCCACTTAATATTTCGTATGCGTAAATGGTGTTCTGTTCTATATGATCTACTGCACAGTTGTACGGTACATTCTGATGCTATGTCTGGTACCAGCCGAGGCCAGATAAGGAACACATGGATAAGCATTAGCTGAAACAGAGCAGTTACTTACGTTGTTCCCCAACTCACCCTCACACTCAGGGTCACAGTGTCTTAAATCTATCAACAATTATTCCTATAAGTTTGTATGTTGAATACCATTGAGGCAATCTGTATCGTGGTCACAAGCTGCGTGCAGATTCAATAAACTCTTGCTACTCAATGCATATTCTTGTTTGCCTTATCGCTTTTTGACAGAATTCCACGACAGAACTTACAGAAGAACTGACCTGAAATTCACCTAGTGATATTCCAGGATTTTATGCCCGTCTAAAACCAGATGGCTTTTGTCCAAATCTGTGACTTCCTTCTTTTATTCTTCTTTCTTTACTTTCTTTATTTACTTTACTTTTCTATTCTTATTTCTCTTTAACCCTTAGTTATTTATGTTTATTTATTCCTAACTCTTTTATATCTTTCCAATTTTTTGTCCTAATCTGACTATTTCTCAAAGCCAACTTTCACACAGTGACTAATATACACATGTCTTACCATTAAGAAGATAAATGCCCAATCTCGCGTGGTGTTATTTAGCTCACCTCACCTTTACTAATTAGACTATTCTACACTTTATTTAACTGTCCTTTACTCTTTTTCTTATGTTCTCTATTTCCTCTGTTGCACTGCAGTCTTGGTCTCGATGCAATGAGGAGATTTGTTTTTTATTTAAGCTTCTGCCCAAAGCTTATATACAGGCTTCTCTGTTCTCTCTGGCCCCTGCTTCTGACACTGTAATTCTTATATCCAACATGAGTTAACTCCCCAGCACATCTCGTTCTCAAGGGAAGAAACACTCATTGTTTCCTTTGGGCCCCTTAGAACCTTAAGGTCAGAAAACAACTCCATACATGGTTATCTTTACATCTCAGACAAAGTATTTAGTCAGTCGCCAATTGTGCAAGTTCTCCCACTTAAAAAGATGAGAGAGGCCTGTAATTGACATCATAGGTAGACCTCAACTATGAGAGACAAAATGAGAAAAAAAATTCTGAAAATCACATTGTCTGATTTCTAAATTATTTTATAATTATCATTATTTTATTTGCAAATAATGGTGGAAAATAAGTATTTGGTCAATAACAAAAGTTCATCTCGATACTTTAATCTGTTGTATATCCTTTTTTGGCAATGACAGAGGTCAACAGTTTTTTTTTAGTCTTCACAAGGTTGGCACACACCGTTGCTGGTATGTTGTGTATGAGTCCCTGGCGGCGTAGTGTGTTACTGACGGTAGCCTTTGTAACGTCCCCCCCGTGTGGTTCTGGGATTTTTGCTCACCGTTCTTGTGATCATTTTGACCCCACGGGCTGAGATCTTGCGTGGAGCCCCTGATCGAGGGAGATTAGCAGTGGTCTTGTAGGTCTCCCATTTTCTGATTATTGCTCCCACAGTAGATTTCTTCACATCAAGCTGCTTGCCTATTGCAGATTCAGTCTTCCCAGCCTGGTGCAGGTCTACAATTTTGTTTCTGGTGTCCTTCAACAGCTCTTTGGTCTTCACCATAGTGGAGTTTGGAGTGTGACTGTTTGAGGTTGTGGGCAGGTGTCTTTTATACTGTTAACGAGTTCAAACAGGTGCCATTAATACAGGTAACAAGTGGAGGACAGAGAAGCCTCTTAAAGAAGTTGTTACAGGTCTGTGACAGCCAGAACTCTTGCTTGTTTGTAGGTGACCAAATACTTATTTTCCACCATTATTTGCAAATAAATTCTTTAAAAATCAGACAATGTGATTTTCAGAATTTTTTTTCTCATTTTGTCTCTCATAGTTGAGGTCTACCTATGATGTCAATTACAGGCCTCTCTCATTTTTTTAAGTGGGAGAACTTGCACAATTGGTGACTGACTAAATACTCCCCCCACTCCCCACCCCCACTGTATGGATATTTGCTCTCACATTTCCCTCCTTTGATTATTTTATTTGATTTTTTTCTTCAATCATATTCAGAATCACATTTATTTTTCATTTAGCCACTTCGGAAGGGGTAAAAGGAATCCGCGTTGTTGTCACCATCATCTGCCAGGAGCTCCATGTGCCCATTGCGATGAAGCCGGGCCATCGAAAGGGAAAACATTCTACTAAAACAACGTACCATTATAGCAGAGAGCAGAGAGGGTAGAATCATGCCTAATAAAAGAGCCACTGCCAAGATAGGCATAAGTACTGTCATGAGCCGGGATCCCCATGGCCCCAGCCAGTCAATTAGCCATTCCAGCAAACCAAATGGATTGCCTGTCTCATGTGGGAAATATAACTGGTAACATTAGCACTCATATCAGGGATCATAAAACAACATGAAGCGTTAACCACGCGATATACGCCACCTTCCTTTGTCAATATAAGGTCCAGGGCCATTCGGTTTTGTATGATTGATTTGAGTATAGCCAGCATTTCTGTATTCAAGGCATGTAATGCTACTGATTTGTCATTTATTAGGGTCAAAAGTTGATAAGCCAATCCGTTAATTTTGTTCAGCGCTACCGTGGTACCCTCTCCCAGAAACAGAGACCACCCTACGTTGGATGCAGGGGTGGTCCATGGATCCCAAAGAGTGTAACCATCATTATGTCGTAGGATACCTGTGTTGCAGTGTTTTCTGAGCAGTTGTGTAGCGTGCTTTTGGCCTGCAAATTCTGGGGGTGGTATAAACTGGATTTTGGCATTAGGAGGCCTAGGAAACATCCCTTCCAGTTGCCTTTATTGGGTAATTTAGTCTCCACACACCCACATTGCAGCCCCTCCAGAGACCAACGATGATGCATTACAGCTAAATTCGAAGTCACTATTGCTACATTTAGTGCCATTGCTTCTAAGCATGGTGTAGTTAGTGTATTTAGAGCAACCTCTCGGCTTTCTTGATCTTCTGTATGAACAGAGGCAATGACTACCACTGTGTCTGGATACTTGGACTTGGGCAGCACATCCAACGGTAAGCTAAGATGTTGTACATCTGCCAATGTTAATGGCAGGACTGTCCACGGAATGTGTTGACATATTATACAACTTCGGTTAGGGCTCATGTGTTTGCTGTGTACTATTGCCGACGCACACACTAAGTTATGATTGCACTTAGCTAGTTATAATAGCTTAGCTATTTCTTGATTGTCTGTAGCATTCTCTAGGATGTCATCTAATTCATTTTGTAGTTCTTCAACTAAAGCTTTACTCACCCTTTGTAGTATTGATGGCTCGGCAGGTGCCTGTACCTGCACCTGCATTACTATTGTTACAGTGCTACAGTAATCTCACCCTGTGCGGTCAACACAACACCAATACTTTCCAGACTGCACATATGACCTCCACTCCTTCTCTAGCTCCATGCCTGAAGGTATTGAGGCTATTACGAGGTGTCTCAGCTACTCTGACCTGATTATATAAATCTGTGGATCCAATTACATGTGAGCAATCGTTACACGGGTCTCTGCACAGATATTTGTTATATCCTGCATAACAGTACACTGATGCTTGTGCTTTTTTTGGCCTGCAGGTGAAGAAGTGATTGGTCTGGTCACAGGGTTGACCAGTATCTCATCATTAGGTGCTGTCAGCCAATAGTGGTGCCAGTGCTGGGTGTATAAAACCCTATACTCCCACCTAGGGAGGTGACTATGAGCAGTAGACACCACTTCATAGCTTCTCTTCCCCTCAGTGGGTTTCTTCACAGCCTGTGCTCAGAGTGCGGGATATACCCTTTCAGCACTCGTCCCACAGTTCCGACCCTTACTGAGTTTCGGAAGAGTCAGGGAGTGGTGGTGCTCTTTTACAGTGTGAGTGATGTACCCACGTTGCTCTCCCTTCTATCTTCATTGCTTTAGCAGTGGCCCCGTCACCGGTTCTGGAAGTGCCGCCTTCACCTGTTTAGACAGACTGGAGAGAGAATTGTGTAATGCCACACAGTATCTTATCATATTATGATCCATTGTTGCTCCGTCCAATGCTGTCATCTCAGGGCTTGTACCTACATGGGGAGGTCTGCCAAACACAATCTCAAATGCACTCCCACCCACCTTAGGTCTTCCACACGTCCTCATTTGCCACAATACCAGCAGGAGGACTTTTGTCTAACTTAATCCTGTGTGCTGGCTGGCTTTGGCTAGTCCTGATTTCAGTTTTCCATTTGGGAGGCAGGTACATCGTCTTGTTTTACGCAGCCACCTGCTGCCCAGGTTTTCTTCTTCTGGGCTGTTGCTGAGGTTTGTATGTCTTTGACATTTATTGTCAGGTTTCATATAGCGACTTGCTTGCTGACAGTTTTGCTGCTGCATATGCTCTTTCATTGCTACTGTTCACTTTGTGTGTGCCTCGCATTTGCAAACAGCAACTGCTTTGAGTAAAAGTATTGCTTGCAACAGTGAGCTGCTGAGCTTGTTAGGGAATTCTTGTGCTTCCATATGGCCCCATACTCATGGAGCAACCCCCTATCTACTATCGGTTTTGTCTTTCCCTTTTTCACATGCCTTAATCAGCGCCACCAGCTCGACAGCTTGTGCTGAATACAAGGGCGGGAGCAACCCGCTGGCCACTGTCTCTGTATCCGTAACCACTGCCCACCCACCCCATACTCCTCTCTGGAGGCCGACCCTGGGGTTAGCTGCAAAGGTCTCAAACTGTCCTTGTTTGTAGGGGACTCACATCCATGACACAATCTGGTAAATGTGTATGGTTTCCTATCAAACGAGAATGCAAACCTGAACTGAACTGAATCTTGTTTTCTACAGTTTGTGCTTCACAATACATAATATTAACCATATAATTTCTTTTTCTGATTCTAAGAGTGTATTATTAAAAATAAGGCAACAGTTTACAAATCATTTGAAATGTAAGGTTGATCTCTTTTAGTTTTATCCCAAACCTGTTTAGATCTATAACATTCAAGAAGAAAATGCTCTTAAGTTTTATTATTACAATTGGGCATTGAACACTGTTGTCTTTACATAGCAGCTCCATTTTACCACTGTTCTTATTGGAATCCACCTTACTGAGATTAACCATGCTGTGTCTCATAACTTTTAACAATATTTTACTTGTGTGATAACTAATTGATATTCATTTATATATTGCTACATTGCATATATATCTTTATTAGAATCAAAAGCCCAGTTAATATTAAGTCATTCATATTTATTTGTTAAGTCTGAATATATTATTTTATAATACAGTATTTTAGATCTAGCTCTTCCTCTTTTTTTCTCTTTCAAATTGCTAATATTTCCTACCCACTCTGCTTGTCTATTTAATCAGTTTGCTATAATTTTAAAAACTACTATTTTGGGTTTCAGACCAAAGTCTATTGCCCCTAAACCACCCTGTTCTTTACTTTTAAAAACTAGTTCTCTCTTTGTCACCTCCCGTGTGGTACCCCAAATTAAATTGCAACAAATTCTATTACATTTTTTACTCCAAACATCTGTAGGTGGAAATATACAAGACAAAAATAGAATTTTATACAATATATAGATTTTAATAATTCTGATTTTTGCCTTATAACTCAAATTATGATGAATAAATTGGCTAATTTCTTCTCGTATTTCTAATTCCTTTTCTTTCCAGTTTCCATCAACACAACCAGTATTATCTCATTTTATTCCTAAAATCTTTATTTGATTCTTTTCAGGTATATTAACTGGGAATTTATATCTAGTTTCACCAATCTACAAGCACTCTGATTTAGACATGTTTAACATGGCGCCTGACGCTTGCTCATACTGTCTAAAATGTTGATAAATAGTTTAAAATTCTTTCCTTGTTTTAATGATAACTGTGATGTCATCTGCATACGCAGAGATAATGAACTTTTTCCCATTAACTTTAACACCATTCAGCGTGTCACCCTTTTTGATTTTTTTAATTAAGGGGCTTATAGCTAAAACATATAAGGCAGCACTAAGTGAGCAGCCTTGTTAAACTTCTCTCATCAGTTCATTTAAATTTCCTATACAAACATTTAATCATGTCAAAACTCCCTCGAAAACTGTATGTTTTAAGAACTGCAAAAATATAATCTTTGGAAATTGAATCTAATGCCTTTTTTTGATCTAGGGCAACAATATAAAATTTTCTTTATTCCTGATTATATAGTATCTCCCTTAGTGAACACAAATTATCCCACATATATCAACCTTTTACAGCACATGTTTGTTCTTTTACAATAATTAAATCTAGCACATATTCTAATCTATTTATATTAATCTTAGCAAGGATTCATTATGGTCAGATGCCTGTAATTATCAATGTTTGATTTATCACCTTTTTTGTGTGTAAGTGTTAATACTCCTTCGTAGAAGGAATCATGCATACACCCGTCTGAATCTCTTCATCATATACCCGTGTTAATATTGGAGACATTTCTTTAATAAAGTTCAAATGAAAATTTAAATTTCATCTTCAAGGGTCAAAGGTTTCAGTGTTTGGCGTGTGAATGTCTAAAAAGTTTTTTTGTCAAATCATCAATAGTTCTTTATACATTTCTTCACATAAATGTTTTCTTTATTTCATCAGTTTATCATTTCATTTCCTAATTTAATAGAATGTATTTGTGATTTACTTTTTCTTTGAATATATAGACATTATTTTATCTGGGTTAAAATCTTCAAGTGAACTTAATCCTGCTAAAACTTGAATTTTTTTTAGATTTTCACAATTAATTTCATCTATCTTATCCTGTCTATCAGATAATAGCTTTTCCTCATACTCAGATCTATCTTTTTTATGTTTTAGAGTAATATATTTCTTTATTAAGGAGCTATACTTTTCTTTTTTTTCTTTATTAATTAGTCTGCTTTGAAACTTTGAAAATTGTCTTATTCTGTTAAAACAATTCCAAATATTCTTGTTCAGGTAGATAGCATTTAAGATTTAATTGATTTAATTCTATTAAATTCTTCTTTTAAATCTGAGGTTTTTTTGAATAGTTTAATATATTTCTATTCCTATATTCCTATTTCTTTCTCCTTTATTAAACTTAATAGTAGTCAATACTGTTAGGTGATCTGATTCAACTAAAAGTTTAGTCATGTAGGATAAGACAGTAAACTTCTCAGAAGTATATATTCTATCAATATGTGATTTAAAAACTCTATCAAATCTTGTAAATCCAATTTTTTGAGGAAAAAGAACTTTGTACTTCGAAACATATAATTTACTTTATTATCTTTCATAATTTGTTCTCCTCAGTTGCGCTTTCATGCGTTTCCTCTTCCCTGCTGTGAGATGAGTAGTCGTCCACTCGTGTCATCCTTCGACTCCTCTGAGTCACTATCGTTACTGCTGGACACAGTCTTTCCAGATGCTCGTAAGGTTCTGTGTGGGTCATTTTTTCCATTCTGTGATTTTATGATATCCTTGTTTTTGTTAGACAGAGCTGGTTTGACATAATTGAACTTTACCAACTACCACCTGTCCGCTAGACCCTGTTCCATCCACTCTGTTCCAAACAATTGCTCCAAACCTCCTTCCTTTCATCTCCTTTATCATAAACAGCTCTTTGTTGTCAGGTCATGTACCACCCGCCTTCAAGTCTGCCAGAGTTGTTCCTATCCTAAAGAAACCAACTCTGGACAGCTTGGACATCTGCAACTACAGACCCATTTCTCTTCTCTCTTTTCTCTCAAAGATTCTCAGACGTTCCGTCTACAATCTAAACAATCTACAGGACCCTAACCAGTCTGGCTTCAGAGCAGCACACTACTGAAACTGCTCTCATTGCAGTTACAGAGAAGCTCCATGCAGATAAAGCTGCCAAACTGTCATCGGTTCTGATTCTCCTCGACCTCTCCGCAGCTTTTGGAAATAAAGTTTGTGAGTGATAAATGTATTGTTGGACAATTTAAGATGTCTGTTCAGTGAAATAAAATTGAACATTTTTGTTGATGATGCCTGGTATGAAAGTATAACATGTTCAAAGGAGATATAACCTGAGTATTGATAGCTAATGTTTTTGTGCTGTTAAAAGGGCCTGGTGGGTCCATAAGTTATTAAATTACTTGTCTGTTTCTTTCTCATCCAACTTGGGTGTGTGAGAGTTGAGGAGAAAGGAGGGGCTGCAGAGAAGGCAGCTGTCCAGTGCATCACACAGATTGAGGCTGACGGCAGCGGGGGCTGCTGCTGACTTCACTTTTGATCAGGCCAGTATGGTTTCACCATCTACCTGCATTCTATATATAGTCAGTATTGTTGATACACATTTAGTTTGCTTTCATTTAAATGCTATTATAAGCATATTTCTGAAGTCATTAGTGTTGTCTAAATGCTGTAGTTATATAAGAGAGAGGCTTGGCAACAGACTGAACAGTTAATGTGTTGGAAAGTAATGACCTGGTGAAAACTCTGTTGAGAGTTGTATATGCAAGTTTCAATGGTCTATTCCAATTTGAGCTGTGTGATTCATTATTGAGACTGTTTGAGGATTTGAAGTCAAGGATTTGGTCAATATAGGTAAATGAAGTTTTGTGCATTGCTATCACCTCAATAAGTATTTTGATTCCTCTGAAGTTGACAAATTAATTTAATTTTTACTGGTTATGGTAAAATAGTGACTTGAAGAAAGAAAAAAAACAGGGAAATAATCTAAATAGCTTTAAGTAGTTTTAGTTTTAGTAATTTTTTTTTAATTTACTGTAAGGGAATAAAAGAGAGTCATTGTAATGTCAAAAAAGGAAGCTAAAAGTTGAAAAGTAATTATTCCTGTCGATTTAGTTACAGACAATGCAAAAATATCAGAGAAATGGCATAAACTCTGGCCTGACATTGATCGACTATAGCCAATAGAGGGGACCCTTAACCCAGATGTAAATAAAACGATGCAGGTACTTATAGGAGGATGTTTTTGTCTACTTATAAGGCAGATCAAAAGAAAGGAGAAAAACATAAAGAAAAGAGACGAACAGAACATGGCATTTTCCAGTTGTTTAAAAATGAGGGACAGAAACTAATAAAAGCTGCAAAGTATAAGAAGAGATTAGAGAAGGGGAATGTAGAAGGAATTTAACAGAAATGGATAAATGAATGGCAGAAATTAATGTACCTTTCTCACACACTGACTCAGAAAAGAGACCCCCACCTTATGACACCTTTGGTATTAGAGCCCAAATGAAAACTTTGACCTACCAATGGTTTCTTTAATCTGAGAAGGTCAGTGTTGGACAAATGTGTTTCCTGGAGAAATTCTATGTCCGCTTTTAGCCCTTTAAGATGGTTACAAATTCTTGCTCACTTTACTGGACCATTTAGTCATTTAGAGTATAGAGATATACCTTTCAGCGCAAGTCCTACTTTGTATCCATGTTTTTTATACCAGTAAAGGTACTATAATGTATCCTAAGAGGCTAAAATGTAGCTTTAAACTATGGCACAGCTGTGTTTAGAGATACAGTTGTGCTCAAAAGTTTACATACCCCAGCACAAGTTTTGCTTTTTTCAGAGAATATGAATGTTAACACAAACTTTTCTTTCACTTATGATTAGTGTTTGGGTGAAACCATTTATTGTCAAATGACTGTTTTCTCTTTTTAAATCATAATGACAACCAAAAACATCCAAATGACCCTGATCAAAAGTTTACATACCCCAGTTCTTAATACTGTGTATTGCCCCCTCTAACATCAGTGACTGCTTGAAGTCTTTTGTGGTAGTTGTGGCTCTTTATTTTCTCAGATGGGAAAGCTGCCCATTCTTCCTCCAGTTTCTGTAAATTAATATTTTTTGTATCCCTTTCCTGTTTTCTACAGTTCAACTACCTTTGCCTTTAGATCCGTTGACAATTCTTTTGCTTTCCCCATGATGGATGAAAGATGCAAGAGTCTGTCTGGAGCCCAGAAACTCACTCAGCTTTTATGCACAAACACTGATTACAAGCAAACCGGTCACAGGTGAGGATGTTACCTTTAGTAGTCATTCAAACCCATTTGTGTCAACTTCTGCATGTTATCAGGCCAAAATCACCAGGGTATGTGAACTCTTGATCAGGGTCATTTGGATGTTTTTGTCATCATTATTTAAAAAGAGAAAACAGTCGTTTGACAATAAATGGCTTCACCCAGGCCAATAAAATTAAGACCAAGAAAGCAAAAATTCTGCCAGGGTATGTAAATCCATGTTAACAGAAGGCTTATGGAGGTGAGATTAAATGGTTAAAAATAGATTCCATGTCATTAAAATGTGGCATTAACAACAAAAAAAAGAATAAAATAAAACAAAAGGAATGGAATCACCTCAGTATGCAGACCATTACACAAACACTATCAAGGGGATAGTTAACATAATTTACTGTAATATTAGATACACACTGAAGCACCTTTTCTCGATACTGTACACCTGTACAAACTGTAGAGCATCACTGAATTTAAGAGTCTTCTGTAGGTCTGCTGGTGGAGATGAAAATGGTGTGCTTGCACTTTTGCTGAGCATCTAGGAGTCCTTTAGAGGAAATCTCCCAGCACTGTTTCAGCTAAAGCGGTGACAAATGTTCACCATCAAAGGATGAGTCCAGTGACTCTGTTCATCTAACAAAATCAGATGTATCCTATGTGTAAACAATTAGGCAATCCTGGGGGGAGTTTCACACAGCAGGATTTCTCCGTTTAGTAAGGTGGTTCCGTTCCTAAACAGCATCTGCTATATATATAAATATATAATAACTTTATAATATATATATATAAGCAAAATCTAACAAACAAACACAGAAATGAATGTATTGAATTGCTAGTTATTTGTCAGTAAAATAAGAAACAATTGTGCAGGACCTTGGCACCGCATTCATGTTACAATTACAAAGTATTTATAGGAGACAGTCCCACCCGAGCTGCCCCACCCTTCTCGCTTTGTGGATATGATGTCATTACCCCTCCTCGTTGCTCTTGGTTGTCCTTCATTACAGACACAAGCCTTCAAGCGTGCAGTTTGATTTCACTGATTTGATTTTGAGTTCAAATCTAAAATACGAAATATAACCGTGACAAAGAAACTCGGGCAAAGCAAAGACGCTCACCTGAGGCTGGAGAGAATCCGGGAGCTAGGCTAGCATTCAAGTTTGATTGCTTTATAACGTGCATTCACTGTATTAGTTGATATTTTCACATCAAATTGCTTACATTGCAGGTTTTGAAAAACTCAGGCCAGCTCAAGTATACAGGAATTGCATGTCTGACATTGTCTTCCTTGACAAATTTAAATAAATATTTTATTAATATTATTATTAAAAAACTTCATTAGGCACAAGTCTATTCTACCAACACAATTTCTATAAATCAAATCATTTATCCCTCCAGTTTAATTTTTCAGTGCAGTGATTCAGCTTGATACTGATACAGGAACTTCTAACGTCTGTTTTAAGATGCTTATATTTTTTAAGCATCCATAGATGTCAGAGCCAAGTTAGGGACCATTCAATAAGACAGTGATGACACTTCACTGCAGGCTAGGCCTTCCCAACAATGATACATGCACAAACATTTTAATCTACTGCATCAACTAAATATTAGCCTCAATTTAACTCTGCACCTTTGTTTGAATTTTCAACTTTTGCTTGGTTTTTGTGCTGCAATCCTCTGAAATGTCTGCACAAACGTGATCAATATTGTGCTGATGGCAAACTAAATCTCATACTTGGCTACTGTAAGTCCCAAGCATCTCTCAAAGCGCCACTGCTGTCTTGCCTGCCTGCAACGCCTTCTGCCTGAACAAGACGATCAGTGGTGATAAGGGTTGCAAAATTCCAGGAATTTTCTAAGTTGGGAAATTTACCATTTTGGTAAATAATATCCTAAAGCATAATCTTGGATAAAATAATTAGATATGATACCAAAACAGCTGAATAGCAAAGCTGCTCCTCAACGTCAGGCACATGGCACATTACACACTGACGGGCTACTGAGACCACCCCCCCTGCATTCACTGTTCACTCCTCCATCACATGTACAGCATATGTTCAGATGATTTCTAGAAACCTGACACTCGCCATGACTGAAAGCACACATTTGGACCAAAGGACTACATAAAGTCAGGTAGGTTTTAACGAGTTTCATATTTTTATTGATAGTCATAGCACTGAAACATTTAAAGCAACTATTAAATGAAGGTGTAATCTCACAGCCGCTCGCTATCTGGTAAATCAGAGAAGCCTAATGAGCAATTTCATTTCAGACTAGTTTACAAAGGCTAGTATAGGCTAGCTACATATATCTGTTGCCTTAACAGGTTTCAGCTACGAAGAATGAATACTTTATTAATTAATAAATGTTTTGAAGACTATTAGAACTCCTTTTTTTTGATTGGACATTCTGCAAAAAAAAAACAACACTCATACTATTCGACCTGTTCCTCAGTCCCACTGCCCATCTGGTAAACCAGAAGCTATATACCACTTGCCTCAGAGTAATGTTGCATTACCATGTTCATACTGAAGAATAACCTTTACATTTAAACAGTAAAATTATTCAGATTATGCTATTGTTTACTGTCTCCTACTAGGTTCAATGGAATGAACTGAAATCACTGTGTCTCCATTAGCCCTAAATCAGTTCAGCACCCTTGTGCCAGCGCGCTGTAAGCCTTGCGGAGATGACAGCCTTCAAAGGCATTTTGAGGACCTGCAGAGGCACAGTGGGCTACCTCCACCAGTCAACTGGACCATGGCTGTGGAAACTTACATCACATCGAAAAGTCTGTCTGGGCTTTTTAATGTACAGAGTCGAACAGTAACTTTGTTCACTTCTTAAAATACAAATTTAATTTTAGATATTGAGGATTAAAATACTTTCAAAATATCACATTGCAATTTTCACCAACATAAAATCACTATTGATTTTATGTGTTAAAAAAAAAATACAACCAGGTATATGAAACTATTATCTGCAAAGGGCCAGTATGGCTGCAGGTTTTCTTTCCAAATAAGAAGAGCACACCTGATTCCACTTGCTTAATCAGTCTCGGTCTTTGTTGCAACAAAAGCCTGCAGCCACACTGGCCCTTCGCAGATACTTTTGGACACCTCTGTTATACACAGTCCTATCAGAATATTAGGACCACCTACCTGGTAGTAGCAATAAGCACCCATTTTATCAACTTCATATAGGAGCGATTGGTAGTTCCTTAATTAGACTGCAGTCCATCTGTTTTTGTGCATAGTCTTAACCCCCTTTCACCAGAGTATGGTTAACAGAGTATGCATAGAAACAGATGGACTGCAGTTTATTTACAGAACTACCAATTGCTCCTATATGGCAAAAGGAGCTGATAAACTGGGTGGTTATTGCTACTATTAGGCAGGTCATAATATTCTGATAGGGCTGTGTATAAAATGAAAATGCACACATCCGAGTGCTGAATTTAACCCAAAAATACAGATCATACATCACAAAAAAAGTCTACACTCACTACAATCAGGCTACAGCTAACATGGTAACAAGTCCTAACAGAGCTTGGTTTTAGGGAAGGCCAAACCCAGGTGAATTCTGTATTCTATAGTAGCTTGAAATTCCTTGTAGCAATGCAAGATTGGGATTTTACTTGCCAAAGGAAAGCGCGGGCTCCACTCAAATGTTAGCTGTGGCTTTATTGCTGCGAGGGGAATTAGTTTAGCCTGGTTCCAAATATCAGCACATCCTAAAGAGAAGGCCCAGTGCTTGTTTCTAAAAAAAAAAACAAAAAAAAACTACAGTTTGAATCATTTGTATTTTTCTACATTTTCCATTAAGAAACTCCACACATATATAGAACTATATCCCTACTACATTTGTGAAAGTGTTTACATCATATATAGACAGTATCTTTGAATTCTCTTTTTAAGATGGGTGTCATGCAGAGTGTGGGTCCTCACTGGTAGTAAATGAGGCACATCTGATACGTTTTAGTATCAATAGATAGCCTATTCACTGTTAATTCAAGTAAAGAACAAAAACCTACCATACACAGCCCTTCAAAGACTCGAATTAAGGGCCCCTGACACAGTCTGTTACAAATGAGAACCTGTTTATATTTAACGATCTACACTAAATACCTTCTACATATAACAGCTAATCTCTCCAGTATCCAAATACTCTTGTCTCCTTGTGTTGCTTGGTGCTTTAAATATGTCTTCTACAACATCTGCTGACAGATGTGTAGAGAAAGCATCAAGAACAGCATTCAGAAGGTCAGGTCTCTGCTGGGCTGAGATCCCCAAGATGCTGCTTAATTTTCAGTGAGGGCTACAGCAGCTGTGTGCAGGAGGCTGCCAGCTTCCAGCCTGAGTGTGGAGTGCAGACCTTGCCCCGGAGAAGACTGCTGAGCCACTTGCTCACCATGCAGCCTTCCATGGAGATATGCAGCTCAGCCCTCCAGCCTGCTACATTAGCAGCAATGATGAATCTCAAGCCGCCACTGTTGGAGACCCTGGTGCCCTCTGTACTGGCACCCTCTGTACTGCATTCTTTAACTTTCTTTACTTAATGTTTTTCTATGACTTAGCTTTACTTTAGTGTATATGTGTTGATATTGATATTTATAAGATCGGTCGGTAAATGGAGGAACTGCAAAGTAAGAATTTCATTGTACTTTGTAACTGTAAATTCTTAAATCTCTTGAATCTGGTAGAGCTCTGTGGACATTCTTAAGAAGAAGAATTCCCATCGTGTTGCTCCACCTTTAACCCATTCATGCAATGAAATACACACACATATGTTAGTGAGAATAGAGTGTGGTGGGGGTTAGGTACCTTCCTTAAGGGCCCTTCAGTCGTCTCCTGTCAGATCCAGGAGTCAGACAGTCAACATTTCTCTATCCTTGAGGCCACGGCTGCCTCCAAGACTATAACATGTTAGTCTAAGATTGACATTCACTACATTTGTAGGACATTCTTCCTCATGTTTTACATTTGTATAAAAAATGTTTCCATCAGTTTTGTGAATTTATAGAAATGATGTAACATTCTTACTATGCCAAAAGAATTCCTCCATCCTTCATGTGTGTTTAAAAGGAGAAAGAAAGCCCATAGTGGCTTCATGCTCTCTGCAGTTTGCAGGTTGTGTTCAATCTGCTTTCAGTTAAATAAAGCTTCTACTCTGATCTTCTTTCTCTTACTTGTAGAAGTAAAATCTAGTCGCTGATGAGCACCCACCAGTGACTCCAGGCCGTTGTAGCTGGCCTTGTGCTGAAGCTTCACCTCTACCAGCTGCAGAAATCATGTGGACAAACATCTCATCAGTGTGAATATTGATTTGAAGTAAATTTCCTTCAACAGCAGTTAGGTAATAAAATGTGTGTGCAGAGTAACTGTATTAGAAACACAATAAAAAACATCCTGTTTGCTCTGTCCACCTCTCTGCAGGACTGCTACAGGGATGGTGAAAGAGAAAAGAAGATCTTTAGACTGTTCAAGTAACCAAACAGGAAAAAGTTTACATTTAAACAAAGAGTGAAAGATTTCTCTTCTTCAGAGACGCCTCCAACAGTAAAGTCATTACATAGAAATACAAATTTTTTCAAACTAAGTGAGAAAGATTACTTCTGGGATGAGGACACAGAAGGACGGAAAGATCTCCTTATCCAGATGATCCATTCCTAAAGACAATGTTCAAATAACATGTTGAAGTATTTCATGTTAAAGATTTTACAACAAACAGTGGCTGTGGTGTAGATTCACTGAAGACATTTTCTTACTGTGGTAACCTGCTGCTACAGCAAACCAAGAGCTAGCTTAGCATAATGCTAAACTCATCTAACATTACCAGCCTGCTGAAGAGTGGAGGAATTTAAATTAAACAAATGTCCAATCTTAAAAACACTGAATTGAACATCTCCAGTGTGGAAAAACAGAAAGACACAAAACTCAGGTTATTTTAAGCAAACAGAGAGAAAATCAGACTAAGACTAAGTAAAATTCCTCCTCCCCCTATTTGTTATTAAAACAAGGTGAAATGTTTTACCACTACTAAAGCAGAGAAACGAAGTCTGTGAAAAAGTTCAGCTTACAGAGGTACAGAGCGCCGCTACTCAGTAAATGAAGCGTTAGCTACGTTTGTTCAATGCAATAGAAAGCAGTTGCTAACTGAATGCACCATCGCAAGCGCCGGTCCAGGTCGCAGTATCAACTGACGTCCGCTGCTGGTCCAGGATCTGCCTCCACCTAGAACAGAGAAAATAAGCGGTTACAGCTGAAACAGCAGTACCACTGGCCGCAGCTGAACCCTGAGGAAAGTTCTGCAGGTGGTGAAAAGCTCAGTAAAGCGTCATGCACAGTTAGGTGTCGGTAAACAACCGATCAGTTTTATTCCTATATATATATATATATATATATATATACACACACATCACTGATTGTAACTAGATGCTGCATCCAGCCAACTCCCAGTAATCAGACCAGCATCAGACTCTCACAGTCATTAAAACCATGTGGAAAAGACAGCTCTCACAAACACTCTCAATCAGGTTTGCTTTTAAAAGAGCCTATATCTGCTTCCTTTACTATGAACTAGAGAAACAGATGGATATTAATAAAAATGTAGATCTCAGTGTAACTACCTGACGAATACACACACAATATCAGTTTATAACTTTAATGAGACCCACCTGGTACATCTGCCCCACTTTTGCTGAGCTCACCATCTAAAAGAGGAATGGGAAACCTAGGTCCAAAGTCCAGCACAGTTTGATGATTTCCCTGTTCTAGGAGACCAGCTAAACCTGCTAAATAATGAAGAGCTGAATCAGGGGTGTTTGTGCAGGAAAATCAGCAAACTGGAGGAATCCAGTCCTCCTAGACCAGAGGATTTATTCAGGATTTCACTGATATCTCTTCTCTTACCTGGAATTATGTTCATAGAGCTCCTCTTCTGGGAGTTCTTAGCCATATGCTGAACTGCATGTAATGCAGAACACTTCTATCCAGTGGTGGTTCTAGGGAAGAGGTCCAGTGACCCCCTCACAACACGCTAAGGCCCCTGTAAATTAGCGACAAATCAGCACAATAATGTAAAAACAAATTTTTAGGCAACAGGTCGACAGCGCTTCAGTGGATTTATTTCATTTATTTTATTTACTTTATTTCACCAGCTATAGAAACCATAGAAGACACACTGAAAAAACAAACTTTTTGGTGTAGTAAAATATATTTAATTAATGCTCATACAATCTACACTGTAATATTAAAATTATGTGATAACTATTATTTAGTAAGTAAGTAAGAATGTAAACATATACACAATTTGTTCATGTAATAAACTGTGTGGTGTGAATAAATGTTATTGAAAGACCTCAGTTGTATTTATATGTTTTTTTGTCACAGTACATAAACCTAAAAATACTGAGTAAAATTTAACACAAAAAAGTGCGTTGCGTTTAACTACGCGCATGCGCGTTGAACGAGACTTGATTCGCGCTATTTTTAGACCTGTTTACAGATGCCACGGAGGAGCAGTTGCTGCAAGTTATGGCCGTGTCTGGAGTGAGGTAAGCTCTAGTTTATCTTATCTAGAGATAGAAAATGAGTCTGTGTGTCATTCAGTAGTTTGAGTGGGGAATTAGGCGAAGCAAAGTCAAAACTAGAGTCAAAAGAGAGAAAAGGTTTGCTAACACCATAGCTAGCTAACGTAGCTAGCTAAAGTTCAGCCATGTACCAGTTCATCATATTTAGTCTCATTTTCTCAGGTTAACATGAGTTAGATAGAGATTACAAGTCAGTGTGCCTTTTAGTAGTTTGAGTGGGAAATTAGGCAAAGCAAAGTCAAAACTAGTGTCAAAAGGGAAAAAATGTTTGCTAATACCATAGCTAACGTAACGTTAGCTAGCTAAAGTTATGTTCAGCCATGTAACGTGCCAGTTCATCAACTTTAAGTTAGTCTCATTTTCTCAGGTTAACATGAGTAATTTCGCTGTTCAGCAGGTGTAGATTATTTTGAGCTCATTGTTTAATGACCATATTATTTTTGGTACATCAGAGCACGTTTGCTAATTGCTGTGCTGTGAGCACACAAAAAGGGTGAAACTACAATGCCTCAGTGCTAATGTCGACCCGCTCTTGGTGTGGAGGGAAGGTTAGAGCAGCCAGGAAGAGGTGCCTTCACTTTATTATGCAAACAGTGAACCAAAATGAGTATTTTTGTAACTTAGAGGTTTATTTAGGGTGGTCACACATCCGTTTTTTCAGCAGCGTAACACCTGGATGGACGCCTATTGGTAACGTTACGCGTTTTGGAACGAGCGAGATAATAGCTGCGCTGGCTCTTGAGAAGCGTTTATCACAGTGACTCAGCATTTATGCCATTTCAGACACATCATATGCGTGTCATTGGATCACGTGTCAACAGAAAATGTTTTGATTTAATTGGTTTAACAGACACCCCCTTACATACACTTTGGCGGTGAGATGTCCCCCTTTTGTGATCAAGTGTTTTCTTCTAAAATATTTCATCAATACATTTAATTCCAGATGGAACTATTACATCTGGGGTGTTTTTTGTCCCAAGAGAACTTTTTTTTTTTTTCTTTTCTTCAAACTTTTACTTAAAACTTGTTGAAAGCCATGTAGAGTACCTGGTCATTGTGGATATTAACATTGCTATTGTTATATACATGACAACACACAGGTTTCTATCTCCACAACTGTAAAAACAAATCTGTTTCTCTTCTCAAACACTGAAGTATAAAAACATTGGGAAAAATGTAAATCATAAATGTTTTAATGCATTAGTACACTAGTTCAGAGTGTGAGTTTGAACGTTGTAATTGCAGTTTCAAATGCCAGTTCCATTTAAGTTTTATAAATGAATGGCACCAAATTTGTTGGGTGTAGAAGATTTGTTAAATATCCAAGATGATATTTACTGACAAGCCAACAAATGTTTCGACCCAATTTAAGTTAAAGTAGTCTACAGCATTATATACTGTATAATCCTTGTGCAAGAACATAGTGTTGGGAGTGGTGCTGATTTAGATGAGCATTGTTAATGTTGATAATTCCAAAAACGCTGCTAGAATGTCAGTATTTTCTATCTCTGTCAGGTTAAAGCCCTTATCTTCTGTTGGTGTTATGTTATGTGACTTTTTTTTTGTATATATTTTTCATATATATTTTGTGTCTATACTAATAATAATGCATTGGAACAGCAGACAGTTTTACTTGCATTTTTCAATACAGTAAAATTGCCATTCTAAATTGGGTAACTTTTTTTTTTATTATTATTATTGTCATGTTGCTGTTGCATAATTAAACAAGATTTTATTTTTCTTCATTTCTCTCGTTTAAAATAATTTAAAGTTTATAATAATTTAAAATTTATTTTTTTTTTATTCTGCAGTTGCTTTAAATGTTGGTCCTATGAGGTTGTTTCAGGTTTTAGTAAATGCACTTTGAAGTAATTTGTATGTCATGTGAACATTTTTAGATGTTTTTAGAATGTTGACGAATAAACTGTTGAAATGTTTCATGTTCATGGGTTTTTTTTTTCAGGGTAAAAGTATATTTAGACGACATTTGGTAAAGTGTAATAAAAAAAATCATTGCAACATTTATGTAAAAATAGTGAGTAATAGAAATTTGTAAAACCAAGTAATTGGAAATGTAGAACAGAAAAAAACATACAATTTATGTATATATTTCATGACACATTTACTTAATATTTTGATGTAATTATATTTTGGTCTAGGAAGAAAAACTAAATGGACTGTGCATAATTAATTTAAGTACATATAACTTTTACCTTCAATATAATTAAGTAACCTTTACTTAATATATTTAAATATGTAAAGTTTAGTGGTATGTACATTTTACTTGATTTTTACAAGTAAAATATACTTAATATTACAGCAGTAAGATTTACTTAAAGAATGTTAGTGCAAATTGTTACGAGGATTTTATCAAGTAAATCTTACAAGTTTGTTTTTTCAGTGCATGTTGCTGTACAGTACTGTCTCACTGACCGTTGTCTGTGTTTACTCAGAGATGTCCATGGAGGAACAAGCTCTCCAGGAGGTCGTCAAGCTGTTACGGCAGATCCAGCTGTTGTTGTAGAGGCAGTCGAAACTCCACCGACTAAAGACAAGGCTAGAGACTGCCCGTGACTCCTGGAATGCTGCCTGTGACCACGTGGTCTAATTTCCAGCACTACCGGTGCCGTGGACACAGGGTAGTCGTCTCCACTCCTTTACCTTAGAGGACCTGGAAGCGTCCTGCATTCCATCACCACAGCCATTTTTTGCCTATGCTAACTGGTTCAAGGACCTTGGCTCTTCACCTGCTCCGGCACAGAGGGCGACTCCTCAGGGCGGTGTTCTCACTGTTGAAGATTCTTCTGTAAAACACTTAAAAGAATTGATCCTAAAGAGTAATGCCACGGTCTCCTGTTTTCCAGGTGCTCGTGTCCTGGACTTCCCCAGGTGAATTTGGCTCCATCATTCTCCACTATTCTCCTCCTGATGCAGCGTGGCGTCCGTTCCTCTAACGCAGAGATGAGCTTCACCTAAGCCGCCTGGGGTCCATCGTTCTTTCCGGGAACATCAAGAAGGTGCCAGGCCTGACTGGCCCTTCCCAGTCACACTGTCTGGTTGGTGAACTGCATAGTTTGCAGGTAAGTGATTTGCATGATTTACTTGATTCCACCCATTTATTCTGTAATTTCTTTGCTTGTATTAAAAAGTAATACATCAGTGTCACTCATAGTATTTCAGACAAATCCTGCAGTATTGAGACTGTTATGGTTTGTAATTGTAACGTCGGAAATTCTAATTAAAAAATCTTATTAAGTTATATAAATTCTTCCATCTTTCCGGGTACAAGCAGTTCATCATTGAGTTTGGGCTGTTAAATATACAGTGGGGCAAACAAGTATTTAGTCAGCCACTGATTGTGCAAGTTCTCCTACTTAGAAAGATGAGAGAGGTCTGTAATTTTCATCATAGGTTCACTTCAACTATGAGAGACAAAATGAGAGAAAAATCCAGGAAATCACATAGGAGGATTCTTTTTGTGGGTTAGATACCTGGGCTGGGCAAACTGCCACTGAGCAAGGCCTTCATCTTTTGTGGGGGCCCAAAGCAATGGCTGCCCACCGCTCCAGGCGTGTGTTAATTCATGTTCACTGCACAGCTGGGTTACAGGGGGAAGCCAAATTCCATCTGTGTCGCAAAAAATCTAATGGGTGAAACTGGTTTACTTGTCTTGTACGTCAACGCTGCAATATTGTGGGAGAATCTTTTCAGGTGTTTCAATATTCTATGTATACGTTGTCTTCAGGAACAGACAGATGGTGGCTTTTGTTACTTTGAAACAATGGTGGTCTATCAACTTCACACCAGCCTCATCACAGGTTGTTTACTGCAGGATTAAAGTGTTTCTCTACATTCCTAAGACTGACTGATCGAGTTGATTCTTTAAGTGCAGAGAAGCAAATCCGACTACCACAGTTTTGGAGGTTCCACAGAGATACCAATATTCCTCTGGGTCCAGAGTTTTCAGAGACAGGATCAGAAACCAACAGAGGCGGCCGCCCACATCCCAATGAGTGATTCTGAGTCAATTCAGGCGCTCTACTGACTCCGAGACTCTGTACCCGAGGTGAAGTAAATTAATTAGACCGCTTGCCTTAAGAATTTAGAATAAACAGCAGGAGACGGGACGCCATATTCTTAGACCTTCAGGTTACTTTAACCTGGATCTTTTTTGATATTAATTTTCAGATTTTGTAAAGATTTTACTAAAGATTGTAAAGCAAGGTTTAAGGGCTAAGGCAAGGGATCGGAGTTTATAATAGTTAGAGGGAGCAGAGTTTATAATAAAGAATAAAGAGTGCGGACTATACACGTGAGATTGATACTTTGTTAAAATTATGATTTATTAAGTATAAAGGTGTCTACTATAATTTGTGTGTGTGTATAGACAGATGGATAGATGGATGGCGCTCTCTAGAAAAAAACAAGGGCTATCAGGCTGTCTGACAGATTCAAGTAAAGGCATTGGAAGTTTGCTGGGGGAGCCGGCCACGGAGACGGACACAGAGTGACGTAAAACAAACTGGTATAAATTCGGTCTTTAGCTGCATTGTCCATTCAACAGACATTCAAACAAAACAAACTTGCATCAGCCAGGAAGACAAGGATTATTCTGATTTGGTGGCTCTGTGAAACATGCAGAGAAGAACTTGGCGGATTGGGAGAAGCGGCTTCAGGAGACATTGTTACAGCTCCGTTAATGTAGTGCAGGACTGAGGCAGGGGACTCTGGAGCAGGCAAGATTGACGGTAGGAGAGAATGTGCTTGTTTTAGTTGTGGGAGATGTAGAGCGTGCAGATCAGGAAAGTGAAAGTAAATCATTGGCTGTTTGGATCAGCATTTTCAGTTAAATATATCCTATAGCAGATGAACACAGTTGAGAAGTTTATAGGATTTGCATAAATTGTTCAATAATTATTTATACGAAATTAAGCAGGTGCATAAATTTAAACACCCCAAAAGAAAAATTACATCAATATTTAGTTGATCCCCCTTTTGCACAAAAAACAGTCTCTAAACGCTTTCTTCAGCTTCCAATGAGAGTCTGAATTCTGGTTGAAGGTATTTTGGACCATTCTTCTTTACAAAACATCTCCAGTTCAGTCAGGTTTGATGATTTCTGAGCATGGACAGTCCGCTTTAAATCACACCACAGATTTTCAGTAATATTCAGGTCTGGGGACTGAGGTGGCCATTCCAAAATGTTGTACTTGTTCCTCTGCATGAATGCTTTAGTAGATTTTAAACAGTGTTTAGGGTCATTGTCTTGTTGCAGTATCCAGCCCTGGCGCAACTTCATCTTTCTCACTGATTCTTGAACATTGTTCTCAAGAATCTGCTGATATTGACTGAAACCCATGTGACCCTCAACTTTAACAAGATTCCCAGTACCTGCACTGGCCACACAGCCCCACAGCATGATGGAACCTCCATCAGATTTTACTGTGGGTAGCAAGTGTTTGTCTTGGAATGCTGTTCTCTTTCCACCATGCATACAGCCCACTTATGTCCAAATAACTCAATTTTAGTTTTATCGGCCCATAGCACCTTATTCCAAAATGAAGCTGGCTTGTCCAAATGTACTTTAGCAGACCTACAGCGGCTTTGTTTATGGCTTTTGCGCAGAAAAGGCTTCTTCTGCATTACTCTCCCATACAGCCTCTCCTTGTGCAAAGTGTGCTGAATAGTTGAACCATGCACAGTGGCTCCATCTGCTGCAAGATGATGTAGGTCTTTGGAGCTGGTCTGTGGGTTGACTGACTGTTCTCACCATCCTTCAATTCTGCCTATCTGAGATTTTTCTTGGCCTGCCACTTTGGGCCGTAACTAGAACTGTCCTTGTGGTCTTTCATTTCCTCACCATGTTCCTTACAGTGGAAACTGACAGCTGAAATCTGAGAGCTTTTTGTATCCTTCCCCTAAACCATGATGTTGAACAATCTTTTTCAGGTCATTTGTGAGTTGTTTTGAGGCTCCCATGTTGCCACTCTTCAGAGAAGGTGCACGCATTCAGAACCTCAAGGCTGGACTACTGCAATGCGCTTTAGGCTGGAAGTCCAGGTAAATCACTTTTTAAGCTCCAGCTTGTTCAGAATGCCGCTGCCAGGGTACGAACTAGAGCTAGGAAATTTGATCATTAGTCCAGTTCTTTCATCCTTACACTGGTTACCCGTTAAATTTCATATAGATTATAAAATACTTCTAACATAATAAGCTCTTAATGGTTTGACCCCACATTATCTGGAGGAACTTCTTACACCTTACAACCCTCCACGTACAGTCCGCTCGCAAGATGCTGGCCTATTATCAGTCCCACGTATTAGAAAAAACAATGCAGGAGGAAGAGCGTTCTTTTATAAAGCCCCCCAACTTTGGAACAACCTCCCTGTTAATATCCGGGAATCAGACACACTCTCAGTCTTTAAATCTGAATTAAAAACTTTTCTCTTTACACCAGCTTTCAGATAACTCACCAGTTCTGTGTTCTGTCCTGTTTTAATTACATAACACCACAGTTCTGTCCTGCTCTGATTACAGGCTTTTTATTACTACTATTGTGGTGGTCTCTTTAACCATTTCTGCTACAGGTCTCTCAGTAAACGTAAACCTTGTTCTAATCTTCATCTTTTTGTCTCTCTCCCCTCATGTCCTGAGCTGCCTGTCTGGAGTTTCTCTTTTTGGTTCAGTTCCTGCATCTTGGTATCAGGCCTGTCCTACTACTCAGCAGAGTTCCAACACAACCATCCTAGCCCCTTTCTCCCTCTCTTTTACATGTCCTGACAAATGAGACACACAAATGAGACACTGAGAATATGTCCAGCATCTATTCATACTTCATAACCATAAGAGGCGTGGACCCGGATCTCTGTAAAGCGCTTTCTGACATTTGTTGTGAAAGGCTCTATATAAATAAAGTTTGAATTGAATTGGCAGTGTGACTCCTGTACCATCATTCTCTACTATTGTCTGCCCGATGCAGCAAGGTCCTGAAGAAACACTGCTGCACGCTTCTGGACATAGTCTTCGACCTCCTGCCCACCTTCCGATAAGTGAGCGTGCCGTTTACCCATCTCTTTGATCTCCACTGCTGGCTGCTGGACAGATGTGTCAGATAATCGGCAGGTAAGTGAGTTACATGATTTACTGGATTTTATAATCATTTATTCTGTCATTTTCTCTGCTTGTTTTAAAAAGTAACATATTAGTGTCCCTCATAGTATCTCAGACAAACCCTGCAGTATGGAGACTGTCTCTGTCCCCTGCATGGTTTGTAATTGGAGAGTCAGAAAATCTGCTTAAAAAATCTTTTCAGAATTGATACAAAATCTGTTGCTACACCCTCATTCAGTACTACTACTCTTAATGATATTCAGGGGTTGTGTTGCTGCTGCCACCATAGTAAGGGTAGGAAACTGGTAAATGATAATCAACCCGGGATCATCATCTTCAGCCCCCTTCCCACCTACCAACAAGTGAGCGAGCCATTTCCTGGCACCGAAGTGGTGGAACGGCATTATCAATTCCTTCAGACATCGCCAGTGTTTCACCAGCAAGTGTGCTCCTCACAATCCTCTTGACTCTCTTTGACTTCTTATGGAAGAAGATGGAAAGTTTTCACCCCTTGTCAACATTCTGTCCCAACACCAACTGATGTGGACTGTAGCCATGGACCTTTTGCCTGGTGTTCTTTGCCATAAGGGCCCAGTCCAGTGCAGTATCCCAGTCACCACTGTTACTTGTCTTTACTTTCACGATGATCTCAGTAAGTGTTTGGTTGTGCCGTTCCAAAAGTCCAGTGCTCCATGGGCTGTATGCAACTGTTGTCTTTACTTCTATGTTGAGGCTGCTGGCCTACTAAGATTGTTTTTCTGCTCAGTTCATTTTTTCGGAGTTGTTTTCGTTGTAAATGTAAGATTCCAGGCCTTTCTTCTTTGGTTAATTTCATTGATGTGAAAGTCAGCTCTGTACATGCAGTCAAATCCAACTGTTTGTTCACATCAAGCATGCTGGATCTAGCTTGAATTCTAATACTGCGTGTTGTATTTATGCATCTGTGAGTACCGCTGTTTAAAATGGATTATACAATCATAGATGCACTACTGTCTCTCATAATCTGATCAAAACTTGATGTCTTGTATGTTTGATCTTTTTCTATTTGGAGAAACAAATTGTCGAGTTTTGAAAGTGCTCATGCCAGTGTCCTCTACCGCCATTTCCATCGCCGTCTCCCTCGTTCTTCCATGTCTGTATAATAGACTTAACCCTTTTGGCTGCGTCTGGTCCTCTAACAGAGATAAGATTTACCCGAGCCGTCTGGGGTCCGTCGTTCATGTCCGTGAACTGGATAGTTGGCAGGTAAGTGATTTACTTGATTTTTATAACCTTTTATTACTCATTTCTCTGCTTGTATTAAAAAGTAATAAATTGGTGTGCTTCATAGTATCTCAAACCATGTAGCATCGAGACTCTGTCCCCCACATAGTTTGTAATTGTAACGTTAGAAAATTGGCTTTAACATCCTTGTTGTATGGAGTTTATCATTTTAAGCCATTTTAAGCCTAAGCTATTTAAGTTCTTGTTCTGAATGACTGCTAGTAGAGGTCGAATTACCTAAAGAATTCTGGACATCTGCCGTAATGACCACTGCATTAACCTTTCCTATCAAAAAGGTTTCTTCAATTTTTCTCAGCTGTTTTTAGATGTTGTGATCAAGGGGCTGAGGTCTCACATCTTATGCCCTTCTTACTGATCAATGACTGAAAATCTCTTGCTGTGAACTCGGTCAGTATTTACTAGTTCAAGTACTGCTTTTGCTCGTGTATCAGGTTCTGTTCCTACTCTGAGCAGATTTCCCTTGTCTGCAGACTTCACAGTTCAGTTTATCAATCTTACCCTTGATCTTCATGCTCTCTACTGCATAATGTGAAACATCATAATTACAGTGAACAAGGATTTCATGCTGTTTGAATATTAACACACAGTGCAACCATCACCACTGTGATCATTGACCACATTTAGGTAATAAAGCCTATTGTACTCTTTAATGGTGAACATGTTACTGTTTTTGTGGCCTTGTCTTCTTGTTGTGATCCTTGTGCTCTCTGCTCCCTGTGTTACTGTACAGTATTCTGTCTCACTGACAGTCGTCTGTGTTTTTTACTCTGAGGCGGCCATGGAGGAACGAGCTCTCCAGGAGGTCGTCAAGCTTGTACGGCAGATCCAGCTGCTTTTGTAGATGCAGTCCAAACTCCACCAACAGAAGATGAGGCTGGAGGCTGCCCATGACTCCTCAAAAGCGACAGTCTTAATTCCAGCTCTACCGGTGCAGCAGACACAGAGGATTGTCCTCTCCACTCGCCATTTTTCCCCTCCGCTAACTGCTAAGTTCTTCACCTGCTCTGGCACCGAGGACAACTCCTCAGGGCGGTGTTCTCACTGTTCTTCTGTAAAAGAAGCCTAAAGAGTAATGCCACGGTCTCTGTTTTCCAGGTGCCCGTGTCCTGGACGTCGCCAGGTGACCAGACCCCAGGATCATCGTCTCCTACCCCCTGACCACTGACCGAAGAGATTAGCTTCACCTGAGGCTAGGACTGACAGGCACTTCCCAGTCACACTGTCAGGTTATTTAACTGCGTAGTTGGCAGGTAAGTGATTTACATGCTTTACTTGATTCCACCCATTTATTCTGTCACTTTTCTCCTTGTATTAAAAAGTAATATATCAGTGTCACTCATAGTATTTCAGACAAATTCTGCAGGGCTGTTAAATATACGATCTCTAGCCTCTAAAGCAGTCACTGTCAATGAAGTTATGATTGCTAACCATGTTAGTTCACTAGATCTCTTTGAAACTAAATTAAGGGCGTAGGTCTGTTCATTACATTGGTGGGTGTCATATAATCTGTTCACACAGGGTCCCCTGTCTTTTTGCATTCATGATTAATGTAAATGTAAAATAAAGTCTAAAAATACAGGAAATTTCTGAATATGAAGTTATAAAAGCACATACAAGTGCCCAAAGAAACGCAACGGGTAAGAGTAAATGTAAATGACTGCAGAATTTTAAATAGTGAAATAGATTTCAGACTGGGTGCTAACCAGCCAGTAAATCATCAGTCCATATTGTCTAAGTTTAGACAGGTTGCCAAGTAGTATTAAATTTACCACTGCACCCAATTTTAGGTAGGAGGGTTTTCATCATCGGGCTGTATTTAGATAATTCCTTTAGTGAAAAGACTCTTTAAACTGCAGAGCTGGAGGCTGCTCCGGACCCAGAGGGTTGTTGTTTCTTCTCCCGCACTGGCCTGGGGCTGCCAGCGCGGCCTGGAAAAGCCGAGGGCTCCTCCACCACCACAGACGATTTTCACCTCTGCTAACTGGTGCAAGGTCCTCAGCTCTTCACCTGCTCCCTCACAGAGGACAGCTCCTCAGGGTGGTGTTTCCATTGTTGGAGGTTCTACTTTAAAACCCTTAAAAGTATCAGGACCAAAGAGTACGGTCTCAGTCTCCTTTTTTTTTTTTTACCCTCTCAAGGAGTGCTGGACATCGCCAGGTGGCTTCAGGATCATCATTCTTCACTTTTCTCTACCCGATGCAATGAAGCCCTGAAGGAGCACTGCCACACACTGCTGGGCACCACTCTGAAAAAGACAGGACCCCAGGGTAGGCAACTGGATAGTGGACAGGTAATTAATTTACATGATTTACTGGATTTTTATAATCATTTATTCTGTCATTTCTCATCTTGATTTAAATAGTAATATATCAGTGTCCCTCATAGTATCTCAGACAGACCCTGCAGCATGGAGACTGTCTCTGTCCCCCGCATGGTTTATAGTTGTAGCATCAGACTTTTTTTTTTTTTTTGTTACCGGTGCAGTTAAGGATGTTTCTCAGCAGGAAATCTCTGCCTTTTACTCCAAACTCGTCACCAGCCAAAAAGGTAATATCTGTCTCCTCTTTGCCTCAATCCAACATCGTGGATCCTCTGGTCCACTGGAGAAAACCATCATGGCAGGGCTCTCAGCAATGCGGGAAGAATTCTTTACACACATGTTTACATTTCAGGATGTGTTCAAAGCTAGACTATCTCATGGGCGAGCAAAGGGTGCAGAATAAACTTCTATCAGGACACTCAGATCGTTTGCACGCTCTCGAACGGTTGGTGTTTGATCTGCAGGACCGGGGTTGACGGAACAGCCTGTGCATTCTCGTTCTCCCGGAGGGCGCGGAGAAAGACGACCCTAACAGTTTTATCAAGAAGTAGCTCCATGTTTGGCTACCAGTACCAGTTAAGGGTCTTGTTATACTTAAATTTATATTGAATCGTTATGGCTTTGAATGTCTTGAGCTGGAACATTTTAATGGTCTAAATGAGCCTCTTAAACATGCTTGTTTGCTCTGATTACAAATCTAGTGGACTTTCAGAAGTAATGAGGAATTCTCGAATATTGCAGCAGTAAGGTCTCATGATGGAAACCTGCTTACAGAACATGCACAAATCAATGATGCTCTATTCAGAGTTCTATAAATCAGATGTCCCAAAGAAAACCTTAAAAATTGCTTTTTCCATTACTTAAATTTGCCACAATTGTCCACTGACGAGTCATCTTATTTAGATCAGGATATTTCTCCTCTAGATTTGAAAGAGACCCTCCGTCAGATGAGAAAGGGCAAGTCGCCTGGATTGGACAGCATCCCTGATGAATTTTATTCTTCTGGGCAGAATTGGGAACTTTATTGTTAGAAATGATTAATTGCTCCCTAAGGTGAATTTAATAAGGATGTTAATATAGCTTTAATCTCATTATTACCTAAATAGAACCCAACTTTTTGCATTAGTTGTTGCCCAGTATTGCTTTCTCCTAGAAAGGGACGCATGTAAGAATGCCTTTTTTTTTTTTTTTTTTTTTTTTTTTTTTTTTTCTTCTTCTTCTTCTTTTCTCCTTTTTCTTTTTTATATTCCAGTGGTGGGTATTTGGGGGTAGACTTACAGTGGGGCAAAAAAGTATTTAGTCAGCCACTGATTGTGCAAGTTCTCCTTCTTAGAAAGATTCAGGAAATCACCTTGCTGGATAAAAAAAAAAATATTTGTAAATTATGGTGGAAAATAAGTATTTGGTCAAAAACAAAAGTTCAACTCAATACTTTGTAACCTTTGTTGGCAATGACAGAGGTCAAACATTTCCTGTAAGTCTTAACCAGGTTTGCACACACTGAAGCTGGTACTTTGGCCTATTCCTTCATGCAGATCTCCTCTAGAGCAGTGATGTTTTGGAGCTGTCATTGGGCAACACATTTTTTAAACTTTTAACTCCCTCCACACATTTTCTATAGGGTCCCTCGACCCTAAAAAGTAATGCCACAGTCTCTGTTTTTTCAAGTGCTACTGTCCTGGATGTTGCCAGGTGGTTTCGGCACCATTGTTCTCCACTATTCTCTGCCTGATGCAGCGTGGCCCTGAAGAAGCACTGCCATAAGCTTCTGGACACTGTTCAGAAAAAGCCAGACACCAGAATCGTCTACGCCCCCCTGCCCACTTACAGACGAGTGAGGGAGCCGCTTCTCCAGCTCTTCGCGCTCCAGTGCTGGCTGCGGGACAGGTCCGTCTGCGCTGACTATGTACAGAACTGGGAAATCTTTTGTCTGTGTCCGGTCTTCTACCGCAGAGATGAGCTTCACCTGAGCCACCTGGGGTCCATCGTTCTCTCCAGGAACATCAAGAAGGTGCCAGGACTGACTGACCCTTCCTATTCACACTGTCCGGTTAGTGAACTGCATATTATGCAGGTAAGTGATTTACATGATTTACTTGATTCCACTCATTTATTCTGTCACTTTTCTGCTTGTATTAAAAAGTAATATATCAGTGTCACTCATAGTATTTCAGACAAATCCTGCAGTATTGAGACCGTCCTGGTTTGTAATTGTAACGTCGGAAAATTTGCTTTAAAAATCTTATTTATATAATTCCATTTTTTAAAATATAAATTCCATATATAGTACGCGCACACACACACCAGGGAAAATATTTGTAAAATATACAGTGGGGCAAAAGTAGTTCTACTTAGAAAGATGAGATCTGTAGGTCTGTAATTTTCATCATAGGTACACTTCCACTATGAGAGACAAAAGGAGAAAAAAATCCAGGAAATCACATTGTAGGATTTTTAAAGAATATATTTGTAAATTATTGTTGGAAAGTAAGTATTTGGTCACCCACAAACAAGTAGGATTTCTGGCTCTCACAGACCTGTAGCTTTAAGAAGCTCTTCTGTCCTCCTCTCGTTACCTGTATTAATGGCACATGTTGGACATCGTTATCAGTATAAAAGACACCTGTCCGCAGCCTCAAACAGTCAGACTCCAAACCTCCAACCTGCTTAAGCCAGTACATGTCCAGGCCTGTCTAAAGTGAACCACCTTAGTTCACTCTCTGTGAAACTAAATTAAGGGTGTAGGTCTGTTTATTACATTGGTGGGGGTCATAAAATCTGTTCACACAGAGACCCCTGGAAGCATTGCATTTATGATTAACTTAAATTTCTAAAAATACGGGTAATTTTATAAAAGTTATAAAAGCACATACAAGTGTCCAAAGAAATGCAAAGGGTAAGAGTAAATGTAAATGACTGCAGAATTTTAAATAGAGAAATAGATTTCACACTGGGTGCTAACCAGCCAATTAATCAGAGTCCATATCGTCAAGACGAGACCGGTCAAGACAGGTTGCCAAGTAGTATTAAATTTGCCACTGCACCCAATTTTAGGTAGGAGGGTTTTCAACATTGGGCTGTATATAGATCATTAATTTAGTGAAAATACTCTTTAAACTGCAGCCAGATTTTCGGGATTGTTTCACAGTCTGGTTTAGTGAAGAGCTAGACAAAGATTCTGGTATGGGTAGTTTTGAACAGAGCAACACTTGTAACGTGCAGCAACAGCACCCAATAATAGAGACAATCTGGTAACGATAAGCAGCTGTAGGTGGGCAGTGGTGGCTGTAGGTTGGCAGTGGTGGCTCAGCGGTTAGAGCTCCAGGCTATTTATGACAGCGTTGTGGGTTCGATACCCGGACTCGGCAAACTGCCACTCTTGAGTAAGACCCTTCACCTTCTTTTGTGGGCACCGCAGCAATGGCTGCCCACTGCTCCAGCCACGTGTGCGTGTCCGGTGTGGGTGTGTGTTCGTTCATGTTCTCTGCACAGCTGGGGTACAGGGGGAAGCCAAATCCCATCAGTCAGAAAAAATGTCAAATTGTGAATCTGGTTTTCTTGTCTTGTATGTCGATGCTGCAATACTGTGGGGGAATCTTTTCAGGTGTTTCAATATTCTATGTATACGTTGTTTTCAGGAACAGACAGATGGTGGCTTTTGTTACTTTGAAACAATGGGGGTCCATCAACTTCACACCAGCCTCATCACAGGGGGCTCACAAAATTTGCGTGATCAGTATAGCACATCAAAAGGGATGAAAACCAGCGCTTCAGCAAATAGAGATCAAAAGGACAATTGAAAACCGGTAAGTGTGTAAATGTCATGTAGTGCTCCTCCATCGTGTATTTGTGGGGTATAAAAAGTGTAACTGACTGTACGGCAAGGTTTAATTTTTTTTTTTTTATCATCAAAGGCAGTTCTGAAGCCTTCCCCCGGCTTTACTGCAGGATTTAAGTGTTTCTCTACATTCCTAAGGCTGACTGATTAAGATGATTCTTTAAGCACGGAGAAGCAAATCCCACTACCACAGTTCTGGAGGTTCCACAGAGATCCCAATATTCCTCTGGGTCCAGAGTTTTCAGAGACAGGATCAGAAACCGACAGAGGCGGCCGCCGACATCCCAATGAGTGATTCTGAGTCAATTCAGGCGCTCTACTGACTCCGAGACTCTGTACCTGAGGTGACTGTAAGCAAATTAATTAGACCGCTTGCCTTACGAATTTGGGATAAAATAAAAAGGTGGCGTCATATTCTTAGACCTTCAGGTTACTTTAACCTGGATCCCTTTTAATATTTTAATTTTCAAATTTGTTTTAGGCCATTGGCTTTTTGCAGTGATCCGGACTCAAGGCAATGCTTTGGACATCTTCATCCTTTAAGATAATTTCAGTCTCACAGTTGTCTGAACTGGGAACTTCTCTGGATCCAGATTTGTTTTAAATTGGAATATTCTAAGGTTTTGTTTTGAAATATTTTGACTCACAGGGTTGTTTAAACCCAAAAATTATGAATGATATGAATAATATTGGGTCACTAAAGGGTTCATCTCTGGTTAAAGTGGTGCAAGCAAAACAACTGATAGGCTTTACCATGCTCAATGTCCCATGTCCAAGGAAGCAGAAGAAGGGTTATGCAAAATGATAAATTCCCTTTTGGAAAGTGAAGCCATTGTTGCATGTGAATATTCACTGGTGAATAGCTCTCTGAGAGCGGTAAATACAGCAGTATATCCTGCTGGTCCAATCGTACCTAATCCAGCAACTATTAGGGTGCAATATCTGCTGGGAATTCATTCTTAGATCAGGTGGCTAGAAACAGCTATGTCAGGAAATGCTGTAGTGCTTCAGATGTTTTCCACAAGAGCACAACAGAAGTGTAAGAAAAATGAGGATGTGTACAATGTGGATATTTCAGACTTGACACCTGACATATCTTCATCAAATTATGGATTTGTTTTGCAGCAGTCTGATGATCAGATATTAATATTGTCTGATACTCACAAGTACTCACTAAAGGAAAAAGCTTTTTAAAAGATCCTGCTTTTAAAGCTCGAGACATGATTCAACACGGACTGTTGAGAGGCATCCCTATTTTATAGTCTTTAATATCAGCTTTGTCTTCTTTATCTGATCCAGTAGTTGTGATCCTTGCTCTCTGCTCCCTGTGTTAATGTACAGTACTCTGTCTTACTGACTGTTGCATTCATTTTTGTCTGTGTTTACTCAAAAAACTTGGTGACTGAGGAGGAGCGCTCTGCAAGGAGGTCATCAAGCTTGACCGCTGCTGTTGTAGAGGCAGTCCGAACTCCATTGACAGAAGACAAGGCTGGAGGCTTCCCGTGAGTCCTCCACCGGCCGTCTTAAATCCAGCACTAGCGGCGTGACAGACATAGAGGGTTGTTGTCTTCACTCCTGCACCGGAGAGGGTGTGGGGCTGTCTGCGTTGCCTAGAAAAGGTTGGAGGTTTGTTGGACTTTCTACTGTAAAACCCTTGAAAGTAACTGGTCAAAGAGTAATGCCTCAATCATCACCCCCCCCCTCCCAGAAGTCCTGGGCATTGCCAGGTGGCTTCGGTATCGTCATTCTCCACTTTTCTCTGCCAAATGCAGCGAGGCCCTGAAGGAGCACTGCCACACACTTCTGGACACCACTCGGAATAAGACAGGACCACAGGGTAGGCAACTTGATATTGGGCAGGTAATTAATTTACATAATTTACTGGATTTTATAATCATTTATTCTGTCATTTCTCTGCTTGATTTAAAAAGTGATATATCAGTGTCCCTCATAGTATCTCAGACAAGCCCTGCAGTATATAGATCGTCTCTGGCCCCTCGCATGGTTTGTAGCTGTAACGTCAGAAAACTCATTCATGGGCTTGGTTGCAGCTGGCTAGAGCTCCCGATAGAGTTTGGTCCTTATTTTATTTATTTATTTTTTTTATTCCTGGTGCAGTTAAGGATGTTTTTCACCAGAAAATCTCTGCCTTTTACTCCAAACTTGTTACCAGTAAAAAAGTTAATGTGCCATGTGGGAAGAATTCTTTACCCACATGTCTACATTTCAGGATCTGTTCAAAGCTAGACTATCTCATGGACGAGCAAAGGGAGCAGAATAAACTTCTATCAGGACACTCAGATCGTTTGGACGCTCTGGAACGATTGGTGTTTGAGCCAAACATTGAGCTGCTTCTTGATCAAACGGTCAGTACTGGGGTGTATTTGGGCAGTTCACTTATTTTATGTATTTAAGGTGTGTTGGGCTCTTTTGTCTGGAGTCTGGAAATTAAGGGTCTTGATGGTAAATGACCTCATATTAAATGATCTACTTTACAGAGGTGTAAGTCAGATGGTGGTCTTGCATTTTTAGATTTTGAAATGGATTCAGGCGTGTTGATTGAGGTTTTGCCGACTGAAGACTCTCTAAACAACCATGGAGCCCAAGTCACAAAAAAACTGTCCAAAAAAAGGTTTGTTTTGCCGGAAAATGCAGAGGGCAATGCCCCCCCCCCTTCAATTAAAGTTCCTCCAACACCAGGTTTCCTCCTGGATGGATCTTCCCACAGGTGTTCTGCCCACTGAAATTGAACAGACTTTAACATTCTTGTCCAAAAGCTCACCATGGAGCATCCTGGTCCACTTTCACCACTAAAGAAGTTATTTTAGGAGCTGCGCTGGAGAAACGTTCAGTCTCTCATAATGGGTCAACCTTGTGCTTCTATACTGACCTGATGGCGGACGTTTTACACGTGATAGCCTTGGCTTAGAGTGGCATGTACATCCCCATGGCTCCTATTCAAGACTGGATTACTTTCTTATTCCTACTAACTCTATACATATGTTGAAGGTCTGTCAAATTGGTTTTATCTGACCACAGTCCAGTGTATTTTAATGTAATGCTAAATTTAACAGCATTAAAAATACCTCAGTGGAGATTTAACACATATTTACTAAATAAAGAAGCATTTTGTTCCTATGTTAAAGACAGAATTACAGATTATTGGCAAGACAACTGCAACTCTCCAGTTACCAGTGCAATTAAATGGGACGGCCTTAAAGAGGTCATTTGATCTCTTATGCGTCTCTCCAGGAAAAAAAAAAAACAATGAAAAATTTGGAAGCTGAGATGTTGCAGCTAGAACACAAAGTCTGATACAAACTGGTCTCTGCTTGTAAATGCTAAATTAAAACTTAAGCTTGAATAAACTCCTCATATTTCTAAGTTGTTACTTTTTTCTAAACAGTTTAGAAATAAACCCAGTCGTTTATTAGCTCACCAGCTTAATTACAACATACTCAACGATCTGTAAAAGCTATTAAAACTCCTTCTGGTGATATTTCCTACCACCCTCGCATAATTAATGATACTTTCTGTAACTTTTTAAAATCGTTTTACACTTCAGACTGTAGCAGTTCACATTTGGATAGATTACATTTCTCTCCCTAGAGTCTCAGAAGTTGATCAGACTTTTTTGAATGCCCCCTTTACACCAGAGGAGGTCTGGGATGCTATCAGGGCCATGCCCTCAGGAAAAGCTCCTGGCCCTGACGGCTATCCAGTCCAATTTTACAAGAAGTTTTGGCCAGATTTATGCCCCATTTTTATGCCCATGATTAATAATAATCTTGAGGAAAATTCAAATGGTCTGCTGTTAAACTACTTAATGTAGATTACACAATTCTAACTAAAGCACTGTCTCCCTGACTGGAAACATTTCTACCCTACATCATTAAACCTGATCAGACGGGATTCATTAAATCCAGATATGGATCCGATAAAGTTCACCGCCTTCATAATATTCTAAGTCTTCATGCCAAAAGAAAAGACCCTACTTTAATTGTTTCCTTTAGATGCTGAGAAAGCGTTCAGCAGGGTTGAGTGAAATTTTCTTTTTGCACTACTGGAGAAAATCGTATTGGGGAACCATTTTATAAATATAGTTAAATTGTTGTATTTAGACCCCACAGCCTCCATAAATTATCATCATTATTTGCAGATGATTTACTTCTGTATTTAAAGAATCCAGTGACGTCTGTTCCTGAAATCAGGAATGTAATCACTGATTATGGTGTGCTATCTGGCTATAAAATCAATTTTGGCAGGTCTACAGCTATTCAGCTGAATGTCCCGGATTATATTAAACTAAATCTACCATTCCAGTTGACAAATACTGGCTTTAGATACCTTGGGATAACGATTACCCCTGACCTGTACCGCACTTTGTTTGGCAGAATTGGTGTGATCAAGATGAACATTTTACCTAGATTGCTTTGAATCCAGATCTACCCCCTCAGCTTGGGGACATTGGGCTTAGTAATAGACTTTAAGGGGCATAGAGGATTTTTCTAGTTTATTCACAGCAGGAGTTTTAAACTTATTTGAATAAGTATTATCCTTCTGATTTCAGTGTGTTTGTAAACAGAATGGTCAGCTGGGTTCTGTGGAAATCATTGAATACATATATATAGCTGCTGATGTCTCACGCCTTCTCCCCTGCTTACAGAGCAATGCCTGTAAATCTGTTGCTGTGAACTCTGAACCATTATGTGATCAAATACATTTTACTGTTTCATTTGGAGACGAATCGGCCAAACATCTCTCAGTAGCTTTAACTGTTTCACCCTTAGTTTTCAGGAAGTTCACAGACTGCATCTGAGTAATCCTCAGTAAATGTCTGAGTGGATCTCCAACCCTGGATCTGTCCAAAAGCTCCTTAAATTAGTGACCTCATTTAATATTCATGAAGCTTCAGCCGCATTGGTCCGTATATAATGCGGAGTCTCAGCCAATCAGGAGCCTCCGCTGTAAAGCAGCAGCGTGGTCTTGCAGCAGTGCGCAGGGCAAACGAGCCGGTGTGAGCGAGCTCTGTAGCTCCTCTGGAAGACTGAACTTTATAAAACTGCTCAAGCTGTGTGACTGTGGGTGCCTTTAATTTTGAGTCTGAGACACAAAGTAAGCTGCTGTTCATTTAGTTTGGGAATGGTTTAGTTCTGTTGCTATGCTAGCTATCTCCTTAGCAGTGTAGCTTCAGTATTTATCTATGTATTACTGAATATTCATGGTTTCTGTTATTTCTTCATGTTTCACGCTACTGAGCTGTTTTAGGTTAGTATGGATGGTGTAATTCTGTGGATATGTGCTAAATTTGTGTTTTTAGTCCTGGTGTTTATTGAACTGCTGCTCAGAGGCTGTTGCTATTCCTCTTTTTGTCCTTGTGGGGGCGCTAAAACCCCATAGTTTAACCAGTGAAAACAATCAGAGGCAGGTTAAAGCTGGTTTCTTGATAAAAGCTTTGAGTGGTAATTATTATCTTTGTTTCTCCTGCCTGTTGAGCGTATACACATCTCTCTTTGAATGAACTCATTTAGTAGCACTATGATATAGACCTGGAGCCTTTCTGAACTTTTATTTAATATTGTGCATGTATTCTGTTTATTTCAGAGTCTTTATTCATCAGCCTGTCCTCAATTCTTCCTCACTTATTCATCATTCACCCAGAACGCTGTCATATTTCTAATGCCCAGTGCTCCATGCTTCAGCCTCATTGACATCCCCAATCTCCTTAAATACAACAATATCTAGAACCTCACCAGTCTCTGTGTCTTTGGCGTCTTGGCCGACACACAGGCGGGTTTGCTGCTAAACCTTTTATCATAAAGGCTCGACTGCTAGTGTTTTATTAACCTTCCAGATTTCTCCATCTCCTTCTCATTTCACCCTAAAAATCTAGAGCATGTAACAGATGATCTGCAGACTGTGCTCCGTTCTAGCCTTGAAAATGTTGCTCCAATCTGAATGAAACGGTTAATTTGTAGCTTTGAACGTCAATAGAGACACAATTAGAATTTCTCTTGATTGGTATCAGTTTGGTCGAGCGACTGTCCCTACTTTATAGTCTTTAATATCAGCTCTGTCTTCTTTATCTGAGACCGTTGTTGTGATCCTCGTGCTCTCTGCTCCCGGTGTTATTGTAGCTGCTGTAGCTGTAGAGGCAGTCCAAACTCCACCGACGGAAGACGAAGAAGACCTAGAGGCTGCCTGTGACTCCTCCAACGCGACCATCTTAATTCCAGCACTACTGGCATACACAGTTGTCTCCACTCCAGCACCTGAGAGGACCTGAAGCGTCAGAGTGGCCTGGGAAAAGCAGAGGGCTCCTCCACCACCACAGCCATTTTTCACCTCTGCTAACTGGTTCGAGGTCCTCGGCTCTTCACCTGCTCCGGCACCGAGGACAACTCCTCAGGGCGGTGTTCTCACTGTTGGAGATTCTTCTGTAAAACCCTTAAAAGTATCGACCCTAAAGAGTAATGCCACAGTCTCCTGTTTTCTAGATGCCCGTGTCTTGGGTGTCAACAGGTGGCTTTGGCACTATCATTCTCCACGATTACGTACGCTTCTGGACACTGTTCGGAAAAAGCCAGACATCAGGATCATCGTCTTCAGCCCCCTGCCCTCTTACAGACTAGTGAGGGAGCCTTTTCCTCAGCTATTCGCGCTCCACTGCTGTCTGTGGGACAGGTCCGTCTGCGCTGACTTCGTAGAGAACTGGGAGAGCTTTTGGCTGTGTCCGGTCTTCTACCGCAGAGATCCTGCAGTATTTAGACTGTTGTGGTTTGTAATTGTATCGTTGGAAAATCTGCTTTAAAAATCTTATTAGAATTTATATAAATACTTCCATCTTTCAGAGTACAAGCAGTTTCGCATTGCGTTTGGGCTGTTAAATATACAATCTCTAGCCCCTAAAGCAGTCATTGTCAATAGAGTTATGACTGCTAACCACCTTAGTTCACTAGATCTCTGTGAAACTAAATCAAGGGCGTAGGTCTGTTTATTACATTGGTGGGGGTCATATAATCAGTTCACACAGGGTCCCCTGGAAGCTGAGTCTTTTTGCATTCATGATTAACTTAAAACTCTAACTCAGTTCAGGTAATTTTTGCATATTAAGTTATAAAAGCACATTTAAGTTCCAAATAAACAAAGGGTAAGAGAGTAAATGTAAATAACTGCAGAATTTTAAATAGAGAAATAGATTTTAAACTGGGTGCTAACCAGCCAATTAATCATCAGAGTCCATATTGTCAATTTAAGTCAAGACAGGTTGCCAAGTAGTATTACATTTACCACTGCACCCAATTTTAGGTAGGAGGGTTTTTCTCTTTCCTTTAAGTAATCTCAGCAGTCTTAGCCAGCACCTTTTGAACAAGATTTCCCCAGATAAAGCCCTTGAGGAGTCACCCTGAATATTGCTGTTGTAGGGAAAGGCTGGATCGGCTGTTTGAAGACTCCTGAAAAGAAGTTGAAAACATAATTCCAAAAGCCAGTCATTTTTAGACAAAACCAGAACGTGTGTCTGTGTTGGTTCTGTTTGATATCTATCACACATTAGATTCATGTTTTAAACAAATCTTTCCAGCCTTGTCTTAGTCCAGTGTAAAGAATACACTATTTTAAACTGAATTATAATGTGTTTTAAACATGTAGATGAGGAGTGTTATCTACAATATTTTACCACCATTCAGTAAATATATTGATGGACAGATGGATCCTCCACCTACTGCTGCTTTAATACAGGGTTTTTGTTTTTTTATTGTCAGACTCGGTTCTAAGCCTTCCACCAGCATTACGTTTACTGCAGGATTAAAGTGTTTCACTACATTTCTAAGACTGGCTGATCGATAATCGATAAATCCCACTACCACAGTTTGAGGTTCCACAGAGATCCCAATATTCCTCTGGGTCCAGAGTTTTCAGAGACGGGATCAGAAACAGACAGAGGCGGCCGCCGACATCCCAATGAGTGATTCTGAGTCAATTCAGGCGCTCTACTGACTCCGAGTCTCTGTACCCGAGGTGACTAAGTAAATTAATTAGACCATTTGCCTTACGGATTTCGTATATACGGTAGGACATGGGGCGCCACATTCTTAGACCTTCAGGTTACTTTAACCTGGATCCCTTTGATATTTTAATTTTTAAATTTGTTTTAGGCCATTGACTTTTTGCAGCAATCCGGACTCAAAGGACAAAGATGTCCAAAACATTCCCTTAAGATGATAATTTCAGACTCACAGTTAGAAACACTTGTGAAGGTGAAATTGGGTAATAGAACAGTAAAACACTGGTTTATAGTCTTCACATGTGGCCCGTGAATTTACTAGGACGTGACTTATTGGGAGCTTTCAGTCTAAACCTACAATGTAACCTACAAAGAAGCAGAAGAAGGGTTATCCTAAAAATTCCCTTTTGGAAAGTGAAGCCATTGTTGCATGTGAATATTCACTGGTGAATAGTCATCTGAGAGCGGTAAATGCAGCAGTATATCCTGCTGGTCCAATCGTACCTAATCCAGCAACTATTGGGGTGCAATATCTGCTGGGAATCATTCACAGATCAGGTGGCCAGAAACGGCTATGTCAGGAAATGCAGTAGTGCTTCAGATGGTTTCCACAAGAGCACAACAGAAGTGTAAGAAATATGAGTATGTGTACGATGTGGATATTTCAGACTTGACACCTGACATATCTTCATCATCAAATGATGTAATTGTTTTGCAGCAGTCTGATGATCAGATATTAATATTGTCTGATACTCACAAGTACTCACTAAAGGAAAAAGCTTTTTGTCTAAAAAAAAGAATCAGTTCAGGAGTGTGTCTTATGTACAGGAGAGAAGAGAGAATATAAGCCCATATGGATCTGCATCTGTCTGTCATAACAAAAGGGACGTTTTTATGGATTAATATTGCGGTTCCACTGGATTTAGAATGAAAGTTCAGTGATCTACCTGTGATCATGCAGTTATTCTATCCTACACATTTTCTATGTTTGTTTCATTTTTGTTTTTAATGCGGTTAATGCTGCTTTAGAAGCTCAAGGCGTGATTGGACACAGACCTTCGAGCGACCGTCCCTACTTTATAGTCTTTAATACCAGCTTTGTCGTCTTTATCTGAGACAGTTGTGATTCTTGTGCTCTCTGCTCCCTGTGTTACTGTATAGTACTCTCTCACTGACTGTTTGCTTTTCTGTCTGTTTACTCTGGAGAAACTTGGCGACTGCTGAGGAGCGAGATCTCCAGGCGTTCTGCAAGGAGGTTATCGAGCTTGACTGCTGCTGTTGTAGAGGCAGTCCAAACTCCACTGACGGAAGATGAGGCTGGAGGCTGCTCCGGACACAGAGGGTTTTTGCCTCCACTCCCGCACAGGAAAGGGCCTGCAGTATGGAGACTGTCTGTCCTTACGTGTTTGTGATTGGATCGTCAGAAAACTGCTTTAGATGAAGTCACATGACTCCATTCATGGGCTCGGTTGCAGCTGGCTAGAGCTCCTAATGGAGTTTGGTCCTTTTTTATATTTATTTACTCTTTTTGGTTATCGGTGCAGTTAAGAATGTTTCTCAGCAGGAAACCTCTGCCTTTTACTCCAAACTAGTCACCAGCAAAAAAGATTGTCTCCTCAGATATCAAATTACCATAATTACAGTGACATTCAGGTAATAAAGCCTACTGTACTCTTTAATGGGGAACTTGGTATCGTATTTTTGGCTGTTCGTCACATCCTTGGTGAGAGTTCAGAGGCCATCGCTGTTTCATTCTTAATGCATTGACTCCCCAAGGTTTAGCTATTGCAGCTAGTGTTTTCATTAATAACCTTCCAGATTTCTCCATCTCCTTCCCATTTCATCTTAAAGATCTAGAGCATGTAAGAGATGATCTGCAGATTGTGCTCCAATCTTCCCTTAAGTGTTGCTCCAATCAGAATCAAACAAATTGGCTGGGAAAAGCTAGCCTAGTGGTTTTATGATCACACAACCACACATGCAGTATGATCCTGGTTATTCGTAGCTGTAAAACGTCAATAGAGACACAGAATTAGAATTTCTATAACTCCAATGGTATCAATTTGATCAAGCGACCATTCCTACTTTATAGTCTTTATCAGCTTTGTTTTTTTTTCGTCTGAGCCAGTTGTTGTGATGCTTGTGCTCTCTTCTCCCTGTGTTACAGTACAATACTCTTTCTCACTGACCGTCGGTTGCATCAGCGTGGCCGGAAAAAAGCCAAGGGTTTCTCAATCATAGTTGGTTTTCACCTCTGTGTACCGGTTCGAGGTCCTCAGCTCTTCGCCTTCTTCACCTGCTCCTTTACCGAGGACAACTCCTCAGGGTGGTGTTCTCATTGTTGGAGATTCTACTTTAAAACAGTGAAAGGTTCTCAACGAATAACACCACAATCTCCTTTTTTTCAGGTGCTCATGTCCTGTACGTTGTCAGGCGGCTTCGGCACTAACGCTCTCCACTATTCTGTTTCTGGACACCACTTACCAACGAGTGAGCGAGCCGTTTACCCAGCTCCTTATGCTCCACTGCTGGCTGCGGAACAGGTGCATCAGCGCTGATTTCATAGAGAATTGGGAGAGCTTTCGGGAGAGTCTGGACCTGAGCAACCTGGGGTCCATCGTTCTCTCCAGGAACACCAAGAAGGTGCTACGTCAGGACTGTCTGGCCCCTCCCTGTCAGGTTAGTAAAATAGATAGTGGGCAGGTAAGTGATTTACATGATTTACTCGACAAACCCTGCCATATCAAGACTGTGTCTGTCCCCTGCATGGTTTGTAATTGTGAAAATTAACATAAATTCCTCCGGATTTCTGAGTAAAAGCAGTTCTCGCTTTGAATTTGCCCTGTTAAATACATGATCTCTAGTCCCTAAAGCAGTAATTGTCAATGAAGTACTCATACGTGTTTGCATGCATCAATATACTCAACACCTAAGATCCAGTCTCTCGCCGTAGACGCTAGAACAGAGTCGCAGTCAAATGCCCTTATTCTGTGTCAGCACTGCTAAACAATGGCCCTGTGTTCAGTCAGAGTTTCACAGTCACATTGCTAACTGTTCCTTAATCGTCCAGTGTAGATACCTAAGGCTTTTCTCGGTACTGTGGGAGCTTTAAAACACGTAGCTGGTTCTCAGATTGCTTTCGGTCAACATATATAGTCCACAAAATGTCATTTCTTCTCCTTGAGGTGTGTAGGCTACAGGTTATTTGTGCATCTAAAAGTCCAGTCAGAGCGTAATCATTTAGTCTTTGTCCATTAATAGATCACATGCATTTTAAGATGACCTTTAATATATTAAATCTAGGATGGCTATGCATTTTCCCCATGCTTCTGAAGTTAACTTTTGCTGAAACTGCACTAATTGAGAATGTTCTTTTAAGAATGTACTAGTTTTACTGACAGTTCCTCAACTCGCACTGACGATCAGCGTAGATCTGGATGGGCGGTGACTACCACTGGCCAAAGCTAAATTTCAATCTTTTATGGGAGCTTCTGGGAGAGGAGTCAAGGCTTCTCAGCTTCACCTCCATTGCCTGAGTCACTTGTGTGTCCATAAGCTTTGTCCAAACTGAAACCGGAGCACCATACAGCGATGTCTGCCTGTGTTTCTTCTTTTCATTGAACGTTATTTTTTATGTAATCTTTTGTTCATATATCCGTTTATATTCGTTTTTTTATGCTCGGGTCTACAGTGGGACCGGGGAATTGATGGGCCATCATGTGATTGCTTAAAAAGAAGCGTGGTTGCGTCACTGACATGGTCACGTTTCAAGCACATGTTTTGTGCGAGACTCCAAACTGCTGTTTCGATGCAGCTCGAAAACGTAATTCGACACAGCATCAAGCGATCATCACTACTTTATAGTTCTTATATATCAGTTTTGTCTTTTTTGTCTGAGACGGTTGTTGTGATCCTTGTACTCTCTACTCCCTGTGTTACTGTACAGTACTCTCTCACTGACAGTCATTGGCGACCATGGAGGGACGAGCTCTCCCGACACTCTGCAGGGAGGTCGTCAAGCCTGACCGGTAGATCCAGCTGCTGTTGTAGAAGCAGTCCAAACTCCACTGACAGAAGATGAGGCTGGAGGCTGCCCGTGACTTCTCCAACACCGCCACCTTAATTCCAGCACTACCAGCGCAGCAGACACAAAAGGTCGTCGTCTCCACTCCTGCACCAAGAGCCTGTCAGTGTGGCCTGGAAATACAGAGGGCTCCTCCACCACCACAGCCGGTTTCCTTCTCTTCCAACTAGTTTGAGGTCCTCAGCTCTTCTACTTTCCCTTCACCTGCTTCATCCCTCAAGGACAACCCCTCGGGGCAGTGTTCTAATTAATGGAGATTTTACTGAAACCTCCTCCCGACACAGCAAGTTCCTGACGTTAGTGGACTGAATAGATGGCAGGTAGTTAATTTTATAATTGTTTCTATTTTAATAACCATTTATTGTTATTTCTCTGCTTATATTAAAATTTTATTTATCAGTGTCCCTCAGTACACACTTTTCAAAGAGATAGGAAAGCACTATGTCTGTCTCCCTCTGTTTGAGCACCATCTTGAGCATCAGTTTAGGACTCTTGAACCTTTTCTGGTCAGTCTGAGTCTGATCAACACTGTTGGCTGTTGGAATGTGTGGTACACACATCGTCAGCTGCCATTGACTGGTCAGCCTGGGTTTGCTGTTCTTCTACACACTTTGTATGACATTTGACAAGCCTGTGTTTAAGGACTTTCCCTGTGTCTGGATAGTAGACTGGGTATGATGGACTGTTCTTGTCGTACCTACAAAGACTCCCTTTCACATTTTGACTCTAGCTTCTATCTGTCATGTTTGTAAGTGTAGCATGCTGCTCCAAATACTCTCTGTGGGTACAAAAGTTACCAGCTGAAATAATATCAGTATCAGTATAATATCAGTATCTTGTATGTCCTATGATGATCAGTTTGCAGCCATGCATGTAGTCTTGGATGAAGGACAGAGACAGTTGTTTAGTGAGCCAGGTTAGTCACATATCTTCCCGGTATAAATACTTTAAGGGTTCAAATAATTGATGTTGCTTCTGTTACACAGTCAAGATCTGAGCTGCCAAGTGAGAATGACGAGACTGAGACAAATGACTAACCAGAGATCAACCCTCTATTGACCCAATATCATTCATTCTGAGACCAGAAATGTTTTGGAATTTCAACAAAAACTGGTAAAAGTGGTGCAAGCAAAACAGCTGATAAGCCTTACCATGCTCATTGTCCTATGTCTACCTGTGGCCATGTTGAATGGCTAAAAGCATTGCCATATAAACGCAGTAATCCCATCCTACACATTTTCTATATTTTTATTTTTGTTTCAATGCGGTTCTGCTTTTAAAACTTGATGTGATTCGACACGGACAGTTGAGCGATCGTCCCTACTTTATAGTCTTTAATACCATCCCAATGAGTGATTCTGGGTCTATTTAGGCACTCTACTGACAAGGTTTTGGAAATGATTTATTTCTCAGGGCTGTTCAAATTAGATTTATTGTTTTTAAAATATTGTTTTGTGATGATTGCTTAATTTTCAAAATACCCAGATGTTTTTCCTTTGCAAACAACAGGACGTCATCACAGTGGCTAAGAGTCTTTTCAGAGAAGTAATTCCATGGTGCGAGCAGCCTTTCCAGTGCCGACAGACTCTGGACACTCCATACAGAGCGACGAATGGATCATGGTGACTCCTCCAACACAGCCGTCTTAATCCCATCACTAGCAACAATAGTGGACACAGAGGGTCGTCGTCTTCACTTTATCTCTGCTAACTGGTTCAAGGTTATCAGTTCTTCGACTTCACCTTCACCTGCTCCGGCACCGAGGACAGCACCTCAGGGCGGTGTTTTCTCACTGTTGGAGATTCTTCTGAAAAACACTGAAAAGTATCGGAGGCCAAAGAGTAACGCCAAGGTTTCCTATTTTCCAGCTGCCTGTGTCAAGTCAAGTCAAATTTATTTGTATAGCGCTTTTTACAACTGTTGTCGTCACAAAGCAGCTTTACATAATTAGTACTTAATAAAGGACAGAGACAGAGAAGAAAGAAGAAATAACATGAAGGGTCAAAGACCCCCGTGAGCAAGCCAACGGCGTCAGTGGCAAGGAAAAACTCCCTCAGAGCTGGAGGAAGAACCTTTGGGAGGAACCAAGGGGGACCCATCCTCCTCTGGCCAGACTATTTAAACATTAATGATAAAAATTACCAAAGCAGATACAACAGAAAGTTGATTGTGGTGATATTAATAGTGTCAGACAGACACGAGTCCATCTAGGTTTCAGCACGGCCACCAAACAGGCAGCAGCGGCAGGCGGGTGAGCCATGGATGGTGGCGGGTTGGGGGGGACCCGCTGGCCGGACTGGTAGGTGGCAGCTGGTTAGATGCAGGTAGAGGGGACCTCAGCGGGCAGTCTTCCAGCAGGTCGGGCTGGGTGGCCATTTACTCGAAGAAGGTAAAAAGAGAAAAGTTCGTTCTAAGAGGAATTTTATGGAGTGCAGAGAATGGGTATGTCTGACTACTCCGGCAGGTCTGATTACAGCATAATTAAAAGGAGAGAGCCAGAAGGTAACATGGACACAGGCGCACCCTGAGAACACCAGCATCTATCTGCTCCACCGTCAACAAACCTGAGTGATCGCGTGTAAGCAGCGAGACGACAGCTCCAGCATCTCAGTGTACTACAATTCCCTGGGTCCGCGAACCCCTGGACCTGCAGCCCTTATCTAAGAAACATTAATTACCAAAAGCTAAACTAAACATATAAGTTTTCAGCATGGATTTAAAGATTGAGACTGTGTCTGAGTCCCGAACATTATCTGGAAGGTTATTCCAGAGCTGGGGGGGCTTTATAAGAAAAGGCTCTTCCCCCTGCTGAGGTTTTCTGAATTTTGGGAACGAGCAAGAGGCCAGCACCCTGAGATCTAAGTAGTCTTGATGGTTCGTAATATACAATAAGATCCTGCAGGTACTCAGGAGCGAGGCCATGTAGGGCCTTATATGTTAATAGAAGAATTTTGTATTCGATACGGAATTTAACTGGGAGCCAATGAAGTGCTGATAGAACTGGACTGATATGGTCAAATTTTCTAGTTTTAGTAAGGACCCTGGCTGCAGCATTTTGCACCAGCTGAAGTTTATTGAGGATCCTGCTGGAACAACCTGACAGTAGTGCGTTACAATAATCTAGGTAATAAAAGCATGTACTAGCTTTTCTGTGTCTTGTAGTGATAAGGAGTTTCTTAGTTTGAAGATGTTCTTAAGCTGCATAACGGCTGTTCTACTAATATTAGCTATATGTTGCTCAAATGATAAATCTGAGTCGAATGTGATGCCAAGATTTTAAGCTGCTAAACCAGGAATGATGGAAGAATCAGCCAAGTCTAACATTAAGTCTGATAGTTTATTTCTAGAGTCTTTTGGACCTAAAAGGAGAACTTCGGTTTTGTCACTGTTGAGGAGAAGGAAGTTATGTGACATCCAGAGTTTTATATCCTAGTCTAAATTTATCGTCAGGTTTGGCTGATATATAGAGCTGTGTGTCATCTGCATAGAAATGGAAATTAACGCCATGTCTGCTTATAACTGAGCCCAGTGGTAACATGTATAATGTAAATAATAGTGGTCCTAAAATTGATAGAAGATAAAGATAAAAGATAAATCTTTTATCTTTACAAATTGATAGCGTCCCGTTAGATATGATTGGAACCAAGATAGGGCTGCCCCTGTGATTCCAACCATTTTCTCTAATCTTTCTAGTAATATAGTATGATCTATTGTATCAAAGGCTGCACTAAGGTCTAGTAGGACTAATAAAGATACGTAGCCTTGATCAGAGGCAAGAAGATCATTCGTAATCTTCACTAGGGCTGTCTCTGTGCTGTGATTGGGTCTAAATCCAGAGTGGAATTTCTTAGGTATAAGCAGAGTTGTTGGGCCACAGCTTTTTCTAATATCTTAGATACGAATGTTAAGTTTGAGATGGGTCTATAATTAGATAATACGCTAGGATCAAGATTTGGTTTCTTGATTAAAGGTTTTATAACTGCTATTTTAAGGGTTTGGGGTATATGCCCAAGGCTAAGGGATGAATTTACAATTGTTTGAGGTCTGATTATAATTGGGAGAATTTCTTTTAGCAATTTAGAGGGAATCGGGTCGAGTGTACATGTTGTACAATTAGCTGAGGATATAATTTTTTCTAGTTCAGGCTGTGGAAGTGGGTAGAAGGCTTCCAGCCTTTGTTCTACAACTAAGTTATGTTCTAAAGCAACTACATCAGGTGACGGCCATGTTTGATTTAATAAGCAGGGTTGGATTTGTTGTCTAATATTTTCTAATTTATTATTAAAATAGTCCATAAAAACATGACTGGTTAAAGATGTTGGAATCTGGGGTTGAGAATCTGCCTGGCTTTTAGTGAGTTTAGAGATCTCATTAAAAAGAACTCTGGGATTATTTTTGTTTTTCTTGATCAGCGAGGCCAAATACACTGAGCGAGCTTTAATGAGTGCCTTTCTATATTGACTAAGGCTGTCCTTCCACGCAGAGTGGAACACCTCTAGTTTGGTCATCCGCCATTTACGCTCTAGTTTCCGCACTGTTTGTTTTAAGGTACGAGTTTGATCACTACACCACGGTGCGAGCCTTTTTTGCCTCATCATTTTATTTTTGAACGGTGCTACTTTGTCTAAGGTTGATCGAAGGGTATTCTCTAGATCGTTTGTTAATTTAACTAGCTCCGTTTGGTCTGACGGAGTGTAAGCTAAGGTCGATAGGGGTGGGAGATTTTTAGTTAACTGTACAGCTGTCATTGGTGTTATTGTGCGCTTTAGACAGTGTTGGGGAGAAGAATTAACATTTTGCCTTAGATGTAGCTCAAAGGAGATTAGATAATGGTCTGATATTACTGAGCTTTGAGGTAGAATATTTAGCTGATCAATGCTAACACCCAGGGTCAGTTCTAAATCTAGGGTATGGTTACAGTAATGTGTGGGTCCAGTTACGTTTTGTATAATGCCAACAGGATCTAAAATTGATACAAACGCCTTTCTTAATGGATCGTCTGCTTTTTCAAAGTGAATATTAAAATCTCCTACTATTATAACTTTGTTGCTGCACACTGCCAAGTCTGCAGCAAAATCACTAAATTCTTTAAAAATTCAGAGTAGGGCCCTGGAGGCCTATAAATATTAGTCAGTGAGAAAACATTTTTATTTTTGGCTGGATTTGATATATTAATGTAGATAAGCTCAAAAGAAGTGAAGGGGTTACAGTGTTTTTGAATAATCTCTAGTGTATTCTGATAGATTATACATACTCCACCACCTCTGCCTGATAATCTAGGGCTATGTACATATTTATAACCTGCGGGAGTGGCTTCATTTAGTGCTATATATTGATCAGGTCTAATCCAGGTTTCGGTTAGGCAGAAAACATCTAGTTTCTGATCACATATTTCATTTACGATCACTGCTTTTGAGGATAGTGATCTAATGTTAAGTAGACCAAGCTTTAGGTCTGAGGTGCTGCTGTTATCGTTGAAATGAGAGATTTTAACACTGATTAAATTATTAAAACGAGCTGATCTAGCTGTTCTATGTTTGGGTTTAATTCGGGGCACAGACACAGTCTCAATACAGTGAAACCTGGGTGACGTCTCAAAGCAGCTCGCAGACGGTCGGTTTAGCCAGTCTGTCTGCGGCCTGGTCCCGGCTCTGGATTGTCAGCAGCCTTTTACACTCCTCTGCCGACTAACTAGCAGACTATGATCTATGCTGCACGAAAGTAAGGCAGCACCTTCCCGCGTGGGGTGGACACCATCCCTACATAAAAAACCAGGCTTGCCCTCAAACTTTAACCAATTATCTATGAAGCCCACATGATTTTCGGAACACCACTTGGACATCCAGCGGTTCAGCGCTGTGAGTCGGCTGTAAGGCCTGATTCGTTCGTACACTTTTGAATGCTTTTATACAAATCTTTCCATCATTTTCCCTTTATCGTAACTTTGTTTCGATCAACACATTACGCTCTTCATGATTGGCAATAGTATTCCATGTGGAAATCATAGGCAGATGAGTATATGAATAACAGTACAAGTGGATAACATGTACAGGTGGATGAGTAATGAATTTGGTAGTATATGAAGCTATCAGTGAGAGAACAAAACCTTAAAAAAAATACAGGACATAAAATACTTGGGAAACTCCTTGGGAGACTGTACCTTTTACTCTGGTTCCTATCTACGTAACTCTTAACAGAGTCCTGTCCAACCATCAAGAGTAACATACAGCCAGGAATCTCCACAAATCCAGTAAACATCTGGTACTGAAATTATTTTCTTTCAAACCGAACAATGGTTGATTGGGCTGTATCAGGCAAATTAGTTACATTATGTGTCATACACCAATGAACCTGTATTGGGTATATTGCAGTATTTGGAGCAAAGAGTTTTGCTATTGAAGTTGTTGTACTCTGAGTTGCCCTTGTACATCAAATGCCTAAATGGGCACAGGTCACTCAAGTGACTCTTCTCCTAGAACAAATTAGAGTACACAAGACACTAGTTAGAATGGTTGCCATAATTAAGAGGCAGAATCGCCAATCTCACAGATTTATTAGATGCTGGGATCAGTGGGATGACTGTCATGACTGTGATAACAGCCAGAAGTTCCTTTAAAGTAAGAGCACACGAAAAGGATGCCACGACATCCTACACTGAGTTTGGTCTTGTGATACAAACTGAAAATTGGTAGAAATCTATTAGTTCACAATTTTGGTATCACAATCAGGTCTCCTAGTCAGAAGATTTTAAGGTAATTTTATTTTTATAAGATAATTAAGGTAGTGGTGTAGCTGGTCGTGTCAACAATAGTGAATCACACTTCTATATGTTCAACCAGTTGGTATGGGTCCATGTAGTGTGTTAAACTACATCTCCTTTCATAACGCCTTCTATTTATACAAATCTTTAGGCTAGACAAAGGAGCTAAATGTGGGACATTCATTAGTAAACGATTTAGGTAAGACAGTGGTCAATATTAAAAGACCTAATCCTCCGGTAAACAAACATAACAAACTTGACAAGAGAGTCATGTTTTCCTAACTGCTCAACTCTCAACCCTCCTAATCTCAATTTTATGTCTTATTTCTTCACCTGATAAACGACAAGGGCCCTACTACGACCCGACCCCGTTTTACCAGGATGTGTGAGAGGGGGACTATTGAGGAAGTGAGCAGATGTGTGTGTAATGTTACCTAAACACTGTCTGACTCTTCAGATTAGGGTTGCTGCCTGGTCATACTTCTAGTAACTGGTCTGAAAACCCCACTTGGTTCCTGCCTGGTCACTCACGTCGTGTGGTGATGTGGCCTGCACAGGATCGGCAACCTGTTGCACTGAAGTGGGTCTTGTCATCTGTTCCACTGGTCGTGTCTGGTCATGTGCTCTGGAACACTGATTCAGGTGCTACCAGTGTGGGCGTCCCTCTATAAGACCAGACGTAGTAGTGAGAATTTCCTTAAATGGCCCTTCACCTCTCCTGATGCTCCTCTTTCTTTTGAATGTTTTGATGTACACAAAGTCACCTGGTTAAACTTTTCTAATGGAATTATCTAATGAAACATTTTCCTATTGATAGTTGCATCCTTTACATCTGTGACGTTTTCCCTATGAATACGTGTCCAGGCTCTAGTGCACTGTGCTAGATCAGCTTGAAGACCTTCATAAGCTACATCGAATTAGCCAGAGCCAAGCCTGTGACCCTGAAAACAAAAGACTCCTTAAATATGCCCTACAGTTGGAGTTACTGATTTACAGATCCCGACAACACGCTGCTCAGTTTAACAGAACTTTTTTTTTTTTTTTTTTTTTCCTCAGATAGTAGAAGCCTGCTATTTCTCCTTCTTGCAGCCTGATAAAGACCTCAGTTATGAAGTGCCCTCACTGGTGCATTACCACACAAACCTTCTGCACGCAGGTACAGCATCAGGGCTTCCAGCTCTTCAGTTTTCATTTATTAGAAACCTCACCCAGCTACTTTTAGTTGTTGTAGCACATTAGTTTCATTAGATTGTTTTTACCCTCATTTACTTTTTTAACATTGTGAAAATAAAATACATTAATTAGGGTGACTCATGAGTTGATGAAAGACAAAATAAAAATGATCAATTTTATTAAACACTTCTATGAATGTCCTATTTGCAAAGAAATAAGGGTTACATAACCATCGTGATACTTTGTGTGTATCACATTGTTTAAAATGATGGTTAAACATGGTTTGAAGTAGAAAATGTAGTAGAGCTAATTGCTGTACAGTGTATATATTAAACAATACTAGAAATGCTCAGATTAGTATATAAACCCCAATCAGTGCAACAAATAATGCAAAACACAGTACAGCAACAGATGTGTATTATATTACATAATATATTACAGAAAAATATATAACAGCCTATAAAGTGACTTGAGAGATGTGCAGCTTTTACTCCAGTGGTTGCTCATTAGACTGTCTGAAACGCTGCACTATGGAGAATAATTCAAGTTATTACATTATTGGTTATTGTTTTGTGTGCTAGTTCTTCAGCACAGTGTGACGTAGAAATGAAAGGACAATTTATAGATGTGCAGCATACAGTCAAGCCTCGTGTGTTTATTTAGCCCAAGAAAAAAACCCCGCAATAAGCAGGTGTTTTTCCACCTACCAGCACCTCTCTTGACTTCAGTTTGAGTCCCTCTATGGATGGTGCCGGGATCGGTAGAAGCAGGTCTGGGCCTTTACCTGCCAGTCATGAAGCAGCAGCTGTAAGAATCAAACCATAACATACTGTTTACAAAGACGAGAAACATATTCCTCATCTGGGCTGTCATCACCTTTTCCTTTTCTTCCTGGTCATCTGTTCCCCAATCAAAACTTTAGAATTTGAGATTAGTAAATACTAGGAATCATATTACAAGTACCTTTACTTCTCCAGCACTGCTCTAAACAATGATTTACAATTTACACACTGTTCCTGAAGTCATGTTCATGATCATGAAGTTTGTTAATGTTCAGGTTTTTGTTGTCTTGGACACTCATATTCTGAAGACTATATTCTGAAGAATTATACACTCTCAGCATAGGTGTGGATTGCAGCTACTATGTCATGTATCGACTCATTTACACACAAAAGTGTGCATCATTTCACTAATATATCAAATTACAACAGTGAGATCTGCCCACATCCACTGATTTAGTCACAAATCTGAGTAATCTCTACAAACTTGTAGATTTTATCAGATACGATGGATAAACAGCTAATGTTTAAGCCCCTAAAGCAGTCATTGTCAATGAAGTTATGATTGCTAACTATTTTAGTTCACCAGAGGTTTTTCTCTGTGAAACTGCTTGCTTTTCCTCTGCCAAGGACACAATGCCCTTAAGAGCAGTGAAAAAACCTGGAAAATACTGAGATACCGTGATTAGTCATACCACAATATTTTTGCAGACATCATACTGTGTAAATCTCATACCGTTGCAACCCTAACTGTAACACATATTGCAACCACCACCACTGTGATCATTCAGGTAACACCATATTCAGGTAATAAATCCTATTGTACTTGGTACCGTTTTTGTGGCTATGCTCAGCCCGTTCTTGGTGAGAATTCAGAGGCTGTCACTGTTTTATTCTGAATGCATCGATTTCCCAAGGTTTTAGCCAATACAATTTCTCACATGGAAGTGGTCATTACAATTGCTCTATACTAGTATACACCTCTCCATATCTAATAGTGTTCTCTGATTTCTGATATTCTTAGTTAGTAGTCACGGGCTCCATGCTGGCATTTACGGTTTTAATAGAGGGAACAGTGTCACACCATCGGTTGATGTGAATGGATGTTTTCTTTTCACAGCTACAACCCACCAAAATAAGACCCCCACAGTAAGGTCACACTAACGAGAGCACACCTGAATAAATTACCAACACTCCACTTGCTCTCAAACTGTACATGACATTCCACAGCATAATTCACCTGTTTCCATCCCAAACACAAAGCTCTTAACGTTCTCCAGCTTGAGCTTAGATGCAGGTTTTTCAGAACCATATCTGCTGTGGGACAGAATTCAGCATTTTACACTCATGAAGCGCTGATCGAATGAAGTGGTGTCTAACGTTGACGTATTTGCACCCGTTTCGACATGCAGGGTTCTTGGAAAGAGCAATTGCACCTTGGTTGTCTTCAGATATTTTCACAGGTGTATATAGATCACTGATCATGACATATAGTAGCTGTTCTTGTAACACAGTTCGTAATCAATTGTACCCTGATGACCTTTTTTCTGAAGTTTATAAATCCTGAGTGTTGCCTCATGAAAAGAAAAGTCTAAACCAGGGAAGTCCTTGGTGTGTTGATTCAGGAATGATGCCTTTGTCCCACTGAGTCCTCTGTGTGTAAAGTTTATCCCACATGAGAAGCAAGTTAATTGTAAGGAGTGCAAATAGAGAAACAAACAAGCCAGAGAAAGAAAAGCCTTCTGCTAAAGAACAGCACAAAACCTCATATGAATAAAACACACCCAAAGCTTGTCTGAATATATAAACAATTGAACCATAGCAAACTTATAAGGAGTATTAGAACCTATAGTTCCTCCAGTAACAGTAACTCTTCATTACAGTGAGGTCTGAAATTAGCCATGTTTTGTCTTCATTATCTGAGACAGTTGTTGTGATGCTTGTGCTCTCTGCTCCCCGTGGTACTGACCGTTGTTTGCGTTTCTGTCTGTGTTTACTCGTAAGGAACATGGCGACCGTGGAGGGATGAGTTTTCCAGACGCTCCACAAAGAGGTCGTCAAGCCAACCGATCCAGCTGTTGTTGTAGAGGCAGTCCAAAGGCTGCCTGTGACTCCTTTCAGTGCAACAGTCTTCATTCCAGCACTACCAACGCGGCGGACACAGAGGGACAGCATCTCCACTCCCGCATCTGAGAGGGCCTGGGATCATCAGAATGGTCGAGAAAAGTCGAGGGCTCTTCCACCAGCACAAACAGTTTTCGCCTCTTCTGACTGGTTTGCATTCCGTAGCTCTTCTACTACGCCTTCACTGCTTCCTCATGGAGCACAGCTCCTCAGGGCGGTGTTCTTATTAGGTACTTTCAAGCGTTTTACTGTAGAATTTCCAACAAAGAGTAACGTCAGTAACGTCAGGCCATGTGTATTCGGTACCACTGTTCTCCACTATTATTCACCCAATGCAGTGTAGTCCTGAGGGACAGAAGCCAGGATCATCATCTTTGGCCTCTGCCCACTTACTGACGAGTGAGGGAGCCATTTACCCAGGCCTTTGAGCTCCACTGCTGGCTGCATGACAGTGTCACTCAGTCTTGATACTGCAGGGTTTGTCTGAGATACTGTGTCTGTCCCCAGCATGGTTTGGTCAGAAAATCTTCTATAAAAATCTTCACATTAGAATTGATATCAATTCTTCCATCTTTCCAAGTGCAAGCAGTTTTCACATTAAATCTGGACTGTTAAATATACAATCTCTAGCCCCTAAAGCAGTCAATGGCAATGAAGTTATGACCACTATCCCCTTTAGTTCACTAGATCTCTGTGGCGCTGAATCAAGAGCGTAGGTCTGATTATTACGTTGGTGGGGAACATCAAATTGGTTTCGGGTGGTCCTTTTTGTATTTCCTTTTTGTATTTATGATGCACTTATTTATTTATTTTTATTTAAAATTTTAATTAAGGTCTGTTTATTCACATTTGTGAAAGAACTGATTTAAAAAAAACAATTCGACTACCACAGTTTTGGAGGTTCCACAGAGATCCCAATATTCCTCTGGGTCCAGAGTTATCAGAGACAGGATCAGAAGCCGACAGAGGCGGCCGCCGACATCCCAATGAGTGATTCTGAGTCAATTCAGGCGCTCTACTGACTCCGAGACTCTGTACCCGAGGTGACTGTAAGCAGATTAATTAGACCGCCTGCCTTATGAATTTAGAATACACGGGAGGAGACAGGACCGCGTATTAAAGGGATCCAGGTTAAAGTAACCTGAAGGTCTTAGAATCTTCGTTTTTAAAGAAAATCCAGATCCTGAGGAAAACAAAAACAAATTTGAGAATTGAAGTCTTCTAAGAGATTGTTTTGGAATATTTTGATTTTTTTTTTTCAAGATTATTAAAATTCAAAGATTCTAAGACAAGATTTTAGGATATTTCATTCGCAGTACTGTTCAATCTAGAGAATTTTGTGAAGGGGTTTGAATTTATTTTTTCACATCACACAGGTTCTTCACATTACACCAACTGCTGTTCGAGTAGCTGAAAGGGATTCTTGGATTAATTGTTCACACTGCAGGCAAGTTCACACGGCTGATCCAAGTGCAGACGGTGTACAGAACTCTCACTGACCGTCGTTAGTGTTCCTGTCTGTGTTTACTCTCTAGAAACACGGCGACCGCGGAGGAACTGCCGCACGCTTCTGGACACCGCTCGGAAAAAGGCCGATGCCAGAATCATCTTTGGCCCCCTGCCCACCTACCGACGAGTGAGCAAACTGTTTACCCAGCTCTTTGCGTGCCACTGCTGGCTGCAGGACAGGTTCGTCAGCACTGATTTCGTAGAGAACTTGGAGAGCTTTCTGGAGTGTCTCTGCCTCTATTGCAGAGATATAAGTATCACCCAAGCTGCCTGGGTTCCATCGTTCTCTTCAGGAACACAGAGAAGGTGCTACACCAGGACTGACTGACCCTTCCCAGTTTCACCAGTCAGTTTAATAAACTGGGTCGTGGGCAGGTAATTGATTTTACATGATCCCATTTCAGAGATGTTGAGATTCCCAAATGCAATAAATTCTATAGAATTGCTTCTTATACAACTGCAAATATTACAGCTAAAGGAGTTCTTATCTTGGTATGGAGGAATTGGAAGATTGCAATTCTAGACCGAGGAAGGGATGAAGAAAGAAGAAGAAGAACACATTACAACACTCCCACTCTGAGAGGTGCCAGTTCCTTCTCTTTTCTCTTAGATTATCTAACAAACTGGACTTTGCATTCATATCTGCTCCCACCACTAACTCATTAATCATCAATTAGACCGATCAGGGGTGATATTTCTCATGGTCAGCTGACCGCTAGCTCAGAACATAAGCAGTGTATTACCGCATTGTCTTTGTCTTTATTCAACTGCTGGCAGCATCTTAATCTGAGTACTAAGCAACATACCTTTTTCTCTGCAAGGCACAAATCTTATTCCAGATTTTTTGTTTGTTTGTCCAGCACTCTTCTTTCAGGAAAAGACAAGATAAGTATCTGGCCAATGTCTTTCTCAGACCACGATAGTATTTTTTACTAAGATAAAAATGACTACAGATTATGGCCGTGCAGCTCGAACACAAATTTACTACACAATGAGGAGTTCAGCTCTCAATTTAGGAGTAAATTAACAGACTTTGTTTAATCAGGGTTCAGTGGACGATCAGAGTTTTGTGGGGAGAAGTGAAAGGTTTCATGAGGAATAATTCTGTTGCATTTGCTTCTTGGTGACAAATGGCGTAGACTGCAAGTATCTGCCCTTGAATTTAAACTTGAAGCACTTGAAAGGTCCAATCAACAGCCTCTTTGTCTGGTGATATGGCAAAACAAATAGTCCTTAAGGGTGATAAATGTTTATCAACTTTTCCTCTAGGAAGGGGCGCATGTCAAGAATGCCCTTTGTCAGTTCTCCTTTTCACTATATAACTGTAACCCCTAGCTCAAGCAATGCACACATGAATTCCTAGCTCCCTCGTTATAGTAAAGGAAGCACAACATCATATTTCAGTTTGTGACGAGGTTTTGTTCTTTATAGATAAATCAACAGATTCAATTCCACCTCTGATTAGTTCATTTAATGATTTGTAATGATTTTGAAATGTCAGGCCACAAGATAAACTGGGATACATTTGCCTCAGATTTTCAGTTAGAAAAGCATGCTACCAACTTATATTGGTGGTGGACCACTTTAGATATTGGAGGGTAGACTAGTCTTTTGTGATTTTTCCACTGAATACTGTAAACTATATTTTAGGCCCATAATTTCACACCTTATATTTATTTTTACCATTAACAGTTGTTTAGGCAAACACACTCTGATATGGCATGATCTCTCTCCACTCTTTCATAATCAGAATTTACTGATGGGGAATGCTCCGTTTCATTGCCCCCAATGGGAGAGCAAAGCAGTTCGATAGAGCAATGCTCTTTGATAGAAAGGTGGACACGCGGGACACATTACATTGGGTTAAGATCTTTCCAGGCTTTCTCCTCACGTACCCTCTTGGTGTAGCAAAAAAGCAGCTGCAAAAATGAAATACTTTTATATATTCATTCATTATATTCATGAAGCAGTGCCTTCATTCCCATAAGATCACCAGGTAAGTAACATGCTCAGTAATTGTCTCTACTATGTATGCGCTGGTGAAGAGTCAGTTACATCACACTGTCCATCTGCAACTCTGGCTGGCTGGTTGGCTGTCTGTCTGTCTGTCTGTCCATCTATAACTGTGTGTGTGGCTGTTTGCATGTCCATGTGTACAGACCAGTCTACTCTTACTTCTAAATCCCTTTCTTAATTTTCTCCTTTTCTTCTCTCTCCCCATATGCTGAGCCGCTCGCTGCTGGCGTGAGTCCATTCGTGGTTGGGTGCTGGTGCCTACTGCCTGGGTCAGACTTGCCCCACTGTAAATCCCCCTATTTTGCTGCTCTCCTCCTATTCTCATTGTTTGTTCCCTTTCCTCTCTCCCTCCCCCCCCCCCCCCTCTCTCTCTCTCTCTCTCTGTCTGTCTGTCCACTGACATGCTGTCCTGCTCTGGGGTTCTCATTGAGTCATTCTCGGATCACTGCATAGCTGTGCATATGACTATTTACCTGCATGCACTTTCACATTGCCCTCATATTTTCATCATTTTTGACTTGATGTCACTTTTGCAGCAGCTCTTAAAATATCTGGTGTCGACCAGGGGAGCACTGGTTCCCCTTTTGAGTCTTGATTCCTCTCAGGGTTTTTTCCTCTTTCACTTGTGTACATATGAGATTTTACTTTATTATTTTATGATAAATTACCACAAATGTCTTAAAAAAAAAACTGCTTTCACTTTGTCATTGTGTAGAGTTGTGTAGAACTCAGTGTATTGTAGAATAAGTCTGTAACATCATAAAGTGTGGAGCAGGTGAAAGGAGTGTACAGACTCCGTCTTGACTGTAACTCCTTATGTACTTGATCAATAATCAGTGTATTCTGTATAGTTCTCTTACTTCAAATGACCTGAGTTGTTGTTGTTGTTGTTTGGATTTTAAGATGTATGTGATCAGAAGATAGGACCATCTGAAGAGTCAATGGCAACGGCTGGCATCCTTCGTTGACAAAACAGCCTAAGGTGTGAGCCTGGCTGCCTGTGATGACGGTGGCACTCCACACTTTGAAACTTTTTGCTCTAAAGGGCAAAGACTGTGACAGGACAAGTCTTTACACAGCACCATTTGAACAACGGCATTGGACTGATTGTGTTGCTTGCTTCCCACCACCTACAAGATCTGATCCAGGATGCTTTTTCAGGTGGAACTGAAATGGACTTTTAGGTTGGGGATGAAACCAGACCAGAAATGAACACTTTCTAAGTAATATGACCCAGAACATTGTGTTTCCTTGGCATCTTTTTAGGAACCCAGGACTCTGTGGCCTGAGGAGACAATTTGTTTGATTGCTACAATTATTGTGGTTCATATCATTTTCACACACAAGGACAATGCACTGCCTAATGTTGTGTTTGTAAATTCTACCAATGTCAGTGTCACATGTGGGTGTCAAATGTAGCCAAAGTGCTTCAGGACTGAAACTAGGGTTGAGCACAGCAGTCTTTACGGGATAGTTGGATTCCATGTTTGGTAGCTGGAAAAGGTTGATGGTCATTTTCTCTAGTCTCATCATATGAATTGCAATGCTTGTGCTCAGTGGCTGCTGTATTCCTCTGTGCATTCAAGGCCTTATTATGTTAAGTCTGTTTCTTTGCAAGTATATTTTGGTGTACTGTAATGAACTTGAATTCTGCCCGTCATTTGTGCAGTCCTATGCTAAAGCAGGCCTGTGTTTAGGAAAGGACATTTTATTGTATCCAATTCTTAGAGAAAACAAGGACTGACCACACATTTATACTCAAAGATGTGTTTTAAATTGTCCTGAAACCTTTACTGTTTTCTGCTCACCGTGAAATGACTTCCATCCTACCAACTGGATCTTGTCCCACTGTCCCCCTTTCCCCACCTACACCCCCCCCAACGAATCCTCCTAAATATTTGGTTCCTCCTTCTCGCGCTCGCGCTCTCTCTCTCTCTCTCTCTCTCGCTCGCTCGCTCGCGCTCTCTCTCACACCATGCATTACCTGCCTAGACTTTAACTTTTCACTCACCTTCATCTTTTATTACTTGACAGCGAATTTCCATATTCTCTTAATTTGATTATTGTGCTATCTGTTGTCAACCAGAGGAGGATGGGTCCCCGAGTTTTTCTTTGCCACTAATGCTCAAAAGAGCCCAGATCTCTGTAAAGCTGCTTTGAGACATTTGTTGTAAAAAGTGCTTTATAAATAAACTTGAAAGGAAACAATTGTTCACATTTTGTCCTATTATTCAATATAATCAAACTATTTTCCTATGTTTTTTTATATATATATATATATATATATATATATTTTTTTTTTTTTTTTTTTTTTTTTTTTTTTTTTGCTTATTGACGCTTTGAACGTACAACCAAGTTATGATGACAACTCTTCTGTATTCTGAAAGCAATGTATGAAGTCTTTAATCCCATATTTTCTACGTATAATATGTGTAACATTTGCCGTTCTAGTAGACTAGTGGTTATAGAGTTGGTCTCTTTTTAGTATGCTCGGCCATTTCTAGCCATAAAAATATTAAACCTGGACTGGTCTCTAATGCTGACAGAGGTTTCTGACTGGATTCTCACAACAGGCTTCTTACTCAGACTAAAAGCCAGAGCATTTGTCACAGTATGTTAATTGACAATTGGTTGCGTAACAGTTGCTTCAGGTAACTACATATTAATTCATTCACAAGGAAGTAAAGGGTGAACACAAATGTACATTTCCCCATGTAAATGAGGAGCCCACAAGGCTGGTAGAGCCGTACAACCGCATGCACACTTCCCAGATACAGAGTTAGGGATACAGAGTTTCTGCCATCTACGTGACATGGGACAAGAATGACTGACTCATAAAAGAAAACAAACATTAGTAAAAATGCAATCTGTTTACCCATTGCAAACAGTACACATGCAAGAAAATAAATTAATAAAAATATATATATATAAATAAAATCTTACTTGCATACATATCTTAAATCAAAAATAAACTTAAAAATCTCTTAAAATATACTTAAAATCTCCATTAGTGATGCATTTTCACAGCTCGCCATGCAGGGAAGGAACATTACATATCACTAAAATGGTGGAGGGAAACATGCTGCAGGATATTGTGTGATAAAAATCGTCCCGAAAGAAAACTGTACTTTTCTCAGATCAGCCACTTTTTCCCCCCTAAAGCATCACTCCATATAAAACTCAGAAGACACGTGTAGCTTCACTGGTGAGTTTGGATAGGAAATATAATGGCTATATCGGAGTTGTCATGACGACCAACGCCTGGTTCCATTCACCACCACTGCAAAGAAATCAGTTAGTAAGTTTCTGTACAGTGAAGCACAATTTGACTGCAGTGACCCTGTCTGACCTGTCCAGCTCCTGAACAGCAGATTCTCTATAATAAGATCTGATGGGTTTGATATTCTCTTACTCTGTAACCAGATTTGTTTCTGAGAGATTTCAATCTTTTATTTTTTAGAGAGTAGGAGATCAATTTCTGGCTCCTGTAGGGGGTGCTATTAAACCCACACAGTAAAGCATCACAGTGCAGAATGAACACAAATGTGAGATTTTAGCTTTTAGACTAAATAGACAAATAAATAATTTTCTGCTCCACTAAACCAGCTGACCCCAGCCTGCACTGGTCCTACTGGGAGGTCTGTACTGGTATAGACGCAGAGCTGCTGATAAGGGAAAGTCCGGTCAGCAGTGAGCTCCTGGCACTGATCCAGCAGCATGAGTGGACCTGTGTCAGAATCCTCCTTTATGACATCATCAGTGACGTCACAGCGAGGCTCAGTGCAGTGCGCCATTCTCTCCAGCAGGTCAGGGTCAGTAGGTGTCCTCCTGCTGATCTCCTGCAGGACCTTAAATAGTTCTTCATTCAGAGGAACTTCCAGTCGCTGTTGGAGCCAGTATGAAGTGCGTTAGAGTGGGAGAACACTGAAGAACTGAGCAGCAAAACCCGAACGAAGGCGTCAACTCTGTGAGTCCAAACCTGTTTCCAGTGGAGTTGAACTCTCCCTCACTCATCTCTCCTCTTATTTCTTCTTCTAGATGTTTACTAGGTAATATAACGTACCCTGTTAGGATCCAGAATCAGGCCTGTCCGTCAGTGAAAGAGTCTAATAATGTCATTGATCATCAGAACAGAGAGCAGAGCCTTTTTAAAATAACGAAAATTACATTTTTATGATGTGATCTTTCCTCTGAGCTCCACTTAGTCTGTCTCCACTTAATCTAAACCAGAACAATCAGAATTCATTTCTACACCAACCTTTCTTCATCCCTCACACTTACACACTGCTTCTGGCTGATTCTAATAACATGGGGGAGGATAAAATACTGTAGATGGAATAGGCGGAGATAAACTGCTGCAGACTGAAGAGCTTAGGGCGAGATGAATGGGCAGGGCCACACTATTGCACAAAGAATAGGAAGGGGCTAAACTGATGTAGACATTGTCCTCAGTAAGGGCATAAAGGTGGAGTAGCTGAAGACATTGACCCAGGGCATAAAGAAATAAAAGAAGGAAGACAAAGAATAAAGAAGACAAAGATAAAGGACAAATAAGAAAAAGACAAAGGATAAAAAGATAAAGACAAAGATAAAAAAGAAAAAGACAAAGAAGACAAAGACAAAGAAGACAGACAAAGAAGAATAGCAAGAATAAAAAGACAAATAAAAGAAAAACAAAGGAAAGAAGGAGACAATGAAGACATAGATCAAGATTAAAAAAAGACAAAGAAAACAAAGACAAAGACAAAGAAAAATATAAATACAAAAGATAAAACAAGACAAAGAAAAAATATAAAGAAGAAAAAGATAAAAGACAAAGAACACTAAGACAAAGACGTAAAAGACAAAGAAGACAACGAAAATACAAAGAAGATAAAGTGCCAAGAAAAGAAAAGGAAAAAAAGACAAAGAAGACAAAGACCCAAATGAAGAAAGACAAAGGAGACAAAGACAAAAAACAAAGAAATAAAGACAAAAAAGAAAAACAAGAATAGTGAAAAAAGACAAAAAAGAAGACAAAGACAAAAACGACCAAGAAGAAAGACAAAGGAGGAAAAGTAGACAAAGACAAAGAACATACAAACAAGAAAAAGATGATGAAGAAGACAAATACCAACAAAAGAAAAGATGAAGAATAAGAAAAAAAAGCAAAGATAAAAAAAGATAAAGATGAAAAAGACAAAGAAGACAGAAATAAAAGAAGACAAATAAACACAAGACAAAGATCAAATACAAAGAAGAAAGAAAAAGAAGACAGAGAAAAAAGAAGAGACAAAGAACACTAAGACAAAGATGAAAGACAAACAGATAAAAAAAAACAAAGAAGACAATGAAAATACAAAGATGAAGACCAAGAAAAGAAAAAAAAAATAAAGAAGAAAAAGCCCCAAATGAAGAAAGACAAAGACAAAAGAAGTAAAGTACAAAAAAAGAAAAAGACAAACATAAAAGACACAGAAAAACAAGACAAAGTACAAGGAATAAAAAGATAAAGAAGAAAAAAGACCAAAAAGAAGACAGACAAATGAGACAAAGACTAAAAACAAAAAAAGAAATACAAAAGAAAGACAAAGACAAAGATAAAAGACAAATAAAAACAACAAAGATAGGAAGACAAAGATAAAAGAATACAAAGATAAAGGAGAAAAAGAGAATGACAAAGAAGACGAAGACAAAGAAGAATAGCAAGAATAAAAAGACAAAGAAGACGAAGACAAAGAAGAATAGCAAGAATAAAAAGACAAAGAAAACAAAGACAAATAAAAGAAAAACAAAGGAAAGAAGAAGACAAAGCAAAGACAAAGAAAAGAGGAAAAACACAAAGAAAGACAATGAAGACAAAGACCAAGAAAAGAAAAAGAAGACAAAAAAAAAACACAAAGAGAAAAAAGGCACAGATAAAAGAATACAAATACAAAAAAGACAAAGATAAAATACAAAAAAAGAAAAAGAAGACAGATGAAAAATAAAAGACAAAGAACACTAAAACAAAGAAAAAAGATAAAAAAGACAAAGACGAAAACGATAAAGAAAAGGGAAAAAAGACAAAGAAGAAAAAGAACTAAATGAAGAAAGACAAAGGAGACAAAGACAAAAAAGATAAAGAAAAACAAGACAAAGATAAAGTACAAAGCATAAAAAGAACAAAAAAACAACGAAGAATTAGAAAAGAAAAACAAAAACATAAAGACAGAAGAACAAGACAAAGTTAAAAAACAAAGAAGAAAAAGATAAAGAAAATAAATAAGAAAAAGAGAAAGAAGACAAAGGAAATACCAAGAAGATTAAGTACAACAAAAGAAAAAGAAGAAAAAGATAAAAGAATACAAAGAAGAATAGCAAGAATAAAAAGACAAAGGAGAAAAGATAATGACAAAGATCAAAAAGAAAAAGACAAAGAAGACGAAGACAAAGAAGAATAGCAAGAATAAAAAGACAAGGAAAAGAAAAACCAAGTAAGGAAAAACAAAGGAAGAAGAAGACAAAGAAAAGAGGAAAAACACAAAGAAAAGACAATGAAGACAAAGACCAAGAAAAGAAAAAGAAGAAAAACAAAGAAAAAGATTAGGACAAAGAAAATACAAAGAAGAAAAATGCAAACAAGAGAAAGAAGGGAAATACAAAGAAAATGAAGACAAAGACAAAGGAGAAAAAGATAAAGAAGACGAAGACAAAGAAGAATAGCAAGAATAAAAATACAAAGAAAAAAACAAAGGAAAGAAAAACAAAGGAAAGAAGAAGACAAAGCAAAGACAATGAAGACGTAGACAAAGAAAAGAGGAAAAACATAAAGAAAAGACAAAAGACAAAGACCAAGAAAAGAAAAAGAAGAAAATCAAAGGGAAAGATTAGGACAAAGAAAATACAAAGAAGAAAAATGCAAACAAGAGAAAGAAGGGAAATACAAAGAAAATGAAGACAAAGACAAAGGAGAAAAAGAAAAAGACAGATAAAAAGAAAAGGACAAAGAAGACGAAGACAGAGAAGAATAGCAAGAATAAAAAGACAAAGGAAAGAAGACAAAGCAGACAATGAAGACGTAGACAAATAAAGAAGAAAAACACAAAGAAAAGACAATGAAGACAAAGACCAAGAAAATACAAAGAAGAAAAAAACAAAGAAGAAAGACAAAGAAAAAGATAAAGACAAAAGATAAAAGAAGACAAATAAAAACAACAAATATAAAATACATAGAAAAAAAGAAGACAAAACAGACTAAGAAAATACAAAGAAGATGAAGACCAAGAAAAGAAAAAGAATAAAAAATGGAAACGAAGAAGACAAAAAAAAGACAAAGATGAAGACCATGAAAAGAAAAAGAAAAAAGGGGAATGAAGAAGACAAAGAAAAGAAAATGAAGACAAAAACCAAAAAAAAGAAGGAAAAAAAGAAAAAGAAGAAAAAGAAAAAGAAGAAATAGATTAAAGAAGACAAAGAAGAAAAAGACAAAGTACACAAAAAAAGACAAAGAAGATGACGAAAGATTCATAGAAAATGAAGACAAAAAGAAAAATAAAAAAATAAAGACAAAGAAGAAAAAGACCAAGAAGACAAAGATAAACAAAGACAAATATAAAGCAAACAAAGATTAAATAAAAAGAAGAAAAACAAAAAGAGGACAAAGACAGACAACCAAAAAACAAGAAAAACAAAGACCAAAGAAAAAAAGAAGACAAAAAAAACACAAAGATGAAAAAGACAAAGATAAAAGAAGACGAATACAAACAAGACAAAGATTAAAAAGAAGAGGACAAAGAAGACAAGGATAAGAAAGACAAATAAAAACAAGACAAAAACAAAAAAAAGACCAAGAAGAAAGACAAAGAGGACAAAGACAAAAAAGACCAAGAAGAAAGACAAAGAGGACAAAGACAAAAAAGACCAAGAAGAAAGACAAAGAAGAAAGACAGAGAAAAAAGACAAAGATAAAATACAAAAAAGAACAACAGAGAAAGAGACAAAAGAGACAAATACCAACAAAAGAAAAATAAGAAAAACAAAGGAAAAGATGAAGACTAAGAAAAAGACAGATAAAAAAAAGATAAAGAAGAAAAATACAAAGAATACAAAGATAAAAGAAGACAAAGAAAAGACAAAGAAGAAAGAAAAAGAAGACAGAGAAAAAATGAAAAAGAAAAACCAAAGAACACAAAGACAAAGAAGAAAGACAAGAAGATAAAAATAAAAAAGACAAAGAAAATGCAAAGAAGACAACCAAAATACAAAGAAGATGAAGACCAAGAAAAGAAAAAAAGAGGGGGAAAAAAAGACAAAGAAGAAAAATATCAAAATGAAGTCAGACAAAGGAGACAAAAGACAAAAAAAAAAACAAAGAAATAAAAGACAAATAAAAACAAGGTAAACAAAGATAAACTACAAAGAAGAAAAAGATAAAGAAGAAAAAACAAAAACAAAAAGAAGACAGCCAAGGGAAACAAAAAAACTAAAAAGACCAAAAAAACTAAAAAATACAAAAGAAAGACAAAAAATTAAAGACTAAAAAGAAAAAGACAAAGAAAAACAAGACAAAGCTAAAATACAAACAAGAAAAAAAGACAAAGAATAAAGAATATTATGACAAAGAAAAGACAAAGAAAAAGAAGAAAAAGATAAATGAATACAAAGGAATAGAAGAAGACTAAGAAGAAAAAATACAAAGACAAAGAAAATGATTACAAAGGAAAATAAGAACACAAATAAAAGGCAAAGAAGACAAAGACAAAAAAAAAAAGAAAAGGAGAAAAAGCAAACCAAAAAAGAAAGAATGTAATTTTTTCCAGTAAGGGGGGGGGGTGAAGTGGCTAAAGCATTGGCCCAGGATTTAAAAAAAAAGAAAAGAAAAAATGAAAGGGTGGGAGTGTAGTTTCAGTAGCTGCCTGCTGTGAGTCAGGATGGTGAAGGATTGAACAACAGCCGCTAGACACTGCTCTTCCTCTTTTTGTCTACATCCTGGACACATAGGCAAACACTTCTTAAAATGGACCTTTCCCTACCTAACACCAATGTCCCCTAAACATTGAGCAAAAACTAAACAAAACACCTGAGCTCCCAGTGTATTTACCCCATAACAGAGTTTCCAACCAATTAAAACAAAAAGCGTCATGAGTTTAAAGAGTTTAAATGTTACTGATACAGTAAAGAACCCAAAACTCAAACTAGTGTCTTACTAAGATTACCACCACCCCACAAACATCTCTATCAATGTTCTAGATACACTATGTTAACACTAGGTTACTAGGTACACTAGGTTAATCTGGTGCTTAGAGCCACTTGCTGCTAACCCTTGTGGGAAATCCTGACTCCTGACCTGGACCTTGGAGGCATCACTGTCTCCGTGTTTAGCTTGTTTTTCCGCTTTCTATCACTTATTTTTTTATATGTGTTTAGTCATCAACTGCGTCATATGTTTACAGTCCACAGGTTTATCAAAAGACTAAACAGAAAGCGGAGTAGCAGTTTTACCCAACAACAGCGTTTATTTCAGTTCCCAAATCAACTGCAAGCAGTGAGGTTCTACTTTATTAAGTTTCTACTTTATGAAGTTTCTACTTTATTAAGTTTCTACTTTATTAAGGTTCTACTTTATTAAGTTTCTACTTTATTAAGGTTCTACTTTATGAAGGTTCTACTTTATGAAGTTTCTACTTTATTAAGGTTCTACTTTATTAAGTTTCTACTTTATTAAGTTTCTACTTTATTAAGGCTGTTGCTGGGCTTTTCGAGTGTACGGATTGTGGCATGTTTAGTCTAGACCCTTTTTCCTCCACTAGTGATAATGATGGTGTTTGTTCTAAATGGGAGCTAGTTAGCTCTGTGGTGGAAAAAGTGGAGCAGTTAGAGGTGAGCATCATGGCTTTACTAAAGGATAGAGAGCAAGAGTCACTGGTAGCAACCGTGGATAGTGATTCATGTAGAGGCCAATGATATTCGTCTGCGGCAGTCAGAAGTTACAAAGGATAATATTAAAGAGGTGGTTAAACTGGCCCAGACGATGTCCGATGCCGTAATTTGCTCTGGCCCCATCCCAATGAGGCGCGGCGCAGAGTTTTACAGCCGACTCACAGCGCTGAACTGCTGGATGTCCAAGTGGTGTTCGGAAAATCATGTGGGCTTCATAGATAATTAGTTAAAGTTTGAGGACAAGCCTGTTTTTTTAGGTAGGGATGGCGTCCACCCCATGCGGCAGGGTGGTGAGGCCTTACTTTTGTGCAGCATATTTCTTTTTTTTTTTTTTTATTTCTTTTTTTAGAGAGGAGAAGAGTTCTGGCTCCTGTAGGGGCACTATTAAACCCACACAGTAAAGCATCACAGTGCAGAATGAACACAGACTGTAAATGTGAGATTTTAGCTTTTAGGATTCCTTTAAGACTGAATAGACAAATAAATAAATAATTCTCTCAGCTCTTCTGCTCCACTTAACCAGCTGACCCCAGCCTGCACTGGTCTTACTGGGAGGTCCGTACTGCTGGTAAGGGAAAGTCTGGTCAGCAGTGAGCTCCTGGCAATGATCCAAGTGCAGCTGCATCAGTGGACCTGGGTCAGAATCCTCCTTAATGACATCATCCGTGACATCACAGCGAGGCTCAGTGCAGTGCGCCATTCTCTCCAGCAGGTCAGGGTCAGTAGGTGTCCTCCTGCTTACCTCCTGCAGGACCTTAAATAGTTCCTAGTTCAGAGGAACTTCCAGTGGCTGTTGGAGCCAGTATGAAGTGCGTTAGAGTGGGAGAACACTGAAGAACTGAGCAGCAAAACCGAACGGAGGCGTCAACTCTGAGTCCAAACCTGTTTCCAGTGGAGTTGAACTCTCCCTCTTCTAGATGTTTACTAGGTAATCTAACGGACCCTGTTAGGATTCAGAATCAGGCCTGTTCATCACTGAAAGAGTCTAATAATGTCATTAATCATCAGAACAGAGAGCAGACATTAACATTAGTTCACCCTAATCTAGTTGATACCATTTAAAAAGGACAGGTCCTGTTAAAAAAACAAAAACTAAATTTTTATGATGTGATCTTTCCTCTGAGCTCCACTTAGTGTTTCTAAACCAGAACAATCAGAATTCATTTCTACACCAACCTTTCCTCATCCCTTACAGTTACACACTGCTTCTGGCTGATTCTAATTACATGGGCGAGGCTAAAATGCTGTAGACGTGGCTGAAGACATTGACCCAGGGCATAAAGAAAGAAGGAAGACAAAGAATAAAGAAGACAAAGGTAAAGGACAAAGAAGACGAAGAAAAAAAAAGAATAGCAAGAATAAAAAGACAAAGAAAAGAAAAACAAAAGAAAGAGGACACAGACCAAGAAAAGAAAAAGACAAAGAAAATACCAAAAAGAAAAATACAAAGAAAACGAATACAAAGAAGAAAGTCAACGAAGACAAAGACAACAGACAAAGAAGAAAAAGACAAAGAAAAGAATGAAGACAAAAGATAAAAGAAGACTAATAAAAACAACAAATATAAAATACAAAGAAAAAAATAAAGACAAAAAAAAGAAGACAACGAAAACACAAAGTAGATGAAGACCAACAAAAGAAAAAGAATAAAAAAGGGAAATGAAGAAGACAAAGAAAAGAAAGAAAAAAGAAGAAAGAAAAAGAAGATAACGATAAAGAAGACAACAAAAAGAAAAAGCAGGAAAAAAAGGAAAAGAAGACAAAAACAAAGAAGAAAAATAATAGATTAAGAAGACAAAGAAGATGACAAAAAATTCTAAGAAAATGAAGACAAAAAAGAAAAAGAAAAAAATTAAAACAAAGAAGCAGAAGACAGAAGATAAAAGAAAACAAATATAAAAAAGGCAAAGTTAAAATACAAAGAAAAAAAGATAAAAAAGACAAATAAGAAAAAGAAGACAAAGACAGCCAACAAAAAACAAAGCAGACAAGACCAAGGAAAAAAACAAGATTAAGAAAACACAAAGAAGAAAAAGACACAAGAGACAAAGATAAAGGAAAGAAGAAAAGAAGAAAAAGACAAAGATTAAAAAGAAGAGGACAAAGAAGACAAAGATAAAAAAGACAAAAAAGACCAAGAAGAAAGACAAAGAAGGAAAAGATAATGAAGAATAAGACAAAAAAGACAAAGATAAAATAAAAAAACAAAAAGGAGTTGAAGACAAAAAAGAAAAAGACAAAGAAAATAGCAAGAAAAGAAAAATAAGAAAAAACAAAGATAAAAAAGATAAAGAAGAAAAAGACAAAGAAGACAAAGATCAAAGAAGACAAATAAAAACAAGACAAAGATCAAATACAAAGAAGAAAAAGAAGACAGATAAAATAAAAATAAAAGACAAAGAACACTAAGACAAAGAAGAAAGACAAAAGGATAAAGAAAAGACAAAGAAGAAAAAGACCCAAATGAAGAAAGACAAAGGAGACAAAGATAAAAAACAAAGAAATAAAGACAAAAAAGAACAAGAAAAACAACACAAAGATAAAGTACAAAGAATAAAAAGAACAAAAAAGACAAAGAAGAAATACAAAAGAAGGACAAAAACATAAAGACACAGAAGAACAAGACAAAGATAAAATACAAAGAAGAAAATGATAAAGAAGATAAATAAGAAAAATAGAAAGAAGACAAAGGAAAGACCAAGAAGATTAAGTACAGCAAAAGAAAAAGAAGAAAAAGATAAAAAAAAATACAAAGATAAAGGAGAAAGAAGAAAAAAGATTAAAAAAAATACAAAGATAAAGGAGAAAGAAAAAAAAGACAAAGGAGAAAAATATCATGACAAAGATCAAAAAGAAAAAGACAAAGAAGACAAAGACAAAGAAGAATAGCAAGACAAATAAAAGAAAAACAAAGGAAAGAAGAAGACAAAGCAAAGACAAAGAAGACATAGACAAAGAAAAGAGGAAAAACACAAAGAAAAGACAAAGACCAAGAAAAGAAAAAGAAGAAAAACAAAGGAAAAGAATAGGACAAAGACAATACAAAGAAGAAAAATACAAAGAAGACAAAGACAAAGGAGAAAAAGATAAAGACAGATAAAAAGAAAAAGACAAAGAAGAATAGCAAGAATAAAAAGACAAAAAACAAAGACAAAAAGAAGAAAAACAAAGGAAAAGAAGACGACAAAGAAAATACAAAGAAGAAAAATACAAACAAGACAAAGAAGAAAAATACAGAGAAAATGAAGACAGAAGAAAGTCAACGAAGACAAAGATGACAGACAAAGAAGAAAAAGACAAAGAAAAAGATAAAGACAACAAAACGAAGAAGACAAAGTAAAGAAGAAAAAAGAAGAAAGAAAAAGAAGACTAAGACAAACAAGACAACGAAAAGTAAATGAAGAGAAAGACCACATAGATTAAATAGATTAAAGAAAACAAAGAATAAAAAGATGATGAAAGATTCATAGAAAATGAAGACAAAAAGAAAAAGAAAAAAAATAAAGACAAAGAAGAAAAAGACCAAGAAGACAAAGATAAACAAAGACAAATATAAAGAAAACAAAGATTAAATAAAAAGAAGAAAAACAAAAAAAACACAAAGAAGAAAAAGACGAAAAAGACCAATATAAAAGAAGGCGAATACAAACAAGACAAAGATGGAAAAAAAAAAGACAAAGATTAAAAAGAAGAGGATGAAGAAGACAAAGATAAGAAAGACAAATAAAAACAAGACAAAGGCAAAAAAGACCAAGAAGAAAGACAAAGAAAAAAAGATCATGAAGAATAAGTCAAAAAAGACAAAGATAAAATACAAAAAAGAAAAAGGAGACGTGGAAGACAAATACCAACAAAAGAAAAATAAGAAAAACACAGGAAAAGATGAAGACTAAGAAAAAGACAAAGATAAAAAAGATAAAGAAGAAAAATACAAAGAAGACAACGATAAAGGAAGACAAATAAAAACAAGACAGATAAAATACTAAGAAGAAAAAGAAAACAAAGAAAAGACAAAGAAGAAAGAAAAAGAAGACAGAGAAAAAAAGAAAAAGAAAAGACAAAGAACAAAGACAAAGAAGAAAGACAAGAAGATAAAGATGACAAGGAAAATATAAAGAAGACAACCAAAATACAAAGAAGATGAAGACCAAAAAAAGAAAATAAAAAGAGGGGGGAAAAAGACAAAGAAGAAAAAGAACAAAATGAAGACAGACAAAGGAGACAAAAGACAAAAAAAACAATCAAGAAAGACAAAAGAAAGACAAAGAAATAAAGACAAAGAAATAAAGACAAAAAAGAAAAAGACACAGATAAACTACTCCTCTTTTTGTCTACATCCTGGACACATAGGCAAACACTTCTTAAAATGGACCTTTCCCTACTTAACACCAATTTTCCCTAAACATTGAGCAAAAACTAAACAAAACACCTGAGCTCCCAGTGTATTTACCCCATAAGAGTTTCCAACCAATTAAAACAAAAAGTGTCATGAGTTTAAAGAGTTTAAATGTTACTGATACAGTAAAGAACCCAAAACTCAAACTAGTGTCTTACTAAGATTACCACCACCCCACAAACATCTCTTATAGATACACTATTGTAAAACAAAACCCCACACTATAACAATATAGAACAATCACAAGTGAATGATCCCTGCAGCTCCTTAACAGCGTCGACTGTCAGTGTAGTGTTGATGATGTGTTGAATCTTGGCCATCTTATCTCAATGTTCTTTGTTCAGAGTCCTCCAGTTTTATTTTGCACATCAGGGTCCCTAAACAACCAACCACCCTTACAGTGGTCTTCCCCCAATATGCTCTAGAGGGAAAAACAAGAAAAACAGTATCTTTTGCAAAAAAAATGGAAACTATATGAAATAAATGTTAAAGCTATAATAAGAACAGATATTCTAAATGGTTACTTCTTCACCAGTTTGTCTCCTATCACTACTTCCTCAGCTCTGAATCATTCACAGCAGTTCACACATATCGATAAAGTCCTGCTTCTGAAGAATCTTTTCCATAGCTGGAACCCCTAAGAGGTTAACCAAAAGCCTCTTGATGTCTCCTATAGCCGGCTGCGTTCCTACCATGATCTCTTCCATCTTTGCCATCCAAGGATGTGCTCCACCTAGAAGAAAAGGTAACTTCTCAAGAATATCTGACATATCTGTATTCTGCCAAGGCTTGTAGTCAAAACTCTGACCATCAATGACCAATTTTCTCTGAGGCCTTCCCTTTATGTGGGTGCAGTGCATATTTCCTGTCTGATCTTTAAGGAGCTTCTGTCCACAACTCTTTCCTCTGTATCTGCAGCTCCTTCAGTTGGCTCTTCAGTAATTTACGATCTGAGAGATTCACCCAAGCGTGAAGGACAGTGATCTATACTTCTTTTCATCTCTCCCAAAGCCTTCTGCTTGTCCTCTTATATTCTTTGGTAGTCCTCATCTCTGAGGTGATATTTACCCTCCTGACTGATCACAGGGAACTGAGGAGAGATTCCCTTAAACGTCACCTCCCTCTACACGTTTGTCCTTTTTATCTTTTGCAGATTTTATCAGTTTCAAATAACTAGATAAGGACAAGCTCTATTCGCCTCTTTTTTATGTTTTTCTCCCTTCTTCCCTTTCTTTTGATCTGCCTTATTAGCAGACATAAGTACATGCATTGTTTTATTTACATCTGGGTTAAGAGTCCCCTCTATTGGCTGTAGTCGATCAACTTTTTCGGAACTAATCACTAAAACTAACACCCGCTATTTAGATTACTTAACTCTTTTAAATATTCTAATTTCTAATTCCTGTCGATAACAGGGTTGTGGGTTCGATTCCCGGGCTCGGCAAGCTGCCACTGTTGGGCCCTTGAGCAAGGCCCTTTACCCTCTCTGCTCCCCGGGCGCTGGAGTTGGCTGCCCACCGCTCTGGGTGTGTGTGTACTCACTGCCCCTAACACATGTGTGTGTGTGAGTATGTGTTCACTACCAGATGGGTTAAATGCGGAGGACACATTTCGCTGTACACTGTACAGTGACAAATACGTGCACCTTTACCTTTACCTTTTAATTGAATAATTTGTTCTGTACAAAGTTGAATGTGCTGACAACAAAATCACACAAAAATCATCAATGGAAATCAAATTTATTAACCAATGGAAGCCTGGATTTGGAGTCACACACATTTTTTGTGTGTGGAAGAACACACTACAGGCTGATCCAACTTTGATGTAATGTCCTTAAAACAAGTTAAAATGAGGCTCAGTATTGTGTGTGGCCTCCACGTGCCTGTATGACCTCCCTACAATGCCTGGGCATGCTTCTGATGAGGTGTCGGATGGTCTCCTGAGGGATCTCCTCCCAGACCTGGACTAAAGCATCCAGTCTGTGCACAGTCTGGACAGTCTGTGGTGCAACGTTGGTGGATGGAGCAAGACATGATGTCCCAGATGTGCTCAATCGGATTCAGGTCTGGGGAACGGGTGGGCCAGTCCATAGCTTCAATGCCTTAATCTTGCAGGAACTGCTGACACACTCCAGCCACATGAGGTCTAGCATTGTCCTGCATTAGGAGGAACCCAGGGCCAACCGCACCAGCATATGGTCTCACAAGGGGTCTGAGGATCTCATCTCAGTACCTAATGGCAGTGAGGCTACCTCTGGCGAGCACATGGAGGGCTGTGCGGCCCTCCAAAGAAATGCCACCCCACACCATTACTGACCCACTGCCAAACCGGTCATGCTAAAGGATGTTGCAGGCAGCAGATCACTCTCCACGGTGTCTCCAGACTCTGTCACGTCTGTCACATGCTCATAGTAAACCTGCTTTCATCTTTAAAGAGCACAGGGCGCCAGTGGCGAATTTGCCAATCCTGGTGTTCTCTGGCAAATGCCAAGCATCCTGCACGGTGTTGGGCTGTGAGCACAACCCCCATCTGTGGACATCGGGCCCTAATACCATCCTCATGAAGTTGGTTTCTAACCGTTTGTGCAGACACATGCATATTTGTGGCCTGCTGGAGGTCATTTTGCATGGCTCTGACAGTGCTCCTCCTGTTCCTCCTTGCACAAAGGCAGAGGTAGCAGTCCTGTTGCTGGGTTGTTGCCCTCCTACGGCCTCCTCCACGCCTCCTGGTGTACTGGCCTGTCTCCTGGCAGCGCCTCCAGCCTCCGCATTCATGTGCCATCCTGGATGAGCTGCACTACCTGAGTCACTTCTGTGGGATGTAGAGTCCGTCTCACGCTACCACGAGTGTGAAAGCACCACCAACATTCAAAAGTGATCAAAACATCAGCCAGAAAGCAAAGGTACTGAGAAGTGGTCTGTGGTCCCCACCTGCAGAACCCCTCCTTTATTGAGTGTGTCTTGCTAATTGGCTAAAATTTCCACCTGTTGTCTATTCCATTTGTACAACAGCATGTGAAATTGATTGTCAATCAGTGTTGCTTCCTAAGTGGACAGTTTGATTTCACAGAAGTTTGATTTACTTGGAGTTATATTGTGGTGTTTAAGTGTTCCCTTTATTTTTTTGAGCAGTGTAATTACCTCAAATATCCTACAACTAAACAAAAATCCTATCCTATTCACAGCAAGTCCATCACCTATTTATCACACAATGCTGACACCCATTCACCTCGCAAGTCCTGCCTCATCCAAACGAACCAGTGGTGACCTGTCAGAACCTGAATTGGATCATTCAGTGAGTATAACAATATACTCCAAAATCCCTGGACTTTTGCCTTAGTTGGCCACCACCTTAGTGTATATTTCACGACATACTGTGAAATAGGTGCAGTAGACTGCTGTGTGTAAATCCTCTATCGTTAGACGGATAAGTGTAGTCTTTAGACATATCGATAGTGATTTAGTGACCCGGGTCCAGGTGGTGGGGAGGTAGTGAGAAAATTAAGGCAAACTCACAGTAAAAACTTTTTGGGACTAAATTGCAGAAGGTACAGTGCATTGAGAGAGCAAAATGGGATCCCATCACAGTAAGAATATTTATATATATATATATATATATATATATATATATATATATATATATATATATATATATATACATATACATACAATATATAGTATAATCAAAAGAAGCACCATTTTTTCAAATCCGAAAAGATTATGGGGAGGATGTAACACAGTATGTGCCCTTCTGGATTAAATATTTTGGTTTTCCTCATAATGATAATAAACGTTAAATATCAGAAGAAATATTTGCAGAAACTCAAACCTAGACTGGGCAGTAAGCCAAATACAACAGATAAAAAAGCTTTAGATTATTGGTCTAATCACAGTGTGGGAATGCTGAGCATGCTGAATTTCTGGCTGGGAGAAGCAGAGAAACGTCAAGGCCAGATACAGAATAGGGAGGGGAAAAGGGGGAACTAATGGTGTCTCTCAGTGTGTGTCTCTCACAGCCGATCCCGATCTCGACGCCGCACCTCCAGTGCCCAGCCAGCAGCTCAACCAGTGGCTCACCCAGCGACTCAGCCAACGGCTCAATCAACAGCCCGACCAGCAGATCAACCAGCGGCTGGAGTGCAAGCATCGACACCCGCCAGTACAAGCCCACTTGCGAGAGCAACTACAGGACTTTGAGAGGGCGCTAGATAGGACCACAGGCCTCAGGAAACATCCCAGTGAGTGGACATGCCCGCTTTCGACAGCAGAAGACGGGCCTACCAACCCCCCAGCAGCAACCCACCACCAGAACCGGTGTTTACAATGCCAGCGATTCCACAGGGCGAATACTGGCCTCCCCCACCTCCACCCCCACCAGCTGGACAGTTCCCTATGGTGGAGGTGGCTGGAGCAGAAGGAGTAATTATGGTACGACCGTCTCAGTTAAGACGACTGCTGTTGCGTAAGCTTGGATACCTGTACAACACCAGCTGACACTGGAAGAAGTGGGCAGCAACTGACGTGCGGTGGAGGGGCGGGATGGCGAGGACACAGACGGAGACACACCGGACAGGGAAGAACTAAATCCATATTACTCTTTAGCCCAGCAACTCAGTAAAAACCCCACAGCTTTACCACAGATTGAAATTGTAATAAATGGGAAGAAATTAAAGTTTTTGGTAGATAGTAGGGGAGCCCACTCAGTAATACAAAAAGAACAGATTGTGTGTCCACTTCAACCTGACAAAACTGTAACTATTATAGGTGTAGGGAGTAATACGAACAGAAAAGGTGTCCACTCCCCTCCAATGCAAAGTAGAAACTTATGAGTTTGAACATTGTTTCATTGTTTCACCTGTCTGTCCAGTCAACCTCATGGCACGAGATTTGATGTGCAAATTGAGTTGCACACTCCAGAGCACCCCAAAGGGCCTCTCCATTTCTTTCGGGGAACCACAGATGGTTCAGTATGACCCATGTATTCCGGGGTATGCCTTTGAGTGGCAGTGTTTGGACAGCACAGGAGAAACAATGAAACACTTCCTGAAAAGCACAGTCTTAACCCATTTACTTTGGAAGAAAGTGGATGATTTACATTGTACGGCTCATGTGTCAGACGGGCCTGATTCTGATTATGAGGCTGAATTTTTTTAAGGTAGATAGAGAGATGTTGAGCACTTCCACACTCGTACGGAGTGATCAGTGGGAGAAGGTGGAGTTTTCTTTAGTTTTCTTTAGCCCCACTGCTCATGCAGGGAAAACACAATATGCATACAGGCTGTTAGCGAGCCGAACAGTGGAGCTGTTCACACAGAATAAGTCATTCATGGGTTCCGCTTACCCCAACTGAGGAGGAGGAGCTATCAGCACTGCCTCCCACCCTCTGGGTTCAGGGAAAACATGATGTGGGACTGATTCAGAATTGTGAACCAATTCGTGTCATGCCAAAATCAGACTACAGACCTAAACAGCATCAGTATCCTTTGAAAAAGTAGCGTATGCTGTGGTCTCAGCAACAGAGGTGCTACAAACACAGCCTTTACCCTCATCATACTCAGCACAAGCAGCAGAGCTTTTAACCTTAACCAAAGCATGCAAAATAGCTGCAGGCAAAACAGTAAAACTCCAAAACAGTGGACTGACTCCAGATACGCTTGGGGAGTGTCACATGATTTTGGAATGATATGGAAACACAGAAACTTCCTAACTAGCTCAGGAAGCAAAATCAAACACCATTCATTAGTCGGTGACCTCCTAGAAGCCATTTTGTTACCAGCTGCAATTGCAATAATAAAATGCGCTGCTGTCAGTAGAGGCTAATTGAAATTGCTCATGGGCGGAGCCACTTGCTGGCCACCCCCCCTCCCCCCCAGCAACTGGACCATTTCAGCACTGGCAAATTTATTTTGTAGAACTTACTCTGGCTGAAGGGGAAAATACTTGCTGGTTTGTGTATGCATGTTCAGTATGTGGCCTGAGGCTTTTCCAACAGGAAAACAGGATGGAGCAGCAGTCACAAAGGCATTCCTGAGAGAAATCATTCCAAGATGGGGGCTGCCAAGCTGAGTTTCAAGTGACAACGGGACTCGTTCGTGCATACAGGTGAAAGCAGTGTTACCAGGGTCAGCAGAGAGTCCACTGCACGACTTCCAGCCAGGAGACTGGATTCTCGTGAAGGACCTGCGGAGAAGGAGGTGAAACCTACCAAGGTGGATGGACCGCATCACATGCTGATGGTCACCCACACAGCTGTAAAGATTAAAGGACGAGCGACACGCATTGCAAGAAGGCACCACCGGTGGAGGACAGCGAAACACAGCATACCCCGTCTTAGGTCAGACCGGCAATGCCGGCCACTATGGGCACTCGGGGACTGTCAAGAACACTGGGGTGGGGCGTGACTGTGTTTCTGCTCATCTACTGCTCCGGAACTACAACAGCATGGACATATGCGACTGTCGCAGTCCAATGGGAGACTGAGGGACCTGCCTCTGGCATTGGACTTGCCAAAGTAGGACACAAACCTCTAAGTTATACATCCAGTGTAGCAAGACTACCTGTGGAAACGTGCTTTTGATAATCCTCTGCGTCAAATGATAACAGTGCACGTGGAGGAATCACAGGTGCTACGTTGTCGCATCATAAAGGGTCTATGGACAGCTTCCCAAGAACTGGACGGTACTGCTATGAGAGAGCCGTCCTACCCAGATCCATGGTTCTTAGTCTTCAAGTCGCGGGACAGCCTCAGGGGTCACATACAAGAGCAAAATATCACTTCAAGGGTCTCACTATGGCCAGTACCGCCTGATGGAACCATTCACTGCCCTTGGGCACACTATCGGGTGGTCACTTCTTCCTGGAATAGGGACAGCAGCAACTCTGATGAAACTTAATGGATTGGCTTATGAACTTATGGTAACAGTAAATGACACTGCTGGGGTTATAGGGGCAATGAAGCAAGAACAGCAGGCCATACGAGCAGCAGTATTACAGCATCGCATGATTACATCACTGATTACATGCATCACATGCGTAAGGCAGTCACTCCCCCAGATACTATGCAAGGGGGATGGTGGGACTGGTTGTCAGCCTTGTCAGGTCATGAAATGCTTCGATTAAGGTCATTAATAGCTCCAGTTGTAATGATACTGATGATTGATGATTGATCCTAGTTCCATGTTTTTTCTCCCTGGTGGGACGCTGTGTCTCAAAATCCATAAGTATCAAAATCTCAAGTACAAGGTGCAGCCCTTTTCTTAGCAACGTCCAAATCGGAGGATGATGGCCAATTTGAAGGCCTTAAAGAAATGTTTCATAATCAAGTTTAAATGGTTTATTAAGAATAAAAGGGGGAAGTGTTATGGAAAATTATATTATAACCACATTATAATTGTATGTTGATTCATTATAGACTCATTAAATCTTGTATCCACTTAATATTTCGTATGCGTAAATGGTGTTCTGTTCTATATGATCTACTGCACAGTTGTACGGTACATTCTGATGCTATGTCTGGTACCAGCCGAGGCCAGATAAGGAACACATGGATAAGCATTAGCTGAAACAGAGCAGTTACTTACGTTGTTCCCCAACTCACCCTCACACTCAGGGTCACAGTGTCTTAAATCTATCAACAATTATTCCTATAAGTTTGTATGTTGAATACCATTGAGGCAATCTGTATCGTGGTCACGAGCTGCGTGCAGATTCAATAACCTCTTGCTACTCAATGCATATTCTTGTTTGCCTTATCGCTTTTTGACAGAATTCCACGACAGAACTTACAGAAGAACTGACCTGATATTCACCTAGTGATATTCCAGGATTTTATGCCCGTCTAAAACCAGAGGGCTTTTGTCCAAATCTGTGACTTCCTTCTTTTATTCTTCTTTCTTTACTTTCTTTATTTACTTTACTTTTCTATTCTTATTTCTCTTTAACCCTTAGTTATTTATGTTTATTTATTCCTAACTCTTTTATATCTTTCCAATTTTTTGTCCTAATCTGACTATTTCTCAAAGCCAACTTTTACACAGTGACTAATATACACATGTCTTACCATTAAGAAGATAAATGCCCAATCTCGCGTGGTGTTATTTAGCTCACCTCACCGTTACTAATTAGACTATTCTACACTTTATTTAACTGTCCTTTACTCTTTTTCTTATGTTCTCTATTTCCTCTGTTGCACTGCAGTCTTGGTCTCGATGCAATGAGGAGATTTGTTTTTTATTTAAGCTTCTGCCCAAAGCTTATATACAGGCTTCTCTGTTCTCTCTGGCCCCTGCTTCTGACACTGTAATTCTTATATCCAACATGAGTTAACTCCCCAGCACATCTCGTTCTCAAGGGAAGAAACACTCATTGTTTCCTTTGGGCCCCTTAGAACCTTAAGGTCAGAAAACAACTCCATACATGGTTATCTTTACATCTCAGACATTTTCCTAATTTTCTATCTCTCAGGAATGGCTGGGTCTGGCCATGCATGCAGTTGCTGCTTTATGATCATTACATACTACATCTAATGTTTTAAAAATACAATCACAGTATTAGAGAATAAATATATATAATACATATTCATACACATATATACACAGTGGGGGAAAAAGTATTTAGTCAGTCGCCAATTGTGCAAGTTCTCCCACTTAAAAAGATGAGAGAGGCCTGTAATTGACATCATAGGTAGACCTCAACTATGAGAGACAAAATGAGAAAAAAAATTCTGAAAATCACATTGTCTGATTTTTTAATTATTTTATAATTATCATTATTTTATTTGCAAATAATGGTGGAAAATAAGTATTTGGTCAATAACAAAAGTTCATCTCGATACTTTAATCTGTTGTATATCCTTTTTTGGCAATGACAGAGGTCAACAGTTTTTTTTTAGTCTTCACAAGGTTGGCACACACCGTTGCTGGTATGTTGTGTATGAGTCCCTGGCGGCGTAGTGTGTTACTGACGGTAGCCTTTGTAACGTCCCCCCTGTGTGGTTCTGGGATTTTTGCTCACCGTTCTTGTGATCATTTTGACCCCACGGGCTGAGATCTTGCGTGGAGCCCCTGATCGAGTGAGATTAGCAGTGGTCTTGTAGGTCTCCCATTTTCTGATTATTGCTCCCACAGTAGATTTCTTCACATCAAGCTGCTTGCCTATTGCAGATTCAGTCTTCCCAGCCTGGTGCAGGTCTACAATTTTGTTTCTGGTGTCCTTCGACAGCTCTTTGGTCTTCACCATAGTGGAGTTTGGAGTGTGACTGTTTGAGGTTGTGGGCAGGTGTCTTTTATACTGTTAACGAGTTCAAACAGGTGCCATTAATACAGGTAACAAGTGGAGGACAGAAAAGCCTCTTAAAGAAGTTGTTACAGGTCTGTGACAGCCAGAACTCTTGCTTGTTTGTAGGTGACCAAATACTTATTTTCCACCATTATTTGCAAATAAATTCTTTAAAAATCAGACAATGTGATTTTCAGATTTTTTTTTTCTCATTTTGTCTCTCATAGTTGAGGTCTACCTATGATGTCAATTACAGGCCTCTCTCATTTTTTTAAGTGGGAGAACTTGCACAATTGGTGACTGACTAAATACTCCCCCCACTCCCCACCCCCACTGTATGGATATTTGCTCTCACATTTCCCTCCTTTGATTATTTTACTTGATTTTTTTCTTCAATCATATTCAGAATCACATTTATTTTTCATTTAGCCACTTTGGAAGGGGTAAAATGAATCCGCGTTGTTGTCACCATCATCTGCCAGGAGCTCCATGTGCCCATTGCGATGAAGCCGTGCCATCGAAAGGGAAAACATTCTACTAAAACAACGTACCATTATAGCAGAGAGCAGAGAGGGTAGAATCATGCCTAATAAAAGAGCCACTGCCAAGATAGGCATAAGTACTGTCATGAGCCGGGATCCCCATGGCCCCAGCCAGTCAATTAGCCATTCCAGCAAACCAAATGGATTGCCTGTCTCATGTGGGAAATATAACTGGTAACATTAGCACTCATATCAGGGATCATAAAACAACATGAAGTGTTAACCACGGGATATACGCCACCTTCCTTTGTCAATATAAGGTCCAGGGCCATTCGGTTTTGTATGATTGATTTGAGTATAGCTAGCATTTCAGTATTCAAGGCATGTAATGCTCCTGATTTGTCATTTATTAGGGTAAAAAGTTGATAAGCCAATCCGTTAATTTTGTTCAGCGCTACCGTGGTACCCTCTCCCAGAAACAGAGACCACCCTACGTTGGATGCAGGGGTGGTCCATGGATCCCAAAGAGTGTAACCATCATTATGTCGTAGGATACCTGTGTTGCAGTGTTTTCTGAGCAGTTGTGTAGCGTGCTTTTGGCCTGCAAATTCTGGGGGTGGTATAAACTAGATTTTGGCATTAGGAGGCCTAGGAAACATCCCTTCCAGTTGCCTTTATTGGGTAATTTAGTCTCCACACACCCACATTGCAGCCCCTCCAGAGACCAACGATGATGCATTACAGCTAAATTTGAAGTCACTATTGCTACATTTAGTGCCATTGCTTCTAAGCATGGTGTAGTTAGTGTATTTAGAGCAACCTCTCGGCTTTCTTGATCTTCTGTATGGACAGAGGCAATGACTACCACTGTGTCTGGATACTTGGACTTGGGCAGCACATCCAAGGCCTTCTATGGGTTCAGTAGCATTGTCAGGACATGTTTCGCTGCCCGTAAGTAACTGTGTCATTGTGCACGGTAAGCTAAGATGTTGTACATCTGCCAATGTTAATGGCAGGACTGTCCACGGAATGTGTTGACATATTATACAACTTCGGTTAGGGCTCATGTGTTTGCTGTGTACTATTGCCGACGCACACACTAAGTTATGATTGCACTTAGCTAGTTATAATAGCTTAGCTATTTCTTGATTGTCTGTAGCATTCTCTAGGATGTCATCTAATTCATTTTGTAGTTCTTCAACTAAAGCTTTACTCACCCTTTGTAGTATTGATGGCTCGGCAGGTGCCTGTACCTGCACCTGCATTACTATTGTTACAGTGCTACAGTAATCTCACCCTGTGCGGTCAACACAACACCAATACTTTCCAGACTGCACATATGACCTCCACTCCTTCTCTAGCTCCATGCCTGAAGGTATTGAGGCTATTACGAGGTGTCTCAGCTACTCTAACCTGATTATATAAATCCGTGGATCCAATTACATGTGAGCAATCGTTACACGGGTCTCTGCACAGATATTTGTTATATCCTGCATAACAGTACACTGATGCTTGTGCTTTTTTTGGCCTGCAGGTGAAGAAGTGATTGGTCTGGTCACAGGGTTGACCAGTATCTCATCATTAGGTGCTGTCAGCCAATAGTGGTGCCAGTGCTGGGTGTATAAAACCCTATACTCCCACCTAGGGAGGTGACTATGAGCAGTAGACACCACTTCATAGCTTCTCTTCCCCTCAGTGGGTTTCTTCACAGCCTGTGCTCAGAGTGCAGGATATACCCTTTCAGCACTCGTCCCACAATTCCGACCCTTACTGAGTTTCGGAAGAGTCAGGGAGTGGTGGTGCTCTTTTACAGTGTGAGTGATGTACCCACGTTGCTCTCCCTTCTATCTTCATTGCTTTAGCAGTGGCCCCGTCACCGGTTCTGGAAGTGCCGCCTTCACCTGTTTAGACAGACTGGAGAGAGAATTGTGTAATGCCACACAGTATCTTATCATATTATGATCCATTGTTGCTCTGTCCAATGCTGTCATCTCAGGGCTTGTACCTACATGGGGAGGTCTGCCAAACACAATCTCAAATGCACTCCCACCCACCTTAGGTCTTCCACACGTCCTCATTTGCCACAATACCAGCAGGAGGACTTTTGTCTAACTTAATCCTGTGTGCTGGCTGGCTTTGGCTAGTCCTGATTTCAGTTTTCCATTTGGGAGGCAGGTACATCGTCTTGTTTTACGCAGCCACCTGCTGCCCAGGTTTTCTTCTTCTGGGCTGTTGCTGAGGTTTGTATGTCTTTGACATTTATTGTCAGGTTTCATATATGCATAGTTTGCAGTGAGCCCTGCACTATCGACTTGCTTGCTGACAGTTTTGCTGCTGCATATGCTCTTTCATTGCTACTGTTCACTTTGTGTGTGCCTCGCATTTGCAAACAGCAACTGCTTTGAGTAAAAGTATTGCTTGCAACAGTGAGCTGCTGAGCTTGTTAGGGAATTCTTGTGCTTCCATATGGCCCCATACTCATGGAGCAACCCCCTATCTACTATCGGTTTTGTCTTTCCCTTTTTCACATGCCTTAATCAGCGCCACCAGCTCGACAGCTTGTGCTGAATACGAGGGCGGGAGCGACCCGCTGGCCACTGTCTCAGTATCCTTAACCACTGCTCACCCAACTGCCCACCCACCCCATACTCCTCTCTGGAGGCCGACCCTGGGGTTAGCTGCAAAGGTCTCAAACTGTCCTTGTTTGTAGAGGACTCACATCCATGACACAATCTGGTAAATGTGTATGGTTTCCTATCAAACGAGAATGCAAACCTGAACTGAACTGAATCTTGTTTTCTACAGTTTATGCTTCACAATACATAATATTAACCATATAATTTCTTTTTCTGATTCTGAGAGTGTATTATTAAAAATAAGGCAACAATTTACAAATAATTTGACATGTAAGGTTGATCTCTTTTAGTTTTATCCCAAACCTGTTTAGATCTATAACATTCAAGAAGAAAATGCGCTAAAGTTTTATTATTACAATTGGGCATTGAACACTGTTGTCTTTACATAGCAGCTCCATTTTACCACTGTTCTTATTGGAATCCACCTTACTGAGATTAACCATGCTGTGTCTCATAACTTTTAACAATATTTTACTTGTGTGATAACTAATTGATATTCATTTATATATTGCTACATTGCATATATATCTTTATTAGAATCAAAAGCCCAGTTAATATTAAGTCATTCATATTTATTTGTTAAGTCTGAATATATTATTTTATAATACAGTATTTTAGATCTAGCTCTTCCTCTTTTTTTCTCTTTCAAATTGCTAATATTTCCTACCCACTCTGCTTGTCTATTTAATCAGTTTGCTATAATTTTAAAAACTACTATTTTGGGTTTCAGACCAAAGTCTATTGCCCCTAAACCACCCTGTTCTTTACTTTTAAAAACTAGTTCTCTCTTTGTCACCTCCCGTGTGGTACCCCAAATTAAATTGCAACAAATTCTATTACATTTTTTACTCCAAACATCTGTAGGTGGAAATATACAAGACAAAAATAGAATTTTATACAATATATAGATTTTAATAATTCAGATGTTTGCCTTATAACTCAAATTATGATGAATAAATTGGCTAATTTCTTCTCGTATTTCTAATTCCTTTTCTTTCCAGTTTCCATCAACACAACCAGTATTATCTAATTTTATCTAATTATTAATAATTATAAAATATTTATTTGATTCTTTTCAGGTATATTAACTGGGAATGTATATCTAGTTTCACCAATCTACAAGCACTCTGATTTAGACATGTTTAACATGGCGCCTGACGCTTGCTCATACTGTCTAAAATGTTGATAAATAATTTCAAATTCTTTCCTTGTTTTAATGATAACTGTGATGTCATCTGCATACGCAGAGATAATGAACTTTTTCTTAACTTTAACACCATTTAGCATGTTACCCTTTTTGATTTTTTAAATTAAGGGGCTTATAGCTAAAACATATAAGGCAGCACTAAGTGAGCAGCCTTGTTTAACTCCTCTCATCAGTTAATTTCGATTTCCTATACAAACATTTAATCATGTCAATAAAACTCCCTGGAAAACCGTATGTTTTAAGAACTGCAAAAATATAATCTTTGGAAATTGAATCAAATGCCTTTTTTTGATCTAGGGCAACAATATAAAAATTTATTTATTCCTGATTATATGGTATCTCCCTTAGTGAACACAAATGATCCCACATATATCAACATGTTTGTTCTTTTACAATAATTAAATCTAGCACATCTTCTAATCTATTTATATTAATCTTAGCAAGGATTCATTAAGGTCAGATGCCTGTAATTATCAATGTTTGATTTATCACCTTTTTTGTGTGTAAGTGTTAATACTCCTTCGTAGAAGGAATCATGCATACACCCGTCTGAATCTCTTCATCATATACCCGTGTTAATATTGGAGACATTTCTATAATAAAGTTCAAATAAAACGCCATCTGGGCCTGGTGCTTTTGTAGGTTTAATTGTTTTATCACAGTTGCAACTTCAGTCTCTTAAATTTCATCTTCCAAGGGATCAAAAGTTTCAATGTTTGGTGTGTGAATGTCTAAAACGTTTTTTTTGTCAAATCATCAATAATTCTTTATACATTTCTTCACATAAATGTTTTCTTTAATTCACCAGTTTATCATTTAATTTCCTCATTTAATAGAATGTATTTGTGATTTGCTTTTTCTTTGAATATATAGACATTATTTTATCTGGGTTAAAAATTTCAAGTGAACTTAATCCTGCTAAAACTTGAAGATTTTTTAGATTTTCACAATTAATTTCATCTATCTTATCCTGTCTATCAGATAATAGCTTTCGTATTCAGATCTATCTTTTTTAGAGTAATATATTTTCTTTATTAGGGAGCTATACTTTTCTTTTTTTGCTTTATTAATTAGTCTGCTTTGAAAATTGTCTTATTCTGTTTAAAAAATTCCCAATATTCTTGTTCAGGTAGATAGCATTTAAGATTTAATTGATTTAATTTTATTAAATTCTTCTTTTAAATCAGAGTTTTGAATAGTTTAATATATTTCTATTCATTTTCCAATAATTCCTATTTCTTTCTCCTTTATTAAACTTAATAGTAGTCAATACTGTTAGATGATCTGATTCAACTAAAAGTTTAGTCATGTAGGATAGGACAGTAAACTTCTCAGAAGTATATATTCTATGAATATGTGATTTAAAAACTCTATCAAATCTTGTAAATCCAATTTTTTGAGGAAAAAGAACTTATCATTTACTTTATTATCTTTCATAATTTGTTTTAAAATACGCCCTTCTCTTAAAATTGTTTTTAGATTAGTTGAAGAACTATCTATATCATCTGTGATAGTATTAAAATCACCACAGATATACATTGATTACTCTAATTTTGTTTCCATACATAAAAAATCTACATACATCAAATCTACATACATCAACCTACTTTTATAATTTGAATATCATTCGTAAAAAATATCGTTATCTTCACCTAATGAAAAAATAGATTTATTATTACCCCATATCTCCATAACATCGCATATATCATTATAATTAATTAATCTTGTTTCTTGTGAACATAGAATATCTCATTTTTCTTGCATTAAAACATTTTTTTTTCTATTCCTACTAGGTTGAATTCCACAAACATTACAACTAGCTACTGCTAGGTTGCAAGAAGACATGGAAAATTATTTAAATATTTTTTTTCAAACTTTTCCTAGTAGTTCAGATCCACACTTCCCCTCTGTCTCCTTGGATTAAACACGTTTTCTTTTAGCTTCTTGAGGCAAGTGTTTAACAGTCACATTTGCTTTGTTTTCCTGTTTGGAGATCTTCTTCTGACCTTTTTTTTGTTAACTCCCTTGTTTAGTGGTCGGAGAAAGTAAGCCCGTACTAAAGTCCTCCTCAGTTGCGCTTTCATGCGTTTCCTCTTCCCTGCTGTGAGATGAGTAGTCTCCACTCGTGTCGTCCTTCGACTCCTCTGAGTCACTATCGTTGCTGCTGGACACAGTCTCTCCAGATGCTTGTAGAGTTCTGTGTGGGTCATTTTTTCCATTCTGTGATTTTATGATATCCTTGTTTTTGTCAGACAGAGCTGGTTTGACATAATTGAACTTTACCAACTACCACCTGTCCGCTAGACCCTGTTCCATCCACTCTGTTCCAAACAATTGCTCCAAACCTCCTTCCTTTCATCTCCTTTATCATAAACAGCTCTTGTCATGTACCATCCGCCTTCAAGTCTGCCAGAGTTGTGCCTATCCTAAAGAAACCAACTCTGGACAGCTTGGACATCTGCAACTACAGACCCATTTCTCTTCTCTCTTTTCTCTCAAAGATTCTTGAACGTTCCGTCTACAATCAACTGTCTCTCTTTCTCACCCTAAACAATCTACAGGACCCTAACCAGTCTGGCTTCAGAGCAGCAAACTACTGAAACTGCTCTCACTGCAGTTACAGAGAAGCTCCATGCAGATAAAGCTGCCAAACTGTCATCGGTTCTGATTCTCCTCGACCTCTCCGCAGCTTTTGGAAATAAAGTTTGTGAGTGATAAATGTATTGTTGGACAATTTAAGATGTCTGTTCAGTGAAATAAAATTGAACATTTTTGTTGATGATGCCTGGTATGAAAGTATAACTTGTTCAAAGGAGATATAACCTGAGTATTGATGGCTAATGTTTTTGTGCTGTTAAAAGGGCCTAGTGGGTCCATAAGTTATTAAATTGCTTGTCTGTTTCTTTCTCATCCAACTTGGGTGTGTGAGAGTTGAGGAGAAAGGAGGGGCTGCAGAGAAGGCAGCTGTCCAGTGCATCACACAGATTGAGGCTGACGGCAGGGGGGCTGCTGCTGACTTCACTTTTGATCAGGCCAGTATGGTTTCACCATCTACCTGCATTCTATATATAGTCAGTATTGTTGATACACATTTAGTTTGCTTTCATTTAAAGGCTATTATAAACATATTTCTGAAGTTACTAGTGTAGTCTAAATGCTGTAGTTATGTAAGAGAAAGGCTTGGCAACAGACTGAACAGTTAATGTGTTGGAAAGTAATGACCTGGTGGAAACTCTGTTGAGAGTTGTATATGCAAGTTCCAATGGTCTATTCTGATTTGAGCTGTGTGATTCATTATTGAGACTGTTTGAGGATTTGAAGTCAAAAGCATTTGGTCAATATAGGTAAATGAAGTGTTGTGCATTGCTATCACCTCAATAAGTATTTCGATTCCTCTGAAGTTGACAAATTAATTTCATTTTTACTGGTTATGGTAAAATAGTGACTTGAAGAAAGAAAAAAACAGGGAAATAATCTAAATAGCTTTTAGTAGTTTTAGTTTTAGTAATTTGTTTTAATTTACTGTAAGGGAATAAAAGAGAGTCATTGTAATGTCAAAAGAGGAAAAATAAAAGTTGAAAAGTAATTACTCCTGTCGATGTAGTTCAGAAGAATAACCCTTTGGTTACAGGCATTGCAAAAATATCAGAGAAATGGCATAAATGCTGGCCTGACATTGATCGACTATAGCCAATAGAAGGGACCCTTAACCCAGATGTAAATAAAACAATGCAGGTACCTATAGGAGGATGTTTTTGTCTACTTATAAGGCAGATCAAAAGAAAGGAGAAAAACATAAAGAAAAGAGACGAACAGAACATGGCATTTTCCAGTTGTTTAAAAATGAGGGACAGAAACTAATAAAAGCTGCAAAGCATAAGAAGAGATTAGAGAAGGGGAATGTAGAAGGAATTTAACAGAAATGGATAAATGAATGGCAGAAATTAATGTACCTTTCTCACACACTGACTCAGAAAAGAGACCCCCACCTTATGACACCTTTGGTATTAGAGCCCAAATGAAAACTTTGACCTACCAATGGTTTCTTTAATCTGAGAAGGTCAGTGTTGGACAAATGTGTTTCCTGGAGAAATGCTATGTCTGCTTTTAGCTCTTTAAGATGTTTACAAATTATTGCTCACTTTACTGGACCATTTAGTCCCCTTATATTCCATGACACAAGCTTAACAGTAAATCTCATCGCACTCACCCCGCTTTTTGGCAAACCATACATAATTAAACTGAAAAGTACAAAGATGGTGTGATCATATACCATGTTATTATATATATATATATATATGGCAGAGAGAGAGTATAGAGATATACCTTTCAGCGCAAGTCCTTCTTTGTATCCATGTTTCTTATACCAGTAAAGGTACTATAACGTATCCTAAGAGGCTAAAATGTAGCTTTAAACTATGGTACAGCTGTGTCTCCATTCCAAAAGGTACAAACATGTGCTTTTAGAGATACAGTTGTGCTCAAAAGTTTACATACCCTGACAGAATGTTTGCTTTTTTCAGAGAATATGAATGTTAACACAAACTTTTCTTTCACTCATGATTAGTGTTTGGGTGAAGCCATTTATTGTCAAACGACTGTTTTCTCTTTTTAAATCATAATGACAACCAAAAACATCCAAATGACCCTGATCAAAAGTTTACATACCCCAGTTCTTAATACTGTGTATTGCCCCCTCTTAAATCAATGACTGCTTGAAGTCTTTTGTGGTAGTTGTGGCTCTTTATTTTCTCAGATGGTAAAGCTGCCCATTCTTCCTCCAGTTTCTGTAAATGAAATTTTTTTCTTTCCTGTTTTCTACAGTTCAACTACCTTTGCCTGTAGATCCGTTGACAATTCTTTTGCGTTCCCCATGATGGATGAAAGATGCAAGAGTCTGTCTGGAGCCCAGAAACTCACTCAGCTTTTATGCACACACACTGATTACAAGCAAACCGGTCACAGGTGAGGATGTTACCTTTAATAGTCATTCAAACCCATTTGTGTCAACTTCTGCATGTTATCAGGCCAAAATCACCAGGGTATGTGAATTCTTGATCAGGGACATTTGGATGTTTTTGGCGTCATTATGATTTAAAAAGAGAAAACAGTCGTTTTCAGTCGTTTTAGACAATAAATGGCTTCACCCAGGCCAATAAAATAAAGGCCAAGAAAGCAAAAATTCTGCCAGTGTATGTAAACCTCTAAGCACAATTGTACCACCCCAGTGGCAATGCCATTCTGGACCTTGTATTGACTAAAGTGTAACAGAAATATCTTATTAAAAAAACAATGGAATCACTTCACTATGCAGACCACCCATTACACAAACACCATCAAGGGGATAGTTAACATAATTTACTGTATTATTAGATACACACTGAGGCACCTTTTCTCGATACTTACACCTGTACAAAATGTAGAGCATCACTGAATTAAAGAGTCTTCTGTAGGTCTGCTGGTGGAGATGAAAATGGTGTGCTTACACTTTTGCTGAGCAGGAAATCTCCCAGCACTGTTTCAGCTAAAGCGGTGACAAATGTTCACCGTCAAAGGATGAGTCCAGTGATTCTGTTCATCTAACAAAATCAGATGTATCCTATGTAAACATTTAGGCACTCCTGGGGGGAATTTTCTCCATTTAGTAAGATATCTTAAGCCCTATCCAACAGGTAAAGAGTTGAGGCACATTTTGAAAGGTGGTTCTGTTCCTAAACAGCATCTGGCTATATGGCAACCTATATGGCTATATGGCATCTGGCAAACACAGAAAATAATGTATTGAATAGCTATTAATTTGTCAGTAAAATAAGAAACAATTGTGCAGGACCTTGGCACCGCATTCATGTTACAATTACAAAGTATTTATAGGAGACAGTCCCACCCGAGCTGCCCCACCCTTCTCGCTTTGTGGACGTGACGTCATTACCCCTCCTCGTTGCTCTTGGTTGTCCTTCATTACAGACACAAGCCTTCAAGCGTGCAGTTTGATTTCATTGATTTGATTTTGAGTTCAAATCTGGAATATACTGATATTTAGTGAGTAAAGAGGTCATTTGTTGATTTTGGACACGTTTAGAACACAAAACAGTCGGTGGAGAGTTTGGTCTGCTTGGCTGCATGCGTGAGGGATCCCACCACACACCCGTCCTCTTTCCAAATGCTTTGAGTTAACAGAGCCGGCTGCTCCAGTTAAATTAACACTGTGAATTCTTTATTTAGAATGTTTTTGACTTTGGTCAAAAGAACGAGGTGATTTCAGAATTGGGAAAAACCTCATGTGAACCTTGTCTGGATGTTCAGCAGTTTGTCCACACATGCGACGTGTGCACGCAACAAAGATTCCAGGGCTAAGCTTTCCAGACTGCTACACCTGTTACCCATTACACATCTCCCATAGTCACACTTGTCCCTGGACTTCATCAGGTTTTCTAAGGTCGCTAGATTAATTAGTGAATTAAGATCCTTGACTCCCGATGAGTTAGGGGTCGAGTCCGTTATCCTGTAGACTCTTAGATTTAGAGCATCATTAATTATAATAATAAATCATAAATATTTTAGATGAATTGAGTCTTGTCTGGTTTAAAATGATTAGATTCTCATTAACTTGTCTGTGTAAGAATATTAGTTTTAAACTGACAAAAGCTAAGTCCTGTACACTGTCCTGCACAATGAGTACCTTTTAATAAGCATTCACTGCTTTTAAACTGTACTCTGCAAACATGAGAAATTATTCCATAGTTGTCATAACAGAGTGCTGTAAGAGACTTGCATTAGGGAAGCGGTTGATTTATGATGCTGGAATGTGGCCGAGAAAGTCCAGAATTTATCGTAGAACAGATAGTGTGTGCACTGTGCTAGGTGTGCTGCACTGAGTGTGTATAAGAGGGACTGACTGGACATCTAGACCAGTGTGGTATATGTCTTCTCACAACAGACACAACTATGGTCGTTCATGCATGCATTTGACTATCAATGGTAAACTCCAGTCGTACAGTGGGTGAAATAAGTATTGTACACGTCACTGTAAGTTTCTAAGTAAATCAATTTTTAAAGGTGCTGTTGACATGAAATTCTCAGCAGATGTCAATAACAACCCATTCAATCCACACATGTGAAGAAATTAAACCATTGATGTCCATATATTGTAAAAAAAAGTTATTTATCTAGCAAAAAACAAATAAGTTCAGAAAACCTAAAACTTTTGTTGCAACCGATTACCTAAGAAAATGTACGTTTTTGTAAATAAATAAATAAATAAATAAATAGAGTAAACTCTATATAAAAATGTAAACTTATATAAAGTATTTACAAGTTAATGTTGTTTAGGTTTTTTATACTACATTACATTTAGTAAGCACTTTATAATCAAATTAAGTTCCACCAACTGAACCATTACACAAAATATATCATGGTACACAATTTATTGCTTTTAGGAAAATCTACTAAAAAAGATTTAAGTGTGTCAAACTCCTAAGGGGGGGGGCAATCCCATCAGGGAAAAAAATGCTTTTAAAGTTATAAAGGGTCGAACTTATTATAAAACAGGCTTTTAGTTTCTGAAGGGATCTGAGGTCAACAATTATCAAGCTTAAAACATCTTTTACAATGAAATATTTCAGAGTACAACAGACACATGAAAACATGAACATTATTTGCACACACACCACCACCAGGTCAGTCAGTGTCACTGCAGTGCTGAGAATGAAACACTGCCCAAACACTATGTGCTCTGTGGTGATCAGTTGTGTGGGGTCCTAAGCATTGAAGAACAGGGTGAAAGGAGGTTAATAAAGTAAGCAGAGAAACAGACGGATACAGTCTGGAATTATAGAACTACAAAGTGCTCCTATATTTAGACAATAAGTAGAGAAACAAGATCAAGGTCATGGCCGGCTGACAGCCTTTCTACATCTTAGGAACATCGCCAACCTAAGAAATTCCTTATCTCTACAGGATGCAGAAAAACTAGTACACACTTGTATTACCTCGAGACTAGATTACGGTAATGCACTATTGTCAGGGTGGTCCAGCAGGAACCTCAATAAACTTCAAATAGTTCAAAATGCTGCAGCCATCCTTACTAAAACTAGAACATTTGACCATAACAGTCCAGTTCTATCAGCACTGCATTGGCTCCCAGTTAAATTGCGTATCGACTAAAAAAATTCTTCTATTAACATATAAAGCCCTACATGGCCTCGCTCCTGAGTACCTGTGTCGTGGTGTTCTTGGAAGAACTTCTTTTTGAAAGGAGACTCGTGACCACTGTCTTTCAATTGCAATGATGAAACATTTTATTTAAAAGTACAGTGTGGAGAGAGCCTGCCAATTCTCGGTGCCCCTCTGCTCTCTCTCCCTAGACAGAGGAGCATCTCACATTTTATACCCTTCTACAGGTCATGTGTTGTTGCACGTATTTCCATATATAGGATTTTACTGTTTAGCTCCATGATGGGGTATAAATAAATTGTCACATACTATGTTTGTTCAGTTCATGTATGGCTTTACCAAATTAGGCCTGGGAATGGTTCATGCTCTCCCATTTACGGCTAACCCATGGGCCTCACCATATTGTCTCTCGACTCCATACCATTCCTTTAGATCTATAAATACCCGCAGAGTCAATGTATATACACACTACACCTGCTTGTTACATATTATGAACCATCAAGATTACTTAGATTTTAAGGTTCTGGCTGCTTACTCGTTCCCAAAACTCAGAAAACCTCCTGCAGGGGGCAGAGCCTTTTCTTATAAACAACTCTGGAATAACCTTCCACAGGGAATTGTAGTACACTGAGATGCTGGAGCTGTCGCCCATCACTCAGGTTTGTGGACGGTGGAGCAGATGGACGCTAGCGTTTCAGGGTGCTTCTGTGTCTGCGTCACCTTCTGGCTCTCTCTTAATTAGGCTGTTCTAGTCAGACCTGCCAGAGACATCAGACTCAGTGTGATACTGCTCAACATTCTCTGCTCTCTATAAATCCATTCAGAACTAACTCTGTCCCTTTACCTTCTCAGACTAAATGGTCACCCAGTCATCCAGCCCAACCTGCTGGAATACTGACTGCTGGGGTCCCCTCTACCTGTGTCAGACCCGCTGACATGCACGATCAACTGTGGGACCCAGTATAGGGCCGGTGTTGGCAATTCCCAATCATGTGCAATCAATTGAATTTACCACAGGTGGAGTCCAGTTAAGCTGTAGAAACATCTCAAGCAGTATCAGCAGAATCAAAATGCACCTCATGACACCCAAAAGTGAGCCATCAAAGGATGTGCACACTTGTGTACATATTAAATCTAATTAATTTGTATAGCACTTTCTACATCTGCCGTTCTCACAAAGCAGCTTTATAGGAAATAGTAATAAAACCTGCATTTTTAAATGGTTGCATTGTGTACATTTATAGAACATTTACGCACATGTGCATTTAGGCTGGTTGCTTGGTTCAGTATTTCAACTCATAATTTTTCAGTCTCAGCAGGCATCATTTCACTCACAACAATAACAAAAGATGCTGCTGGGGCTGAAGGAGACTCCAGCAGTAGTGAGAAGAGTAACAGGAGTGTCGGTGATGCTGGCTCCTCTTCCTGCTGCAAAATACACACACTGTAATTATGAGGAGAGTTGCAAAAGAAAGGTCACAAGTCATTAACGTTTCATATGTTCATCTGCACTTGTATAGGTTTACATTTTAAGCCTGTCTTGATTGCATTACTCCCTTGAAAATAGGTATGACAGTTAACTGCCTGTACATTGATACTGATTCTTTAAACATTTCTTTTTCTCAGATAGAACATATTAAACATATCTTGCACTTGTCTGACAACAGAGACTGACATAACCGTGCATATTTAATAACAGAGGCCTTAAAGAAATCTAAAGACAATTGATCTGCTGGACACTTTGGCAACACATGATAGACACGTGTATACAGTGACTTTCAGGTGTGAAAATGCCCAATGCGTAAACAACAAAATATAATCACTGTAAGACATTTCACAACTGTAAATAGACTTGCAAAAATACAAAACTATTTGGTAATGAAACTAATAGTCTAATAGTCATAGTTTTTTTCTTTTCTAAACACAATTATCAGATACAATTATGTAAAATCCTGGAGGACGCTGGGCTGGCTAGGTCAGACAATGAGGGTGAACACTCGCAGGGAATGGCTCGATGCGAGAGTGTTTTATTCAACAAATAAAACAGGAGTAAACACAAGAAAAAGCAGCAAAGTTACAGGGAAAAAGGATAAACCGAAATATAACCGTGACAAAGAAACTCAGGCAAAGCCAAGACACTCACCTGAGGCTTGAGAGAATCCGGGAGCTAGACTAGCGTGCCGGGAATGAGTGGGAAGAGAAACAATAACCAAGACCTACAGGCAGTGCCTGGGGAAACTAGGATAACTAAGGCAGCGCTCGTCAGGCGCTAGGGAACTTACGTGACTTGAGAGCTGAGAGATCAGCTGCAGAACCCAAAAGGCAAGGCAAAACCTACCTGGTAACGAGGCTCGCCCATGAATGGTACTACTAAAGTGAACCTGGATAGAGAGGAAGCCTCTCTGGCGACCTCATGGATTATAGGACTGTGAGCTCGAACTTTGATGCCCTTGGTTCATTCAGCTTCGTATATGCAAACAGCACCATGAATACATTCACTACCTTGACTGTGTTCAATTCTCAGCAATAGGCAGCTAGCGCTAGCCCCTTAAATACCTCAGCCTCAGGTGAAACGTATTAACAACACAATGAACATTATTGATATGATTAAACACACATGACAATAACCAAACCATGAAGTTAGACATGAACATGAATATCAACATAATCAAATTGCTTACATTGCAGGTTTTGAAAAACTCAGGCCAGCTCAAGTATACAGGAATTGCATGTCTGACAGTGTCTTCCTTGACAAATGAATATTTTAATAATATTATTATTGAAAAACTTCATTAGGCACAAGCCTATTCTACCAACACAATTTCTATAAATCAAATAATGTATCCCTCCAGTTTAATTTGTCAGTGCAGTGGTTCAGCTTGATACTGATACAGGAACTTCTAACGTCTATAGATGCTTATATTTTTTAAACATCCATAGATGTCAGAGCCAAGTTAGGGACCATTCAATAAGACAGTGACAGCAATTCCAGTCACCATCCCGGCACTTCACTGCAGGCTAGGCCTTCCCAACAATGATACATGCACAAACATTTTAATCTACTGCATCAACTAAATATTAGCCTCAATTTAACTCTGCGCCTTTGTTTGATTTACGCCAGGCACATGGCACATTACACACTGAAGGGCTACTGAGACCACCCCCCCCATCCTCCTCCTCCATCACATGTACAGCATATGTTCAGATGATTTCTGAACATAGAGTCAGGTAGGTTTTAACGAGTTTCATATTTTTATTGATAGTTATAGCACTGAAACATAGCAACTATTAAATGAAGGTGTATTCACCTTCGCTCGCTATCTGGTAAATCAGAGAAGCTGTCGGCTCTTTTTCTCTATAAATTCCCCCAATCAGCTAATAAGCATTTAGAAAATGGTGCATAAAAGAATCCAGCTCCGTAGTCAATAGAAAGGCAGAGTGCAACCTTTGTTTCTGCATAAAGTGTACAAAAATAAGGTGAAGACTAAGGCTTTACAAATAATGCGTTAGTCTGAGACAGCCAGCACTCTCCCAAGGCAGTCTAAAAAAGTGTGGCTCCTCTTGGGCCTTATATACTGTCCTTGTCTAGCTGTGGCTACCCCCACGCATATTTTTTTGTCATAATATCTCACGATTGGGTCCGCTTATATTACTATGGGAAGCCCCTTACCCCTTAACCCTGTCACTTTTGTATTCGCTTATGTCCCTCGTTCTCACGACTTTATTTTTTTAAAAGAGTGCTAACACCTGCAAGGCCATTTGTGCTGACGATCACACTACTGCAGAATTTTGGGTTTTTTCCAATCAGTTCGCCTCTGATTTACCCCAAGTAGGCTCTGCCTAGTCCCCCAAGGGTATTACACTAATCTTGAGTACAGAAATGCTGACTGTCCCAGGCATGTTCATTATAGCAGAATACACATATAAACATGTTTATGAGTACATAATGTATTCTTACATGCAAATAATCCATCATTTCCCCCCTTTCGTAACTTTATGTTATGAACAATATATCAGGGTACTAATATCAATACATGTGAACACAGTAGGATATATGCTTATATGCGTACAAGGTTGTGGAAAACACACCAGGTGGATATATATATATCAAGTGGATATAATGGTTTAAACAAAAACTGTTTTACTGTTTTTACTGTAAAAAGTAAAAAATCACCTCAAAATGTTGTGACTGCTAAAGCTTATTCATCCCTGGTTGATAACTTCCCAGAGAGGTTCCATGCACATAGCTTAGCTAGTTTCCTGCTACATGATTATATCAAATTTGAATTATAAAGTTGTTGATATTATCGATATAGATGACATTATTAATATTGATATGATATGGAAACTGACACGGACTAAAACATCAAAAAGCAAAACTAACATTATGGAAACTGACATGGACTAAAACAATTTCACACAACACATAAAACATATTATCATTTCCCCCTAGGAACTATCAGACTAAGGACAACAACAAACAATAAGGTGGGGGAGTTAGGACTTATGAAGGGAAGACATGGGAACATAGTCGGAGTGATCAGGTGGCTGAAAATTATCTGCAAAGAGATCGTCAGAGGATGATATGGTCTGGAGGATAGGTCTGGAGTGCGGTATTGAAAAATAATAATTGGGGCTGGGACGCAGATTGTAAAGGCCTGCATACATTTCTTTGGACACAGATTTGTCTACTGCCCTAACTATAAGGCCTCGAATGCAGGGGATGACACAACAGCCGCACAAAGCCAACAATGAGATGCCCACAATCAGACTTGACAGAATGGCAATGGCAAAGGCCTTCCATCTGCCAAACATAGATTCCAGCCAGCCAGTTAAACTGGAGTCGACGCCAGAATTCTCAGCTAGTTTGTTGCGGAGACTCTTCAGATATGATAGGGCTCTGGTGATGCTTCCATCACTGGCAGTATGATTTGGAATGATTGTACAACACGAGTCTCCAAACATAGCACGTACAAACAACATGTCAAGAGCAACACGATTTTGCCATGACATTAAAGAGGAAGCATGGAGTTGTTCAGCAATGGCGGATAGGGCATCATGAGTGTAGTTGACAAAGCGCTGTTGATTATAATAGATATAATTTATCCAATCAACATTCTTGTTGAGAGTAACCCACCATAATATGGATTCAAAGCCTGCAGCAATTGGATTTCTTGCCTTAAACTCATCAGGGACCCCCCTTGGGACACCTATAGCGTCAATATAAACTTTGTCATCAAAGCTGGATAGAGGGGTATCACGTCGAACTCTATGTTTAGCGGGAGTGGATGCTGGGTTCAAAATGCCTTTGTCCAGTTCCTCTTGTGAAACTGGTAGTAGAGTGAAAGGAACAATTAACATTACTCTAACACATAGACCTGTCCAGGCATCATCTAGGGTAACATACAGCCAAGGATCTCCACATACCCAGTATACGTCTGGGACAGAGACTGTATTGTCTTTAAAGGCAAATAAGGGGTGATTTGGTTGCACAAACTCAACAAATGTGCTGTTTTGTGTCTCGAACATACGAGATCCAGTCTGTGAAGGTGAGACAGTCCTGTCTACCATCCAAATTCTTTCACACTGTGAAGTTTTTCAGTTTGGGACCTGTGCCAGTCGGTGCATAAAAACAATCAGGGAAAACAGTATTGTTAAGCCAAGATGCCAGTACATTGGTTTGATTACCAGTAACAACTGGGGTGGGCATGGGAGAGAAGATTGTCATGTTTTGGTATTTAGAACAAAGGGCCTCACTCTGAAAGTTATGGTACCATGAGTTATCCTTATACGTCAGACACCAAAATGGGCACAGGTCACAGGATGAGACATCAAGATTATTATTACATTCAGTAGAGTTAAATGGTACAGGCCAAATTAAAGGGTGTGTGCGTCCTTTTGCACACACCACACAATTGTCTTTTGTGAGAGAGCGGGCCGTGAAGGACATATAGGACATCCAAACATTTGTGACCTGAACAGAGGCGTCTACATTAGGCTGTGTCTTGAGCGTGTTCAATAATGTATAAAGACTAGTTGTCACACTTCTGGGCAACCGGAATGACATGAATTTGAGAGACACGGTGAAATTTTTGTGAGGCTGGTAGGGATGATCTGTCAATTCTTTCCTTTGGGTTGACAAAATGATAGGCAGGACAACAAGAATTGAAATGACAGTTAAAATCAACAATGTCCATCTTAGGCCACAAAGCCCAGGCCACCGAAAAGGGGTGCATGGGGTTACCATGATGCTGGAAAGGGGTTGAGGATTCACAGGCCGCAGATGATCCTGGAGGGGACTGGTAAGATGACGTGGACGGATCAGAATACGGGTGATAATTCAGATCAAACAAGGCTTCGTTCTGCTGAACCGCCTCCTTCTTATACTGGTTATAGCGGGTATGTTCAGCTTATTGTTCTTTGGTGTGGCTCACTTCCTGCCTTGACGGCTGTACCTTAAATACAAGAAAACAAACACTGTCCAGACATAAATGAAAAAGAAAATATGGTGATTCAACTGGTGAAAATAGGGCTACACCTCAGTATACTGCATGACAATGCACTGACTAGGATACGTTAATCTAGATTTCTCATAGAAATGCTTAACAGTAGGAACAATACAACTAAGCAGTATGAGAATAGTGACAATTGTGACGAGAATTTGAGGCAGCATTGTTTGCCAATGCTGCGATTTCATCCAGGCCCACCAAGAGCTATCCTGTGGATCAATACTGGCTAGGTATTGATCACGACGCTTAGTCAAGATATTCAGTATACTTGTGAGGTTATCTACTATCCCCCCTGGGTGGATGTAGGTACAACAATGGTTGCCAAACATTACACAGGTATCTGCATTATCGGCCTTGGATACATCATTAGTAAATCGTTTTGAGAGATCAAGCTTCTCAATGTCACTCAGCTGTCCGTTTTCCTGCAATGAGTCAATGGTGTAGTTTAAGAAATGCTGTTGATTATACCACAGATAATGCAATAAGGAATTATTTATGACTTGTGCCCATGAAAATTGTTCTGGTGATACAAGTGGGCTACCGGCCAAAAGTAACTCCAAAAATTTGACAGAATCTACAGGTGTGTTCTGAGGAATATTGATGGTTGGGCTAGCTGTTGGGGCAACATCATAATCAAGTAAGAAGTCAGAGCTAAACAGGATAACACTTCCTGTTAGTACTACCGGGGCACAACAACCATACCAATTAGGTGGGATGGTTTGTATGAGTCCTGTTTTGTCACAGACCCAGAAGATATCTGCGACAGGTAAAGTACCTTCAGTGAAATCTAACATAAAACTAGTGCCAGCTACTAAAGTGCGGTTTGCTTTGACAATGATCTTTCTGCCTACTGCATCATATCTTGTTTTACAAAGTTTGGCCATGTGAGTGCTACCCAAGGTAGAACAGGAACAAAGTGGGTAAGATTGGTCAGGTGCTACAATAGTACTTGGCAGTGTTGTAGCTGGTCTTGTTAACAGAAATGGATCACACTTGTGTAAATTGTCATCCATTTGACGAGGATCCATGTAATGCAACAGACAACGTAGGATACACTTTTTCTCTAAGTGTCTCCGATCTCTACACATGCTAATGCTACTTAGCGGTGCTATTTGAGGTTTTAGTCCTATATTATGACAAGCTATACAAGGTTGGTTAGTAAATGATTTAGCAGAAAATAGAAGGTATTGATATAACATATTGTATTTTCCTCCATGTAAGATAACCTTGGTGTCATTGGTCACAACTTCAGTTCTGTTTAACCAGATTTCTTGCCCAGGGAACCAGTCAGGTTCCTGGTTTGACTTGTTGTGGTCATCGTGGAATGTCGTGATTGATATCTCAGCAAAATCACCCGCTAGGAAGTACAGCAAGACAATCCATATAGACATGTTTGTTCTGTTTTCTACTCAACTCTCAACCCTCCTAATCTTTTTTTGGATGCTGCCCAATTTCTTCACCTGGAAAGCGACGAGGGCCCCTACTTATGGCCCGACCCTGCTTTAATCAGGACTGATGAGAGGGGGACTTCTTAGAGAATTGTGAGTAGATGTAAGTGCACAATTACTTAACTGCTGTCTGAGTCTTCAGATTGTGACTGCTGTCTGGTCATGCTTCTAGTGACCGGTCTGGACACACCACTTGGTCCGGCTTTCTCACTTCCGTCAGTTGGTGAGGGTGCCTTCGTAGGGGTGTCACCTGGCTGTGCTTCGGCTTGTGGTGAGGCAGGCTCAGCTGGCTGGTCCAATTTGGTCAATTCAGGTGCTCTGGAACAATGATTCATGTGATACCAGTGAGGACATCCTTCTACTTTCAGAGCTGTTGGGGTAGTTATTATTACCTTGAACGGTCCCTCACGTCTAGGTGTACTCCACTTTCTTTTGAAAGTTTTAATGTACACCAGGTCACCAGGGAGTACCTGCTTGATGTCATCATCTAAGGAGAGTCCTTTCCTATTAATTGTGGCCCCTTTCACGTCTTGGTAGATTTCTCTGTGAATTCGTGTTAGGGCCCTAGTGTACTGCGCCAAATCTGCCTGCAAATGGTCACATGCCACATCAAAAGTTTGAGGGGCTCTCAGGTATGGAACAGGCATTGGCCGACCCGTCATCATTTCATGAGGGGTTAAATGTGTGATGCGGTTTGTGGTACTCCGCATAGCCATCAGAGCTAGTGGCAACGCATCTAGCCAATTAATTTTGTCCTCGCTGTCCATGATGATCTTGCCTATTTTGTCTTTCAACATGCCATTGTATCTTTCTACAAGGCCTTGACTCTAGGATGATAGACACATCCTAGTCTCTGCTTTACTCGTAAAGCTTGAGTAAGGTAGTGAATAGTGGAGTTGACAAAATGAGGCCCATTGTCTGAGCTGATTTTGTCTGGGATTCCAAATTTGGGGATCACATCCCTAAGTAAAAATTTGGCGAATGCTGCTGCCGAAGCATGACATGTGGCAGTGGCTTCTGCCCACCGACTGAAAACATCAATGATCATGATGATGTACCTGCATTTTCTAACTTCGGTTCCCATGTCCACATAATCCATCATGATGTTTCTGAATGGACCATCAGGAGTGGGAATGTGCCTTAGAGTTGCTGTAAATGATTTCCTGTAGTTGTAAGCAATACAGACTGCACAATTGGATAAAAAGTGATCTACCGTTGGGACCAAGTAAGGTCACCACCAGTCCCTTTTAATTTCTTTCAGAATGTCTTTTCTTTGTTTGTGGGCTGGCCCATGGGCGTCTGAAATGAGTGTTGTTAATAACTTACAAGGGGCCAGAAACAGTCCGTTAGGACCGTACCATAGACCATGGATGCACATGGCACCCCTTTTCTTCCAGGCACTTTTTTTTTCCCCAATACACTAGCACTGTCTTGGGCTTCTTTTAGGCTAGTGAGATCAGCAATATAGGCCTGCTGGTCATCAGGGATACTATATTCCCTGCCAAGTGGGCCTACTGGGCACTGTAGGACGGATGAGGCTGCCTCTTTAGCCTGTTGATCTGCAAAATTGTTTCCTCTAGTGACTATGGAATGGTCTGTCTTGTGGCCTGCACACTTGACAATAGCCAGTTTTGCACACTTGACAATAGCCAGTTATGACCCCTTTGGGCCCATATTGACCCATACAAATGACACTCCATAGGCATAAGCTGAGTCTGTAAATATAGTGCACTTTTTGCCACCCGCTAGTTGGCAGGCTGTGGTAAGTGCTTTGATCTCAGCTACTTCAGCTGAACATGGCTGTGGGATAGAGGCTTGATATAGAGTCTCAAAACTATCAGTATTCTGGTTGTACTGTACAACTGCAAACCCTGCTAAATTACCATCTGGGCCCTTGAAACAGGAACCATCAACAAATAGGGTTTGCTCTGTGTCTGGGAGAGGGTCACTGTACATGTTTTCCCTTGGTTTCAGGAAGGTGGAGGTTAGCACCTCGCAGTCATGTGGGGTTCCCTCGTCTGGTGTGGTCAGTCTTTCTGCTGGGTTGACCCTATTACTCTTGTGGATGGTCAATTCGGGTGCAGAAAGTATAATGTGATACCGTTTGTCTGGCATTAGTTAAAACAAATGAATTGGACATTAACAACGAATGCAATGCATGGTTGGTATACAAATCAACCTTGTGCCCTTGGGTGATAGAAAGGCTGCTGCAGCCAAGCCTTGGTAACAAGGGGGCATACCTTGTTCAATTTTGTCAAGCTGGGAACTAAAGTATGCAACTGGCTGATACCCTCCATCAGATGCCTGTGTCAATACGGCATTTGCATACCCACTCTTGGTTGCTACAAACAGTTGAAATGGTATAGAATAATCTGGGTTTGCTAGTGCTGGAGCAGTACATAAGTCCATTTTTATGGCCTCAAAGGCCTGCAATGCTTCTTCATCCCATTCTAGCTGCCCTTTCAAATTTTGCTGACCTGCTGCTCAAATTAGCCTCCTAAGAGGAGATGTTTTTAGTGCAAAGTCACAAATCCATTGTCTACTGTAACCTGCCATACCTAAAAAGGTTAGCATTTCAGAGACTGTAGTGGGTCTAGGTGCATTTTTCACTGCTGTGATTGAGTGGATATTGTTGTTGATACGGTAGACGAGCATTTGGTTTGACTTGAATTTCGACTTCACCTCCTGATGTCACTAGGCCTATGTCAGTATCATGTGTTGTCTACAGTTTCTTTGGCACTTTAGCTAAAATGTCTTCCTGCTCTTGAGTGAGTGTGTATTGGCCAACTGTGAGTGTTCTGTCAACAAAGACCTTTTCTGCAACTGTTCTATCAACTGATTTTACAGCTATCCTATAATAGGAACCATCGGCTGACCTATGTATGAACCTATTGTCAGTCTTCACCCAGTTGATTTCTCTGCATGCCTTTCGTCATGCATGTTGCGTAATTGGTCAATCAGGCCTTTAAGATCTAGGAAGGACCATGGGACAAAGGATTGTTCAGACCCCTTTTAAAGAATGGGATACAGGGAAGCTTTTTCTTTCTTGCCCTTTTTGTCCTTGATAGGTCTTGATCGTCTTGGTACATAGGTGTCATCTATTAGTTTTTTCACTTCTTCATCTTCTGATGAGCTTTCGGCAGTGTCACTCTGTTGTTCTTCTTGGTAGTTCATCTCTTGTTTTTCTCTTCTCATGTCTCGGGGTAGTGAGCTGGTTTTATGTGGTCTCTGCATCTGGTCTCTTTGTTTATTCAAGATCTTCAGTTCCGCTTCTGTCTGTTTTGCCAGTTCTTCTGTCTCCCTCATCAAAGTACTGAGATGAGTTTGTTCACCTTCATGTCTGTGTCTTGCATGCTGCACTGACTCAATCATCAGTTCACCATGCACCCGTCGAGGGATCATGATGTCAGTGTTTTCTTGCGTTGATTTGGTCATCCAGCCACTTGCTGTGCCTTCTTGTTCATGAGGTGTGCTCTGCATTGAAGGCTTTTGATGCAACCCTCCATTGTTATACAGCCATTCGTCATCAGGTGCATTCAGTATTATTGCTTGGGTGTCATTCTTTAGTGAGTCATCTCTTGTGCACAGGCTGTGTAGTGTCAGCTTGGGTGGACTCGGAGAAACTGCTGTAGGTCTCTCAGCCCCCCTCTCGGGCTGCCTCTTCTCTGGATGGACATGGGGTTGGAGTCCTATAGTGACTCTCAGGGACTGCATGTGTGTTTGTGGAGTCTGGTTGATCTTTGACTTTGAACTTGACCATACCTTGCATTTCCATCTCCATGTCAGCCTCGGTCCACGTGGTCACTTGCAGTGGGCACTGGGTTGCAGTTGATTCTTTGTCCTTGGAGCCTGGAACATATGGAGGTCGTCGTTCACTCTTGAGTTTGGGGTATAGTCGGGGTCGTTCTGATTGGTCCCCATGTTGCTTGTACAGCTTTTCTTTTTCTGTCAGAAGTGTGGCTTGCTCCATGAAGGCTTGGAGAATGGCCATACGTCTTTGTTGTTTGGTGTGCTTTTTCTTGGACGTCACCACCTTTTTCCCTTCTGGGTCTGCAACAGTTTGACACAGGTCTTCATCAAAGGTTCCTCTCTTGGGCCACTGATGTGTGAGGTTCTTGGTCAGTTTGTTCCACTTCCGCATAGTCCTCTTTAATTCTACCTCTGGAGCTATTCCTGAGGCTGCCACTAAGTCTATGGGTGATGGTTCTTTTTTTCTGTCTTTGAAACTCGTGATCCCATCATGTGTGTTACTTAAGTGATAGTGTCTGTGTAGTATACGAATAATGTGAGTGCTACTAAATGGTTGCTAATAGGCTGTGTGAATGTGTGTGTTTAGGTGGGTGCAAGTTGACCTGTGGGTGGGTGTGAGGTAAGTCAGTCCAATGGTCACCGCCTCTGGGTGGAGCTTTCTCTCTCTCGTCCCCTCCTTGGTTTCAGCCAGGAAAGGGTTTGCTATCTGCTCTCTCTCATTGTCCCCTGTGGATCACTGGAGACAAAGACCTAACAAAACATTAGATTTAGCACGTTTCTTTTTTTTTTCTTTCATCTATTTTATTAAAATATAGGCTAGCTTTGGTTAATTCTACTGTTTCAATCCTTACCTGTTCTTTTATCATACCAGTGGAGTGTGTGAATAACTAGAAAAACGTTTGAGTAGTTGTCTGACCTTCACACTTCATATATTTTATTGGTCTCTTGCGCTTGGTTAAATGCATATGTCCCTTTATTGACTTTTCTTTCTGCTTTTCTGGGGTCCAGAGAGGCTGCCCCATTCCAACTAACTTCAGCATGGATCTTATGTACTGTTTCAGCAGTGCGCTTCAGCGCTTCTGTGTGAAACTTCATCCCAATTGAATTGAAGCCATCTGCCAAAATCATTGTCGCAGAGCCATGCTCCCACAAAACAGTGCATGTACTAATGGACAGGTAGACTTGTAGCTCCCTACACTGTCTATCCTGAATGTCTGCTGCCACAGATAATGGTTCAAATGATCCCCATGGCAGGTTCTCTAACCCCAATATGACTCCTGTTGCACTAGAACTAGTCATGAGTATATGTAAGACAGGAGTCAATAGTCTTGAGGTTCAAAAACACCTAATTCTCTCAGTTAATCTGAGGTGTGGAAAAACCTCTTCAGCAAGGTCCAGGTTATACCAATCAGTTAACAACCACAATTTATGATTGACAAGCTGCGTTGATTGCCAACGCTCAATACCTTGCGCATTTTTGTATGTTCTCTCTAACCAGAAATGAGTTCAGATCCCCTGCGTTTCAGCTAAAAGCAACTCACTGTCCATGATGCTGCTCTGCTCTACAGGACAAATACAATTTTACACACACCACCTTGTGTGTTCTAACACAATATAACCATTAATATTCCTTCATAGAGCCTTTATTCAAGCAGACACATACAATAATACCCTTACAGTACACATGCGTTATCATCTACAGTTACCTCTGTAACCGTTATAGGTCATGGCAACATGTAGCTCCTACAGTTATATCTTTTAGTACTTCTGTATATAACAGCCAATACTCTTTAATCCAACCTGGTGCTTACTAACCATCAACACAATTTACTATACATCCATCAACATGCCTTCTAAGGCTTTTCAAGTATCAATTGATATAGGATACACATTACTGGGCTTGTGGGCCGGCAAGACCAGCTCTGGTTCCGTATATCTCTAATTATCTATATCCAATAAACTTCAAGTTATGCTTTGTCACTTTATTCCCTCTCCTGATACATGTTAGGATCTTAACGTGTCCTTAAAGGTATTATATCAATAGAGACCACAGTATAAGAGATAATAATACCATTGCCTGTGCCTCCCATTATCTTTTAAACTTCATTAGACATTTTAAACACGAAACTTCAAGAATAGCAAGCACTTAGCAGAATAGAACACAGCTAAAACATGTATTAAACAACATTTAAGACAGACAAAACCATGTAACATATACTTTGGTACCACTATTACTTGTGCACCGTTTCCTTTTTTCTCTAGGCCTTTTTCCTTAATGGCTTTATCTCTGAGGGTTATTCCCTTAACCCTTTTTTTCTCTCTGCCGGCTTTTCTCTATGCCATTTTATCATCACTTTTTTATTTGGTTTTTCTAGAAGTTATTTACTTTTTATTTGGTTTTCTAATAACAGTTATCAGCGTTTCTCATTGACTCGGAGCCAGATATACTGAAAGCTGAACACCACTGAGGCCTGTGGACAGCCAGGCCCTATCCCCCCTTAAGCAGATTTTTGAATACAAAGATCAGCTTACCTTAAAGATGAAACGGGCGCGCTGAAGGACAGGAGGACAGGAACAGGCCGGGCACAGGTGCGGTTTCAGTCAAACAGGACGCAAGCACGTAGAGTGAAGCCAACCAACGGGCCACCAAAACGTCGGCTCTTTTTCTCTATAAATTCCCCCAATCAGCTAATAAGCATTTAGAAAATGGTGCATAAAAGAATCCAGCTCCGTAGTCAATAGAAAGGCAGAGTGCAACCTTTGTTTCTGCATAAAGTGTACAAAAATAAGGTGAAGACTAAGGCATTACAAATAATGCGTTAGTCTGAGACAGCCAGCACTCTCCCAAGGCAGTCTAAAAAAGTGTGGCTCCTCTTGGGCCTTATATACTGTCCTTGTCTAGCTGTGGCTACCCCCACGCATATTTTTTTATCATAATATCTCACGATTGGGTCCGCTTATATTACTATGGGAAGCCCTTTACCCCTTAACCCTGTCACTTTTGTATTCGCTTATGTCCCTCGTTCTCACGACTTTATTTTTTAAAAGAGTGCACCTGCAAGGCCATTTGTGCTGACGATCACACTACTGCAGAATTTTGGGTTTTTTCCAATCAGTTCGCCTCTGATTTACCCCAAGTAGGCTCTGCCTAGTCCCCCAAGGGTATTACACTAATCTTGAGTACAGCAATGCTGACTGTCCCAGGCATGTTCATTATAGCAGAATACACATATAAACATGTTTATGAGTACATAATGTATTCTTACACGCAAATAATCCATCAAAGCCTAATGAGCAATTTCATTTCAGACTAGTTTACCAAGGCTAGTATAGGCTAGCTACATATATCTTTTGCCTTAACAGGTTTCAGCTACGAAGAATGAATACTTCATTAATTAATGAATGTTTTAAAGACCATTAGCACTCATACTATTCGACCTCAGTCCCACTGCCCATCTGGTAAACCAGAAGCTATATACCACTTGCCTCAGAGGTAATGTTGCATTACCATGTTCATACTGAAGAATAACCTTTACATTTAAACAGTAAAATTATTCAGATTATGCTATTGTTTACTGTCTCCTACTAGGTTCAATGGAAGGAACTGCAATCACTGTGTCTCCATTAGCCCTAAATCAGTTCAGCACCCTTGTTCCAGTGCGTTGTAAGCCTTGCAGAGATTACAGCCTTCAAAGGCATTTTGAGGACCTGCAGAGGCACAGTGGGCTACCTCCACCAGTCAACTGGACCATGGCTGTGGAAACTTACATCACATCAAAAAGTCTGTCTGGGCTTTTTAATGTACAGAGTCGAACAGTAACTTTGTTCACTTCTTAAAATACAAATTTAATTTTAGATATTGAGGATTAAAATACTTTAGAAATGTCGCATTGCAATATTCACCAACATAAAATCACTATTGTACAAGTGTTTAAAAAAAAATACAACCAGGTATATGAAACTATTATCTGCAAAGGGCCAGTATGGCTGCAGGTTTTCTTTCCAAATAAGAAGAGCACACCTTTTTCTACTCACTTAATCAGTCTCGGTCTTTGTTGCAACAAAAGCCTGCAGCCACACTGGCCCTTCGCAGATACGTTAGGACACCTCTGTTATACACAGTCCTATCTGAATATTAGGACCACCTACCTAGTAGTAGCAATAAGCACCCATTTTATCAACTTCATATAGGAGCGATTGGTAGTTCCTTAATTAGACTACAGTCCATCTGTTTTTGTGCATAGTCTTAACCCCCTTTCACCAGAGTATGGTTAACAGAGTATGCATAGAAACAGATGGACTGCAGTTTATTTACAGAACTACCAATTGCTCCTATATGGCAAAAGGAGCTGATAAACTGGGTGGTTATTGCTACTATTAGGCAGGTGGTCATAATATTCTGATAGGACTGTGTATAAAATGAAAATGCACACATCCGAGTGCTGAATTTAACCCAAAAATACAGATCATACATCACAAAAAACGTCTACACTCACTTAGGCTATAGCTAACATGGTAACATGTCCTAACAGAGCTTGGTTTTAGGGAAGGCCAAACCCAGGTGAATTCTGTATTCTATAGTAGCTTGAAATTCTTTGTAGCTATGCAAGATTGGGATTTTACTTGCCAAAGGAAAGCGCGGGCTCCACTCAAATGTTAGCTGTGGCTTTATTGCTGCGGGGGGAATTAATTTAGCCTGGTTCCAAATATCAGCACATCCTGAAGAGAAGGCCCAGTGCTTGTTTCTAAAAAACAAAAAAACAACAAAAAAAACTACAGTTTGAATCATTTGTATTTTTCTACATTTTCCATTAAGAAACTCCACACATATATAGAACTATATCCCTACTACATTTGTGAAAGGGTTTACATCATATATAGACAGTATCTTTGAATTCTCTTTTTAAGATGGGTGTCATGCAGAGTGTGGGTCCTCACTGGTAGTAAATGAGGCACATCTGATACGATTTAGTATCGATAGATAGCCTATTCACTGTTAATTCAAGTAAAGAACAAAAACCTACCATACACAGTCCTTCAAAGACTCGAATTAAGGGCCCCTGACACAGTCTGTTACAAATGAGAACCTGTTCATATTTAACAATCTACACTAAATACCTTCTACATATAACAGCTAATCTCTCCAGTATCCAAATACTCTTGTCTCCTCGTGTTGCTTGGTGCTTTAAATATGTCTTCTACAACATCTGCTGTCAGATGTGTAGAGAAAGCATCAAGAACAGCCTTCAGAAGGTCAGGTCTCTGCTGGGCTGAGATCCCCAAGATGCTGCTTAATTTTCAGTGAGGGCTACAGCAGCTGTGTGCAGGAGGCTGCCAGCTTCCAGCCTGAGTGTGGAGTGCAGACCTTGCCCCGGAAAAGACTGCTGAGCCACTTGCTCACCATGCAGCCTTCCATGGAGATATGCAGCTCAGCCCTCCAGCCTGCTACATTAGCAGCAATGATGAATCTCAAGCCGCCACTGTTAGAGACCCTGGTGCCCTCTGTACTGCATTCTTTAACTTTCTTTACTTAGTGTTTTTCTATGACTTAGCTTTACTTTAGTGTATATGTGTTGATATTGATATTTATAAGATCGGTCGGTAAATGGAGGAACTGCAAAGTAAGAATTTCATTGTACTTTGTAACTGTAAACTCTTGAATCTGGTAGAGCTCTGTGGACACTCTTACGAAGAATTCCCATCCCTACCTTTAACCCGTTCATGCAATGAAATACACACACATATGTTAGTGAGAATAGAGTGTGGTGGGGGTTAGGTACCTTCCTTAAGGGCCCTTCAGTCGTCTCCTGTCAGATCCAGGAGTCAGACAGTCAACATTTCTCTATCCTTGAGGCCACGGCTGCCTCCAAGACTATAACATGTTAGTCTAAGATTGACATACACTACATTTGTAGGACTTTCTTCCTCATGTTTTACATTTGTAAAAAAAAATGTTTCCATCAGTTTTGTGAATTTATAGAAATGATGTAACATTCTTACTATGCCAAAAGAATTCCTCCATCCTTCATGTGTGTTTAAAAGGAGAAAGAAAGCCCATAGTGGCTTCATGCTCTCTGCAGTTTGCAGGTTGTGTTCAATCTGCTTTTAGTGAAATAAAGCTTCTACTCTGATCTTCTTTCTCTTACTTGTAGAAGTAAAATCCTCTCTGAATGATGACGGTATTAATGTCCTAGCAGTTAGCTAGAGTCAAAGAGCAGAAACTGAACTACAGCCAAAGTCTAGTGTCCAGACTAGTGGCCTGCCTTCCTGCCTGCCTGCCAGCAGATTGGCTTGGTTGGCAGTTTGTTGTATGTCTTAAAGTCCACTGGCTCAGTCTACAGTTCTGTCCTCATCTCAAAAGATGATGATTATAATTAGTGCTGTGATGAAGATGGGGTCAGCGGTAATGCTGCTCCTGATGACAATAAAAAGGTCATGATGACCATACACAGAACAGTGTTTGATGGCGATGATGAAGACTACATCAGCTATGTTGGTCTTCTCTGGTCTTCCTCTTCCTCTGAAACACAGTGCTGATGGCGACAGTGCTAATAATGATAATAAAGCAATCTTCTCTTCATGTGTTTCTCCATGATGTGGATCTTAAAGGCTGTAGTGGTCCTGTTAGTTTTCCTTAATAGAAGATAATAGACATCCTCTAAAGTGATCCAGGTCGCCTTTGTGAACTTTGGGGCCCACAGCTTTCTGGAGTCTCTAATCAAGAAGGAATACTGCACTGCTTCTCTGCAGAGAGGACAGTGAGGCTGTGAAGACAAAGAGGGAGAAAGACATTTACAACATGGTTAGACAAATTCTGTAAAATTAAAAAACAACAAAAATCTTTGGTTGATGAAGGAATACTCTACTTCCATGTTCCACCAGGTCAGCATTTCGAGGTTAACCTAGAACAGCTACATCTAGAAGCGGATTCCTTTGATGTGGTTCAGGGGGACTTCTTGAAGCTCAGGTCCCACTGCTGTTTGGAGTTTCTGATCCATTAGGAACTCCACATTGGGTACCTGCATAGACTACAGGCAAAAAGAGAGACAAAGATAAAAAAAGGTTATTCCCTACATGGTTAGACCAAATCTGACTGATTATAAAAACATTAACAACAGAAAAGGAGAGTTGGGATGAACAAATGAGAAAGATAGAAAGGACATGATGATCATGAAAGGACATGATGTTCCACTCCTGCAAAGGTATTCCCAACATGGTTAAATACATTCTGGAAGCTGTGTTCCCAAATAAAAATAAGATAAAATGGAAAGACATCAAGGGGGTTACAGGGATGAGAAAGATTAAAATACTTCCTTTTTATTGATGAACGGACACAATGTTCCACTTCCATGCTACAGGTCAGCATTCAGGGGTTCACACAAAACAGCGACTCCATCTGGAAAAAAAAAGACACACACGAACAAAGACAATCACACAATTTATAGATAGACAATATTACTTTAATAATAAAATGAAAAAATACATAAAATGTAATAGAACAATGTAAGAAGTGTCTGGCAGAAGTGCCTAGAGGGTCTGGCTGTCATTGGAGTCATTACAACGGCAGCGGTCATCCACATTGATGAAGACCCCCTGAAACATGATGGCCACCATGGTTTTCTGAAAAACACAATAAAGAAATGAAGAAAAGGTGTCCGTGTGTGTCTGAAAATGTGTCTGAACTGTCATTGTACACATTTATAAAAGCTCCACATTACTAGAAACTCTAATCACAAAAAAGCATCAACAAGAATTTACCAGGAAGACATCCTGCACTGATGAGTCCGTTGTTTCGGCGTGCAGGAAGAACTTGATCTCACTGATGAAAGGTTCGATGCACTGAATGAACATGGACATGGGTGGACATGGTACTGAACATAAAATTAGGAAACGACAAACTGGTTCCAAAAGCCTCATCATTCAGGTGAATTTGTAGCTTGATGCAGGCCACTCTGCTGGGAAGGCAGCCGTAAATACAACGAAAAGCATGAGGTTGAAAGTAATCAGGTCACAGAACATCTATCTACAATAAAACCATGAGTCTACTCCACTGACTGACCTCCAGTGAGCACACATGATAGAAGTCGCTGATGAGCACCCACCAGTGCTCCGACTCCAGACCGTTATAGCTGGCCTTGTGCTGAAGCTTCACCTCTACCAGCTGCAGAAATCATGTGGACAAACATCTCATCAGTGTGAATATTGATTTGAAGTAAATTTCCTTCTACAGCAGTTAGGTAATAAAATGTGTGTGTGCAGAGTAACTGTATTAGAAACACAATAAAAAACATCCTGTTTGCTCTGTCCACCTCTCTGCAGGACTGCTACAGGGATGGTGAAAGAGAAAAGAAGATCTTTAGACTGTTCGAGTAACCAAACAGGAAAAAGTTTACATTTAAACAAAGAGTGAAAGATTTCTCTTCTTCAGAGACGCCTCCGACCTACCTTTTTTATAAGTCATTACATAGAAATACGCTTCTGAAATATTTCTGTCATTTTTTCAAACTAAGTGAGAAAGATTCAGGTTATTTTGAGCAAACAGAGAGAAAATCAGACTAAGACTAAGTAAAATTCCTCCTCCCCCTATTTGTTATTAAAACAAGGTGAAATGTTTTACCACTACTAAAGCAGAGAAACGAAGTCTGTGAAAAAGTTCAGCTTACAGAGGTACAGAGTGCCGCTACTCAGTAAATGAAGCGTTAGCTACGTTTGTTCAATGCAATAGAAAGCAGTTGCTAACTGAATGCACCATCGCAAGCGCCGGTCCAGGTCGCAGTATCAACTGACGTCCGCTGCTGGTCCAGGATCTGCCTCCACCTAGAACAGAGAAAATAAGCGGTTACAGCTGAAACAGCAGTACCACTGGCCGCAGCTGAACCCTGAGGAAAGTTCTGCAGGTGGTGAAAAGCTCAGTAAAGCGTCATGCACAGTTGGGTGTCGGTAAACAACCGATCAGTTTTATTCCTATATATATATATATATATATATATATATATATATATACACACACACATCACTGATTGTAACTAGATGCTGCATCCAGCCAACTCCCAGTAATCAGACCAGCATCAGACTCTCACAGTCATTAAAACCATGTGGAAAAGACAGCTCTCACAAACACTCTCAATCAGGTTTGCTTTTAAAAGAGCCTATATCTGCTTCCTTTACTATGAACTAGAGAAACAGATGGATATTAATAAAAATGTAGATCTCAGTGTAACTACCTGACGAATACACACACAATATCAGTTTATAACTTTAATGAGTCCCACCTAATACATCTGCCCCACTTTTGCTGAGCTCACCATCTAAAAGAGGAATGGGAAACCTAGGTCCAAAGTCCAGCACAGTTTGATGATTTCCCTGTTCTAGGAGACCAGCTAAACCTGCTAAATAATGAAGAGCTGAATCAGGGGTGTTTGTGCAGGAAAATCAGCAAACTGGAGGAATCCAGTCCTCCTAGACCAGAGGATGTATTCAGGATTTCACTGATATCTCTTACCTGGAATTATGTTCATAGAGCTCCTCTTCTGGGAGTTCTTAGCCATATGCTGAACTGCATGTAATGCAGAACACTTCTATCCAGTGGTGGTTCTAGGGAAGAGGTCCAGTGACCCCCTCACAACACGCTAAGGCCCCTGTAAATTAGCGACAAATCAGCACAATAATGTAAAAACAAATTTTTAGGCAGCGCTTCAGTGGATTTATTTCATTTATTTTATTTACTTTATTTCACCAGCTATAGAAACCATAGAAGACACACTGAAAAAACAAACTTTTTGGTGTAGTAAAATATATTTAATTAATGCTCATACAATCTACACTGTAATATTAAAATTATGTGATAACTATTATTTAGTAAGTAAGTAAGAATGTAAACATATACACAATTTGTTCATGTAATAAATTAACTGTGTGGTGTGAATAAATGTTATTGAAAGACCTCAGTTGTATTTATATGTTTTTTTGTCACAGTACATAAACCTAAAAATACTGAGTAAAATTTAACACAAAAAAGTGCGTTGCGTTTAACTACGCGCATGCGCGTTGAACGAGACTTGATTCGCGCTATTTTTAGACCTGTTTACAGATGCCACGGAGGAGCAGTTGCTGCAAGTTATGGCCGTGTCTGGAGTGAGGTAAGCTCTTGTTTATCTTATCTAGAGATAGAAAATGAGTCTGTGTGTCATTCAGTAGTTTGAGTGGGGAATTAGGCGAAGCAAAGTCAAAACTAGAGTCAAAAGAGAGAAAATGTTTGCTAACACCATAGCTAGCTAACGTAGCTAGCTAAAGTTCAGCCATGTACCAGTTCATCATATTTAGTCTCATTTTCTCAGGTTAACATGAGTTAGATAGAGATTACAAGTCAGTGTGCCTTTTAGTAGTTTGAGTGGGAAATTAGGCAAAGCAAAGTCAAAACTAGTGTCAAAAGAGAGAAAATGTTTGCTAATACCATAGCTAACGTAACGTTAGCTAGCTAAAGTTATGTTCAGCCATGTAACGTGCCAGTTCATCAACTTTAAGTTAGTCTCATTTTCTCAGGTTAACATGAGTAATTTCGCTGTTCAGCAGGTGTAGATTATTTTGAGCTCATTGTTTAATGACCATATTATTTTTGGTACATCAGAGCACGTTTGCTAATTGCTGTGCTGTGAGCACACAAAAAGGGTGAAACTACAATGCCTCAGTGCTAATGTCGACCCGCTCTTTAAATTAAAGAGGAATTTAGGAGAATAACTACAGTTTCCCTAGAGCAGAGCTTCATGTACAAACTTGACTACTACACTCCAAAACTTCTTCTCCTGATGAAGTCCAAGGGTGGTGTTGTAGGCACCAAGCTGAGGCCTCACTTGGACAAAGTATATGAGGTGTGTTTATTACAATTTGTGCTTGTTAAAATTTTTGTTAGTCTTTCTAAAACTCAGACATACTGCCCCATGCATACACACACAGCACATGTCCTCGCCCTCCATGCATACTCTGTGCTCCCCAAATCACTGCTCCTTGCAAATAAATGCTTGTGTGCTTACTTGACAGTTCATTGTGAATAATATATGGTATGGTATGGTATGGTATGAACCATTAATAATGATTCATTGTTAACGCCGTTTTCATCTGTTTGCAGAAACAAAGCATTGAAATGAGAAGAGATGCTGTTATACGCAGCCTCATACTGTACCTGGGTGAGAAAGAAGAAGAACTGTTTGAAGATTGCCTGGTAAATTGTGCTTTTTCAGTACAGTTTAAAAATTTATTTAATTTGAAATTCAAGTTAACCCTATTCAAGCCATTCTACTTGTTTTTCAATACATTTTTGTGTTATTGTAAATTCTGTGCAGGAGGACAATCACAGTGATGTCACTGAACACATCTTCAAGATCTTGGTCACCCGTGGTGCTGATGGCGAGGATCCAGTGGACGTTTCCATCCATCTTGATGGCACAGAGATTTTGCCGGGATGTCGCAACACTGCTAAAGCTTGCGCGCTGCTCATGGGACTGATTTATGCTCTCAATCTGGCATACCCTCCAATGCTACGATACACTTTTGAGGTCTTCCAGAAGCTTTTCCTCGAACTGGATGCGATCAAACTGTCCCCAAAGGTACAAGCATTAAAGTCTAAGCTGCTATCTTAGATACTACTGCAGTGGCATGCACTTTACATCTTACTGCTGTCACACTCCATTTGACTGTTTTGCATCCTACAAATGACTAACAACAACTTGTCAAGGCTGATCGCTACACTGGACCTTCCCTTTATGAACAGCCGTTTGTCTCTACATGGAACATCCACTGTCCAGACACAGACATTAAACCTTTGAAACGTTTATCGATATTTTTGGGCTGTCTGTTTGCATTCATGTGTCCAAGTTCCAAGTTGTGGGACATTGCCCATCTCCCAGAGTTTGCTTGTCAAGTCATGCCTCTCCGCTCTTTCCAAATAGTAGGGCAGAACTCTTCAGAGGTACCCCATGTTTTTCCTTTTACTAACATTCCTTTTTACATTTACATTTACGGCATTTAGCAGACGCTCTTATCCAGAGCGACTTACAAAGTGCTTTGCCATTTACCCAAGAAAAAGCCTTAGCTAGTTAGAATAGACTAATAATACAAAAGATACCTCCAAGCTTAGACATTACTAAACACAATACAATAAGGCGACCATAGAACTATTCGTCCAAGTACTCTCTGAAGAGGTGGGTCTTCAGTCTGCGTTTGAAGACAGCGAGCGACTCAGCCGTTCGGACATCCAGGGGCAGCTCGTTCCACCACTTTGGTGCCAGGACAGAAAAAAGCCTGGACGCTTGTCGTCCGCGGATTTTGAGGGATGGTGGGTCGAGCCGAGCCGTACTTGAAGCTCGAAGGGCTCTTGGTGCGGATCGGCTTTTGACCATTGCCATCAGATACGGAGGGGCTGGTCCGTTCTTGGCTTTGTAGGCCAGCGTCAGGGTTTTAAATCTGGGTTTCTATCTCCACAACTGTAAAAACAAATCTGTTTCTCTTCTCAAACACTGAAGTATAAAAACATTGGAAAAAATGTAAATCATAAATGTTTTAATGCATTAGTACACTAGTTCAGAGAGTGAGTTTGAACGTTGTAATTGCAGTTTCAAATGCCAGTTCCATTTAAGTTTTATAAATGAATGGCACCAAATTTGTTGGGTGTAGAAGATTTGTTAAATATCCAAGATGATATTTACTGACAAGCCAACAAATGTTTCGACCCAATTTAAGTTAAAGTAGTCTACAGCATTATATACTGTATAATCCTTGTGCAAGAACATAGTGTTGGGAGTGGTGCTGATTTAGATGAGCATTGTCAAGTCAAGTCAAGTCAAATTTATTTGTATAGCGCTTTTTACAACTGTTGTCGTCACAAAGCAGCTTTACATAATTAGTACTTAATAAAGGACAGAGACAGAGAAGAAAGAAGAAATAACATGAAGGGTCAAAGACCCCCGTGAGCAAGCCAACGGCGACAGTGGCAAGGAAAAACTCCCTCAGAGCTGGAGGAAGAAACCTTGGGAGGAACCAAGACTCACAAGGGGGACCCATCCTCCTCTGGCCAGACTGTTTTAAACATTAATGATAAAAATTACCAAACCAGGTACAACATTGTTAATGTTGATAATTCCAAAAACGCTGCTAGAATGTCAGTATTTTCTATCTCTGTCAGGTTAAAGCCCTTATCTTCTGTTGGTGTTATGTTATGTGACTTTTTTTTTGTATATATTTTTCATATATATTTTGTGTCTATACTAATAATAATGCATTGGAACAGCAGAGTTTTACTTGCATTTTTCAATACAGTAAAATTGCCATTCTAAATTGGGTAACGTTTTTTTTATTATTATTATTATTGTCATGTTGCTGTTGCATAATTGAACAAGATTTTATTTTTCTTCATTTCTCTTGTTTAAAATAATTTAAAGTTTATAATAATTTAAAATTTATTTTTTTTATTCTGCAGTTGCTTTAAATGTTGGTCCTATGAGGTTGTTTCAGGTTTTAGTAAATGCACTTTGAAATAATTTGTATGTCATGTGAACATTTTTAGATGTTTTTAGAATGTTGACGAATAAACTGTTGAAATGTTTCATGTTCATGGGTTTTTTTTTTTTCAGGGTAAAAGTATATTTAGACGACATTTGGTAAAGTGTAATAAAAAAATCATTGCAACATTTATGTAAAAATAGTGAGTAATAGAAATTTGTAAAACCAAGTAATTGGAAATGTAGAACAGAAAAAAACATACAATTTATGTATATATTTCATGACACATTTACTTAATATTTTGATGTAATTATATTTTGGTCTAGGAAGAAAAACTAAACGGACTGTACATAATTAATTTAAGTACATATAACTTTTACCTTCAATATAATTAAGTAACCTTTACTTAATATATTTAAAGATGTAAAGTTTAGTGGTATGTACATTTTACTTGATTTTTACAAGTAAAATATACTTAATATTACAGCAGTAAGATTTACTTAAAGAATGTTAGTGCAAATTGTTACGAGGATTTTATCAAGTGAATCTTACAAGTTTGTTTTTTCAGTGCAGCTGATGTAAAAGAAATATAAAATGAAACTGAAAAACATTTTCAATCATAGAAAAGACTGACTGATTTGTTAAGGTGTTTGTATAAAACATGAGAATTATAGAATTCAGATTATGCAAAATTGTAATTTGTGAAATTGTAACTGAAAACTGTAGAAATACAAAATAATAATAATAAATAAATAATATTTAATGTATACATTAGTTTCTTAATGCCTGCAAAGCACCATGAGCTAATAACCGAACCCTCTAACATAACCACTGGCCCCCCAGTTAAAATAGTCTTGAACCGCCACTGCTGTGCATCTCTGTAGTTCACTCACAGATGTTACATTGAATTTCTAGATCATAAGGATTATGTGCCTGATTTGAAAGACACATATTGCCCAATTTCCGTATTTGCCTAATCAAACTGATAAGGCAATATTGGTCTTACAATTATCATTAATATTATCTTAAAGATTTTAGATCTGACCAAGAAGGAGCGGTTATTGTCACTAAGATCACTGCGAATGAGACAGAAATCTGATTTTATATCATCACATATACTCTGAAGCTTTATGAATATGGGTCTAGATTTAGTAAACCTTAAACAATAGTCAAATTAATTTTACTGGACAACAAATGTTGTCTCATCGTATTAAATGTTACATTACCTCAAGGAGAGAATTCCGATAGGCTCTTCGATAGGAGCCTCAGTGGACTTCACTTTACCTACAAGGTACTGGAAGAGATTTGGGAAAAGACACAGAGGCCCTGGACCACCGTGGACTACGGACACAGCGATCATTCTTCCTATATGGAGGTATTCATCTTCACCTGCAGCTAAATCTGTAAATAGTTCAGTGATTTATATCATTACATCTTTGTCAGCAGTATAATTAAAAATGTTGAGATTAATCTATTTTACCTTGACTGGTGAATGCTAAATATTTTGCAAGGCTTCTGCCTTCAAAGAGTCTTCTTGTTCTTATGGAGTCCATTAGCAATGTAAGAAATTCACGTTTAGGCCCTCATGTGTCCAAAGCCTTTTCTGTCTGCCCAACATCATCAGAGAATTTTACCAGCATGTCACAGGATGGGTTGTACGTAGATCTCTTAAATTCTCGCATGGCTACTTCTATGTATACGTTGTTTTCAGGAACAGACATATGGTGGCTTTTGTTACTTTGACCCAATGGAGTCTATTAACTTCACACCAGCCTCATCACAGGTTGTTTACTGCAGGATTAAAGTGTTTCTCTACATTTCTAAGACTGACTGATCGAGTTGATTCTTTAAGCGCAGAGAAGCAAATCCCACTACCACAGTTTTGGAGGTTCCACATAGATCCCAATATTCCTTTGGGTCCAGAGTTTTCAGAGACAGGATCAGAAACCGACAGAGGCGGCCGCCGACATCCCAATGAGTGATTCTGAGTCAATTCAGGTGCTCTACTGACTCCGAGACTCTGTTCCCGAGGTGACCAAGTACATTAATTAGACCGATTGCCTTACGAATTTGGTATAAACGGGAGGAGACGAGACGCCATATTCCTAGACCTTCAGGTTACTTTAACCTGGATCCCTTTTGATATTTAAACTTCAAATTAGTCAAATTAGTTTTTGCAGCGAAGCATGCATCCAAAGCATTGCCTTAAGATCATTTCAGTCTCACAGTTGTCTTGGAAACTTTGAATTGCGATACATTTCGATCCCTGAAAAATTCTCTGGTTTAAACAACTCTGAGAATCTAAATATTCAGACAAGATTTTAGGATATTAAATTCTCAGTAGTGTTCAACCTGGAGAAATTACGGAGGGATCCAAATTTATTTTTTAGAAAATTCAAAGGTTTTGAAAATGATGATGATGATGATCATATTTTCATGGTTCTAAAACAAGGGAGCTGTGTTTATAATATCCAAAGAGTTCAGACTATAAACATGAAATTAATACAGGAGACATTGTTACAAGCTCAGTTAATGTACTGCCGGACTGAGGCAGGAGACTCTGGAGCAGGCCAGATTGAAGGTAGGAGAGAATGTGCTTGTTTTAATTGTGGGAAATCAGTATAACCAGTATAAATATATTAAGGAATACAGATAATCGATAATTTTGATAATCTGAGCTGCCAAGTGAGAATGATGAAACTGAGACTAATGACTTTTGACGAATTTCCAAAACATTTCTGGACTCAGAATGAATGATATTGGGTCAATAAAGGGAGCATCTCTGGTTAAAGTGGTGCAAGCAAAACAGCTGATAGGCCTTACTGTGCTCAATGTCCCATGTCTAACTGTGGCCATGTTGAATGGCTAAAAGCATTGACAAACGCAGTAATCCTATCCTACACGTTTTCTATATATTTCTTTATTTCGATGCGATTCTGCTTTTAAAACTCTGATTTGACACGAACAGTTGCGTCCCTGCTTTATAGTCTTTAATATCAGCTTTGTTTTCTTTATCTGAGCCAGTTGTTGTGATCCTTGTGCTCTCTGCTCCCTGTGTTATTCTACAGTACTCTCTTACTGACCGTCGTTTGCGTTTCTGTCTGTGTTTATACTCGAGAAACTTGGTGACTGCTGAGGATCAACATCTCCTGGTGCTCTGCAAGGAGGTCATCAAGCTTGACTGCTGCTGTTGTTAGAGGCAGTCCAAACTCCACCGATGGAAGTCGAGGCTGCCCGTGACCCCTCCAACGCTGGCCATCTGAGGGTTGTTGTCTCCACTCCCGCACTGGAAAGGACCTAGGGCCGTTGGCATGGCCTGGAAAAGCCAAGGGCTTCTCAATCACCACAGCCAGTTTTCACCTTAACTAACTGGCGCAAGGTTCAGTTCTTCAACTTCACCTGCTCCCTCACCGTGGACAACTCAGAGGGCGAGACATTAAAATCGGTTCACATTGGGGCCCCTTTTATATTTATGATAAACGTCTGACCACAATGTCAGGTTATACAGAGCCTTTATTTATAGATCCTGTAGCAAACACACTCATAAGTAAGTCAATAAATATGCAACTGTGATCACGTTAACCAACAGCATCACAGCTAGCCTTTCTGAACTTTATTTAATATTGTGCATGTATTCTGTTTATTTCAGAAGTTTTATTCGTCAGCCTGTCCTCAATTCTTCCTCACTTATTCATCATTCACCCAGATGCTGTCATATTTCTAAACCCAGTGCTCCATGCTTCAACCTCATTGTCAACCCAGTCTCCTTCAATACAATATCTAGAACATCACCAGTCACCAATTAGTGTTTCTTTGGCGTCTTTACCCACACACAGGAATTTTCACTGCTAAACCTTTTGTCGTATCTGCGCCCTCCCCCAGCCCTATTGGATCAGCTAGGTCAGTATTAACTAGTTCAAGTACTGCTTTTGCTCGTGCATCAGGTTCTGTTTCTACTCTGAGCAGATTTCACTTGTCTGCAGACTTCACAGTTCAGTTTATCAATCTTTCCCTTGATCTTCATGCTCTCTACTGCATAATGTGAAACATCATAATTACAGTGACCAAGGATTTCATGCTGTTTGAATATTGAACACACTGCAACCATCACCACTGTGATCATTGACCACATTCAGGTAATAACGCGTATTGTACTCTTTAATGGGGAACTGGGTACCATTTTATTAGCTTTGTCTTTATCTGAGCCAGTTGTTGTAATGCTTGTGCTCTCTGCTCCCTGTGTTACTACGTTTCTGTCTCGCCTGTTTTTGTTTTTTGTTTTTTTACTCCGAGGCGACCACGGAGGAACAAGCTCTCCAGGAGGTTGTCAAGCTTGTACGGCAGATCCAGCTGCAGTTGTAGAAGCAGTCCAAACTCCACAGACGGAAGACGAGGCTGTAATTCCAGCACTACCGACGTGGCAGACTTAGAAGGTCGTCGTCTCCTCTCCCGCACCGGAGAGGGCACGGAAGTGTCAGCGTGGCTGGGAAAAGCAGAGGAGGAGTCCACCACCACGGCCGTTTTTTTTTTATCTCCGCTAAGCGGTTTAAGGTCCTCCGCTCCTCACCTGCTCCGGCACAGAGGACAGCTCCTCGGTGCAGTGTTCTCACTGTTGGAGATTCTTCTGTAAAACTCTTAAGTATCGACCCTAAAGAGTAACACCATGGTCTCCTGTTTTTCCAAGTGGCTTTGGCACCATCATTCTCCACTATTCTCTGCGTGATGCAACGTAGGCTTGAAGAAGCACTGCCGTACGCTTCTGGACGCTGTTTGGAGAAGGATCATTGGGATCATCGTCTTCGGCCCCCTGCCTGCTTAGCGAAGAGTGAGCGAGTCGTTTCCCCACCTCTTCTCACTCCACTGCTGGCTGCGGGACAGGTCTGTCTGTGCTGACTTTGTAGACAACTGGGATGAGCTTCACCTGAGCCACTTGGGGTCCATCTTTTTCTCTGGATACATCAAGAATGTGCCAGGCCAGGACTGACTGGCTCTTCCCAGTCACGCTGTCAGGTTAGTCAACTGCGTAGTTGGCAGGTGAATGATTTACATGATTCTGTCACTTTTCTGCTGTTTGTACATCAGTGTCACTCATAGTATTTCAGACAAATCCTGCAGTATTGAGACTGTGGTTTGTAATCTGCTCTAAAATTCTTATTAGAATTTATATCAATTCTTCCATCTTTCCAAGCAGTTCTGCTGTTGAATTTGGGCTGTTAAATATACGATCTCTAGCCCCTAAAGCAGTCATTGTCAGTGAAGTTATGAAAGTTCACTGCACCCACTTTTAGGTAGGAGAGCTTTTCTGTTTCCCTTTAAGTAATCTAAGCAGTCTTGGCCAGCACTTTTAGAACAAGATTTATCCAGATAAAGCTCTTGAGAAGTCCCTGAATATTGCTGTTGTAGGGAAAGGCTGGATCGGCTGTTTGAAGACTCCTGAGAAGAAGTCAAACATAATTCCAAAAGTCATTTTTGGACAAAACCAAAACGTGTGCCTGTGTTGGTTCTGTTTGACATCTATTACACATTAGATTCATGTTTTAAACAAATTTATCCAGCTTCACTGCCCAGCTGGGTTACAGGGGGAAGCCAAATTGATCGAGTTGATTCTTTAAGCGTGGAGAAGCAAATCCGACTACTACAGTTTGAGGTTCCACTGAGATCCCAATATTCCTCTGGGTCCAGAGTTTTCAGAGACAGGATCAGAAACAGACAGGCGGCCGCCGACATCCCAATGAGTGATTCTGCATCAGTTCAGGCGCTCTACTGACTCCGAAACTCTGTACCCGAGGTAAATGAATTAGACCGCTTGCCTTACGAATTTAGAATAAACTGGAGGAGACGGGACACCATTTTCTTAGACCTTCAGGTTACTTTATCCTAGATCCCTTTTGATATTTTAATTTTGAGTTTTTGCAGCGATCTGGACTTAAAGGATGAAGATGTCCAAAGCATTGCCTTAAGATCATTTGGGTCTCAGTTGTCTGAACTGGGAATTTCTTGGTGTCCAGATTTGTTTTAAATTGGAAGATTCTAAGACATTGTCTTGGAATATTTAGATTCTCAGGGTTGTTTAAACCAGAGAATCTTTCAAATGTATTTAGCTAATTTAATTTTAGGATATTTAATTCTCAGTGCTGTTCAACCTAGAGAATTTTGTAAATGGATCCAAATGTATTTTTTAGAAAATTCAGAGAGGTAGAAGCAAGATTTTGGAAATCAATGTAACTGTTTTACGCTTAGTTTTCAGGAAGTTCACAGGCTGCATCTGAGTAATCCTCAGTAAATGTCTGAGTGGATCTCCAACCCTGGATCTATCAAAAGCTCCTTAAATTACTGACTTCATTTAATATTCACGAAGCTTCAGCCGCATTGGTCAGTATATAATGCGGAGTCTCAGCCAATCAGGAGCCTCAGCTGTAAAGCAGCAGCGTGGTCTTGCAGCAGTGCGCAGGGTAAACGAGCCGGTGTGATCGAGCTCTGTAGCTCCTCTGGAAGACTGAACTTTAGAAACTGCTCAAGCTGTGTGGCTGTGGGTGCCTTTAATTTAGAGTCTGTGACACAAAGTAAGCTGCTGTTCATTTAGTTTGGGAATGGCTTAGTTCTGTTGCTATGCTAGCTATCTCCTTAGCAGTGTAGCTTCAGTATTTATCTATGTTTTACTGAATATTCATGGTTTCTGTTATTTCTTCATGTTTCACGCTACTGAGCTGTTTTAGGTTAGTATGGATGGTGTAATTCTGTGGATATGTGCTAAATTTGTGTTCTTAGTCAACATCCTGGTGTTTATTGAACTACTGCTCAGAGGCTATTGCTATTCCTCTTTTCGTCCTTGTGGGGGCGCTAAAACCCCATAGTTTAACCAGTGAAAACGGTCAGAGGCAGGTTAAAGCTGGTGTCTTGATAAAAGCTTTGAGTGGTAATTATTAGCTTTGTTTCTCCTGTCTGTTGAGCGTATACACATCTCTCTTTGAATGAACTCATTTAGTAGCACTATGATATAGACCTGGAGCCTTTCTGAACTTTTATTTAATATTGTGCATGTATTCTGTTTATTTCAAAGTCTTTATTCATCAGCCTGTCCTCAATTCTTCCTCACTTATTCATCATTCACCCAGAACGCTGTCATATTTCTAATGCCCAGTGCTCCATGCTTCAGCCTCAATGTCATCCCGGTCTCCCTGTAGGATCAGCTCGGTCAGTATGTACTAGTACTGCTTTTGCTCGTGTTTCAGGTTCGGTTTCTACTCTGAGCAGATTTCTCTTGTCTGCAGACTTCACAGTTCAGTTTATCAATCTTACCCTTGATTTTCATGCTCTCTACTGCATAATGTGAAACATCATAATTACAGTGACCAAGGATTTCATGCTGTTTGAATTGTAACACACATTGCAACCATCACCACTGTGATCATTGACCACATTCAGGTAATAAAGCCTATTGTACTCTTTAATGGGGAACTTGGTGCTACTTTTGTGGCTTTGTCTTCTTTTTATTAGCTTTGTCTTCTTTCTCTGAGACCTGTGATCCTTGTGCTCTCTGCTCCCTGTGGTACTGTACTGTACTCTGTCTCGCCTGTGTTTTTTTTACTCTGAGGCCAGCACGGAGGAGCGAGCTCTCCAGGAGGTTGTCAAGCTATTACGGCTATTATTGTTGTAGAGGCAGTCCAAACTCCACTGACGGAAGACGAGGCTGGAGGCTGCCCGTGACTTCTCCAACGCGACAGTCTTAATTCCAGCACTACCGGCTCGGCGGACACAGAGGGTCATCGTCTCCTCTCCCGCATCTGAGAGGGCCTGGAAGTGTCAGTGTGGCCTGGGAAAAGCAGAAGGCTTTTTCACCTCTGCTAACTGGTTCGAGGACCTCAGCTCTTCACCTGCTCAGTCACCGAGGACGACGACTCGGGGAGGTGTTCTCATTGTTGGAGATTCTTCTGTAAAACACTGAAAAGTATCAACCCTAAAGATTAATGCCACGGCCTCCTGTTTTCCAGGTGCTCGTTTCCTGGATGTCGCCAGGTGGCTTTGGCACCATCGTTCTCCTCTATTCTCTGCCTGATGTAGTGTGGCCCTGAAGAAGCACTGCCGTACGCTTCTGGACACTTCAGAAAAAGCCAGACACGAGGATCATCGTCTTCGGCTCCTGCCCACTTACAGACGAGTGAGGGAGCCGTTTGCCCAGCTCTTCACGCTCCACTTCTGGCTGCAGGACAGGTCCGTCTGCGCTGACTATGTAGAGAACTAGGAAAGCTTTCGGCTGCATCCAGTCACAGAACACTTCCCCTGAGCCGCCTGGGGTCCATCGTTCTCTCCAGGAACATCAAGAAGGTGCCAGGCGAGGACTGACAGGCCCTTCCCAGTCACACTGTCAGGTTTGTAAACTGCATAGTTTGCAGGTAAGTGATTTACATAATTTACTTGATTCCACCTATTTATTCTGTCACTTTTCTGCTTGTATTAAAAAGTAGTATATCAGTGTAACTCATAGTATTTCAGACAAATCCTGCAGTATTGAGACTGTTATGGTTTGTAATTGTAACGTCCTAAATCAACTTTTAAAATCTTATTAGAATTGATATAAATTCTTCCATCTTTCCGAGTTCAAGCAGTTTCACATTGAATTTGGGCTGATATATATATACATATATACACAGTGGAGCAAACAAGTATTTACTCAGCTACTGATGGTGCAAGTTCTCCTACTTAAAGATGAGAGGTCTGTAATTTTCATCATAGGTACACTTCAACTAATGGGAGACAAAATGAGGGGAAAAAAATCCTGAAAAAATCAGTTTGTAGAATTTTTTTTGTGGGTTAGATACCTGGGCTGGGTAAATTGCCTCTGAGCAAGGCCTTCACCTTTTGTGGGGGCCCACAGCAATGGCTGCCCACTGCTCCAGGCGTGCGTGTGTGCGCGTGTGCGCGCGTGTGTGTGTGTGTGTGTGTGTGTGTGTGTGTGTGTGTGTGTTCGTTCATGTTCACTGTACAGCTGGGGTACAGGGGGAAGCCAAATTCCATCTGTGTCACAAAAAAGTCAAATCTGGTTTCCTTTTCTTGTATGTCGACGCTGCAATAAACAAAAAGATGGCGCCGCGGAGGTGGCAGCCTGTTGCAGCAGCTCCTGCTCACTTCTGAGCTTTTTCTAACTTTTTCCAATTTAAAAGTTTTTAAGCTAAGTTTCTTTGGTAGTTTAGTGTTGTTTATGACTCTAGGCACAATGGACAACAAAAGCGTGGTGATTTTTCTGGTTTCTACGCTACTTTTTTCCATGTTTACGACCGTGTCTGGAGATCCCGTGCGGAGTCGCGCGCCTATTGTTTACACCAGGGACCAGCTGTTAGCGCTCAGCAGTGCTGCTGTGCTGCCGCGCGAGAGGCACGACATCCCCCGCGAGCTGAGGAGGAGGCGGCGGGGGAGCCGGGCTGGAGCTCTGTGTCGCGCCCGGAGGAGACGCTACAAGCCCGCTCTTCCTTCTGTAGTCATGGGGAACGTGAGGTCGCTCCCCAATAAGATGGACGAGCTGGCGGCGCTAACGCGACATCAGAGGGAATACCGGGAGTGCAGCATCATGGTGTTCACAGAGACCTGGCTGACCACGCTGACTCCAGACACGCACGTATCTGTGGAAGGATTTCACCTCAGTCGGGCGGACAGGACGGAGGAGAGCGGTAAGAGGAAGGGAGGCGGACTGGCAGTATTTGTGAATGATAGATGGTGTAACTCTGGGCACATCACTATTAAGGAGCAGATCTGCTGTAAGAACATTGAACTGTTAGCTGTTAGCATGAGGCCGTACTATCTGCCGAGGGAATTCTCGCACGTTATCATGATCGCTGCGTACATCCCCCCCTCTGCTAACGCTGACTCGGCCTGTGATGTCCTGCACTCAGCTGTGTGCAGGCTGCAGACACAGCACCCGCAGGCCCTCCTTCTTATCTCTGGAGACTTCAACCATGCTTCTCCATCCTCCACTCTGTCCACCTTCACCCAGTATGTAACCTGCCACACCAGAGACATGAAAACACTGGACCTGCTTTTTGCCAACACAAAGGAGGCATACCACTCGTCACCTCTCCCTCCCCTTGGAAGATCTGATCACTGTCTGGTTCATCTTCTGCCTGTGTACAAACCCATTGTACATAGGGAACCAGCTGTCACCCGTACAGTGAAGAAATGGTCTAAAGAGTCTGAGGAGGCTCTGAAGGACTGCTTCGAAACAACGGTGTGGGAAGAACTGTGTGATCCTAATGGGGAGGACATTGACAATCTCACTCACTGCATTACGGACTACGTCAACTTCTGTGTGGATAACACCGTGCCCACCAAGACTGTTCGGTGTTTTTCCAACAACAAGCCATGGATTAATCCAGATATAAAGGCTCTCCTAAAAGCGAAAAAGAGGGCCTTCAGATCTGGTGACAAGGATGAGCTGAAAGCTGTGCAGAAGGAACTGAGAAGGAAGATCAGGGAGGGGAAAGCCAGCTACAAGAGGAAGCTGGAGGAACAGCTGCAGCAGAACAACATCAGGGGAGTGTGGAAAGGCCTTCAAACCATCTCTGGCCACACAAAGTCCAACTCCCAGGTGGTGGGGGACCAGAAGTGGGTGAATGATCAAATCTGTTGAAAAATAGATTGAGATCAATCACCTAGCCCTGCCCCCACACAGACACCCCTGCTGTATCCCCACTCAGCAGCACTACCATCATGCTGCCCTCCCCCTTCTTCTTCTCTCAGAACTTCTGGCTCACAATCATCACCACCATCATCCCCTAATGGCTCATCGTCTGGCAGCATCAACCAACCATTCACACATTCCAGCACCCAGCCCCCCTGCTCCAACCTGTCCTTCACAACAACCCAGGTGAGAAATGAGCTGAGGAAGATCAAGCCTAAGAAAGCTACAGGTCCTGATGGAATCAGCGCCAGGCTCCTCAAGTCCTGCGCTGATCAGCTGTGCAGGGTAGTTGAGCATTTGTTCAACATGAGCCTGAAACTGGGAAGAGTACCACAGCTGTGGAAAACATCTTGTGTGGTACCTGTGCCCAAAACACAGCACCCAAAGGACCTAAACAGCTACAGGCCGGTGGCACTGACTTCCCATCTAATGAAGTCACTGGAGAGGCTGGTCCTCAACCACATCCGCCCTCTGGTGAGCCCATCCATGGACCCTCTTCAGTTCGCCTACCAGCCTGGTGTCGGGGTGGATGATGCTGTCATCTATCTTCTACACAGAGCTCTTTCTCACCTGGAGAAGCCCGGCAGCACTGTGAGGATCACCTTCTTCGATTTCTCCAGTGCTTTTAACACCATACAGCCAGGCCTCCTAAAGGACAAGTTGGGACATTGTGGAGTGGACAGTCACCTGTCAAACTGGATACTGGACTACCTCACCAACCGACCACAGTATGTGAGGGCACGGGACTGTGTCTCTGACTTGGTGGTCAGCAGCACAGGAGCCCCTCAAGGAACGGTCTTGGCACCGTTCCTCTTCACCCTGTACACTGCTGACTTCATGTACAGCTCACCAACCTGTCACCTCCAGAAGTTCTCTGATGACTCAGCGATCGTCGGCCTCATATCCAATGAGGAGGACAGCGAGTACAGAGAACTTATTCAGGACTTTGTGGACTGGTGTCTGCAGAACCATCTGCAGATAAACGCTGGAAAAACCAAAGAACTGGTAGTGGATTTCCGCAGGTGCAGACACCCCCCTCCATCAGTGAACATCCGGGGTATGAACATCGAGAGTGTGGACTCTTATAAATACCTGGGTGTTCATCTGAACAACAAACTGGACTGGTCAGTCAACACTGCTGCTCTCTATAAGAAAGGCCAGAGCAGACTCTACCTGCTGAGGAGATTGAGGTCCTTTGGAGTGCAGGGAGCACTTCTGAGGACGTTCTTCGACACAGTGGTGGCATCTGCCATCTTTTATGGAGTGGTCTGCTGGGGCAGTAGCATCTCGATGGCAGATAAGAAGAGACTGGACAAACTCATAAAGAGGGCCGGCTCTGTCCTGGGGTGCTTCTTAGACCCAGTGCAGGTGGTGGGAGACAGGAGGATGACAACCAAGCTGGCATCCATGCTGGAGAACAGCTCCCACCCCATGCATGAGACTCTGGCAGCACTGGGCAGCTCCTTTAGCGACAGACTGCTTCACCCCAAGTGTGTGAAGGAGCGGTATCGCAGGTCCTTCCTTCCTGCTGCCGTCAGACTGCACAACCAACACTGCTCCCAACGGACCACATACACACACACTTAACTACACACACACGTTCATGTTCAGGGAATACTTTAATTTTGTGAATTTCCCCAATGCGGGACTAATAAAGGATTATCTTATCTTATCAATATTGTGGGAGAATCTTTTCAGGTGTTTCAATATTCTATGTATATGTTGTCTTCAGGAACAGACAGATGTTGGCTTTTGTTACTTTGAAACAATGGGAGTCTATCAACTTCACACCAGACTCATCACAGGTTATTTACTGCAGGATTAAAGTGTTTCTCTACATTCCTACGACTGACGGATCGAGTTGATTCTTTAAGCGTGGAGAAGCAAATCCCACTACCACAGTTTAAGATTCCACAAAAATCCCGATATTCCTCTGGGTCCAGAGTTTTCAGAGACAGGATCAGAAACGGACAGAGGCGGCCGCCGACATCCCAATGAGTGATTCTGAGTCAATTCAGGCGCTCTACTGACTCCGAGACTCTGTACCCGAGGTGACTGTGTAAATTAATTAGACCACTTGCCTCACGAATTTAGAATAAACAGGAGGAGACGGGATGACTTATTCTTAGACCTTCAGGTTACTTTAACCTGGATCCCTTTTGAAATTTGATAAACAAGATTTCCAAAGCATTGCCTTTAGATCATTTGAGTCTCAGTTGTCTGAACTGGGAATTTCTCGGTATCCAGAATTGTTTTTAAATTGGAAGATTCTAAGATATTGTCTTGGAATATTTTGATTCTCAGGGTTGTTTAAACCAGAGAATCTTTCAAATTTATTTAGCTAATTTAATTTTAGGATATTTAATTCTCAATACTGTTCAACCTTGAGAATTTTGTAAAGGGATCCAAATGTTTTTTTTTAGAAAATTCAAAGAGGTAGATGCAAGGTTTTGGAAATCAATGTTATTTTTCAGGGCTGTTCAAATTAGTTTTCGAAGGTTTTAAGACAAGGGAGCCGAGTTCTGACTATACACATAAAATTAGTACATAAGGAGACATTGTTACAAACTCCGTTAATCTACTGTCGGACTGAGGCAAGGGACTCTGGAGCAGGTGAGATTAAAGGTAGGAGAGAATGTGCTTGTTTTAATTGTGGGAGATCAGACTGTTTTGTAGAGCATGCAGATCAGGAAAGTTCCAAAACAGCAGAAGCCATACTCAGGTTATTGCTCCTCTGACCTTCTAGATCTATTTTGCTGATCCAGAGTTCAGTTACATAACCAGATCCAGACTATGCTGAATAGGATAAGGTGGGAAAAAATGTAGACAGTCTGTAAAGATGATTTTGAAACCCAGTGAGGAACCGAGTCTAAATGTAAGAATTTGCTTGGAAATTGCTGCACCAGAGTCAACCCAAAGGGAATTAGTTTTAGTACTTATGGAGGGGTCAGTACCCATATCCGTCAGTACGGACACAATTCTAACAGTGGATGTTTCAGGCTTACCACTCACAGAACATTTGTGCAGTCCTGTGAAGGTGAAATTGGGTAATAGAACAGTAAAACACTGGTTTATAGTCTCCACACATTGCCCTGTGAATTTACTAGGGCGTGATCTTATGGGTAGCTTTCAGTCTAAACCTACAATGTACAGATTCAGGTTTTTCTGCTGCTGGTCCTAGTGTAGCGATATTTCCACTTAAAATAATCAATTTCCTTTTGAAAAGTACGGCCATTGTTGCATGTGAATATTCACTGGTGAATAGTCCTCTGAGAGCGGTAAATGCAGCAGTATATCCTGCTGGTCCAATTGTACATAATCTGGCAACTATTGGGGTGCAATATCTGCTGGGAATTCATTCTCAGATCAGGTGGCCAGAAACAGCTATGTCAGGAAATGCAGAAGAGAGAATAAAAGCCCATATGGATCTGCATCTGTCGGTCATAACAAAAGGGATGTTTTTATTGATTGACCTTTCATTCTAAATCCAGTGAAACTAATATTAGTGATCTACCTGTGACCATGTTGAATGGCTAAAAGCATTGACATTTAAACGCAGTAATTCTATCCTACACATTTTTCTATATTTCTATTTTATTTTATTTTCGATGCGGTTCTGCTTTAGAAGCTCGAGATGTGATTCGACACGGACCGTCGAGCGACCGTCCCTACTTTATAGTCTTTAATATCAGCTTTGTCTTCTTTATCTGAGCCAGTTGTTGTGATCCTTGTGCTCTCTGCTCCCTGTGTTACTGTACAGTACTCTCTCACTGACCTTCGTTTGAGTTTGTCTGTTTACTCTGGAGAAACTTGGCGACTGCTGAGGAGCGAGATCTCCAGGCGTTCTGCAAGGAGGTTATCGAGCTTGACTTTTGCTGTCCCACACCGGAGAGGGCCTGGGGCTGCCAGCGCGGCCTAGAAAAGCAGAGGGCAGTTTTCACCTCTGCTAACTGGTGCGAGGTCCTCAGCTCTTCACCTGCTCCCTCACCGAGGACAGCTCCTCAGGGTGGTGTTTCCGTTGTTGGAGGTTCTACTTTAAAACCCTTAAAAGTATCAGGACCAAAGCGTAAGACTCTCCTTTTTATTTATTTATTTATCTTCTCTCTCAAGGAGTGCTGGACATCGCCAGGTGGCTTCGGTACCATCATTCTCCACTTTTCTCTGCCCAGTGCAGTGAAGCCCTGAAGGAGCACTGCCACACACTGCTGGACACCACTCTGAAAAAGACAGGACCCCAGGGTAGGCAACTGGGTAGTGGGCAGGTCATTTTATAATAATTTCTTCTGTCATTTCTCTGCTTGGTTTTAAAAAGTAATATATCATTGTCCATCATAGTATCTCAGACAGACCCTGCAGTATAGAGACAGTGTCTGTCCCCCCGCATGGTTTATAACTGTAACGTCAGAAAACTGGTTTAGGGGGAGTCCCGATCGAGTTTAGTCCTTACTTTATTGACTCTTTTTGGTAACCGGTGCAGTTAAGGATGTTTTTTTTTTTTTTTTGCAGGAAATCTCTGCCTTCTACTCCAAACTCGTCACCAGTAAAAAAAAAAAAAAATAAAATTAAAAAAAAGTAATATCTGTCTCCTCCTCGCCTCAATCTAATATGCCGGATCCTCTGCTGCGCTGGAGAAAACAGTCATGGCGTGGCTCTCAGCAATGTTAGAAGTGTTCTTTACACACATGTCTACATTTCAGGATGTGTTTAAAGGGAGCAGAATAAACTTCTGTTCGGACATTCAGATCGTTTGGACGCTCTGGAACGGTTGGTGTTGGAACTGCAGGGCCGGGGTTCACAGAACAGCCTGTGCATTCTTGTTCTCCCGGAGGGCGCAGAGAAAGACGACCCTAACAGTTTTATCAAGAAGCAGCTCAATGTTTGGCTACCAGAACCAGTTAAGGGTCTTTTTATACTTGAATTTATTTTTAATCTTTATGGCTTTGAAAGTCTTGAGCTGGAACATTTTAATGGTCTAAATGAGCCTTCTAAACGTGCTAGTTTGGTCTGATTAAGGATCCCATTTGAGAGATGTTAATTTTCCCAAATGCAATAAACTCTGTAGAGTTGCTTCTTCAACTGCAAATACTACAACTAAAGGAGTTCTTATCTTGGTATAGGAGTTGGGAGATTACGATGTTAAACCAAGGAAGGGATGAAGAAAGGAGAATAACACACATTACAACAGAAGTAAGAAATGAGAAAATTGCCTTTTTCAGTTCTCGCTCCAAATCCAAGTAATCCCAGTTTTTCTTTTCTTTTAGATTATCTAAAAAAATCTAGTGGTCTTTCAGTTAGTGGTGGGAGCAGATATGAATAGTCATTAATAATTAATTATTTAAACAGTTCAGGGGTGATATTTCTCAGTTAGCTGGCCGCTAGCTCAGAGCTTAAGCTATGTATTACTGCATTGTCTTTACTTAATCTGAGCTCTAAGCAATAAACTTTATCTGAAAGGCACAAAAACCTTCAGCTCTCAATTTAGGAGTAAATTAAACAAATTTCTTATGTTTAATCAGGGTTCAGTGGACGATCAGAGGTTGTTGGAAGCAGTGAATGGTTTCTTTAGGAATAATTCTATTGCATTTGCTTCTTGGCAACAGAAAAGACTGAAGTATCTGGACCTTTTTTGTGCTTCAAGTTTAAATTCAAGTGCAAGCAACACTCTTTCTGGTGATATTGCAATACAAATAGTTTGATATGAATGAGCTTAATATTCTTCTGAGAGAAAGAGCATAATTCCTTATTAAAAGGGTTGGATAAATTTCTATTTTAATGGAAGCAGGCCCAGTCACTTCTTGGTGCTAAAACTCAGAAGTAATGAGAAATTCTAAAATATTGCAGCAATAAGGTCTCATGATGGATAACTACTTACAGAACATGCACAAATCAGTGATTCTTTTTTACAGGTTCTATTCAGAATTCTAGAAATCAGATGTCCCAAAAGAAACCTTAAATATTGCCCCTTTTTCCATTCCTTATATTTGCCACAATTGTCCCCTGATGAGGTGTCTTATGTAGATCAGGATATTTCTCCTCTAGAATTGAAAGAGACCCTCTGTTGATGAAAAAAGGCAAGTCTCCTGGATTGGACGGTATCCCTGATGAATTTTATTTGTTCTTCTGGGCAGAATTGGGGACTTTATTGTTAGAAATGATGAATTGCTCCCTAGATAAAGGTCAATTTAATAAGGATGTTAATATAGCTTTAATCTCATTATTACCTAAATACAACCCAACTTTTTGCTTTTTGCAACTTGTTTTTAGTTGTTGCCCAGTATTGCTTTCTCCTAGAAAGGGACGCATGTCAAGAATGCCTTTTTTTTTTTTTTTTTTCTTTTCTCCTTTTTCTTTTTTATATTCCAGTGGTGCTGAGGTGCCCTGTTCCTCCTGCTGTGCCCTGATGTTTGCTCAGCCTGGCTCTCCACTGCCCTGCTGTGTTACGGTTCTGCTCGGCAATAATCCACTCATACCACACTCCATTGCTCTGCATACACATACTTTTTCAGCATGGACTTTAACATTAACACTGAGCATATGTCCAGCCCCTACTCACACACATACTTCACACATACTTCATAACCTGTTCCTACATCTAGTTCTTAGTGTAATGTTTGTGCTGTGCAGGTCAACCTAAGGCAGATGGGTTCCTTAGACTGAGTCTTGGTTTCTCCCAAGATTTCTTCCTCTTAGTATGAGGGGAATTTTTCCTTGCCACTGACTCTCCTTATGAACAAGCACCAAAACGAGGTGTGGACCCGGATCTCTGTAAAGTGCTTTGTGATATTTGTTGTGAAAGGGGCTATATATATATATATATATATATATATATATATATATATATATATATATAAATAAATAAATAAATAAAAAGGTCACTTTCCACTTCAGTTCACTTCACCTTCCCCTCACTGCATGCTCAGCTTCTGGGAGAGGGGTCAGAGTAAACGTGTAATTTTCAAGGAGAGAAGTCCTCTCCTCTTTCATAGTGTCAACTCAGAATGTTGATTTTGTTGAACCTCTTTAAAGCTCTGAGGTACTGAGGTGCTTTCCTATCTCTTGGATAGTGTGTACTATCTCTCAGTACCTTTTTATGGTTTCATCTTTAGTTTTTAGGAAGTACACAGACTGCACCCAAGTAATCCTCAGTAAACGCCATGTGAACCTTCTTTGGTCACGTGATCATTTTATTGCAGCCCATAATATAATCCGCTGCATCTGTGGCAACAGCAGAGGAGAATTATATTACTAAGGCTTTAATTCTTTATAAAAGTTGTTAAAGAAGCAGTAATAGCCATCCGCTCTCATCAACTTTTCAGCCGTTACTGCCGAGCATTTACACACTCATGACTACAGGAAAATAAATTGTACTTGTGTACTTGTGCAAGTATGTTATTTTGCTTATTATTATTATTTGCTGACATTAGGAGTAATAATTATAATCTACTCCCATTACTTAACTGTACCCCTTAGCAACCCCCCCCCCCTTTACAGCTTCACAGCTCTACTGCGCCACCTGTTTTACAAATAATACACCACTATTGCCTGATTCACTTGTGTTTGTCCAAACTGAAACAGCAGCACCATACAGTGATGTCTGCCTGCGTTTCTTCTGTTCATTAATGTTTATCTTCATTTAATTTCATGTATGTAACTGGTTTGTTCTCCTCATAAACAATAATGCATATGCGTGTAGACTGAACATCTGTTGAACACAGAAATAAACAAATACTTCAGTGTTTTATTTGAGGTCATTTCACATCGTCTCCAGTTAAAAAACCCTGGAATACAGAGGATTATGTCAAGAACTTTTGTTTGGAAACAACACCTGACCTTCAATGCAAGAAATACTTTGTTTTGTTGTCTTTTTGAATGAAAGTTGACCAAATTCACACGTTTTCTATATTTATATATTTTTAAGTACATTGTACAGCATGGCCGGGGAACTGATGCGTCTTGACCTGTAGTTGTTTCAGTGAGGCAACAATGCTTCGTTTTGAGGGAGACTCTGAGCTGCTGTTTCGATGCGGTCCTGCTTTGAAAGCTTGATGTGATTCAACACAGAACGGCAAGCGATCATCCCTACTTTATAATCTTTACTATCAGATCTGTCTTCTTTCTGAGCCAGTTGTTGTGATCCTTGTGCTTGTCCCTGTGTTACTGTACAGTACTCTCTCACTGACCGTCGTTTACGTTTCTGACTGTTTACCCTCAAGGTAAGTGGAGGCCATGGAGGAGGAAGCTCTGCAAGAAGGTTGTCCAGCTTGACCGGCAGATCCAGCTGCTTTTGTAGAGGCAGTCCAAACTCCACAGACGGAAGATGAGGCTGTCCGTGACTTCTCTAACACGGTCGTCTTAATTCTACTTCATTCTTGAAGAGAGCCTGGGTGTGTGTGTGTGTGGCCGGGAAAAGCAGAGGGCACTTCCACAACCACAGCCGGTTTTCACCTTTGCTAACCGGTTCGAGGACAACTCCTCAGGGTGGTGTCCTCACTGTTGGAGATTCTTCTGTAAAGCACTTAAAAGTATCGAAGCCCAAAGAGTAACACCACAGTCTCCAGTTTTCCAGGTGCTGGCATCCTGGACATCGCCAGCCGGCTTCCCGTGGCGTTATTCTGCGCCTGACGCAGCGAGGTCCTGAAGGAACCCTGCCTCGTGCTTCAGAAATACAGATGCCAGTTTTCATCATCTTCAGCCACCTTCCCACCTACCAACAAGTGAGCAAGCCATGTCCTGGCACCGAAGTGGTGGAACGAACTTCCCCTTTGTGTCCAAATGGCAGAGTCACTCGCTGTCTTGAAACGCAGACTGAAGACCCACCTCTTCCGAGAATACTTGGGTAAAGAGTAGAGTACTAGAGGCTCCTAATTGGCTTGTGTTTAGCAGTGTCTAAGCTTAGAGGTATCTTTGAATTTTAAGTCTATTCAGAAACAGTCCCTAAGCTGTTCTTTTGCACTGTGCTGCAGCACATGTTCAACCTTCTGTGTTTGTAGGATTTCTTTGATGCTGCTTCTCTCCAGACAAAGTCGTTTCTTTGTGACTGACTTTGTGGACTTCAGCGCATCAGCAAATGAATGATTATCTGTGACTCACATTACGGGTGGAGCATGTTCAGCATCCCCAGTAGTTAGTTCAGAGAATAGTGTGGCCAAGAAAATGGCATTATCAATTCCTTCAGACATCGCCAGTGTTTCACGAAAGAGGTAAAACTTCATTCTTATGGGAGAAGATGGAATCAGATGTCCTCCTTGAGTGCTGTCATCTGAAAGATTTTCAAATGAGGCGTCACTGAATACTATCAGTTTAAGAGCACTGTCTCTGCCTAAGTGTTGGAAGTTTAGAACTACCTTCTTGGACTTTGCACACTATTCTGTTTGCTTCATGGACTGTCTGCACGGTTACATTTCTGAAGCTTGATGCCAAGTGACCAGCATCAAACATGACCCCTGGCCTACTGTCTTGTTACCCAGAGATTTTGGCCCATCTTTGACCTGAGTTGGTCCTTCTCTTCCTCACAGAGGGAGGTCTTGTTCGAAGGCTAGTAAAGGGTCTATGTGTATGAGCTGCATGTGTTGAATGTAATTGTTCTGGTGTATTTGTGCTTCTTTGTTATGAGTCACAAAATCTATCCCACAAAAATTATTTTGTATTATCTGTATTATCCTTTATTTCACATGGATCCTTACACTGTTTACTTTTCTCTCAGTCTGAGGAGACGTAGCCTGATATAGGTTCCTCCATGTCTAATACCACTCTGGACAGTCCACTCTCTTATAGTACACTTTATCACTTATTTCATTTTTACCATCTGTGTGACAAAGGTGCTATCTCAGTGCTCTCTGTATTCTTTCTGGACATTCTGCTTCAGTAAAAGTGGTGTCCTCTAAAGCAGGAGGCTTGTCAGTTAACACAGAGGGCAGGTTAGGATTCTTTCCAAACACCAACGGACGTGGACTGTAGCCATGGACCTTTTGCCTGGTGTTTTTTGCCATAAGGGCCCAGTCCAGTGTAGTATTCGTCATCACTGTTACTTGTCTTTACTTTCATAATGATCTCAGTAAGTGTTTGGTTGTGCTGTTCCAAAAGTCTAGTGCTCCATGGGCTGTATGCAGCTGTTGTCTTTACTTCTATGTTGAGCTTTTCTGCCATTTCTGTCACTTCATCATTGTTGAATTCTCCTCTATTGTCACTGAACAGTTTCTGAGGTGGATCATGCACATTAATCCTATCATGCACAGCGTTTCACTATTCCAGAGGACTTCATTGTGGTCAGAATGCTGTCTGCACTAAACTGTGAGAACTGGTCAATGATGTGAAGATACCACACGCCTAGTTCCAGTTCATGCAGATCTATTGCCCCAGTTTCATTGTACTGAGATGCCAGAGGTAGTCCCACTGCTGGCCTACTAAAATAGACTAGACTTAACCCTTTCGGCTGCGTCTGGTCCTCTAACGGAGATAAGCTTTACCCGAGCCGTCTGAGGTCGGTCTTTCATGTCCGTGAACTGGATAGTTGACAGGTAAGTGATTTTACATGATTTACTCGATTATTTAACCCTTTAATATTAATTTCTCTGCTTGTATTAAACAGTAATAAATCAATGTCCCTCATAGTATCTCAGACAAACCCTGCAGAAATGTGGTCAATGATCACAGTGGTGATGGTTGCAATGTGTTACAATATTCAAACAGCATGAAATCCTTGTTCACTGTAATTATGATGTTTCACATTATGCAGTAGAGAGCATGAAAATCAAGGGTAAGATTGATCAACTGAACTGTGAAGTCTGCAGACAAGAGAAATCTGCTCAGAGTAGAAACAGAACCTGATGCATGAGCAAAAGCAGTACTTGAACTAGTACATACTGACCTAGCTGGTCCAATAGATCCAGTGTGCAAGAGGGTTGTAGATCCACTCTAGCGTTCCACCACTTTGGTGCCAGGACAGAAAAAAGCCTGGACGCTTGTCGTCCGCGGATTTTGAGGGATGGTGGGTCGAGCCGAGCCGTACTTGAAGCTCGAAGGGCTCTTGGTGCGGATCGGCTTTTGACCATTGCCATCAGATACGGAGGGGCTGGTCCGTTCTTGGCTTTGTAGGCCAGCGTCAGGGTTTTAAATCTGATGCGGGCAGCTACAGGAAGCCAGTGGAGAGAACGCAGCAGTGGAGTGACATGGCTAAATTTTGGGACATTGAAGACGACCCGTGCCGCTGCATTCTGGATGAGTTGCAGGGGCCTGATGGTGCGCAGAGGGAGACCAGCCAGAAGAGAGTTGCAGTAGTCAAGTCTGGAAGTGACGAGAGACTGAACAAGCACCTGGGTGGCCTCTCTAGAGAGGAAGGGTCGAATTCTCCGGATGTTGTACAGAAGAAATCTGCAGGACCGAGTTACGTTTGCAACATGACTTGAGAACGATAACTGATCATCCATCACTACACCAAGGCTTCGAGCTTCAGTAGAAGGAGTGACCAGCGAGTTCTCGAAGGTGATGGCAAGATCGTTTCTTGGTCCAGCAGTTCCCGGGATGTACAGCAGCTCCGTCTTGCTGGGGTTGAGTTTGAGGTGGTGAGCCGCCATCCAAGACGAGACGTCGGCGAGGCATGCTGAGATACGGGCAGAAACCTGTGTGTCAGACGGTGGGAAAGAGAGCATGAGTTGAGTGTCGTCGGCGTAACAGTGGTAAGAGAATCCATGGGAGGATATCACTTTGCCAAGAGAGTGAGTGTACAGTGAGAAAAGAAGAGGACCAAGAACTGAGCCTTGTGGAACGCCAGTGGAGAGACTACAAGGAGCGGACGTGTCGCCCTGCCACGTTACCTGGTATGAGCGTCCCTGCAGGTATGATGCAAACCATTGCCATGCAGAGCCGGCAATTCCAAGACCGGCAAGGATAGACAGGAGGATCTTGTGGTCCACTGTGTCAAAAGCTGCGGAAAGGTCAAGAAGGATCAGAACCGAGGACAGTCTGGCAGCTTTAGCTGCATGGAGCTTCTCTGTAACTGCAATGAGAGCAGTTTCAGTAGAGTGAGCAGCTTTGAAGCCAGACTGGTTAGGGTCCTGAAGATTGTTCAGAGTGAGAAAGAGAGACAGTTGGTTGTAGACGGAACGTTCGAGAATCTTTGAGAGGAAAGAGAGAAGAGAGATAGGTCTGTAGTTGCCGATGTCCAAGCTGTCCAGAGTTGGTTTCTTTAGGATGGGCACGACTCTGGCAGACTTGAAGGCCGATGGTACCTGACCTGATGACAAAGAGCTGTTTATGATAGAGGAGATGAAGGGGAGGAGGTTTGGAGCGATTGTTTGGAACAGAGGGGATGGAATAGGGTCTAGTGGACAGGTGGTAGGATTATTGGAGGTGAGAAGATGTAGGAGGTCATCTGTGGAAAGAGGAGAGAAGCAAGTCAGAGAAGAGGGAGGAGGAGGGCAGTGATCGAGAGGGGGTAGAGGCAGGGGGGAAGGATCGGCGGATCTTGTCAACCTTTTCTTCAAAGAAGGAGACAAAATCATCTGCAGACAGGGTAGTGGGAGGTGGGGGAGTAGGAGGGTTGAGGAGAGAGGAGAAGATGGTGAATAGTTTGCGTGGGTCAGATGCAGAGGATTCCAATTTCCCCCTGTAGTAAGATGCTTTAGCGGCAGCAACTTCCGTTCTAAACCTGGAGAGAAGAGACTGATAAGAGTGGAGGTCGGAGTCGTGTTGTGACTTCCGCCACTTCCTTTCAGCCAGTCTTAGCTCTCTACGGTTGTTGCGGAGAACATCTGACAGCCATGGGGAAGGTGGAGAAGAATTTGCTGACCTAGGGGAGAAAGGGCAGAGAAGGTCGACAGAGGTGGAGATAGAAGAGAGGAGAGTGTCTGTAGCAGTTTCAAGTGGGAGAGAGGAGAAAGATTCAAGATGGGGAAGTGGTCAGGACAGTAGAGGCAAGAGCTGAGGGGGAAACAGAGTGAAGATTGCTGTTAACGTTTCCTTACTGGATGGATCTTCCCATGGGTGTTCTGCCCATTGAAATTGAACAGGCTTTAACATTCCTTTCCGAAAGCTCACCATGGAGCATCCTGGTCCACTTTCACCACTAAAGAAGTTATTTTAAGAGCTGCGCTGGAGAAATGTTCAATCTCTCATAATTGGTCAACCTTGTGCTTCTATACTGACCTGATGGTGGAAGTTTTACACATGAAAGCCTTGGCTCAGAGTGGCATGTACTCTCATTACCATGTCTCCTATGGATTGCTGGATTACTTTCTTATTCCTACTAACTCTATACATATGTTGAATGTTTTATCGGACCACAGTCCAGTATATTTGGATATCCCACTAAATTTAACAGCATTAAAAACACCTCAGTGGAGATTTAACACACATTTACTAAATAAAGAAGTGTGTTGTTTCTATGTTAAAGAGAATAACAGATTATTGACTAGACAACTGCAACTCTCCAGTTACCAGTGCAATTAAATGGGACGCTAGTAAATGCTAAATTAAAACTTAAGCTTGAATAAACTCCTCATATTTCTAAGTTGTTACTTTTTTCTAAACAGAAATACTAGGAGTTTAGTAATGAACCCAGTGGTTTATTAGCTCACCAGCTTAATTACAACAGACTGAACGATCTATAAAAGCTATTAAAACTCCTTCTGGTGATATTTCCTACGACCCTCGCATAATTAATTAAATACTTTCTGTAACTTAATCACTTTACACTTCAGATTGTAGCAGTTCACATTTGGATAGATCAAATTACTTAGAACATTTCTTTCCCTAGAGTCTCAGATCAGACTTTTTTGAATGCCCTCAGGAAAAGCCCCAGGCCCTGACGCCAAGAAGTTTTGGCCAGATTTATGCCCCATTTTTATTTATGCCCATGATTAACAATAATCTTGAAGAAAATTGAAATGGTCTGCTGTTAAAAAAGGACAAAAACCCAACAGCATGTGCTTCCTACCGACCCATTAACCAGATAACGTTCCCGATAACATTCACCGCCTTTGTGATATTATAAATCTTTTTGCCAAAAGAAAAGACCCTACTTAAGTTGTTTCCTTAGATGCTGAGAAAGCGTTCAGCAGGGTTGAGTGGAATTTTCTTTTTGCTCTACTAGAGAAAATCGTATTGGGGAATAATTTTATAAATATAGTCAAATTGTTGTATTTAGACCCCACAGTCTCTATTAATGCAAACTGTCTTATATCTGGTATTCGTCCAATTAGAAGATGCTGCAGACAAGGCTACCGTCTTTCACCATTGCATTTTGCATTAGTAATAGAACTCCTTGCTGAATAGATTTACATCTAGTTTCATTATTTCAGGAGTTTTAGTGGAAGAAGCAGATCATCGTATTTCATTATTTGCAGACAATTTACTTCTGTATTTAAAGAATCCAGTGACGTCTGTTCCTGAAATCAGGAACATAATCACTGACTACAGTGTGCTATCTGGCTATAAAATCTAATTTGGCAGATCTACAGCTATTCAGCTGAATGTCCCGGATTATATTAAACTAAATCTACCATTGCAGTTGACAAATACTGGCTTTAGATACCTTGGGATAACAATTAACCCTGACCTGAACCACACTTATTTTTTTTTTGTGGCAGAGTTAGTGTAATCAAGATGAACATTTTACATAGATTGCTTTATTTATTTCAAAAGCTGATTATTTTTGGATATTAAAAAGCCCAGATTAAAGTTCTCCCCTCCCCTTCTAAACCCTAAAAAATCTAAGGGGTGAATCCTTACCAAATCTGAGTTTATATTTCTGGGCAACACAGGCAGAACACATGTGTAGTTGGTTTTTAAATAGATTAGACTAATTGTGGGTCAGTATAGAAATGTTCATGTTGTGGTGATGACGTGGCTTTAAGCGGACATGAAGGACAGTTCACCAGAAGGATACAGCCAAACACTTCCAGGTAAGTGATATTTAATGTTGAATTCAAAGATCAAAAGAAAATACACACAACAAAAACACAACACAAAAGAGCTAGATTACACACACTTTGTACAACAAGGCCTCAGCTGCCTTCATCTGTGTGCTGCAAAGGCTCACAGACGTCGACTTCTGCTTTAGCCTCATCTGCTCCTCCCTCCTCAGCCTGGAGTGGACCAAGTGTCTACTAAGGGGGTGGTCATCACAAACAATGACAATACAACAGATAACATGGACATTATTTACACATCTTATATACAATTATTATTGATGCGTTTATGGCCATATTTATGTACACCGGTAAATTATGCTAGCTGGAATTATATGTGTAACCTAGGGTTATTGGTTGTGTGTTCTCCCTTGTAGGTTTACTGTGGTTCCTGCCGCCTCCTAGAAGACCCACTCACCAGCGCTCTCATTGTCAGAGTCACAAGTCTCTACTGTGTATGGGCTGGTGATGAGTCAGCTACCACTGACTTCATCACACGTCATCATAGATCCCTAACTTCCCTACCATTTATTTATAATTTTGAGAACTTTGTAGTGTACAGTACGTTGCTTTCTTGGAGAGACGCTAGAAAATATATGAAAGTCTCTAATTGTATCTCTTTATGGTCACCACTCACCTTGAATCCAGATCTACCCCCTCAGCTTGGGGACATTGGGCTTAGTAATTGGACTTTAAGGGGCAAAGAGGATTTTTCCAGTTTATTCACAGCAGGAGCTTTAAACTTATTTGAATGACTCAAAGCTCAGTATTAGGGAGTCCAGAACGTGCTTTATCATTTTCTTCATTTTTGTCAGAAAAGTGGCAAGTTTAGATTTAAACGAATTGGAGGAACAGCTCACCTCGAACAGCTCAGAAAGTAGAATCTCAACCCTCTTTACTTTACTTTATCCAACATGGACTTAGTGAACGGCTAGACAAAGATTCTGGTATGGGTAGTTTTGAACAGAGCAACACGTTTAACGTGCAGGAACAGCAAGATCGTGGCTATGATAACAAATAGAGGTTCAATAGTAATAGCAAAAATTTGGTTATGATTAGCTCCTGTAGGGGCAGTGGTGGTTCCTGGGATATTGATGACAGCCTGTGTATTTCCCTGTGTGTGTATGTGTTCACTGCACAGCTGGGTAACCGGGGGAAGCCAAATTCCATCAGTCAGAAAAAATGTCAGATTTTTTCTTTTCAGGCGTTTCAATAGTCTATGTATATGTTGTTTTCAGGAACAGACAGATGGTGGCTTTCGTTAATGTTCCATGCTGAAACATGTCTTGAGCTTTCGGGAGCGGGGAAATTAGCTTCACCCCAGCCACCTGGGGTCTGTTGTTTTCTCTAGGAATATCAAGAAGGTGCCAGGCCAGGACTGACGGGCCCTTCTCGGTCAGGTTAGTGAAAGAGTTCAAATACAACCATCCTAACCTCTTTCTCTCTCTTTTACATGTACTAAGATGCCCTGCCGTCCAGTTTGGAGGTGTCCATTCATCCGTGTTCTGGAATCAGGCCTTTTCGCACATGTCGCCTAACCCTCTTTTTTCTTTCTTTTCTTCCTTTTTGTTCTCTCTCTGTCTTTTACATGTGCTGAGGTGCCCTGTTCCTCCTGCTGTGCCCTGATGTTCGCTCAGCCTGGCTCTCCACTGCCCTGCTGTGTTAAGGTTCTGCTCCGAGTTCTGCAATGATTCACTCATACCACTGAGGTGCTCTCTCTTTGGATAGCGTGTAACATCACTCAGTAGCTTTTTATGGTTTCAGCCCTAATTTTTGGTAAGTACACAGACTGCACCTGAGTAATCCTCAGTAAACGCCAGAGTGTATCTACAACCCTCTTCTGGACACTGGATCTATAGGACCAGCTAGGTCAGTATGTAAAGTTAAGAGGTTCCCCATGTGAACCTTTGTTTGGTCACATGATCATTTTATTGCAGCCCATAACATGATCTGCTGCATCTGTGGCAGCAGCAGAGGAGAATTATATTACTAAGGCTTTAATTCTTAAGTTGTTAAAGATGCTGATGATGATAAAACTGTTTCTGATTCATGTATATTACCCCAAGCAGTAATGGCCATCCGCTCTCATCAACTTTTCAGCCGTTACTGCCAAGCATTTACACACTCATGACCACAGGAAAATAAATTCAGTGGGAATCGAGCAAAGTACTTGCACAAGTGTTATTTTGCTTATATGTTATGCAAGTATGTTATTATTTGCTGACATTAAGAGTAATAATTATAATCTACTCCCATTACTTAACTGTACCCCTTAGCATCACCCCCCCACAGCTTCTCAGCTCTACTGCACCACCTGTTTTACAAATAGCTTCATCCAAACTGAAACAGGAGCACCATACAGTGATGTCTGCCTGTGTTCCTTCTGTTCATTGTTTATCTACATTTAATTGCATGTATTTCAGTATGTAACTGCTTTGTTCTCCTCATAAACAAAACTACATATGCATGTAGACTAAACATCTGTTGAACACAGAAATAAACAGAAATACTTCAATGTTTTATTAGAGGTAATTTCACATCGTCAAATGAGTTAAAAGTTAAAAACCCTCGAATACAGAGGATTATGTCAATAACTTTTATTCTCTTTTGTCGGTTTGGAAAGACCTGACCTTCAATGCAAAATTTTTTTTTTTTTTATTGTCTAAACATTTTGTTGTCTTTTTAAATGAAAGTCAACCACATTCACAAGTTTTCTATCTATTATTATTATTATTATTTATTTATTTATTTATTTTATTATTTTTTTAAGTATATTACATAGCGCGGCCGGGGAGCTGATGCGCCTTGACTTGTGGTTATGTTTCAGTGAGGCAACAATGCTTCGTTTTGAGCGAAACTCCGAGCTGCTGTTTCGATGCGGTCCTGCTTTGAAAACTTGACGTGATTCAACACAGAGCGGCAAGCGATCATCCCTTCTTTATAGTCTTTACTATCACCTCAGTCTTCTTTATTTGAGCCAGTTGTTGTGATCCTTGTACTCTTTGCTCCAAGTACTCTCTCACTGACCGTTGTTTGCGTTTCTGACTGTGTTTACTCTCAAGAAACGTGGCGACCGTGGAGGAGGAATCTCTGCAAGAAGGTTGTCATGCTTGAGCGGCAGATCCAGCTACTTTTGTAGAGGCAGTCCAAACTCCACAGACGGAAGATGAGGCTGTCCGTGACTTCTCGAACACGGTGGTCTTAATTCTACTTCGCTCCCGAAGAGGGCCTGGGTGTGTCTGTGTGGCCGGGAAAAGCAGAGGGCTCCTCCACAACCACAGCCGGTTTTCACCTTTGCTAACTGGTTTGAGGACAACTCCTCAGGGTGGTGTCTTCACTGTTGGAGATTCTTCTGTAAAGCACTTAAAAGTATCGAAGCCCAAAGAGTAACACCACGGTCTCCAGTTTTCCAGGTGCTGGCATCCTGGAAACGCCTGCCGGCTTCCCGTGGCATTATTCTGCGCCCGACGCAGTGAGGTCCTGAAGGAACCCTGCCTCACGCTTCAGAAATACAGATGCCAGTATCATCATCATCTTCAGCCCCCTTCCCACCTACCAACAAGTGAGCGAGTCATGTCCTGGCACCGAAGTGGTGGAACGTACTTCCCCTTTGTGTCCAAATGGCAGTCTCACTCGCTGTCTTGAAACGCAGACTGAAGACCCACCTCTTCCAAGAATACTTGGGTGAAGAGTAGAGTATTATGAGCTCCTAATTGGCTTGTGTTTAGCAGTGTCTAAGCTTAGAGGTATCTTTTGAATTTTTAGTCTATTCAAAAACAGTCCCTAAGCTGTTCTTTTGCACTGTGCTGCAGCACATGTTCAGCCTCCTGTGTTTGTAGGAGTTCTTTGATACTGCTTCAAAGTCGTTTCTTTGTGACTTTGTGGACTTCAGCACATCAGCAAGTGAATGATTATCTGTGACGCACATTACGGGTGGAGCATGTTCAGCATCCCCAGTAGTTAGTTCAGAGAACAGTGTGGCCAAGAAAATGGCATTATCAATTCCTTCAGACATCGCCAGTGTTTCACCAGCAAGTGTGCTCCTCACAATCCTCTTGACTCTCTTTGACAGCCAAGAAAGAGGTAAAACTTCATTCTTATGGGAGAAGATGGAATCGGATGTCCTCCTTGAGTGCTGTCATCTGAAAGATTTTCAAATGAGGCATCACTGAATAATATCAGTTTAAGAGCACGGTCTCTGCCTCAGTGTTGGAAGTTTAGAACTACCTTCTTGGACTTTGCACACTATTCTGTTTGCTTCATGGACTGTTTGCACGGTTACATTTCTGAAGCTTGATGCCAAGTGACCAGCATCAAACATGACCCCTGGCCTACTCTGTCTTGCTACCCAGAGATTTTGGCCCATCTTTGACCTGAGTTGGTCCTTCCCTTCCTCACAGAGGGAGATCTTGTTCGAAGGCTAGTAAAGGGTCTATGTGTATGAGCTGCATGTGTTGGATGTAATTGTTTTGGTGTATTTGTGCTTCTTTTGAGTCACAAAATATATCCCACAAAAATTATCTGTATTATCCTTTATTTCACATGGATCCTCACACTCTGTGTTTACTTTTCTCTCAGTCTGAGGAGATGTAGCCTGATACAGGTTCCTCCATGTCTAATACCACTCTTAACAGTCCACTCTCTTATAGTACACTTTGTCACACAGATGGTAAAAATGAAATAAGTGATAAAGGTGCTTCTGCAGTGCTCTCCGTATTCTTTCTGGACATTCTGCTTCAGTAAAAGTGGTCCTCTAAAGCAGGAAGCTTGTCAGTTAACACAGAGGGCAGGTTAGGGTTCTGTCCAAACACCAACTGATGTGGACTGTAGCCATGGACCTTTTCCTGGTGTTTTATGCTGTAAGGGCCCAGTCCAGTGCAGTATCCCAGTCACCACTGTTACTTGTCTTTACTTTCACGATGATCCCAGTAAGTGTTTGGTTGTGCTGTTCCAAAAGTCCAGTGCTCCATGGGCTGTATGCAGCTGTTGTCTTTACTTCTATTTCTGTCACTTCATCATTGTTGAATTCAACTCTATTGTCACTGAACAGTTTCTGAGGTGGATCATGAACATTTAATCCTATCATGAACAGCGTTTCACTATTTCAGAGGACTTCTTTGTGGTCAGAATGCTGTCTGCACTAAACTGTGAGAACTGGTCAATGATGTGAAGATACCACACGCCTAGTTCCAGTTCATGCAGATCTATTGCCCCAGTTTCATTGTACTGAGATGCCAGAGGTAGTCCCACTGCTGGCCTACTAAAATTGTGTTTTCTAGCAGCTTGAATTCTAATACTGCGTCTGGAAGTTCCATGTTGTATTTATGCATCTGTGAGTACCTTCACTCTTCCATGTCTGTATAATTTCTTTCGGCTGCATCTGGTCCTCTAACAGAGATAAGCTTTACCCGAGCCGTCTGAGGTCGGTCGTTCAGGTCCGTGAACTGGATAGGTGACAGGTAAGTGATTTTACATGTTTTACTTAATTATTATTATTATTTTTTAACCCTTTAATATTCATTTCTCTGCTTGTATTAAACGGTGATAAATCAATGTCCCTCATAGTATCTCAGACAAACCCTGCAGTATTGAGACTGTCTCGTTCTCCGTATAATTTTTAATTGTAACGTCAGAAAATTGGCTTTAACATCCTTGTTGTATGGAGTTTATCATTTTAAGCCTGGTGGCTATGCAAGTCCTTGTTGCGAATGACTGCAGTGGTCATTACAGCAGATTTCTTTAGGTAATTTGATCTTTACTAGCATTCACCTTTCCATATCAAAAAGGGTTCTCCTATTTTTCTCTGCTGTTTTTAGATGTGATCAAAGTGCTGAGGTCTCACGGCTTATGCCCTTCTCACTGATCAATAACTGATTCTTCTCCCTATGGAAGAATATAATCCTCAGTAAACGCTAGAGTGGATCTACAACCCTCTTGCACACTGGATCTATTGGATCCTTTTGCTCATGCATCAGGTTCTGTTTCTACTCTGAGCAGATTTCTCTTGTCTGCAGACTTCAGAGTTCAGTTGATCAATCTTACCCTTGATCTTCATGCTCTCTACTGCATAATGTAAAACATCATAATTACAGTGAACAAGGATTTCATGCTGTTTGAATATTGTAACACACTGCAACCATCACCACTGTGATCATTGACCATATTCAGGTAATAAAGCCTTTTGTACTCTTTAATGGGGAACTTGGTGCCATTTTTGTGGCTATGTCTTCTTTTTTTTATGAGCTTTGTCTTCTTGTTGTGATCCTTGTGCTCTCTGCAGGAGGTCGTCAAGCTATTACGGCAGATCCAGCTGTTGTAGAGGCTGTCCAAACTCCACTGACGGAAGGCGAGGCTAGAGACTGTCTGTGACTCCTGGAATGCTGCCTGTGACTACTGGTGCAGCGGACACAGGGTAGTCATCTCCACTCCTGTACCTGAGAGGGCCTAGAAGCATCCAGCGTGGCTGGGAAAAGCTGAGTGCTCCTCCACCACCACAGCCATTTTTTTCCTATGCTAACTGGTTCAAGGACCTCTGCTCTGCTCCGGCACAGAGGGCGAGTCCTCAGGGCGGTGTTCTCACTGTTGGAGATTCTTCTGTAAAATGCTTTAGAATTGACCCTTAACAGTAATGTCACAGTCTCCTGTTTTCCAGGTGCTCGTGTCCTGGACTTCGCCAGGTGACTTTGGCACCATCGTTCTCCACTATTTTCTGCTTGTATTAAAAAGTAGTATATCAGTCTCACTCATAGTATTTCAGACAAATCCTGCAGTATTGAGACTGTTATGGTTTGTAATTGTAACGTCGAAAAATCTATATAAATTCTAATAAGATTTGTAAAGTAAATTCTTCCATCTTTTCCGAGTACAAGCAGCTTCACATTGAGTTTGGGCTGTTAAATATACAGTGGGGCAAACATGTATTTAGTCAGCCACTGATTGTGCAAGTTCTCCTACTTAGAAAGATGAGTGAGGTCTGTAATTTTCATCATAGGTACATTTCAACTATGAGAGACAAAATGAGAAAAAAAATCCAGAAAATCACATTGTAGAATTTTTTTGTGGGTTAGATAACTGGGTTGGGCAAACTGCCACTGAGCAAGGTCTTCACCTTCTTTGGTGGGGGCCCACAGCAATGGCTGCCCACCGCTCCAGGCGTGTGTGTGTGTGTGTGTGTGTGTGTGTGTGTGTGTGTGTGTGTGTGTGTGTGTGTGTGTGTGTGTTCGTTCATGTTCACTGCACAGCTGGGTTACAGCGCGGAGAAGCAAATCCCACTACCACAGTTTTTGAGGATCCACCAAGATCCCAATATTCCTCTGGGTCCAGAGTTTTCAGAGACAGGATCAGAAAGTGACAGAGGCGGCCGCCCACATCCCAATGAGTGATTCTGAGTCAATTCAGGCGCTCTACTGACTCCGAGACTCTGTACCCGAGGTGACTGTAAGTAAATTAATTAGACCGCTTGCCTTACGAATTTAGAATAAACAGAAAGAGACGGTACGCCATATTCTTAGACCTTCAGGTTACTTTAACCCGGATCTCTTTGATATTTTAATTTTCAAATTAGTTTTAAATCATTAACTTTTTGCATGATTCGGGCTCAAAGGATGAAGACGTCCAAAGCATTGCCTTAAGATCATTTCAGTCTCAGTTGTCTTGGAAACTTTGAATTGCGATACATTTCGATCCCTGAAAAAAATTCTGCTTTAAACAACCCTGAGAATCTGGATATTTAGACAAGATTCTCAGGTTACACGGCCAAGATCTGAGCTGCCAAGTGAGAATAACGAGACTGAGACTAATGACTTTTGTTGATGAATTTGCAAAACATTTCTGGTCAGAATGAATGATATTGGGTCAATAAAGGGAGCAAGTGGTGCAAGCAAAACAGCTGATAGGCCTTACTATGCTCAATGTCCCATGTCTACCTGTGGCAATGTTGAATGGCTAATAGCATTGACATATAAATGCAGTAATTCTATCCTACACTTTTTCTATATATTTTTTATTTCGATGCGATTCTGCTTTTAAAACTGATTCGACACGAACAGTTGAGTCCCTACTTTACAGTCTTTAATATTAGCTTTGTCTTCTTTATCTGAGCCAGTTGTTGTGTTCCTTGTGTTCTCTGCTCCCTGTGTTACTGTACAGTACTCTGTCTCACTGACCGTCGTTTGCGTTTTGTCTGTGTTACTCAAGAAACTTGAAGACCAAGGAGGAGCGAGATCTACGGGTGCTCTGCAAGGAGGTCACCAAGTTTGACTGCTGCTGTTGTAGAGACTCCTCCAACGCTGGCCATCTTAAATCCAGCACTACTGGCACGGCAGACACAGAGGGTTGTTGTCTCCACTCCCGCACTGAAAAGGATCTGGGCCCGTTTGCGTGGCCTGGAAAAGCAGAGGGCTCCTCCACCACCACAGCCTGTTTTCACCTCAACTAACTCCCTCACCGAGGACAACTCCTCAGGACTGTATTTTCGTTGTTGGAGGTTCTACTGTAAAACCGTTAAAAGTATCGGGACCAAAGAGTAACGACTCAGTCTTTTTTTCAGGAGTGCTGGACATCACCAGGTGGCTTCGGTACCATCATTCTCCACTCTTCTCTGCCCGATGCCCTGAAGGAGCTCTGCCACACACTTCTGGACACCACTCGGAAAAAGACAGGACCCCAGGGTAGGCAACTGGATAGTGGGCAGGTAATTAATTTACATGATTTACTGGATTTTATAATCATTTATTCTGTCATTTCTCATCTTGATTTAAAAAGTAATGTATCAGTGTCCCTCATAGTATCTCAGACAAGCCCTGCAGTATGGAGACTGTCTCTGTTCTCCGCATGGTTCGTAATTGTATTGTCAGAAAACTGCTTTAGGGGGAGTCACGTGAACCCATTCATGGGCTCGGTTGCAGCTGGCTAGAGCGCTTGTTGAGGCAAATAAACTCTTATATAGCATGAGCACTCACCGCTCTTTCATAATCATCATTTACTGATTAGAAATGTTGTTTCATTGCCCCCCAATGGGAGAGCAAAGGACCTTGACCTCCAGGAGTTATCTGCAATGAAAATGGGTTAAGATCTTTCCAGGCTATCAAGGAGCAATGTAATGTGCCCAGCGCCTCTTTCTTTAGGTATCTGCAACTTAAATCAGCCCATTAGTCTCAGAGACTCACTGAACTCCAAATTACAGCCCCACCTTTTGCTTAAAGGGCTTTACTCCAGTCTTGCTCGGCTTCCAGTATTTACAATTCTTGAGCCTCTTGTAGATGGGTTGGACTGTGTGTGCGCCAAAGATCTTAAGTAATTTTTTTTTTTAATGTTTTTAGGACCATGCATGAGAAATTATCATTTTATCTTTGAGGAATTATGATCACCCAATTATCCACTAAAAATGTCTACATAGATTCTATCTGTCTTTCTAAGAGGATTCCATATGCAGCTTTTCCAATCTCCAGCTTTTGATTTGTGCTTCTGCATACATTATGGATTAAAATTTCTCTCCCTAGTGTCTCAGATCAGCATACTTTTTTGTATCCAGTGATGTCCGTTCCTGAAATCAGAAACTTCGTCACTAATTATAGTGTGCTATCTGGCTTTAAAATCAGTTTTGGCAGGTCTACAGCTATTCAGCTGAATGTCCCGGATTATATTAAACTAAATCTACCATTCCAGTTGACAAATACTGGCTTTAGATACCTTGGGATACCTTGGGATAACAATTACACCTGACCTGAACCACACTTTTTGGGGGGCAGAATTTGTGTAATCAAGATGAACATTTTACCTAGATTGCTTTTTTTATTTCAAAACCTGTCTTGTCATTTGACCCACATCTTTTTTTATAAAGGTAAATCAATTAATAAGTAGATTTTTTTGTAATGCTAAAAAGCTCAGATTAAAATTCTCCACCCTTCTAAACCCTAAAATCTAGGTGGTGTATCTGCAAATCTGAGTTTATATTTCTGGGCAACACAGGCAGAACAGATGTGTAGTTGGTTTTTAAAATAGATTAGACTCATTGTGGGTCAGTATAGAAATGTTCATGTTGTGGTAGTGATGGCGTGGCTTTAAGCGGACATGAAGGACAGTTCGCCAGAAGGATACTGCCAAACACTTCCAGGTAAGTTCCAGTGATATTTAATGTTAAATTCAAAGATCAAAAGAAAATACACACAACAAAAACACAACACAACACAAAAGAGCTAGATTACACACACTTTGTACAACAAGGCCTCAGCGGTCTTCATCTGAGGGCTGCAAAGCCTCACAGACGTCTACTATTGCTTCAGCCTATTCTGCTCCTCCCTTCTCAACCTGAAGTGGACCAAGTGGTTACTAAGGGGTTGGTCATTAGAATCAAACAATGACAATACAACAGATAACATGGACATTATTTACACATTATATACAATTATTAATTGTGTTTATAGTCATATTGATGTGTACTGGTAAATTATGCTAACTGGAATTATATGTATATCCTGGGGTTATTGGTTGTGTGTTTTCCTACTTCTAGGTTAACCGTGGTTCCTGTCGGCTCTTTGAAGACCCACTCACCAGCGCCTGCACCACCGTTGCCTGAGTCACTTGTTTGTCCATAAGCTTTGTCCAAACTGAAACCGGAGCACTATACAGTGGTGTCTGACTGTGTTTCTTCTTTTAATTGAACTTTATTTTTAATGTAAGCTTTTAGTTCATATGTTTTATATTCAGCTCGTTATGCTCGAGTCTACGATGGGTCCGGGGAATTTACGTGCTTCAAACTTGACTGTATGTCAGTGACGCAACCACGTGATCACCTGTATTTTGTGAGAGACTCCGAACCACTGTTTCGATGCGGTCCTCTTTTGAAAGCTCAGAACATGGTTCATCCCTACTTTATAGTCTTTTAATATTAGCTTTGTTTTCTTGAGCCAGTTGTTGTGATCATTGTGCTCTCCCTGTGTTACTGTACAGTACTCTCTCACTGACCATCATTTGCGTTTCTCTCTCTGTGTTTACTCAGGATCATGGCGACCGCGGAGGAGCAAGATCTCCAGATGCTCTGCAGGGAGGTCGACAAGCTTGACCGGCAACTTTAGCTGCTGTTGTAGAGGCAGTCCAAACTCCACCGACAGAAGACGAGGCTGGAGGCTGCCTGTGACTCCTCCAACGCAAGCAGTATCGGCTCGGCGAACACAGAGGGTCATAGTCTCCTCTCCCACACCTGAGAGGGCCTGGAAGTTTCAGAGTGGCCTGGGAAAAGCAGAGGGCTCCACCACCACCACAGCCATTTTCACCTCTGCTAACTGGTTTGAGGACCTCAGCTCTTCACCTGCTGCGGCACAGAGGACGACTCCTCAGGGCGGTGTTCTCACTGTTGGAGATTCTTCTGTAAAACCCTGAAAAGTATTGAACCTAAAGAGTAATGCCACAGTCTCCTGTTTTCCAGGTGCTCGTGTCCTGGACATCGCCATGTGGCTTTGGCACCATCATTCTCCACTATTCTCTGCATGATGCAGCGTGGCCCTGAAGAAGCACTGCCGTACGCTTCTGGACACTGTTTGGTTTCCCCAGCTCTTATTGCTCCACTGCTGGCTGCGGGACAAGTCAGTCTGCGCTGACTATGTAGAAAACTGGGAGAGCTTTCTGCTGCGTGTGGTCCTCTACCACAGAGATGAGCTCCACCTGACTCCATATTGTCAAGACAGGTTGCCAAGTAGTATTAAATTTACCACTGCACCCAGTTTTACGTAGGAGGGTTTTTCTCTTTCCCCTTTAAGTAATCTAAGCAGTCTTAGCCAGCACCTTTTGAACAGGATTTCCCCAGATAAAGCCCTTGAGTCACCCTGAATATTGCTGTTGTAGGGAAAGGCTGGATTGGCTTTTAGAAGACTCCTGAAAAGAAGTTTAAAACAATTCCAAAAGTCAGTCATTTTTGGACAAAATGCAGTTCTGAAGCTTTCGACCAGCGTTACGTTTACTGCAGGATTAAAGTGTTTCTCTACATTCCTAAGACTGAATGATTCTTTAAGCGTGGAGAAGCAAATCCCACTACCACAGTTCTGCAGGTTCCATAGAGATCCCAATATTCCTCTGGTCCAGAGTTTTCAGAGACAGGATCAGAAACCGACAGAAGCGGCCGCCGACATCCCAATGAGTGATTCTGAGTCAATTCAGGCACTCTACTGACTCTGAGACTCTGTACCCGAGGTGACTGTAAATGAATTAAACCACTTGCCTTATGAATTTAGAATAAACAGGAGGAGACTGGACGTCATACTCCTAGACCTTCGGGTTGCTTTTGGATATGTATTTTCCAGGGCTGTTGAAATTAGATTTCGAAGGTTCTAAGACAGGGGAGAGTTCAGACTATACACGTGAAATTAATACAGCAATTTCAGTGCTTATGGAGGGGTCAGTACCCATATCCGTCAGTACGGACACAATTCTAACAGTGGATGTTTCAGGCTTACTACTCACAGAACATTTGTGTAGTCCTGTGAAGGTAAAATTGGGTAATAGAACAGTAAAACACTGGTTTACAGTCTCCGCACATTGCCCTGTGAATTTACTAGGACGTGACTTATTGCTTTCAGTCTAAACCTACAATGTACAGATTCAGTTTTTTCTTAGCGATTCGAGGTCCAAAGCTCTTCCCGTTCACCTTCACCTGCTCCGTCAGGACATCTCCTCAGGGTGGTGTTCTCATTGTTGGAGGTTCTTCTTTAAAACACCTTAAAGTACTCAACGAGTAACACCACAATCTCCTTTTTTTTTCAGGTGCTTGTGTCCTGTACGGGTTCCGATGATAAAATAGAGAATATTAGACTAAAAATCCAATGTCTGTCCCAAACCACAGTGGTAGACAATGAAGAATGCTGCACCAGCTCCACGACATACCTACAGTACTTTAGCCCAGTTACAGAAGAAGACTTGCTCAATATAATGAACTCTAAATCTGCATCATGTATATTAGATCCAGTACCAACACTGTTGTTTAAACAGACCTTGCCAAAGGTTGGTAAACCATTATTTGACAGTTAATGCCTCTCTTGGCATGGGCTTCATATCTAAATTTCTTATATTGGCGATTATAAAGCCCATTATTAAAAAGCCAATTTCTAATCTACCCTTAGTCGCCAAAATTTTAGAGAAAGTGTTGTTTAAGCAGCTGTGCACCTATCTGCGTTTTTCAGTTTGGATTTAGATAAAACCATAGCACTGAAACAGCTTTACTTAGAGTAACTGATGATTTACTTTCCGTACTTAATAGGGGCAGCGCTTAGTGCTGCCTTTGACACCATAGATCATGAAATTCTTCTCAATAGGTTAGAAAATCTCAAACGACCTGCCCTCACCTGGTTAAGATCATATCTGAATGATCGCCATCAGTATGTTTATGTAAATAACAAATTCTCCTATCACACTAGAGTAAAATATGGTGTTCCACAAGGATCAATACTGGGCCCTTTACTCTTTATATTTTACCGCTGGGTTAAATAATCCGTAAACACTGCATTTACTTTCACTGTTATGCCGATGATTACCAAATTTACATATCAGCTAAACCTCATGAGGACCTGTGTCTCAGCAAAATAACAGACTGTATTAAATAAATTAAAAACTGAACACTCAAATTTATTTTACTTGATTGATAAAACAATGGTCATTCTACTTGGTCCTTATATAGATAAAAATGGTAAATGATAATACAGGGGTAAAACTGGATGGTCATTTAGTTATACCTAATAATCTCTCAATAGTCTGACACCTCATTATCTGGACAAACTTCTTACACCTTACAGCCCTTCACGTACACTCCGCTCGCAAGATGCTGGCCTATTATCAGTCCCACGTATTAAAAAAAACATTGCAGGAGGAAGAGCGTTCTTTTCTAAACCCTAACTTTGGAACAACCTCCCTGTTAATATATGTGAATCGGACACACTCTCAATCGTTAAATCTGGATTAAGTGGGCAGGAAAATGATTTACATGATTTACTGGATTTTATAATCATTTATTCTGTCATTTCTCTGTTTTAAGAAGTAATATCAGTGTCCCTCGTTGTATCTCAGAAATACCCTGCAGTATCGAAACTGTCAAAACTGCATGGTTTGTAATTGAAGCGTCAGAAAATCTGCTTTAAAAATCTTCTCAGAATTTATACAAATTCTTTTGGTACAACAAAACCATTCAATACTACTAATCTTAACGATATTCTGGGATTGTGTTGCTGCTGCCGCCGCCACCCTAAGGGCAGAAAAACTGGTAAATGATCATCAACCCAGATTATCAGGATTATCCTCGTGATTTCTGTGTGTAAAGCCATTTTCATCTAGACAACGTTTCTGGTCCATCTACAGCCTCTCCTGCCAGCTATGGGGGGAAGAAGTACTAACGATCGAGTGGCATACACCCAGAGCTCGTTCCGTGCCCTGTATTTGCCGCTTGAATTGAACTCTTCACACCAGATGCAGGTTATGTCTGATGCAATTTAACCATTTCCATACAAGCTCGTCTCTCAGGACTGACTTTATAATTGCGACGTTGTCTGTTGTAATGTAATTTTTTCCTCGTTCAGATTCCAGTCTTGGAGTACAGAGTAAAGAGCCTCAGCTATACTGGCTGCAGTGTGGCTCTCTGGAAAAAACACGGCTTTCAAACATTTGCTTTTGAGTTTTCACTGCAGCAAAATAAAGTGTACCGTCACTGACCTGTACAGAGTCATATTAGCACTTGACCACATGTCAGTTGTCAGTGAGTAAAACTCTGCTCTCTTGATCAAACACTCAGCTTTAACATTATTCTACATCTCCGGCACAGTAGCTCGTATTGCCAGTTCAAAGTTTGTAGTATTTCTCTAAATGATAACTTTTTTTAGACTGTGTTGAATGGAGGCAGTCCCTTTACGATATTTATTTATTTATTTATTTATTTATTTATTTATTTATTTAGTGTGTGTTGCGCTGTACGTTTGTATATTTCGCAAAAGCATTTGTGATTGTTGATTAATTTGACTAACTGCCTTTTCTATGGATGGGACCCAGTTTAACATACTGAGCTGGATGTATCCTGAGATGTGCTTGTAAATTAGTAGTATTTCCACCCTTTGTGGTGATGCATTTTCTACATAGACAGCATGTAACACTGTTAACATCTAAATCAAAATATTGCCAAACTGGTGCAGAGACACCCTTCTGTACAAGCTCATCCATTTTCACTGTCTACCCAGGACAAGGCCACATGAGGCATAGTTGTTCATTTGCATGTACCCAGCAGTCTTTGACAGCATCTCTACATTCTAATCTTTTTAAGTCCTTTTTTTAAAAAGTTCATTTGTAGCTGTAGTTGGTGATTTTATGCATCATCTGTACTTGGATGCTTATTTATTACTTAGGCCTAAATGTTTAGTTTACCATAGTATAGAATGCTTGCACAAGTCAACGGTTAAATAAAGCCAGAAAAGAAAACTCACCTGGAACGATATTGCACTTAACAACATCACTTGTTTAAATGATTGTGATATTTGAGATTGTTTATCGTCCCAAGGCTAGTAGGAACACGCAAAAGTTTAATTTCTTCGACTTGAATGGTGTCATGCAGAATACAAAAAACTTTATTAAAGCGGAATCATCATATTTCTCCTTTCTAATATATAATAACTAAAACTGCCCTGGATTCATTTTCAGTGCTGTAAACAAACTCGTCTGCAGTCATAAACTGTTATTCTTGCTGATGTTAGTAATTAAAATCTACTCCCCTTAACTAACTGTAACCCTTAGCAACCACCTTCCCCTCCACAGCTTCACAGCTCTACTTCCATTGAAGTGGTGGAACGAACTTCCCCTTGGTGTCCGAACGGAGTCGCTCGCTGTCTTCAAACGCAGACTGAAGACCCACCTCTTCCGAGAGTACTTGGGTGAAGATTAGAGTATTATGGGCTGAGATGCCATCCTACATAAATTATTTTGTATTATCTGTTTTATCTTCTCTTCTCTCAGACATGAAGGAACCTGTATCAGGCTACGTCTCCTCAGACTAACCCCACCCTGGACAGTCCACTCTCTTATAGTACACTTTATTACTAATTTCATTTTTTCCATCTGTGTGAGGAAGGTGCTATCTCAGAGCTCTCTGTATTGTTTCTGGACATTCTGCTTCAGTAAAAGTGGTGCCCTCTAAAGCAGAAGGCTTGTCAGTTAACACAGAGGGCAGGTTAGGATTCTATCCAAACACCAACTGATGTGGACTGTAGCAATGGACCTTTTGTCTGGTGTTCTTTGCCATAGGGGCCCAGTCCAGTGCAGTATTCCAGTCACAGCTGTTACTTGTGTTTACTTTCACAATGATCTCAGTAAGTGTTTGGTTGTGCTGTTCCAAAAGTCCAGTGCTCCATGGGCTGTATGCAGCTTTGTCTTTACTTCTATGTTAAGGTTTTCTGTCATTTCTGTCACACAATCATTGTTGAATTTTCCTTAATGCACATAAATCCTGTCATGAATGGAGTTTCACTATTCCAGAGGACTTCTTTGTGGTCAGAATGCTGTCTGCACTAAACTGTGAGAACTGGTCAATGATGTGAAGATACCACACGCCTAGTTCCAGTTGCAGATCTGTTGCCCCAGTTTCATTGTACTGAGATGCCAGAGGTAGTCCCAGAGAGGAGCTTCACCTGAGCCGCCTGGGTATCGAGACTCTGTCCCCCATGTAGTTTGTAATTGTAACGTCAGAAAATTGTTTATCATTTTAAGCCTAGTAGCTATTTAAGTCCTTGTTGCAAATGACTGCAGTGGTCATTACAGCAGATGTCCAGAATTCTTTAGGTATTTGATCTCTACTAGCATTAACCTTTCCCTATTAAATAGGGTTCTCCAATTTTTTCTCTGCTGTTTTTTAATGTTGTGATCAAGGTGCCGAGGTCTCACTGATCAATGAGTGAAAATCCTTTGCTGCGATCGCTGTAATATTTCTAATGCCCAGTGTTCTATGCTTCAGCGTTTTATTATTATTTTTTTTAATACTGGATCTGTATGTCCATATGTTCTAGTTTAAGTTCTGCTTTTGCTCGTGCATCAGGTTCTGTTTCTACTCTGAGCAGATTTCTCTTGTCTGCAGACTTCACAGTTTAGTTTATCAATCTTACCCTTGATTTTCATGCTCTCTACTGCATAATGCGAAACATCATAATTACAGTGAACAAGGATTTCATGCTGCGTTTGAATATTGTAACACTGCAACCATCCCCACTGTGATCATTGACCACATTCAGGTAATAAAGCCTTTTGTACTCTTTAATGGGGAACTTGGTGCCATTTTTGTGGCTTTGCTTCTTTATCTGAGCCAGTTGTTGTGATCCTTGTGCTCTCTGCTCCCTGTGTTACTGTACAGTACTCTCTCACTGACCGTTGCTTGTGTTTCTGTCTGTGTCCTCCACAGCCATTTTTCACCTCTGCTAACTGGTTCGAGGACCTCAGCTTTTCACCTTCTCCGGCACAGAGGTCCGCTCCTCAGGGCGGTGTTCTCACTGTTGGAGATTCTTCTGTAAAATCCTTGAAAGTATCGACCCTAAAGAGTAATGTCACGGTCTCCTGTTTTCCAGGTGCCCGTGTCCTGGACGTCGCCAGGTGGCTTTGGCACCATAGTTCTCCACTATTCTCCTCCTGATGCAGCGTGGCCCTGAAGAAGCACTGCCATACGCTTCTGGACACTGTTCGGAAAAAGCCAGACACGAGGATCATCATCTTCGGCCTCCTGCCCTCTTACCATCGAGTGAGAGAGCAGTTTCCCCAGCTCTTAGCTCTCCACTGCTGGCTGCGGGACATGTCCATCTGTGCTGAATTCGTAGACAACTGTGAGAGCTTTCGGCTGCGTCTGGTCTTCCACGACAGAGAGGACCTTCACCTGAGCCGCCTGGGGTCCATCGTTCTCTCTGGGAACATCAAGAAGGTGCCAGGACTGACTCACCCTTTCTATTCACACTGTCCGGTTAGTGAACTGCATAGTTGGCAGGTAAGTGATTTACATGATTTACTTGATTCCACCCATTTACTCGGTCACTTTTCTGCTTGTATTAAAAATTAATACATCAGTGTCACTCATCCTGCAGTATGGAGACTGTCTGTACCTCGCATGGTTAGAAAAATCTGCTTTAAAAATCTTATTAAAATGTATATAAATTCTTCCATCTTTCCGAGTATAAGCAGGAGTTAGGCAAAAAAGTATTTAGTCAGCCACTGATTGTGCAAGTTCTCCTACTAGGTCTGTAATATTCATCATAGGGACACGCCAACTATGAGACACACAATGAAAAATACAGGAAATCACATGATCACAAGAATTTATTTGTAAATTATGATGGAAAATAAGTATTTGGTCACCCACAAACAAGCAAGATTTCTTTAAGAAGCTCTTCTGTCCTCCACTCGTTACCTGTAGTAATGGCACCTGTTGGACATCGTTATCTGTATAGAAGACACCTGTCCACAGCCTCAAACAGTCAGACTCCAAACCTCCAATCTGCTTTAAGCCAGTACATGTCCAGGCCCCTCTAAAGTGAACCACCTTAGTTCACCCTCTGTGAAACTAAATTAAGGGTGTAGGTCTGTTTTATATTGGTGGGGGTCATAAAATCGGTGCACACAGGGCCCTCTGGAGTCTTTTTGCATTTATGATAAATTTAAAACTCTAACTCTAAAAATTCAGGTAATTTTATAAAAGTTATAAAAGCACATACAAGTGTCCAAAGAAACACAAAGGTTAAGAGAGTAAATGTAAATAACTGCAGAATCTTAAATAGTGAAATAGATTTCAAACCGGGTGCTAACCAGCCAATTAATCCTCATAGAGTCCATATTGTAAGACAGGTTGCCAAGTTGAGTTAAATTTACCACTGCACCTAGTTTTAGGTTGGAGGGTTTTCTTCTTCTTTTTCCCTTAAGGAGTCACCCTGAATATTGCTGTTGTGCAGTGAATGTTGTTGTTCATCATCGAGCTGTATATAGATAATTTATTTAGTGAAAAGGCTCTTCCAAATTTTCAGGGACTGTTTCACAGTCTGGTTCAGTGAACAGCTAAACAAAGATTCTGGTATGGGTAGTTTTGAACAGAGCAACATGTGTAATGCGCAGGAACAGCCCTGATGTTCGAAGCCCAATAATAATAGAGAGAATCTGGTAATGATAAGCAGCTGTGGGGGCAGTGGTTGCTCAGCGGTTAGAGCTTCAGGCTATTGAGTGTTGTGGGTTCGATACCAGGGCTCGGCAAACTGCCACTCTTGAGCAAGGCCCTTCACCTTCTTTTGTGAGCGCCACAGCAATGGCTGCCCACTGCTCCAGCCACATGTGCTCTCTGTCCACTGTGTGTTTTCTGGACAGCTGTTATGGAGGGAAGCCTTGTTCTTAAGGCTGACTGATCGAGTTGATTCTTTAAGCGTCGAGGCTGCCCGTGACTCCTCCAACGCTGGCCATCTTAAATCCAGCACTACCGGCACGGCGGACACAGAGGGTTGTTGTCTCCACTCCCGCACTGGAAAGGACCTAGGGCCGTTGGCGTAGCCTGGAAAAGCCAAGGGCTCCTCCACCACCACAGCCTGTTTTCACCTCAACTTACTGGTGCGAGGTTCAGTTCCTCGAGTTCACCTGCTCCCTCCTCAGGACTGTATTTTTGTTGTTGGAGGTTCTACTGTAAAATCCTTAAAAGTATCGGGACCAAAGAGTAACGACTCAGGAGTGCTGGACGTCACCAGGTGGCTTCAGTACCATCATTCTCCACTCTTCTCTGCCCGATGCAGTGAGGCCCTGAAAGAGCTCTGCCACACACTTCTGTACACCACTCGGAAAAAGACAGGACCCCAGGGTAGGCAACTGGATAGTGGGCAGGTAATTAATTTACTGGATTTTATAATAATTTATTCTGTCATTTCTCTGCTTGTTTTAAAAAGTAATATATCAGTGTCCCTCATATCTCAGACAAACCCTGCGGTATCTGGACCGTGTCTATCCCGGTTTATTCACACTCCACCTCGGTTTAGTCTCTTTATCCCCAGAAGTATTAGCCATAGAAAAGTCAAAAGTGGGACTGCATTAAAGATTTTCTGATTTTTTGATCTATGCACTCCCAGACTCTAAGACCAGAAAAAGCAAGTACTGGAATCCGCTGAGGGGACAAAGCTAGCATTCCTGTTAATACTCAACCAAACATGGCCACTCTTCATGCTGAACTCAGATCTATTTGCTGATTTTAGGATAATATGGAGGGCCGTCTTCAAGATATCGCAGGCTCTGTCTCCTCAGTGGAGGCTTCGTTATCCACTTTAGTGACACCACAAAGTCCAAATCACAAAAAAATGTCCAAAAAATGTTTGTTTTGCCGGAAAATGGAGAGGGCAATGTCCCCCCCTGGCAGAGTTCCTCCAACACCAATTTCCCTCCTGAATGGATCTTCCCACGGGTGTTCTGCCTATTGAAATTTAACCGGCTTAAACATCCCTGTCCAAAAACTCTTCATGGAGCATCCTGGTCCACTTTCTACGCTTCAGCACTAAGTTTTTATCTGACCACAGTCCAGTCTATTTGGATGTAATGCTAAATTTAACAGCATTAAAAACACCTCAGTGAAGATTTAACACACATTTAGTAAATAAAGAAGTGTTTTGTTTCTATGTTAAAGAGAATAACAGATTACTGGCAAGACAACTGCAACTCTCCAGTTACCAGTGCAATTAAATGGAACACTTTGCAAGTCATTTGATCTCTTATGTGTCTCTCCAGAAAAAACTAAATTTTGGAAGCTGAGATGCTGCAACTAGAACACAAACACAGTCTGATACAAACTGGTCTCTGCTAGTAAATGCTAAATTAAAACTTAAGCTTGAATACACTCCTCATATTTCTAAGTTGTTACTTTTTTCTAAACAGAAATGCTATGAGTTTAGAAATAAACCCAGTCGTTTATTAGCTCACCAGCTTAATTACAACAGACTGAACGATCTATAAAAGCTATGTGATATGGTGATATTCTTCTGGTGATATTTCCTACGACCCTCGCATAATTAATGATACTTTCTGTAACTTTTTAAAATCGCTTTACACTTCAGACAGTAGCAGTTCACATTTGGATAGATCAAATTACTTAGATAACATTTCTCTCCCTAGAGTCTCAGAAGTTGATCAGACTTTTTTGAATCCAGTGGCGTCTGTTCCTGAAATCAGAAACTTCATCACTAATTATAGTGTGCTATCTGGCTATAAAATCAGTTGTGGCAGGTCTACAGCTATTCAGCTGAATGTCCTGGATTACAATGGATTGGATTACAACTAAATTTACCATTGCAGTTGACAAATACTGGTTTTAGATACCTTGGCATAACAATTACCCCTGACCCCTTTTGGGGGGGGGGGGGGGGGCAGAATTGGTGTAATCCAGATGAACATTTTACCTAGATTGCTTTTTATTTCAAAACCTACGTTGTCGTTTGACCCCCATCTTTTTTAAAAAGGTAAATCAGTTAAGCTGATTTTTTTTGGGGTAATAAAAAGCTCAGATTAAAATTCTCCATCCTTCTAAGTCTAAATAGATTACACTCATTGTGGGTCAGTATAGAAATGCTCATGTTGTGGTGGTGATGGTGTGGCTTTAAGCAGACGTGAAGGACCGTTCACCAGAAGGATACAGCCAAACACTTCCAGGTAAGTTCCAGTGATATTTAATGTTGAGTTTGTGCAAAGATCAAAAGAAAATACACACAACAAAAACACAACACAAAAGGGCTAGGTTACACACACTTTGTACAACAAGGCCTCAGCGTTCTTCATCTGAGGGCTGCAAAGCCTCACAGACGTCTACTTCTGCTTCAGCTTATTCTGCTCCTTCCTTCTCAGCCTGGAGTGGACCAAGTGGCTACTAAGGGGGTGGTCATCACAAACAATGACAATACAACAGATAACATGGACGTTATTTACACATCTTATATACAATTATTATTTACGTGTTTATGGCCATATTGATGTACACCGGTAAATTATGCTAGCTGGAATTATATATATATCCTAGTGTTATTGATTGTGTGTTTTACTCCTTCTAGGTTAACTGTGGTTCCTGCCGGCTCCTAGAAGACCCACTCACCAGCACCCTCATTCCCCCAGGATCACCAGGTAGGTAACGAGTCACAAGTCTCTACTGTGTATGGGCTGGTGATGAGTCTGCTATCACTGACTTCATCACACATCCTAGATCCCTAACTTCCCTACCATTTATTTATAATTTTGAGCAAATACCGTCTCTCTCTGATAACTTTGTAGTGTACAATACATTGCTTTCTTGGAGAGACGCTAGAAAATATATTAAACCTTGAATCCAGATCTACCCCCTCAGCTTGAGGACATTGGGCTTAGTAATTGGATTTTAAGGGGCAAAGAGGATTTTTCTAGTTTATTCACAGCAGGAGTTTTAAACTTATTTGAAAAAGTATTATCCTCCTGATTTCAGTGTGTTTGTAAACAGAATGGTCAGCTGGGTTCTGTGTAAAGCCATTTTCATCTAGATAATTTTTAGGTTTCTCCAGACACCTCTCACCATGGAAATCATCATATGCCGCAGACTGGTCAGTCTGAAAGAAATTTCTAGCTTCTATCTGTCATGTTTGTAAGTATTCTGTTTATTTCAGAGTCTTTATTCGTCAGCTTGTCCTCAATTCTTCCTCACTTATTCATCATTCACCCAGAACGCTGCCATATTTCTTATGGCCAGTGATCCATGCTTCACCCCTCCCCCCTTTTCTGGCTCTATAGGACCATCTAGGTCAGTATGTACTAGTTCAAGTACTACTTTTGCTTGTGCATCAGGTTCTGTTTCTACTCTGAGCAGATTTCTCTTGTCTGCAGACTTCACAGTTCAGTTTATCAATCTTACCCTTGATCTTCATGCTTTCTACTGCATAATGTGAAACATCATAATTACAGTGAACAAGGATTTCATGCTGTGTTTAAATATTGTAACACCCTGCAACCATCACCACTGTGATCATTGACCACATTCAGGTAATTAAGCCTATTGTACTCTTTAATGGGGAACTTGGTGCCACTTTTGTGGATATGTTGATTTTTATGAGCTTTGTCTTGTTATCCTTGTGCTCTCTGCTCCGTGTTGCTGTCCTGGACTTCCCCAGGTGAATTTGGCTCCATCATTCTCCACTATTCTCCTCCTGATGCAGCGTGGCGTCCGTTCCTCTAACGCAGAGATGAGCTTCACCTAAGCCGCCTGGGGTCCATCGTTCTTTCCGGGAACATCAAGAAGGTGCCAGGCCTGACTGGCCCTTCCCAGTCACACTGTCTGGTTGGTGAAGTGCATAGTTTGCAGGTAAGTGATTTGCATGATTTACTTGATTCCACCCATTTATTCTGTAATTTCTTTGCTTGTATTAAAAAGTAATACATCAGTGTCACTCTTAGTATTTCAGACAAATCCTGCAGGATTGAGACTGTTATGGTTTGTAATTGTAACGTCGGAAATTCTAATTAAAAAATCTTAAGTTATATAAATTCTTCCATCTTTCCGAGTACAAGCAGTTCATCATTGAGTTTGGGCTGTTAAATATACAGTGGGGCAAACAAGTATTTAGTCAGCCACTGATTGTGCAAGTTCTCCTACTTAGAAAGATGAGAGGTCTGTAATTTTCATCATAGGTTCACTTCAACTATGAGAGACAAAATGAGAGAAAAATCCAGGAAATCACATAGGAGGATTCTTTTTGTGGGTTAGATACCTGGGCTGGGCAAACTGCCACTGAGCAAGGCCTTCATCTTTTGTGGGGGCCCAAAGCAATGGCTGCCCACCGCTCCAGGCGTGTGTGTCTGTGTGTGTTAATTCATGTTCACTGCACAGCTGGGTTACAGGGGGAAGCCAAATTCCATCTGTGTCGCAAAAAATCTAATGGGTGAAACTGGTTTACTTGTCTTGTACGTCAACGCTGGAATATTGTGGGAGAATCTTTTCAGGTGTTTCAATATTCTATGTATATGTTGTCTTCAGGAACAGACAGATGGTGGCTTTTGTTACTTTAATCCTGCAGTAAACAACCTGTGATGAGGCTGGTGTGAAGTTGATAGACCACCATTGTTTCAAAGTGTTTCTCTACATTCCTAAGACTGACTGATCGAGTTGATTCTTTAAGTGCAGAGAAGCAAATCCGACTACCACAGTTTTGGAGGTTCCACAGAGATCCCAATATTCCTCTGGGTCCAGAGTTTTCAGAGACAGGATCAGAAACCAACAGAGGCGGCCGCCCACATCCCAATGAGTGATTCTGAGTCAATTCAGGCGCTCTACTGACTCCGAGACTCTGTACCTGAGGTGACTGTAAGCAAATTAATTAGACCGCTTGCCTTACGAATTTGGGATAAAATAAAAAGGTGGCGTCATATTCTTAGACCTTCAGGTTACTTTAACCTGGATCCCTTTTGATATTTTAATTTTCAAGTTTGTTTTAGGCCATTGGCTTTTTGCAGTGATCCGGACTCAAGGCAATGCTTTGGACATCTTCATCCTTTAAGATAATTTCAGTCTCACAGTTGTCTGAACTGGGAACTTCTCTGGATCCAGATTTGTTTTAAATTGGAATATTCTAAGGTTTTGTTTTGAAATATTTTGACTCACAGGGTTGTTTAAACCCAAAAATTATGAATGATATGAATAATATTGGGTCACTAAAGGGTTCATCTCTGGTTAAAGTGGTGCAAGCAAAACAACTGATAGGCTTTACCATGCTCAATGTCCCATGTCCAAGGAAGCAGAAGAAGGGTTATGCAAAATGATAAATTCCCTTTTGGAAAGTGAAGCCATTGTTGCATGTGAATATTCACTGGTGAATAGCTCTCTGAGAGCGGTAAATACAGCAGTATATCCTGCTGGTCCAATCGTACCTAATCCAGCAACTATTAGGGTGCAATATCTGCTGGGAATTCATTCTTAGATCAGGTGGCTAGAAACAGCTATGTCAGGAAATGCTGTAGTGCTTCAGATGTTTTCCACAAGAGCACAACAGAAGTGTAAGAAAAATGAGGATGTGTACAATGTGGATATTTCAGACTTGACACCTGACATATCTTCATCATCAAATGATGGATTTGTTTTGCAGCAGTCTGATGATCAGATATTAATATTGTCTGATACTCACAAGTACTTACTAAAGGAAAAAGCTTTTTAAAAGATCCTGCTTTTAAAGCTCGAGACATGATTCAACACGGACTGTTGAGAGGCATCCCTATTTTATAGTCTTTAATATCAGCTTTGTCTTCTTTATCTGATCCAGTAGTTGTGATCCTTGCTCTCTGCTCCCTGTGTTAATGTACAGTACTCTGTCTTACTGACTGTTGCATTCATTTTTGTCTGTGTTTACTCAAAAAACTTGGTGACTGAGGAGGAGCGCTCTGCAAGGAGGTCATCAAGCTTGACCGCTGCTGTTGTAGAGGCAGTCCGAACTCCATTGACAGAAGACAAGGCTGGAGGCTTCCCGTGAGTCCTCCACCGGCCGTCTTAAATCCAGCACTAGCGGCGTGACAGACATAGAGGGTTGTTGTCTTCACTCCTGCACCGGAGAGGGTGTGGGGCTGTCTGCGTTGCCTAGAAAAGGTTGGAGGTTTGTTGGACTTTCTACTGTAAAACCCTTGAAAGTAACTGGATCAAAGAGTAATGCCTCAATCATCACCCCCCCCCCCCCCCCCCAGAAGTCCTGGGCATTGCCAGGTGGCTTCGGTATAGTCATTCTCCACTTTTCTCTGCCAAATGCAGCGAGGCCCTGAAGGAGCACTGCCACACACTTCTGGACACCACTCGGAATAAGACAGGACCACAGGGTAGGCAACTTGATATTGGGCAGGTAATTAATTTACATAATTTACTGGATTTTATAATCATTTATTCTGTCATTTCTCTGCTTGATTTAAAAAGTGATATATCAGTGTCCCTCATAGTATCTCAGACAAGCCCTGCAGTATATAGATCGTCTCTGGCCCCTCGCATGGTTTGTAACTGTAACGTCAGAAAACTCATTCTTGGGCTTGGTTGCAGCTGGCTAGAGCTCCCGATAGAGTTTGGTCCTTATTTTATTTATTTTTTTTTTATTCCTGGTGCAGTTAAGGATGTTTTTCACCAGAAAATCTCTGCCTTTTACTCCAAACTTGTTACCAGTAAAAAAGTTAATGTGCCATGTGGGAAGAATTCTTTACCCACATGTCTACATTTCAGGATCTGTTCAAAGCTAGACCATCTCATGGACGAGCAAAGGGAGCAGAATAAACTTCTATCAGGACACTCAGATCGTTTGGACGCTCTGGAACGATTGGTGTTTGAGCCAAACATTGAGCTGCTTCTTGATCAAACGGTCAGTACTGGGGTGTATTTGGGCAGTTCACTTATTTTATGTATTTAAGGTGTGTTGGGCTCTTTTGTCTGGAGTCTGGAAATTAAGGGTCTTGATGGTAAACGACCTCATATTAAATGATCTACTTTACAATGCCCCCCCCGGCAGTTAAAGTTCCTCCAACACCAGGTTTCCTCCTGGATGGATCTTCCCACAGGTGTTCTGCCCACTGAAATTGAACAGACTTTAACATTCTTGTCCAAAAGCTCACCATGGAGCATCCTGGTCCACTTTCACCACTAAAGAAGTTATTTTAGGAGCTGCGCTGGAGAAACGTTCAGTCTCTCATAATGGGTCAACCTTGTGCTTCTATACTGACCTGATGGCGGAAGTTTTACACGTGATAGCCTTGGCTTAGAGTGGCATGTACATCCCCATGGCTCCTATTCAAGACTGGATTACTTTCTTATTCCTACTAACTCTATACATATGTTGAAGGTCTGTCAAATTGGTTTTATCTGACCACAGTCCAGTGTATTTTAATGTAATGCTAAATTTAACAGCATTAAAAATACCTCAGTGGAGATTTAACACACATTTACTAAATAAAGAAGCATTTTGTTCCTATGTTAAAGACAGAATTACAGATTATTGGCAAGACAACTGCAACTCTCCAGTTACCAGTGCAATTAAATGGGACGGCCTTAAAGAGGTCATTTGATCTCTTATGCGTCTCTCCAGGAAAAAAAAAAAACAACGAAAAATTTGGAAGCTGAGATGTTGCAGCTAGAACACAAACACAGTCTGATACAAACTGGTCTCTGCTTGTAAATGCTAAATTAAAACTTAAGCTTGAATAAACTCCTCATATTTCTAAGTTGTTACTTTTTTCTAAACAGTTTAGAAATAAACCCAGTCGTTTATTAGCTCACCAGCTTAATTACAACATACTCAACGATCTGTAAAAGCTATTAAAACTCCTTCTGGTGATATTTCCTACCACCCTCGCATAATTAATGATACTTTCTGTAACTTTTTAAAATCGTTTTACACTTCAGACTGTAGCAGTTCACATTTGGATAGATTACATTTCTCTCCCTAGAGTCTCAGAAGTTGATCAGACTTTTTTGAATGCCCCCTTTACACCAGAGGAGGTCTGGGATGCTATCAGGGCCATGCCCTCAGGAAAAGCTCCTGGCCCTGACGGCTATCCAGTCCAATTTTACAAGAAGTTTTGGCCAGATTTATGCCCCATTTTTATGCCCATGATTAATAATAATCTTGAGGAAAATTCAAATGGTCTGCTGTTAAAAAAGGACAAAAACCCAACAGCATGTGCTTCCTGTCGACCCATTAGTCTACTTAATGTAGATTACACAATTCTAACTAAAGCACTGTCTCCCTGACTGGAAACATTTCTACCCTACATCATTAAACCTGATCAGACGGGATTCATTAAATCCAGATATGGATCCGATAAAGTTCACCGCCTTCATAATATTCTAAGTCTTCATGCCAAAAGAAAAGACCCTACTTTAATTGTTTCCTTTAGATGCTGAGAAAGCGTTCAGCAGGGTTGAGTGAAATTTTCTTTTTGCACTACTGGAGAAAATCGTATTGGGGAACCATTTTATAAATATAGTTAAATTGTTGTATTTAGACCCCACAGCCTCCATAAATTATCATCATTATTTGCAGATGATTTACTTCTGTATTTAAAGAATCCAGTGACGTCTGTTTCTGAAATCAGGAACGTAATCACTGATTATGGTGTGCTATCTGGCTATAAAATCAATTTTGGCAGGTCTACAGCTATTCAGCTGAATGTCCCGGATTATATTAAACTAAATCTACCATTCCAGTTGACAAATACTGGCTTTAGATACCTTGGGATAACGATTACCCCTGACCTGTACCGCACTTTGTTTGGCAGAATTGGTGTGATCAAGATGAACATTTTACCTAGATTGCTTTGAATCCAGATCTACCCCCTCAGCTTGGGGACATTGGGCTTAGTAATAGACTTTAAGGGGCATAGAGGATTTTTCTAGTTTATTCACAGCAGGAGTTTTAAACTTATTTGAATAAGTATTATCCTTCTGATTTCAGTGTGTTTGTAAACAGAATGGTCAGCTGGGTTCTGTGGAAATCATTGAATACATATATATAGCAGCTGAGATCTCTCGCCTTATCCCCTGCTTACAGAGCAATGCCTGTAAATCTGTTGCTGTGAACTCTGAACCATTATGTGAACAAATACATTTTACTGTTTCATTTGGAGAGGAATCGGCCAAACATCTCTCAGTAGCTTTAACTGTTTCACCCTTAGTTTTCAGGAAGTTCACAGACTGCATCTGAGTAATCCTCAGTAAATGTCTGAGTGGATCTCCAACCCTGGATCTGTCCAAAAGCTCCTTAAATTAGTGACCTCATTTAATATTCATGAAGCTTCAGCCGCATTGGTCAGTATATAATGCGGAGTCTCAGCCAATCAGGAGCCTCCGCTGTAAAGCAGCAGCGTGGTCTTGCAGCAGTGCGCAGGGCAAACGAGCCGGTGTGACCGAGCTCTGTAGCTCCTCTGGAAGACTGAACTTTAGAAACTGCTCAAGCTGTGTGACTGTGGGTGCCTTTAATTTTGAGTCTGAGACACAAAGTAAGCTGCTGTTCATTTAGTTTATGAATGGCTTAGTTCTGTTGCTATGCTAGCTATCTCCTTAGCAGTGTAGCTTCAGTATTTATCTATGTATTACTGAATATTCATGGTTTCTGTTATTTCTTCATGTTTCACGCTACTGAGCTGTTTTAGGTTAGTATGGATGGTGTAATTCTGTGGATATGTGCTAAATTTGTGTTCTTAGTCCTGGTGTTTATTGAACTACTGCTCAGAGGCTATTGCTATTCCTCTTTTCGTCCTTGTGGGGGCGCTAAAACCCCATAGTTTAACCAGTGTAAACGGTCAGAGGCAGGTTAAAGCTGGTGTCTTGATATAAGCTTTGAGTGGTAATTATTAGCTTTGTTTCTCCTGTCTGTTGAGCGTATACACATTTCTTTCTGAATGAACTCATTTAGTAGCACTATGATATAGACCTGGAGCCTTTCTGAACTTTTATTTAATATTGTGCATGTATTCTGTTTATTTCAGAGTCTTTATTCATCAGCCTGTCCTCAATTCATCCTCACTTATTCATCATTCACCCAGAACGCTGTCATATTTCTAATGCCCAGTGCTCCATGCTTCAGCCTCATTGACATCCCCAATCTCCTTAAATACAACAATATCTAGAACATCACCAGTCTCTGTGTCTTTGGCGTCTTGGCCGACACACAGGCGGGTTTGCTGCTAAACCTTTTATCATAAAGGCTCGACTGCTAGTGTTTTATTAACCTTCCAGATTTCTCCATCTCCTTCCCATTTCACCCTAAAAATCTAGAGCATGTAACAGATGATCTGCAGACTGTGCTCCGTTCTAGCCTTGAAAATGTTGCTCCAATCTGAATGAAACCATTAATTTGTAGCTTTGAACGTCAATAGAGATACAGAATTAGAATATCTGACTCAGCTTGGTCTTCTTTATCTGAGACCACTGTTGTGATCCTCGTGCTCTCTGCTCCCTGTGTTACTGTAGCTGCTGTTGTAGAGGCAGTCCAAACTCCACCGACGGAAGACGAAGAAGACCTAGAGGCTGCCTGTGACTCCTCCAACGCGACCATCTTAATTCCAGCACTACTGGCAGACACAGAGGGTCGTCGTTGTCTCCACTCCAGCACCTGAGAGGACCTGAAGCGTCAGAGTGGCCTGGGAAAAGCAGAGGGCTCCTCCACCACCACAGCCATTTTTCACCTCTGCTAACTGGTTCGTCTGCGCTGACTTCGTAGAGAACTGAGAGAGCTTTTGGCTGTGTCCGGTCTTCTACCGCAGAGATCCTGCAGTATTGAGACTGTCGTGGTTTGTAATTGTATCGTTGGAAAATCTGCTTTAAAAATCTTATTAGAATTTATATAAATTCTTCCATCTTTCTGAGTACAAGCAGTTTCACATTGCGTTTGGGCTGTTAAATATACAGTCTCTAGCCCCTAAACAGTCATATAACCGTTTACCACCTTAGTTCACTAGATCTCTGTGAAACTAAATCAAGGGCGCAGGTCTGTTTATTACATTGGTGGGGGTCATATAATCAGTTCACACAGGGTCCCCTGGAAGCTGAGTCTTTTTGCATTCATGATTAACTTAAAACTCTAACTCAGTTCAGGTATGAACATTTCTGAATATGAAGTTATAAAAACACATACAAGTGTCCAAAGAAACGCAAAGGGTAAGAGAGTAAATGTAAATGTCTGCAGAATTTTAAAATGGAGAAATAGATTTTAAACTGGGTGCTAACCAGCCAATTAATCATCAGAGTCCATATTGTCAATTTTAGTCAAGACAGGTTGCCAAGTAGTATTAAATTTACCACTGCACCCAATTTTAGGTAGGAGGGTTTTTCTCTTTCCTTTAAGTAATCTCAGCAGTCTTAGCCAGCACCTTTTGAACAAGATTTCCCCAAATAAAGCCCTTGAGGAGTCCCCGAATATTGCTGTTGTAGGGAAAGGCTGGATCGGCTGTTTGAAGACTCCTGAAAAGAAGTTGAAAACAATTCCAAAAGCCAGTCATTTTTAGACAAAACCAGAACGTGTGCCTGTGTTGATTCTGTTTGACATCTATCACACATTAGATTCATGTTTTAAACAAATTCTGCCAGCCTTGTCTTAGTCCAGTGTAAAGAATACACTATTTTAAACTGAATTATAATGTGTTTAAACCTGTAGATGAGGAGTGTTATCTACAATATTTTACCACCATTCAGTAAATATATTGATGAACAGATGGATCCTCCACCTACTGCTGCTTTAATACAGGGTTTTTTTTGTTTGTTTTTGTTTTTTTTTTATTGTCAGACTCTGTTCTAAGCCTTCCACCAGCATTACGTTTACTGCAGGATTAAAGTGTTTCTCTACATTCCTAAGACTGACTAATCGATAAATCCCACTACCACAGTTTGAGGTTCCACAGAGATCCCAATATTCCTCTGGGTCCAGAGTTTTCAGAGACGGGATCAGAAACCGACAGAGGCGGCCGCCGACATCCCAATGAGTGATTCTGAGTCAATTCAGGCGCTCTACTGACTCTGAGACTCTGTACCCGAGGTGACTAAGTAAATTAATTAGACCATTTGCCTTACGGATTTCGAATAAACGGTAGAACATGGGGCGCCACATTCTTAGACCTTCAGGTTACTTTAACCCAGATCCCTTTGATATTTTAATTTTTAAATTAGTTTTAGGCCATTGACTTTTTGCAGCAATCCGGACTCAAAGGACGAAGATGTCCAAAGCATTGCCTTAAGATGATCATTTGAATAGTGAATAGTCCTCTGAGAGCGGTACATGCAGCAGTATATCCTGCTGGTCCAATCGTACCTAATCCAGCAACTATTAGGGTGCAATATCTGCTGGGAATCATTCACAGATCAGGTGGCCAGAAACGGCTATGTCAGGAAATGCAGTAGTGCTTCAGATGGTTTCCACAAGAGCACAACAGAAGTGTAAGAAAAATGAGGATGTGTACGATGTGGATATTTCAGACTTGACACCTGACACATCATCATCAAATGATGTAATTGTTTTGCAGCAGTCTGAAGATCAGATATTAATAGTGTCTGATACTCACAAGTACTCACTAAAGGAAAAGAATCAGTTCAGGAGTGTCTTATGTACAGGAGAGAAGAGAGAATATAAGCCCATATGGATCTGCATCTGTCTGTCATAACAAAAGGGACGTTTTTATTGATTAATATTGCAGTTCCACTGGATTTAGAATGAAAGTTCAGTGATCTACCTGTGATCATGTTGAATGGTTGAAAGCATTGATTTGATTGATGCAGTTATTCTATCCTACACATTTTCTATGTTTGTTTGATTTTTGTTTTTAATGCGGTTAATGCTGCTTTAGAAGCTCAAGGTATGATTCGACACAGACCTTCGAGCTACCATCCCTACTTTATAGTCTTTAATACCAGCTTTGTCTTCTTTATCTGAGACAGTTGTGATCCTTGTGCTCTCTGCTCCCTGTGTTACTGTACAGTACTCTCTCACTGACTTTGCTTTTCTGTCTGTTTACTCTGGAGAAACTTGGCGACTGCTGAGGAGCGAGATCTCCAGGCGTTCTGCAAGGAGGTTATCGAGCTTGACTGCTGCTGTTGTAGAGACAGTCCAAACTCCACTGACGGAAGATGAGGCTGCTCCGGACACAGAGGGTTTTTTGCCTCCACTCCCGCACAGGAAAGGGCCTGCAGTATGGAGACTGTCTGTCCTTACGTGGTTTGTGATTGGATCGTCAGAAAACTGCTTTACAGGAAGTCACATGACTCCATTCATGGGCTCTGTTGCAGCTGGCTAGAGCTCCTAATGGAGTTTGGTCCTTTTTTATTTCATTTATTTACTCTTTTTGGTTATCGGTGCAGTTAAGAATGTTTCTCAGCAGGAAACCTCTGCCTTTTACTCCAAACTCGTCACCAGCAAAAAAGGTTATGTCTCCTCAGATATCAAATTACCATAATTACAGTGACATTCAGGTAATAAAGCCTACTGTACTCTTTAATGGGGCACTTGGTATCGTATTTTTGGCTGTTCGTCACATCCTTGGTGAGAGTTCAGAGGCCATCGCTGTTTCATTCTTAATGCATCGACTCCCCAAGGTTTAGCTATTGCAGCTAGTGTTTTCATTAATAACCTTCCAGATTTCTCCATCTCCTTCCCATTTCATCTTAAAGATCTAGAACATGTAACAGATGATCTGCAGATTGTGCTCCAATCTTCCCTTAACAGTGTTGCTCCAATCAGAATCAAACAAATTGGCTGGGAAAAACTAGCATAGTGCTTTTATGATCACACAACCACACATGCAGTATGATCCTGGTTATTCGTAGCTGTGAACGTCAATAGAGACACAGAATTAGAATTTCTATAACTCCAATGGTATCAATTTGATCAAGCGACCATTCCTACTTTATAGTCTTTATCAGCTTTGTTTTTTTTTTCATCTGAGCCAGTTGTTGTGATGCTTGTGCTCTCTTCTCCCTGTGTTACAGAACAATACTCTTTCTCACTGACCGTCGGTTGCGTCAGCGTGGCCGGAAAAAAGCCAAGGGTTTCTCCATCATAGTTGGTTTTCACCTCTGTGTACCGGTTCGAGGTCCTCAGCTCTTCGCCTTCTTCACCTGCTCCTTTACCGAGGGCAACTCCTCAGGGTGGTGTTCTCATTGTTGGAGATTCTACTTTAAAACAGTGAAAAGTTCTCAACGAATAACACCACAATCTCCTTTTTTTCAGGTGCTCATATCCTGTACGTTGTCAGGCGGCTTCGGCACTAACGTTCTCCACTATTCTGTTTCTGGACACCACTTACCAACGAGTGAGCGAGCCGTTTACCCAGCTCCTTATGCTCCACTGCTGGCTGCGGAACAGGTGCATCAGCGCTGATTTCATAGAGAATTGGGAGAGCTTTCGGGAGAGTCTGGACCTGAGCAACCTGGGGTCCATCGTTCTCTCCAGGAACACCAAGAAGGTGCTACGTCAGGACTGTCTGGCCCCTCCCAGTCAGGTTAGTGAAATAGATAGTGGGCAGGTAAGTGATTTACATGATTTACTCGACAAACCCTGCCATATCAAGACTGTGTCTGTCCCCTGCATGGTTTGTAATTGTGAAAATTAACATAAATTTCTCCGGATTTCTGAGTAAAAGCAGTTCTCGCTTTGAATTTGCCCTGTTAAATATATGATCTCTAATCCCTAAAGCAGTAATTGTCAATGAAGTACTCATACGTGTTTGCATGCATCAATATACTCAACACCTAATATCCAGTCTCTCGCCGTAGACGCTAGAACAGAGTCGCAGTCAAATGCCCTTATTCTGTGTCAGCACTGCTAAACAATGGCCCTGTGTTCAGTCAGAGTTTCACAGTCACATTGCTAACCGTTCCTTAATCGTCCAGTGTAGATACCTAAGGCTTTTCTCGGTACTGTGGGAGCTTTAAAACACGTAGCTGGTTCTCAGATTGCTTTCTGTCAACATATATAGTCCACAAAATGTCATTTCTTCTCCTTGAGGTGTGTAGGCTACAGGTTATTTGTGCATCTAAAAGTCCAGTCAGAGCGTAATCATTTAGTCTTTGTCCATTAATAGATCACATGCATTTTAAGATGACCTTTAATATATTAAATCTAGGATGGCTATGCATTTTCCCCGTGCTTCTGAAGTTAACTTTTGCTGAAACTGCACTAATTGAGAATGTTCTTTTAAGAATGTACTAGTTTTACTGACAGTTCCTCAACTCGCACTGACGATCAGCATAGATCTTGATGGGTGGTGACTACCACTGGCCAAAGCTAAATTTCAATCTTTTATGGGAGCTTCTGGGAGAGGAGTCGAATCTTCTCAGCTTCACCTCCATTGCCTGAGTCACTTGTGTGTCCATAAGCTTTGTCCAAACTGAAACCGGAGCACCATACAGCGATGTCTGCCTGTGTTTCTTCTTTTCATTGAACGTTATTTTTTATGTAATCTTTTGTTCATATATCCGTTTATATTCGTTTTTTTATGCTCGGGTCTACAGTGAGACCGGGGAATTGATGGGCCATCATGTGATTGCTTAAAAAGAAGCGTGGTTGCGTCACTGACATGGTCACGTTTCAAGCACGTGTTTTGTGCGAGACTCCAAACTGCTGTTTCGATGCAGCTCGAAAACGTAATTCAACACAGCATCAAGCGATCATCCCTACTTTATAGTCTTTATATATCAGTTTTGTCTTTTTTGTCTGAGACGGTTGTTGTGATCCTTGTACTCTCTGCTCTCTGTGTTACTGTACAGTACTCTCTCACTGACAGTCATTGGCGACCATGGAGGGACGAGCTCTCCCGACACTCTGCAGGGAGGTCGTCAAGCCTGACCGGTAGATCCAGCTGCTGTTGTAGAAGCAGTCCAAACTCCACTGACAGAAGATGAGGCTGGAGGCTGCCCGTGACTTCTCCAACACGCCACCTTAATTCCAGCACTACCAGCGCAGCAGACACAAAAGGTCGTCGTCTCCACTCCTGCACCAAGAGCCTGTCAGTGTGGCCTGGAAATACAGAGGGCTCCTCCACCACCACAGCCGGTTTCCTTCTCTTCCAACTAGTTTGAGGTCCTCAGCTTTTCTACTTTACCTTCACCTGCTTCATTCCTCAAGGACAACCCCTCGGGGCAGTGTTCTAATTAATGGAGATTTTACTGAAACCTCCTCCCGACACAGCAAGTTCCTGACGTTAGTGGACTGAATAGATGGCAGGTAGTTAATTTTATAATTGTTTCTATTTTAATAACCATTTATTGTTATTTCTCTGCTTATATTAAAATTATATTTATCAGTGTCCCTCAGTACACACTTTTCAAAGAGATAGGAAAGCACTATGTCTGTCTCCCTCTGTTTGAGCACCATCTTGAGCATCAGTTTAGGACTCTTGAACCTTTTCTGGTCAGTCTGAGTCTGATCAACACTGTTGGCTGTTGGAATGTGTGGTACACACATCGTCAGCTGCCATTGACTGGTCAGCCTGGGTTTGCTGTTCTTCTACACACTTTGTATGAAATTTGACAAGCCTGTGTTTAAGGACTTTCCCTGTGTCTGGATAGTAGACTGGGTATGATGGACTGTTCTTGTCGTATCTACAAAGACTCCCTTTCACTTTTTAACTCTAGCTTCTATCTGTCATGTTTGTAAGTGTAGCATGCTGCTCCAAATACTCTCTGTGGGTACAAAAGTTACCAGCTGAAATAATATCTGTATCAGTATAATATCAGTATCTTGTATGTCCTATGATGATCAGTTTGCAGACATGCATGTAGTCTTGGATGAAGGACAGAGACAGTTGTTTAGTGAGCCAGGTTAGTCGCATATTTTCCCGGTATAAATACTTATAAGTGGTGCAAGCAAAACAGCTGATAAGCCTTACAATGCTCATTGTCCTATGTCTACCTGTGGCCATGTTGAATGGCTAAAAGCATTGCCATATAAACGCAGTAATCCCATCCTACACATTTTCTATATTTTTATTTTTGTTTCAATGCTGTTCTGCTTTTAAAACTTGATGTGATTCGACACAGACAGTTGAGCGATCGTCCCTACTTTATAGTCTTTAATACCATCCCAATGAGTGATTCTGGGTCTATTTAGGCACTCTACTGACAAGGTTTTGGAAATTATTTATTTCTCAGGGCTGTTCAAATTAGATTTATTGTTTTTAAAATATTGTTTTGTGATGATTGCTTAATTTTCAAAATACCCAGATGTTTTTCCTTTGCAGACAACAGGACGTCATCACAGTGGCTAAGAGTCTTTTCAGAGAAGTAATTCCATGGTGCGAGCAGCCTTTCCAGTACCGACAGACTCTGGACACTCCATACAGAGCGACGATTGGATCATGGTGACTCCTCCAACACAGCCGTCTTAATCCCATCACTAGCAACAATAGTGGACACAGAGGGTCGTCGTCTTCACTTTACCTCTGCTAACTGGTTCGAGGTCCTCAGTTCTTCGACTTCACCTTCACCTGCTCCGGCACCGAGGACAGCACCTCAGGGCGGTGTTTTCTCACTGTTGGAGATTCTTCTGAAAAACACTGAAAAGTATCGGAGGCCAAAGAGTAACGCCAAGGTTTCCTATTTTCCAGCTGCCTGTGTCAAGTCAAGTCAAATTTATTTGTATAGCGCTTTTTACAACTGTTGTCGTCACAAAGCAGCTTTACATAATTAGTACTTAATAAAGGACAGAGACAGAGAAGAAAGAAGAAATAACATGAAGGGTCAAAGACCCCCGTGAGCAAGCCAACGGCGACAGTGGCAAGGAAAAACTCCCTCAGAGCTGGAGGAAGAACCTTTGGGAGGAACCAAGGGGGACCCATCCTCCTCTGGCCAGACTATTTTAACATTAATGATAAAAATTACCAAAGCAGATACAACAGAAAGTTGATTGTGGTGATATTAATAGTGTCAGACAGACACGAGTCCATCTAGGTTTCAGCACGGCCACCAAACAGGCAGCAGCGGCAGGCGGGTGAGCCATGGATGGTGGCGGGTTGGGGGGGACCCGCTGGCCGGACTGGTAGGTGGCAGCTGGTTAGACGCAGGTAGAGGGGACCTCAGCGGGCAATCTTCCAGCAGGTCTGGCTGGGTGGCCATTTACTCGAAGAAGGTAAAAAGAGAAAAGTTAGTTCTAAGAGGAATTTTATGGAGTGCAGAGAATGTTGAGAATAAGCATCTGGGTATGTCTGACGACTCTGGCAGGTCTGATTATCACAGCATAATTAAAAGGAGAGAGCCAGAAGGTAACACGGACACGGGCGCACCCTGAGAACACCAGCATCTATCTGCTCCACCGTCAACAAACCTGAGTGATCGCGTGTAAGCAGCGAGACGACAGCTCCAGCATCTCAGTGTACTACAATTCCCTGGGTCCGCGAACCCCTGGACCTGCAGCCCTTATCTAAGAAACATTAATTACCAAAAGCTAAACTAAACATATACGTTTTCAGCTTAGATTTAAAGATTGAGACTGTGTCTGAGTCCCGAACATTATCTGGAAGGTTATTCCAGAGCTGGGGGGCTTTATAAGAAAAGGCTCTTCCCCCTGCTAAGGTTTTCTGAATTTTGGGAACGAGTAAGAGGCCAGCACCCTGAGATCTAAGTAGTCGTGATGGTTCGTAATATACAATAAGATCCTGCAGGTACTCAGGAGCGAGGCCATGTAGGGCCTTATATGTTAATAGAAGAATTTTGTATTCGATATGGAATTTAACTGGGAGCCAACGAAGTGCTGATAGAACTGGACTGATATGGTCAAATTTTCTAGTTTTAGTAAGGACCCTGGCTGCAGCATTTTGCACCAGCTGAAGTTTATTGAGGATCCTGCTGGAACAACCTGACAGTAGTGCGTTACAATAATCTAGCCTTGAGGTAATAAAAGCATGTACTAGCTTTTCTGTGTCTTGTAGTGATAAGGAGTTTCTTAGTTTGGAGATGTTCCTAAGCTGCATAAAGGCTGTTCTACTAATATTAGCTATATGTTGCTCAAGTGATAAATCTGAGTCGAATGTGATGCCAAGATTTTAAGCTGCTAAACCAGGAATGATGGAAGAATCAGCCAAGTCTAACATTAGGTCTGATAGTTTATTTCTAGAGTCTTTTGGACCTAAAAGGAGAACTTCGGTTTTGTCACTGTTGAGGAGAAGGAAGTTATGTGACATCTAGAGTTTTATATCCTTTACACAGTCCTCCATTTTCTGTAGTCTAAATTTATCGTCAGGTTTGGCTGATATATAGAGCTGTGTGTCATCTGCATAGAAATGGAAATTAACGACATGTCTGCTTAAAACTGAGCCCAGTGGTAACATGTATAATGTAAATAATAGCGGTCCTAAAATTGAGCCTTGCGGAACTCCATATCTTACTTCTGCGTAGTTTGAAGATAAATCTTTTATCTTTACAAATTGATAGCGTCCCGTTAGATATGATTGGAACCAAGATAGGGCTGTCCCTGTGATTCCAACCATTTTCTCTAATCTTTCTAGTAATATAGTATGATCTATTGTATCAAAGGCTGCACTAAGGTCTAGTAGGACTAATAAAGATACGTAGCCTTGATCAGAGGCAAGAAGGAGATCATTCGTAATCTTCACTAGGGCTGTCTCTGTGCTGTGATTGGGTCTAAATCCAGACTGGAATTTCTCAGGTATAAGCAGAGTTGTTGGGCCACAGCCTTTTCTAATATCTTAGATATGAATGTTAAGTTTGAGATGGGTCTATAATTAGATAATACGCTAGGATCAAGATTTGGTTTCTTGATTAAAGGTTTTATAACTGCTATTTGGGGTACATGCCCAAGGCTAAGGGATGAATTTACAATTGTTTGAGGTCTGATTAAATTGCTAAAAGAAATTCTCCCAATTATAGAGGCAATCGGGTCGAGTGTACATGTACTATTAGCTGGGGATATAATTTTTTCTAGTTCAGGCTGTGGAAGTGGGTAGAAGGCTTCCAGCCTTTGTTCTACAACTAAGTTATGTTCTAAAGCAACTACATCAGGTGACGGCCATGTTTGATTTAATAAGCAGGGTTGGATTTGTTGTCTAATATTTTCTATTTTATTATTAAAATAGTCCATAAAAACATGACTGGTTAAAGATGTTGGAATCTGGGGTTGAGAATCTGCCTGGCTTTTAGTGAGTTTAGAGATCTCACTAAAAAGAATTCTGGGATTGTTTTTGTTTTTCTCGATCAGCGAGGCCAAATACACTGAGCTACTTTGTCTAAGGTTCTACTTTGTCTAAGGTTGATCTAAGGTTGAGGCTGTAAATAATATTGTTTATTGCTTTTTTAATTCTTATTTATATTGTGTATATAGTGTAAATTATTTATCTAAATTTGAGTGTCTTGCTATCCCTTTCTGCTGTTACACTGGGAATTTCCCCACTGCGGGACTATTAAAGGCCTATCTTATCTTATCTTATCGAAGGGTATTTTCTAGATCGTTTGTTAATTTAACGAGCTCTGTTTGGTCTGACGGAGTGTAAGCTAAGGTCGATAGGGGTGGGAGATTTTTAGTAAACTGTACAGCTGTCATTGGTGTTATTGTGCGCTTTAGACAGTGTTTGGGAGAAGAATGAACATTTTGCCTTAGATGTAGCTCAAAGGAGATTAGATAATGGTCTGATATTACTGAGCTTTGAGGTAGAATATTTAGCTGATCAATGCTAACACCCAGGGTCAGGACTAAATCTAGGGTATGATTACAGTAATGTGTGGGTCCAGTTACGTTTTGTATAATGTCAACAGAATCTAAAATTGATACAAACGCCTTTCTTAATGGATCATCTGCTTTTTCAAAGTGAATATTTAAATCTCCTACTATTATAACTTTGTTGCTGCACACTGCCAAGTCTGCAGCAAAATCACTAAATTATTGTAAATATTCAGAGTAGGGCCCTGGAGGCCTATAAATATTAATTAGCGTGAATGCATTTTTATATTTGGCTGGATTTGATATATTAATGTAGATAAGCTCAAAAGAAGTGAAGGGTTTACAGTGTTTTTGAATAATCTCTAGTGTATTCTGATAGATTATACATACTCCACCTCCTCTGCCTGATAATCTAGGGTTATGTACAAATTTATAACCTGCGGGAGTGGCTTCATTTAGTGCTATATATTGATTCGGTTAGGCAGAAAACATCTAGTTTCTGATCACATTTAATTTATAATGACTGCTTTTGAGGATAGTGATCTAATGTTAAGTAGACCGAGCTTTAGGTCTGAGGTGCTGCTGTTATCGTTGAAATGAGAGATTTTAACACTGATTAAATTATTAAAACGAGCTGATCTAAATGTTCTATGTTTCGGTTTAATTCGGGCCACAGACACAGTCTCAATACAGTAAAACCTGGGTGACTCCTCAAAGCAGCTCGCAAACGGTCAGTTTAGCCGGTCTGTCTGCGGCCTGGTCCCGGCTCTGGATTGTTAGCAGCCTTTTACACTCCTCTGCCGACTAACTAGCAGACTATGAGCTATGCTGCACAAAAGTAAGGCAGCACCCTCCCGCGTGGGGTGGACACCATCCCTACCTAAAAAACCAGGCTTGCCCTCAAACTTTAACCAATTATCTATGAAGCCCACATGATTTTCGGAACACCACTTGGACATCCAGCGGTTCAGCGCTGTGAGTCGGCTGTAGGACTCAGCGCCGCACCTCATTGGGATGGGGCCAGAGCAAATTACGGCATCGGACATTGTCTGGGCCAGTTTAACCACCTCTTTAATATTATCCTTTGTAACTTCTGACTGCCGCAGACGAATATCATTGGCCTCTACATGAATCACTATCCTCGAATATCTCCTTTTTGCTAGCCGCTTAAGGTTGCCGCTAATGTCTGGCGCTCTGGCTCCCGGTAAACAGCTAACAGTCACAGTCCGTGTCCTGGACGTGGTCAGGCGGCTTCAGCACCATCGCTCTCCAGTCTTCTCTTCCCGATGCAGCGAGGCCCTGAAGGAGCTCTCCCATGTGCTTCCTAACACTGCTCAGAAAAAGGCAGATGGCAGGATCATCTTTGACCCCCCTGCCCACCTACTGACAAGTGACCAGGAGTGACTGGCCCTTCCCAGTTACACCAGTCAGGTTAAAAAACTGGATAGTGGGCAGGTAATTGATTTACATGATTTACTCAATTTTATAGGCATTTATTCAGTCATTTCTCTGCTTTTATTAAATATCAGTGTCACTTATAGTATCATGGTTTGTAATTGTAACATCAGAAAACTGCTTTAGGGGGAGTCACGTGACTTGTACATGAGCTTGGTCACAGCTAGCTAGAACCCCTCCCCCTTTTTTGTTAAAGCTGTCTTCGGCTTTTTTGGAGTGTTGAACAGTGATTTTGTTATACTTGAATTTATTTTTAATCTTTATGGTTTTAAATGTTCTTGAGTTGGGACATTTAAAATGTTCTTAATGAGCCTCCTAAATGTGCTACTTTTTTGGACTTACTCCATCAAAAATGAATTGACCTTTGTCTGATTAAGAATCCCATTTGAGAGATGTTGATATTTCTAAGTAGGAGAACATGCACAATCAGTGGTTGACTAAATACTTTTTGTCCCACTGTATACTTGAATGCTTCAGTAAAGTAAATAAATAAGCTGCTAACGTCTGCCAACCAGCCACTCTGTCTAATCAGACCCCACCCTTAATTTATTTCTTTAATCATTTATTTATTTATTTATTTTGGTCAATGAGTGTAAGAAACTTCAAGTTAACCCTGAGACTACAAACACCTATTGTGAAACCAGCTGAAAAAAATAAATAAATTGAAATTTGTAGCTTTCGTTTGTGATAACTAGCTGGCATACTCGATGTGTGCCAGGTAAAACTATTCCAGTCCGAATAGGGCTTTAAACCAGCTTAATTAGCAAATCAAATGTATATTGTTGAGTAACTATAGGCTGCAAGTTATGAATGTCTTCATAAACTCTTTTGCTGTATCCTGTAAAATTATGTTCGACAGTGATGAGTCTGCCCTGAATTAGTCAACCTCCACCTGAATGCTGTTACCGAATACACCTGCTGAGAATCTAGGTGATGAGCCCTCTCCCTGAAGGTGGATCCGGTCAACAAGGATAAGGTGCCCTGGCTATGTAACCTTTTCACAATAATACATTTAACAATCTTCCACCCTAGATACTTGTTTACACTGGTGATGGGCTACCTTGCCACATCAGTCTATTCGTCTGCAACGGTGTGTGGCGGGATGGCTGCCCACGTGCAGCTGTGTGAGACACTGACCATTGTCAGTGTTTTTTTTGTCTCTATTTTGTCCAATCAGCTAATAAGCTCTTAAAGAAATGATGCATAAAAGAATCCAGCTCCAAAGTCAATGAAAGGCAGAATACAAACTTTATACCCATAAAATTTTTTCAAGGGGTTTAAAGACTAAGGCACTAATGTGTTAGTCTGAGACAGCCAGCGTTCCCCAAGGCAGTCCGAATAAGTCTGATACTGCATGCAGTTTATATAGTCCTCATCTGGACCTCTGAACAAAGGCTAATTCATCACATATTCTTCTTGTCCAATGTGCTTGATTCACTTCTGCTTGTGTCCAATCAAAAAACACCCCAGGTGTCGTGCTCCTTATCCAGTTCCGCCCACATCCAAATCTGCCTCGACAGCAAACATCCCATGTTGACTCACTCACCTCTCCTTCAAGGCCCAGATTTAAACTCTCATCCTAAGGCCTGATTCGTTCGTACACTTTTGAATGCTTTTATACAAATCTTTCCATCATTTTCCCTCTATCGTAACTTTGTTTCGATCAACACATTACGCTCTTCATGATTGGCAATGTTCAACCAGTTGGTATGGGTCCATGTAGTGTGTTAAACTATATCTCCTTTCATAACGCCTTCTATTTATACAAATCTTTAGGCTAGACAAAGGAGCTATATGTGGGACATTCATTAGTAAACGATTTAGGTAAGACAGTGGTCAGTATTAAAAGACCTAATCCTCCGGTAAACAAACATAACAAACTTGGCAAGAGAGTCATGTTTTCCTAACTGCTCAACTCTCAACCCTCCTAATCTCAATTTTATGTCTCGTTTCTTCACCTGATAAACGACAAGGGCCCTACTTACAACCCGACCCCATTTTACCAGGATGTGTGAGAGGGGGACTATTGAGGAAGTGAGCAGATGTGTGTGTAATGTTACCTAAACACTGTCTGACTCTTCAGATTAGGGTTGCTGCCTGGTCATACTTCTAGTAACTGGTCTGAAAACCCCACTTGGTTCCTGCCTGGTCACTCACGTCGTGTGGTGATGTGGCCTGCACAGGATCGGCAACCTGTTGCACTGAAGTGGGTCTTGTCATCTGTTCCACTGGTCGTGTCTGGTCATGTGCTCTGGAACACTGATTCAGGTGCTACCAGTGTGGGCGTCCCTCTACTTTAAGGGCAGACGTAGTAGTGAGAATTTCCTTAAATGGCCCTTCACCTCTCCTGATGCTCCTCTTTCTTTTGAATGTTTTGATGTACACAAAGTCACCTGGTAAAACTTTTCTAATGGAATTATCTAATGAAACATTTTCCTATTGATAGTTGCATCCTTTACATCTGTGAAGATTTCCCTATGAATACGTGTCCAGGCTCTAGTGCACTGTGCTAGATCAGCTTGAAGACCTTCATAAGCTACATCGAATTAGCCAGAGCCAAGCCTGTGACCCTGAAAACAAAAGACCCTACAGTTGGAGTTACTGATTTACAGATCCCGACAACACGCTGCACAGTTTAACAGAACTTTTTTTTTTTTTTTTTTTTTTTCAGATAGTAGAAGCCTGCTATTTCTCCTTCTTGCAGCCTGATGAAGACCTCAGTTATGAAGTGCCCTCACTGGTGCATTACCACACAAACCTTCTGGACGCAGGTACATCATCAGGGCTTCCAGCTCTTCAGTTTTCATTTATTAGAAACCTCACCCAGCTACTTTTAGTTGTTGTAGCACATTAGTTTCATTAGATTGTTTTTACCCTCATTTACTTTTTTAACATTGTGAAAATAAAATACATTAATTAGGGTGACTCATGAGTTGATGAAAGACAAAATAAAAATGATCAATTTTATTAAACACTTCTATGAATGTCCTATTTGCAAAGAAATAAGGGTTACATAACCATTGTGATACTTTGTGTGTATCACATTGTTTAAAATGATGGTTAAACATGGTTTGAAGTAGAAAATGTAGTAGAGCTAATTGCTGTACAGTGTATATATTAAACAATACTAGAAATGCTCAGATTAGTATATAAACCCCAATCAGTGCAACAAATAATGCAAAACACAGTACAGCAACAGATGTGTATTATATTACATAATATATTACAGAAAAATATATAACAGCCTATAAAGTGACTTGAGAGACGTGCAGCTTTTACTCCAGTGGTTGCTCATTAGACTGTCTGAAACGCTGCACTATGGAGAATAATTCAAGTTATTACATTATTGGTTATTGTTTTGTGTGCTAGTTCTTCAGCACAGTGTGACGTAGAAATGAAAGGACAATTTATAGCTGTGCAGCATACAGTCAAGCCTTGTGTGTTTATTTAGCCCAAGAAAAAAACCCCGCAATAAACAGGTGTTTTTCCACCTACCAGCACCTCTCTTGACTTCAGTTTGAGTCCCTCTATGGTTGGTGCCGGGATCGGTAGAAGCAGGTCTGGGCCTTTACCTGCCAGTCATGAAGCAGCAGCTGTAAGAATCAAACCATAACATACTGTTTACAAAGACGAGAAACATATTCCTCATCTGGGCTGTCGTCACCTTTTCCTTTTCTTTCGGTCATCTGTTCCCCAATCAAAACTGTAGAATTTAAGATTAGTAAATACTAGGAATCATATTACAAGTACCTTTACTTCTCCAGCACTGCTCTAAACAATGATTTACAATTTACACACTGTTCCTGAAGTCATGTTCATGATCATGAAGTTTGTTAATGTTCAGGTTTTTGTTGTCTTGGATACTCATATTCTGAAGACTATATTCTGAAGAATTATACACTCTCAGCATAGGTGTGGATTGCAGCTACTATGTCATGTATCGACTCATTTACACACAAGTGTGCAAGTGAGGTTTTTCTCTGTGAAACTGCTTGCTTTTGCTCTGCCAAGGACACAATGCCCTTAAGAGCAGTGAAAAAACCTGGAAAATACTGAGATACCGTGATTAGTCATACCACAATATTTTTGCAGACATCATACTGTGTAAATCTCATACCGTTGCAACCCTAACTGTAACACATATTGCAACCACCACCACTGTGATCATTCAGGTAACACCATATTCAGGTAATAAATCCTATTGTACTTGGTACCGTTTTTGTGGCTATGCTCAGCCCGTTCTTGGTGAGAATTCAGAGGCCGTCACTGTTTTATTCTGAATGCATCGACTTCCCAAGGTTTTAGCCAATACAATTTCTCACATGGAAGTGGTCATTACAATTGCTCTATACTAGTATACACCTCTCCATATCTAATAGTGTTCTCTGATTTCTGATATTCTTAGTTAGTAGTCACGGGCTCCATGCTGGCATTTACGGTTTTAATAGAGGGAACAGTGTCACACCATCGGTTGATGTGAATGGATGTTTTCTTTTCACAGCTACAACCCACCAAAATAAGACCCCCACAGTAAGGTCACACTAACGAGAGCACACCTGAATAAATTACCAACACTCCACTTGCTCTCAAACTGTACATGACATTCCACAGCATAATTCGCCTGTTTCCATCCCAAACACAAAGCTCTTAACTTTCTCCAGCTTGAGCTTAGATGCAGGTTTTTCAGAACCATATCTGCTGTGGGACAGAATTCAGCATTTTACACTCATGAAGCGCTGATCGAATGAAGTGGTGTCTAACGTGGACGTATTTGCACCCGTTTCGACATGCAGGGTTCTTGGAAAGAGCAATTGCACCTTGGTTGTCTTCAGATATTTTCACAGGTGTATATAGATCACTGATCATGACATATAGTAGCTGTTCTTGTAACACAGTTCGTAATCAATTGTACCCTGATGACCTTTTTTCTGAAGTTTATAAATCCTGAGTGTTGCCTCATGAAAAGAAAAGTCTAAACCAGGGAAGTCCTTGGTGTGAGTTGATTCAGGAATGATGCCTTTGTCCCACTGAGTCCTCTGTGTGTAAAGTTTATCCCACATGAGAAGCAAGTTAATTGTAAGGAGTGCAAATAGAGAAACAAACAAGCCAGAGAAAGAAAAGCCTTCTGCTAAAGAACAGCACAAAACCTCATATGAATAAAACACACCCAAAGCTTGTCTGAATATATAAACAATTGAACCATAGCAAACTTATAAGGAGTATTAGAACCTATAGTTCCTCCAGTAACAGTAACTCTTCATTACAGTGAGGTCTGAAATTAGCCATGCTTTGTCTTCATTATCTGAGACAGTTGTTGTGATGCTTGTGCTCTCTGCTCCCCGTGGTACTGACCGTTGTTTGCGTTTCTGTCTGTGTTTACTCGTAAGGAACATGGCGACCGTGGAGGGATGAGTTTTCCAGACGCTCCACAAAGAGGTCGTCAAGCCAACCGATCCAGCTGTTGTTGTAGAGGCAGTCCAAAGGCTGCCTGTGACTCCTTTCAGTGCAACAGTCTTCATTCCAGCACTACCAACGCGGCGGACACAGAGGGACAGCATCTCCACTCCCGCATCTGAGAGGGCCTGGGATCATCAGAATGGTCGAGAAAAGTCGAGGGCTCTTCCACCAGCACAAACAGTTTTCGCCTCTTCTGACTGGTTTGCATTCCGTAGCTCTTCTACTACGCCTTCACTGCTTCCTCATGGAGCACAGCTCCTCAGGGCGGTGTTCTTATTAGGTACTTTCAAGCGTTTTACTGTAGAATTTCCAACAAAGAGTAACGTCAGTAACGTCAGGCCATGTGTATTCGGTACCACTGTTCTCCACTACAGTGGGGAGAACAAGTATTTGATACACTGCTGATTTTTCAGGTTTTCCCACTTGCAAAGCATGTAGAAGACTGTAATTTTTATCATAGGTACTCTTCAACTGTGAGTGATGGAATCTAAAACAAAAATCCAGAAAAATACATTGTATGATTTTTAAATAATTAATTTCCATTTTATTGTGGGAAATAAGTATTTGATACACCAGAAAAAGAAACTTCATATTTGGTACAGAAACCTTTGTTTGCAATTACAGAGATGAGACGTTTCCTGTAGTTCTTGACAAGGTTTGCACACACTGCAGCAGGGATTTTGGCCCACTCCTCCATACAGATCTCCTCCAGAGCCTTCAGGTTTCGTGGCTGTCGCTGGGCCACACGGACTTTAAGCTCCCTCCAAAGATTTTCTATTGGATTCAGGTCTGGAGACTGGCTAGGCCACTCCAGGACCTTAAGATGTTTCCTATGGAGCCACTCTTTAGTTGCCCTGGCTGTGTGTTTTGGGTCGTTATCATGCTGGAAGACCCAGCCACGACCCATCTTCAGTGCTCTTACTGAGGGAAGGAGGTTGTTGGCCAAAATCTCACGATACATGGCCCCATCCATCCTTCCCACAATACGGTGCAGTCGTCCTGTCCCCTTTGCAGAAAAGCATCCCCAAAGAATGATGTTTCCACCGCCATGCTTCACGGTTGGGATGGTGTTCTTGGGGTCGTACTCATCATTCTTCTTCCTCCAAACATGACGAGTGGAGTTTAAACCAAAAAGTTCTATTTTTGTCTCATCAGACCACATGACCTTCTCCCATTCCTCCTCTGGATCATTCAGATGGTCATTTGCAAACTTCAGACGGGCTTTGACATGCGTTGGCTTGAGGAAGGGCACCTTGCGTGCACTGCAGGATTTTAATCCTTGACGGCGTAGAGTGTTACTGATTGTTTTCTTTGAGACTGTGGTCCCAGCTCTATTCAGGTCATTGACCAGGTCCTGCCGTGTAATTCTGGGCTCATTCCTCACCTTCCTCAAGATCATTGATGCTCCACGAGGTGAGATCTTGCATGGCGCCCCAGACCGAGGGAGATTATCCGTTATTTTGCATTTCTTCCATTTTCTAATAATTGCACCAACAGTTGTTGCCTTCTCACCAAGCTGCTTGCCTATTGTCCTGTAGCCCATCCCAGCCTTGTGCAGGTCTACAATTTTATCCCTGATGTCCTTACAAAGCTCTCTGGTCTTGGGCATTGTGGAGATGCTGGAGTCTGACTGATTGAGTGTGTGGACAGGTGTCTTTTATACAGGTAACGAGTTCAAACAGGTGCAGTTAATACAGGTAATGAGTGGAGAACAGGAGGGCTTCTTAAAGAAGAAGTAACATGTCTGTGAGAGCCAAAATTCTTACTGGTTGATAGATGATCAAATACTTATTTCCCACAATAAAATGGAAATTAATTATTAAAAAATCATACAATGTATTTTTCTGGATTTTTGTTTTAGATTCCATCACTCACAGTTGAAGAGTACCTATGATAAAAATTACAGTCTTCTACATGCTTTGCAAGTGGGAAAACCTGAAAAATCAGCAGTGTATCAAATACTTGTTCTCCCCACTGTATTATTCACCCAATGCAGTGTAGTCCTGAGGGACAGAAGCCAGGATCATCATCTTTGGCCTCTGCCCACTTACTGACGAGTGAGGGAGCCATTTACCCAGGCCTTTGAGCTCCACTGCTGGCTGCATGACAGTGTCACTCAGTCTTGATACTGCAGGGTTTGTCTGAGATACTGTGTCTGTCCCCAGCATGGTTTGGTCAGAAAATCTTCTATAAAAATCTTCACATTAGAATTGATATCAATTCTTCCATCTTTCCAAGTGCAAGCAGTTTTCACATTAAATCTGGACTGTTAAATATACAATCTCTAGCCCCTAAAGCAGTCAATGGCAATGAAGTTATGACCGCTATCCCCTTTAGTTCACTAGATCTCTGTGGCGCTGAATCAAGAGCGTAGGTCTGATTATTACGTTGGTGGGGAACATCAAATTGGTTTCGGGTGGTCCTTTTTGTATTTCCTTTTTGTATTTATGATGCACTTATTTATTTATTTTTATTTAAAATTGTAATTAAGGTCTGTTTGTTCACATTTGTGAAAGAACTGATTTAAAAAAAAAATTCGACTACCACAGTTTTGGAGGTTCCACAGAGATCCCAATTTTCCTCTGGGTCCAGAGTTATCAGAGACAGGATCAGAAGCCGACAGAGGTTCACACTGCAGGCAAGTTCACACGGCTGATCCAAGTGCAGACGGTGTACAGAACTCTCACTGACTGTCGTTAGTGTTCCTGTCTGTGTTTACTCTCTAGAAACACGGCGACCGCGGAGGAACTGCCGCACGCTTCTGGACACCGCTCGGAAAAAGGCCGATGCCAGAATCATCTTTGGCCCCCTGCCCACCTACCGACGAGTGAGCAAACTGTTTACCCAGCTCTTCGCGTGCCACTGCTGGCTGCAGGACAGGTTCGTCAGCACTGATTTCGTAGAGAACTTGGAGAGCTTTCTGGAGTGTCTCTGCCTCTATTGCAGAGATATAAGTATCACCCAAGCTGCCTGGGTTCCATCGTTCTCTTCAGGAACACAGAGAAGGTGCTACACCAGGACTGACCCTTCCCAGTTTCACCAGTCAGTTTAATAAACTGGGTCGTGGGCAGGTAATTGATTTTACATGATCCCATTTCAGAGATGTTGAGATTCCCAAATGCAATAAATTCTATAGAATTGCTTCTTATACAACTGCAAATATTACAGCTAAAGGAGTTCTTATCTTGGTATGGAGGAATTGGAAGATTGCAATTCTAGACCGAGGAAGGGATGAAGAAAGAAGAAGAAGAACACATTACAACACTCCCACTCTGAGAGGTGCCAGAGTGGACTAACAAACTGGACTTTGCATTCATATCTGCTCCCACCACTAACTCATTAATCATCAATTAGACCGATCAGGGGTGATATTTCTCATGGTCAGCTGACCGCTAGCTCAGAACATAAGCAGTGTATTACCGCATTGTCTTAGTCTTTATTCCACTGCTGGCAGCATCTTAATCTGAGTACTAAGCAACATACTTTTTTCTCTGCAAGGCACAAATCTTATTCCAGATTTTTTGTTTGTTTGTCCAGCACTCTTCTTTCAGGAAAAGACAAGATAAGTATCTGGCCAATGTCTTTCTCAGACCACGATAGTATTTTTTACTAAGATAAAAATGACTACAGATTATGGCCGTGCAGCTCGAACACAAATTTACTACACAATGAGGAGTTCAGCTCTCAATTTAGGAGTAAATTAACAGACTTTGTTTAATCAGGGTTCAGTGGACGATCAGAGTTTTGTGGGGAGAAGTGAAAGGTGTCATGAGGAATAATTCTGTTGCATTTGCTTCTTGGTGACAAATGGCGTAGACTGCAAGTATCTGCCCTTGAATTTAAACTTGAAGCACTTGAAAGGTCCAATCAACAGCCTCTTTGTCTGGTGATATGGCAAAACAAATAGTCCTTAAGGGTGATAAATGTTTATCAACTTTTCCTCTAGGAAGGGGCGCATGTCAAGAATGCCCTTTGTCAGTTCTCCTTTTCACTATATAACTGTAACCCCTAGCTCAAGCAATGCACACATGAATTCCTAGCTCCCTCGTTATAGTAAAGGAAGCACAACATCATATTTCAGTTTGTGACGAGGTTTTGTTCTTTATAGATAAATCAACAGATTCAATTCCACCTCTGATTAGTTCATTTAATGATTTGTAATGATTTTGAAATGTCAGGCCACAAGATAAACTGGGATACATTTGCCTCAGATTTTCAGTTAGAAAAGCATGCTACCAACTTATATTGGTGGTGGACCACTTTAGATATTGGAGGGTAGACTAGTCTTTTGTGATTTTTCCACTAAATACTGTAAACTATATTTTAGGCCCATAATTTCACACCTTATATTTATTTTTACCATTAACAGTTGTTTAGGCAAACACACTCTGATATGGCATGATCTCTCTCCACTCTTTCATAATCAGAATTTACTGATGGGGAATGCTCCGTTTCATTGCCCCCAATGGGAGAGCAAAGCAGTTCGACCTCCAGGCGATATCTGCGTTGAAAATGCTCTTTGATAGAAAGAGGCGCTGGACACATTACATTGGGTTAAGATCTTTCCAGGCTTTCTCCTCACGTACCCTCTTGGTGTAGCAAAAAAGCAGCTGCAAAAATGAAATACTTTTATATATTCATTCATTATATTCATGAAGCAGTGCCTTCATTCCCATAAGATCACCAGGTAAGTAACATGCTCAGTAATTGTCTCTACTATGTATGCGCTGGTGAAGAGTCAGTTACATCACACTGTCCATCTGCAACTCTGGCTGGCTGGTTGGCTGTCTGTCTGTCTGTCTGTCCATCTATAACTGTGTGTGTGGCTGTTTGCATGTCCATGTGTACAGACCAGTCTACTCTTACTTCTAAATCCCTTTCTTAATTTTCTCCTTTTCTTCTCTCTCCCCATATGCTGAGCCGCTCGCTGCTGGCGTGAGTCCATTCGTGGTTGGGTGCTGGTGCCTACTGCCTGGGTCAGACTTGCCCCACTGTAAATCCCCCTATTTTGCTGCTCTCCTCCTATTCTCATTGTTTGTTCCCTTTCCTCTCTCCCCCCCCCCCCCCTCTCTCTCTCTCTCTCTCTCTCTCTCTCTCTCTCTGTCTGTCCACTGACATGCTTGTCCTGCTGTCCTGGCTGCCTGTGATGACGGTGGCACTCCACACTTTGAAACTTTTTGCTCTAAAGGGCAAAGACTGTGACAGGACAAGTCTTTACACAGCACCATTTGAACAACGGCATTGGACTGATTGTGTTGCTTGCTTCCCACCACCTACAAGATCTGATCCAGGATGCTTTTTCAGGTGGAACTGAAATGGACTTTTAGGTTGGGGATGAAACCAGACCAGAAATGAACACTTTCTGAGTAATATGACCCAGAACATTGAGTTTCCTTGGCATCTTTTTAGGAACCCAGGACTCTGTGGCCTGAGGAGACAATTTGTTTGATTGCTACAATTATTGTGGTTCATATCATTTTCACACACAAGGACAATGCACTGCCTAATGTTGTGTTTATAAATTCTACCAATGTCAGTGTCACATGTGGGTGTCAAATGTAGCCAAAGTGCTTCAGGACTGAAACTAGGGTTGAGCACAGCAGTCTTTACGGGATAGTTGGATTCCATGTTTGGTAGCTGGAAAAGGTTGATAGTCATTTTCTCTAGTCTCATCATATGAATTGCAATGCTTGTGCTCAGTGGCTGCTGTATTCCTCTGTGCATTCAAGGCCTTATTATGTTAAGTCTGTTTCTTTGCAAGTATATTTTGGTGTACTGTAATGAACTTGAATTCTGCCCGTCATTTGTGCAGTCCTATGCTAAAGCAGGCCTGTGTTTAGGGAAGGACATTTTATTGTATCCAATTCTTAGAGAAAACAAGGACTGACCACACATTTATACTCAAAGATGTGTTTTAAATTGTCCTGAAACCTTTACTGTTTTCTGCTCACCGTGAAATGACTTCCATCCTACCAACTGGATCTTGTCCCACTGTCCCCCTTTCCCCACCTACACCCCCCCCCAACGAATCCTCCTAAATATTTGGTTCCTCCTTCTCGCGCTCGCTCTCTCTCTCTCTCTCTCTCTCGCTCGCGCTCTCTCTCACACCATGCATTACCTGCCTAGACTTTAACTTTTCACTCACCTTCATCTTTTATTACTTGACAGCGAATTTCCATATTCTCTTAATTTGATTATTGTGCTATCTGTTGTCAACCAGAGGAGGATGGGTCCCTGAGTTTTTCTTTGCCACTAATGCTCAAAAGAGCCCAGATCTCTGTAAAGCTGCTTTGAGACATTTGTTGTAAAAAGTGCTTTATAAATAAACTTGAAAGGAAACAATTGTTCACATTTTGTCCTATTATTCAATATAATCAAACTATTTTCCTATGTTTATATATATATATATATATATATATATATATATATTTATATTTATATATATTTATATTTATATATATTTATATTTATATATATATATATTTATATATATATATATTTATATATATATATATATTTATATATATATATATATATTTTTTTTTTTTGTCTGTCTTTTGTCTTTTTTTTTTTTTTTTTTTTTTTTTTTTTTTTTTTTTTTGCTTATTGACGCTTTGAACGTACAACCAAGTTATGATGACAACTCTTCTGTATTCTGAAAGCAATGTATGAAGTCTTTAATCCCATATTTTCTACGTATAATATGTGTAACATTTGCCGTTCTAGTAGACTAGTGGTTATAGAGTTGGTCTCTTTTTAGTATGCTTGGCCATTTCTAGCCATAAAAATATTAAACCTGGACTGGTCTCTAATGCTGACAGAGGTTTCTGACTGGATTCTCACAACAGGCTTCTTACTCAGACTAAAAGCCAGAGCATTTGTCACAGTATGTTAATTGACAATTGGTTGCATAATAGTTGCTTCAGGTAACTACATATTAATTCATTCACAAGGAAGTAAAGGGTGAACACAAATGTACATTTCCCCATGTAAATGAGGAGCCCACAAGGCTGGTAGAGCCGTACAACCGCATGCACACTTCCCAGATACAGAGTTAGGGATACAGAGTTTCTGCTATCTACTTGACATGGGACAAGAATGACTGACTCATAAAAGAAAACAAACATTAGTAAAAATGCAATCTGTTTACCCATTGCAAACAGTACACATGCAAGAAAATAAATTAATAAAAAAAAATATATAAATAAAATCTTACTTGCATACATATCTTAAATCAAAAATAAACTTAAAAATCTCTTAAAATCTACTTAAAATCTCCATTAGTGATGCATTTTCACAGCTCGCCATGCAGGGAAGGAACATTACATATCACTAAAATGGTGGAGGGAAACATGCTGCAGGATATTGTGTGATAAAAATCGTCCCGAAAGAAAACTGTACTTTTCTCAGATCAGCCACTTTTTCCCCCCTAAAGCATCACTCCATATAAAACTCAGAAGACACGTGTAGCTTCACTGGTGAGTTTGGATAGGAAATATAATGGCTATATCGGAGTTGTCATGACGACCAACGCCTGGTTCCATTCACCACCACTGCAAAGAAATCAGTTAGTAAGTTTCTGTACAGTGAAGCACAATTTGACTGCAGTGACCCTGTCTGACCTGTCCAGCTCCTGAACAGCAGATTCTCTATAATAAGATCTGATGGGTTTGATATTCTCTTACTCTGTAACCAGATTTGTTTCTGAGAGATTTCAATCTTTTATTTTTTAGAGAGTAGGAGATCAATTTCTGGCTCCTGTAGGGGGCGCTATTAAACCCACACAGTAAAGCATCACAGTGCAGAATGAACACAAATGTGAGATTTTAGCTTTTAGACTAAATAGACAAATAAATAATTTTCTGCTCCACTAAACCAGCTGACCCCAGCCTGCACTGGTCCTACTGGGAGGTCTGTACTGGTATAGACGCAGAGCTGCTGATAAGGGAAAGTCCGGTCAGCAGTGAGCTCCTGGCACTGATCCAGCAGCATGAGTGGACCTGTGTCAGAATCCTCCTTTATGACATCATCAGTGACGTCACAGCGAGGCTCAGTGCAGTGCGCCATTCTCTCCAGCAGGTCAGGGTCAGTAGGTGTCCTCCTGCTGATCTCCTGCAGGACCTTAAATAGTTCTTCATTCAGAGGAACTTCCAGTCGCTGTTGGAGCCAGTATGAAGTGCGTTAGAGTGGGAGAACACTGAAGAACTGAGCAGCAAAACCCGAACGAAGGCGTCAACTCTGTGAGTCCAAACCTGTTTCCAGTGGAGTTGAACTCTCCCTCACTCATCTCTCCTCTTATTTCTTCTTCTAGATTTTTACTAGGTAATATAACGTACCCTGTTAGGATCCAGAATCAGGCCTGTCCGTCAGTGAAAGAGTCTAATAATGTCATTGATCATCAGAACAGAGAGCAGAGCCTTTTTAAAATAACGAAAATTACATTTTTATGATGTGATCTTTCCTCTGAGCTCCACTTAGTCTGTCTCCACTTAATCTAAACCAGAACAATCAGAATTCATTTCTACACCAACCTTTCTTCATCCCTCACACTTACACACTGCTTCTGGCTGATTCTAATAACATGGGGGAGGATAAAATACTGTAGATGGAATAGGCGGAGATAAACTGCTGCAGACTGAAGAGCTTAGGGCGAGATGAATGGGCAGGGCCACACTATTGCACAAAGAATAGGAAGGGGCTAAACTGATGTAGACATTGTCCTCAGTAAGGGCATAAAGGTGGAGTAGCTGAAGACATTGACCCAGGGCATAAAGAAATAAAAGAAGGAAGACAAAGAATAAAGAAGACAAAGATAAAGGACAAATAAGAAAAAGACAAAGGATAAAAAGATAAAGACAAAGATAAAAAAGAAAAAGACAAAGAAGACAAAGACAAAGAAGACAGACAAAGAAGAATAGCAAGAATAAAAAGACAAATAAAAGAAAAACAAAGGAAAGAAGGAGACAATGAAGACATAGATCAAGATTAAAAAAAGACAAAGAAAACAAAGACAAAATGAAGGTCAACGAAGACAAAGACAAAGAAAAATATAAATACAAAAGATAAAACAAGACAAAGAAAAAATATAAAGAAGAAAAAGATAAAAGACAAAGAACACTAAGACAAAGACGTAAAAGACAAAGAAGACAACGAAAATACAAAGAAGATAAAGTGCCAAGAAAAGAAAAGGAAAAAAAGACAAAGAAGACAAAGACCCAAATGAAGAAAGACAAAGGAGACAAAGACAAAAAACAAAGAAATAAAGACAAAAAAGAAAAACAAGAATAGTGAAAAAAGACAAAAAAGAAGACAAAGACAAAAACGACCAAGAAGAAAGACAAAGGAGGAAAAGAAGACAAAGACAAAGAACATACAAACAAGAAAAAGATGATGAAGAAGACAAATACCAACAAAAGAAAAGATGAAGAATAAGAAAAAAAAGCAAAGATAAAAAAAGATAAAGATGAAAAAGACAAAGAAGACAGAAATAAAAGAAGACAAATAAACACAAGACAAAGATCAAATACAAAGAAGAAAGAGAAGACAGAGAAGACAAAGAAAAAAGAAAAAGAAGACAGAGAAAAAAGAAGAGACAAAGAACACTAAGACAAAGATGAAAGACAAACAGATAAAAAAAAACAAAGAAGACAATGAAAATACAAAGATGAAGACCAAGAAAAGAAAAAAAAATAAAGAAGAAAAAGCCCCAAATGAAGAAAGACAAAGACAAAAGAAGTAAAGTACAAAAAAAGAAAAAGACAAACATAAAAGACACAGAAAAACAAGACAAAGTACAAGGAATAAAAAGATAAAGAAGAAAAAAGACCAAAAAGAAGACAGACAAATGAGACAAAGACTAAAAACAAAAAAAGAAATACAAAAGAAAGACAAAGACAAAGATAAAAGACAAATAAAAACGACAAAGATAGGAAGACAAAGATAAAAGAATACAAAGATAAAGGAGAAAAAGAGAATGACAAAGAAGACGAAGACAAAGAAGAATAGCAAGAATAAAAAGACAAAGAAGACGAAGACAAAGAAGAATAGCAAGAATAAAAAGACAAAGAAAACAAAGACAAATAAAAGAAAAACAAAGGAAAGAAGAAGACAAAGCAAAGACAAAGAAAAGAGGAAAAACACAAAGAAAGACAATGAAGACAAAGACCAAGAAAAGAAAAAGAAGGCACAGATAAAAGAATACAAATACAAAAAAGACAAAGATAAAATACAAAAAAAGAAAAAGAAGACGGATGAAAAATAAAAGACAAAGAACACTAAAACAAAGAAAAAAGATAAAAAAGACAAAGACGAAAACAATAAAGAAAAGGGAAAAAAGACAAAGAAGAAAAAGAACTAAATGAAGAAAGACAAAGGAGACAAAGACAAAAAAGATAAAGAAAAACAAGACAAAGATAAAGTACAAAGCATAAAAAGAACAAAAAAACAAAGAAGAATTAGAAAAGAAAAACAAAAACATAAAGACACAGAAGAACAAGACAAAGTTAAAAAACAAAGAAGAAAAAGATAAAGAAAATAAATAAGAAAAAGAGAAAGAAGACAAAGGAAATACCAAGAAGATTAAGTACAACAAAAGAAAAAGAAGAAAAAGATAAAAGAATACAAAGAAGAATAGCAAGAATAAAAAGACAAGGAAAAGAAAAACCAAGTAAGGAAAAACAAAGGAAAGAAGAAGACAAAGAAAAGAGGAAAAACACAAAGAAAAGACAATGAAGACAAAGACCAAGAAAAGAAAAAGAAGAAAAACAAAGAAAAAGATTAGGACAAAGAAAATACAAAGAAGAAAAATGCAAACAAGAGAAAGAAGGGAAATACAAAGAAAATGAAGACAAAGACAAAGGAGAAAAAGAAAAAGACAGATAAAAAGAAAAGGACAAAGAAGACGAAGACAGAGAAGAATAGCAAGAATAAAAAGACAAAGGAAAGAAGACAAAGCAGACAATGAAGACGTAGACAAATAAAGAAGAAAAACACAAAGAAAAGACAATGAAGACAAAGACCAAGAAAATACAAAGAAGAAAAAAACAAAGAAGAAAGACAAAGAAAAAGATAAAGACAAAAGATAAAAGAAGACAAATAAAAACGACAAATATAAAATACATAGAAAAAAAGAAGACAAAACAGACTAAGAAAATACAAAGAAGATGAAGACCAAGAAAAGAAAAAGAATAAAAAATGGAAACAAAGAAGACAAAAAAAAGACAAAGATGAAGACCATGAAAAGAAAAAGAAAAAAGGGGAATGAAGAAGACAAAGAAAAGAAAATGAAGACAAAAACCAAAAAAAAGAAGGAAAAAAAGAAAAAGAAGAAAAAGAAAAAGAAGAAATAGATTAAAGAAGACAAAGAAGAAAAAGACAAAGTACACAAAAAAAGACAAAGAAGATGACGAAAGATTCATAGAAAATGAAGACAAAAAGAAAAATAAAAAAATAAAGACAAAGAAGAAAAAGACCAAGAAGACAAAGATAAACAAAGACAAATATAAAGCAAACAAAGATTAAATAAAAAGAAGAAAAACAAAAAGAGGACAAAGACAGACAACCAAAAAACAAGAAAAACAAAGACCAAAGAAAAAAAGAAGACAAAAAAAACACAAAGATGAAAAAGACAAAGATAAAAGAAGACGAATACAAACAAGACAAAGATTAAAAAGAAGAGGACAAAGAAGACAAGGATAAGAAAGACAAATAAAAACAAGACAAAAACAAAAAAAAAAGACCAAGAAGAAAGACAAAGAGGACAAAGACAAAAAAGACCAAGAAGAAAGACAAAGAAGAAAGACAGAGAAAAAAGACAAAGATAAAATACAAAAAAGAACAACAAAGAAAGAGACAAAAGAGACAAATACCAACAAAAGAAAAACAAGAAAAACAAAGGAAAAGATGAAGACTAAGAAAAAGACAGATAAAAAAAAGATAAAGAAGAAAAATACAAAGAATACAAAGATAAAAGAAGACAAAGAAAAGACAAAGAATAAAGAAAAAGAAGACAGAGAAAAAATGAAAAAGAAAAGACAAAGAACACAAAGACAAAGAAGAAAGACAAGAAGATAAAGATAAAAAAGACAAAGAAAATACAAAGAAGACAACCAAAATACAAAGAAGATGAAGACCAAGAAAAGAAAAAAAGAGGGGGAAAAAAAGACAAAGAAGAAAAATATCAAAATGAAGTCAGACAAAGGAGACAAAAGACAAAAAAAAACAAAGAAATAAAAGACAAATAAAAACAAGACAAAGATAAACTACAAAGAAGAAAAAGATAAAGAAGAAAAAACAAACACAAAAAGAAGACAGCCAAGGGAAACAAAAAAACCCAAAAAAACTAAAAAATACAAAAGAAAGACAAAAAATTAAAGACTAAAAAGAAAAAGACAAAGAAAAACAAGACAAAGCTAAAATACAAACAAGAAAAAAAAGAAAAAGACAAAGAATAAAGAATATTATGACAAAGAAAAGACAAAGAAAAAGAAGAAAAAGATAAATGAATACAAAGGAATAGAAGAAGACTAAGAAGAAAAAATACAAAGACAAAGAAAATGATTACAAAGGAAAATAAGAACACAAATAAAAGGCAAAGAAGACAAAGACAAAAAAAAAAGAAAAGGAGAAAAAGCAAACCAAAAAAGAAAGAATGTAATTTTTTCCAGTAAGGGGGGGGGGGTGAAGTGGCTAAAGCATTGGCCCAGGATTTAAAAAAAGAAAAGAAAAAATGAAAGGGTGGGAGTGTAGTTTCAGTAGCTGCCTGCTGTGAGTCAGGATGGTGAAGGATTGAACAACAGCCGCTAGACACTGCTCTTCCTCTTTTTGTCTACATCCTGGACACATAGGCAAACACTTCTTAAAATGGACCTTTCCCTACCTAACACCAATGTCCCCTAAACATTGAGCAAAAACTAAACAAAACACCTGAGCTCCCAGTGTATTTACCCCATAACAGAGTTTCCAACCAATTAAAACAAAAAGCGTCATGAGTTTAAAGAGTTTAAATGTTACTGATACAGTAAAGAACCCAAAACTCAAACTAGTGTCTTACTAAGATTACCACCACCCCACAAACATCTCTATCAATGTTCTAGATACACTATGTTAACACTAGGTTACTAGGTACACTAGGTTAATCTGGTGCTTAGAGCCACTTGCTGCTAACCCTTGTGGGAAATCCTGACTCATGACCTGGACCTTGGAGGCATCACTGTCTCCGTGTTTAGCTTGTTTTTCCGCTTTCTATCACTTATTTTTTTATATGTGTTTAGTCATCAACTGCGTCATATGTTTACAGTCCACAGGTTTATCAAAAGACTAAACAGAAAGCGGAGTAGCAGTTTTACCCAACAACAGCGTTTATTTCAGTTCCCAAATCAACTGCAAGCAGTGAGGTTCTACTTTATTAAGTTTCTACTTTATTAAGTTCCTACTTTATTAAGTTTCTACTTTATTAAGTTTCTACTTTATTAAGGTTCTACTTTATTAAGGTTCTACTTTATTAAGTTTCTACTTTATGAAGGTTCTACTTTATGAAGGTTCTACTTTATGAAGGTTCTACTTTATTAAGTTTCTACTTTATTAAGGCTGTTGCTGGGCTTTTCGAGTGTACGGATTGTGGCATGTTTAGTCTAGACCCTTTTTCCTCCACTAGTGATAATGATGGTGTTTGTTCTAAATGGGAGCTAGTTAGCTCTGTGGTGGAAAAAGTGGAGCAGTTAGAGGTGAGCATCATGGCTTTACTAAAGGATAGAGAGCAAGAGTCACTGGTAGCAACCGTGGATAGTGATTCATGTAGGGGCAAATGATATTCGTCTGCGGCAGTCAGAAGTTACAAAGGATAATATTAAAGAGGTGGTTAAACTGGCCCAGACGATGTCCGATGCCGTAATTTGCTCTGGCCCCATCCCAATGAGGCGCGGCGCAGAGTTTTACAGCCGACTCACAGCGCTGAACTGCTGGATGTCCAAGTGGTGTTCGGAAAATCATGTGGGCTTCATAGATAATTAGTTAAAGTTTGAGGACAAGCCTGGTTTTTTAGGTAGGGATGGCGTCCACCCCATGCGGCAGGGTGGTGAGGCCTTACTTTTGTGCAGCATATTTCTTTTTTTTTTTTTTTATTTCTTTTTTTAGAGAGGAGAAGAGTTCTGGCTCCTGTAGGGGCACTATTAAACCCACACAGTAAAGCATCACAGTGCAGAATGAACACAGACTGTAAATGTGAGATTTTAGCTTTTAGGATTCCTTTAAGACTGAATAGACAAATAAATAAATAATTCTCTCAGCTCTTCTGCTCCACTTAACCAGCTGACCCCAGCCTGCACTGGTCTTACTGGGAGGTCCGTACTGCTGGTAAGGGAAAGTCTGGTCAGCAGTGAGCTCCTGGCAATGATCCAAGTGCAGCTGCATCAGTGGACCTGGGTCAGAATCCTCCTTAATGACATCATCCGTGACATCACAGCGAGGCTCAGTGCAGTGCGCCATTCTCTCCAGCAGGTCAGGGTCAGTAGGTGTCCTCCTGCTTACCTCCTGCAGGACCTTAAATAGTTCCTAGTTCAGAGGAACTTCCAGTGGCTGTTGGAGCCAGTATGAAGTGCGTTAGAGTGGGAGAACACTGAAGAACTGAGCAGCAAAACCGAACGGAGGCGTCAACTCTGAGTCCAAACCTGTTTCCAGTGGAGTTGAACTCTCCCTCTTCTAGATGTTTACTAGGTAATCTAACGTACCCTGTTAGGATTCAGAATCAGGCCTGTTCATCACTGAAAGAGTCTAATAATGTCATTAATCATCAGAACAGAGAGCAGACATTAACATTAGTTCACCCTAATCTAGTTGATACCATTTAAAAAGGACAGGTCCTGTTAAAAAAACAAAAACTAAATTTTTATGATGTGATCTTTCCTCTGAGCTCCACTTAGTGTTTCTAAACCAGAACAATCAGAATTCATTTCTACACCAACCTTTCCTCATCCCTTACAGTTACACACTGCTTCTGGCTGATTCTAATTACATGGGCGAGGCTAAAATGCTGTAGACATGGCTGAAGACATTGACCCAGGGCATAAAGAAAGAAGGAAGACAAAGAATAAAGAAGACAAAGGTAAAGGACAAAGAAGACGAAGAAAAAAAAAGAATAGCAAGAATAAAAAGACAAAGAAAAGAAAAACAAAAGAAAGAGGACACAGACCAAGAAAAGAAAAAGACAAAGAAAATACCAAAAAGAAAAATACAAAGAAAACGAATACAAAGAAGAAAGTCAACGAAGACAAAGACAACAAAGAAGAAAAAGACAAAGAAAAGAATGAAGACAAAAGATAAAAGAAGACTAATAAAAACAACAAATATAAAATACAAAGAAAAAAATAAAGACAAAAAAAAGAAGACAACGAAAACACAAAGTAGATGAAGACCAACAAAAGAAAAAGAATAAAAAAGGGAAATGAAGAAGACAAAGAAAAGAAAGAAAAAAAAAGAAAGAAAAAGAAGATAAAGATAAAGAAGACAACAAAAAGAAAAAGCAGGAAAAAAAGGAAAAGAAGACAAAAACAAAGAAGAAAAATAATAGATTAAGAAGACAAAGAAGATGACAAAAAATTCTAAGAAAATGAAGACAAAAAAGAAAAAGAAAAAAATTAAAACAAAGAAGCAGAAGACAGAAGATAAAAGAAAACAAATATAAAAAAGGCAAAGTTAAAATACAAAGAAAAAAAGATAAAAAAGACAAATAAGAAAAAGAAGACAAAGACAGCCAACAAAAAACAAAGCAGACAAGACCAAGGAAAAAAACAAGATTAAGAAAACACAAAGAAGAAAAAGACACAAGAGACAAAGATAAAGGAAAGAAGAAAAGAAGAAAAAGACAAAGATTAAAAAGAAGAGGACAAAGAAGACAAAGATAAAAAAGACCAAGAAGAAAGACAAAGAAGGAAAAGATAATGAAGAATAAGACAAAAAAGACAAAGATAAAATAAAAAAACAAAAAGGAGTTGAAGACAAAAAAGAAAAAGACAAAGAAAATAGCAAGAAAAGAAAAATAAGAAAAAACAAAGATAAAAAAGATAAAGAAGAAAAAGACAAAGAAGACAAAGATCAAAGAAGACAAATAAAAACAAGACAAAGATCAAATACAAAGAAGAAAAAGAAGACAGATAAAATAAAAATAAAAGACAAAGAACACTAAGACAAAGAAGAAAGACAAAAGGATAAAGAAAAGACAAAGAAGAAAAAGACCCAAATGAAGAAAGACAAAGGAGACAAAGATAAAAAACAAAGAAATAAAGACAAAAAAGAACAAGAAAAACAACACAAAGATAAAGTACAAAGAATAAAAAGAACAAAAAAGACAAAGAAGAAATACAAAAGAAGGACAAAAACATAAAGACACAGAAGAACAAGACAAAGATAAAATACAAAGAAGAAAATGATAAAGAAGATAAATAAGAAAAATAGAAAGAAGACAAAGGAAAGACCAAGAAGATTAAGTACAGCAAAAGAAAAAGAAGAAAAAGATAAAAAAAAATACAAAGATAAAGGAGAAAGAAGAAAAAAGATAAAAAAAAAAATACAAAGATAAAGGAGAAAGAAAAAAAAGACAAAGGAGAAAAATATCATGACAAAGATCAAAAAGAAAAAGACAAAGAAGACAAAGACAAAGAAGAATAGCAAGACAAATAAAAGAAAAACAAAGGAAAGAAGAAGACAAAGCAAAGACAAAGAAGACATAGACAAAGAAAAGAGGAAAAACACAAAGAAAAGACAAAGACCAAGAAAAGAAAAAGAAGAAAAACAAAGGAAAAGAATAGGACAAAGACAATACAAAGAAGAAAAATACAAAGAAGACAAAGACAAAGGAGAAAAAGATAAAGACAGATAAAAAGAAAAAGACAAAGAAGAATAGCAAGAATAAAAAGACAAAAAACAAAGACAAAAAGAAGAAAAACAAAGGAAAAGAAGACGACAAAGAAAATACAAAGAAGAAAAATACAAACAAGACAAAGAAGAAAAATACAGAGAAAATGAAGACAGAAGAAAGTCAACGAAGAAAAAGATGACAGACAAAGAAGAAAAAGACAAAGAAAAAGATAAAGACAACAAAACGAAGAAGACAAAGTAAAGAAGAAAAAAGAAGAAAGAAAAAGAAGACTAAGACAAACAAGACAACGAAAAGTAAATGAAGAGAAAGACCACATAGATTAAATAGATTAAAGAAAACAAAGAATAAAAAGATGATGAAAGATTCATAGAAAATGAAGACAAAAAGAAAAAGAAAAAAAATAAAGACAAAGAAGAAAAAGACCAAGAAGACAAAGATAAACAAAGACAAATATAAAGAAAACAAAGATTAAATAAAAAGAAGAAAAACAAAAAAAACACAAAGAAGAAAAAGACGAAAAAGACCAATATAAAAGAAGGCGAATACAAACAAGACAAAGATGAAAAAAAAAAAGACAAAGATTAAAAAGAAGAGGACAAAGAAGACAAAGATAAGAAAGACAAATAAAAACAAGACAAAGACAAAAAAGACCAAGAAGAAAGACAAAGAAAAAAAGATCATGAAGAATAAGTCAAAAAAGACAAAGATAAAATACAAAAAAGAAAAAGGAGACGTGGAAGACAAATACCAACAAAAGAAAAATAAGAAAAACACAGGAAAAGATGAAGACTAAGAAAAAGACAAAGATAAAAAAGATAAAGAAGAAAAATACAAAGAAGACAACGATAAAGGAAGACAAATAAAAACAAGACAGATAAAATACTAAGAAGAAAAAGAAAACAAAGAAAAGACAAAGAAGAAAGAAAAAGAAGACAGAGAAAAAAAGAAAAAGAAAAGACAAAGAACAAAGACAAAGAAGAAAGACAAGAAGATAAAGATGACAAGGAAAATATAAAGAAGACAACCAAAATACAAAGAAGACGAAGACCAAAAAAAGAAAATAAAAAGAGGGGGGAAAAAGACAAAGAAGAAAAAGAACAAAATGAAGACAGACAAAGGAGACAAAAGACAAAAAAAACAATCAAGAAAGACAAAAGAAAGACAAAGAAATAAAGACAAAGAAATAAAGACAAAAAAGAAAAAGACAGATAAACTACTCCTCTTTTTGTCTACATCCTGGACACATAGGCAAACACTTTTTAAAATGGACCTTTCCCTACTTAACACCAATTTTCCCTAAACATTGAGAAAAAACTAAACAAAACACCTGAGCTCCCAGTGTATTTACCCCATAAGAGTTTCCAACCAATTAAAACAAAAAGTGTCATGAGTTTAAAGAGTTTAAATGTTACTGATACAGTAAAGAACCCAAAACTCAAACTAGTGTCTTACTAAGATTACCACCACCCCACAAACATCTCTTATAGATACACTATTGTAAAACAAAACCCCACACTATAACAATATAGAACAATCACAAGTGAATGATCCCTGCAGCTCCTTAACAGCGTCGACTGTCAGTGTAGTGTTGATGATGTGTTGAATCTTGGCCATCTTATCTCAATGTTCTTTGTTCAGAGTCCTCCAGTTTTATTTTGCACATCAGGGTCCCTAAACAACCAACCACCCTTACAGTGGTCTTCCCCCAATATGCTCTAGAGGGAAAAACAAGAAAAACAGTATCTTTTGCAAAAAAAATGGAAACTATATGAAATAAATGTTAAAGCTATAATAAGAACAGATATTCTAAATGGTTACTTCTTCACCAGTTTGTCTCCTATCACTACTTCCTCAGCTCTGGATCATTCACAGCAGTTCCCACATATCGATAAAGTCCTGCTTCTGAAGAATCTTTTCCATAGCTGGAACCCCTAAGAGGTTAACCAAAAGCCTCTTGATGTCTCCTATAGCCGGCTGCGTTCCTACCATGATCTCTTCCATCTTTGCCATCCAAGGATGTGCTCCACCTAGAAGAAAAGGTAACTTCTCAAGAATATCTGACATATCTGTATTCTGCCAAGGCTTGTAGTCAAAACTCTAACCATCAATGACCAATTTTCTCTGAGGCCTTCCCTTTATGTGGGTGCAGTGCATATTTCCTGTCTGATCTTTAAGGAGCTTCTGTCCACAACTCTTTCCTCTGTATCTGCAGCTCCTTCAGTTGGCTCTTCAGTAATTTACGATCTGAGAGATTCACCCAAGCGTGAAGGACAGTGATCTATACTTCTTTTCATCTCTCCCAAAGCCTTCTGCTTGTCCTCTTATATTCTTTGGTAGTCCTCATCTCTGAGGTGATATTTACCCTCCTGACTGATCACAGGGAACTGAGGAGAGATTCCCTTAAACGTCACCTCCCTCTACACGTTTGTCCTTTTTATCTTTTGCAGATTTTATCAGTTTCAAATAACTAGATAAGGACAAGCTCTATTCGCCTCTTTTTTATGTTTTTCTCCCTTCTTCCCTTTCTTTTGATCTGCCTTATTAGCAGACATAAGTACATGCATTGTTTTATTTACATCTGGGTTAAGAGTCCCCTCTATTGGCTGTAGTCGATCAACTTTTTCGGAACTAATCACTAAAACTAACACCCGCTATTTAGATTACTTAACTCTTTTAAATATTCTAATTTCTAATTCCTGTCGATAACAGGGTTGTGGGTTCGATTCCCGGGCTCGGCAAGCTGCCACTGTTGGGCCCTTGAGCAAGGCCCTTTACCCTCTCTGCTCCCCGGGCGCTGGAGTTGGCTGCCCACCGCTCTGGGTGTGTGTGTACTCACTGCCCCTAACACATGTGTGTGTGTGAGTATGTGTTCACTACCAGATGGGTTAAATGCGGAGGACACATTTCGCTGTACACTGTACAGTGACAAATACGTGCACCTTTACCTTTACCTTTTAATTGAATAATTTGTTCTGTACAAAGTTGAATGTGCTGACAACAAAATCACACAAAAATCATCAATGGAAATCAAATTTATTAACCAATGGAAGCCTGGATTTGGAGTCACACACATTTTTTGTGTGTGGAAGAACACACTACAGGCTGATCCAACTTTGATGTAATGTCCTTAAAACAAGTTAAAATAAGGCTCAGTATTGTGTGTGGCCTCCACGTGCCTGTATGACCTCCCTACAATGCCTGGGCATGCTTCTGATGAGGTGTCGGATGGTCTCCTGAGGGATCTCCTCCCAGACCTGGACTAAAGCATCCAGTCTGTGCACAGTCTGGACAGTCTGTGGTGCAACGTTGGTGGATGGAACAAGACATGATGTCCCAGATGTGCTCAATCGGATTCAGGTCTGGGGAACGGGTGGGCCAGTCCATAGCTTTAATGCCTTAATCTTGCAGGAACTGCTGACACACTCCAGCCACATGAGGTCTAGCATTGTCCTGCATTAGGAGGAACCCAGGGCCAAACGCACCAGCATATGGTCTCACAAGGGGTCTGAGGATCTCATCTCAGTACCTAATGGCAGTGAGGCTACCTCTGGCGAGCACATGGAGGGCTGTGCGGCCCTCCAAAGAAATGCCACCCCACACCATTACTGACCCACTGCCAAACCGGTCATGCTAAAGGATGTTGCAGGCAGCAGATCACTCTCCACGGTGTCTCCAGACTCTGTCACGTCTGTCACATGCTCATAGTAAACCTGCTTTCATCTTTAAAGAGCACAGGGCGCCAGTGGCGAATTTGCCAATCCTGGTGTTCTCTGGCAAATGCCAAGCATCCTGCACGGTGTTGGGCTGTGAGCACAACCCCCATCTGTGGACATCGGGCCCTAATACCATCCTCATGAAGTTGGTTTCTAACCGTTTGTGCAGACACATGCATATTTGTGGCCTGCTGGAGGTCATTTTGCATGGCTCTGACAGTGCTCCTCCTGTTCCTCCTTGCACAAAGGCAGAGGTAGCAGTCCTGTTGCTGGGTTGTTGCCCTCCTACGGCCTCCTCCACGCCTCCTGGTGTACTGGCCTGTCTCCTGGCAGCGCCTCCAGCCTCCGCATTCATGTGCCATCCTGGATGAGCTGCACTACCTGAGTCACTTCTGTGGGATGTAGAGTCCGTCTCACGCTACCACGAGTGTGAAAGCACCACCAACATTCAAAAGTGATCAAAACATCAGCCAGAAAGCAAAGGTACTGAGAAGTGGTCTGTGGTCCCCACCTGCAGAACCCCTCCTTTATTGAGTGTGTCTTGCTAATTGGCTAAAATTTCCACCTGTTGTCTATTCCATTTGTACAACAGCATGTGAAATTGATTGTCAATCAGTGTTGCTTCCTAAGTGGACAGTTTGATTTCACAGAAGTTTGATTTACTTGGAGTTATATTGTGGTGTTTAAGTGTTCCCTTTATTTTTTTGAGCAGTGTAATTACCTCAAATATCCTACAACTAAACAAAAATCCTATCCTATTCACAGCAAGTCCATCACCTATTTATCACACAATGCTGACACCCATTCACCTCGCAAGTCCTGCCTCATCCAAACGAACCAGTGGTGACCTGTCAGAACCTGAATTGGATCATTCAGTGAGTATAACAATATACTCCAAAATCCCTGGACTTTTGCCTTAGTTGGCCACCACCTTAGTGTATATTTCACGACATACTGTGAAATAGGTGCAGTAGACTGCTGTGTGTAAATCCTCTATCGTTAGACGGATAAGTGTAGTCTTTAGACATATCGATAGTGATTTAGTGACCCGGGTCCAGGTGGTGGGGAGGTAGTGAGAAAATTAAGGCAAACTCACAGTAAAAACTTTTTGGGACTAAATTGCAGAAGGTACAGTGCATTGAGAGAGCAAAATGGGATCCCATCACAGTAAGAATATTTATATATATATATATATATATATATATATATATATATATATATATATATATATATACATATACATACAATATATAGTATAATCAAAAGAAGCACCATTTTTTCAAATCCGAAAAGATTATGGGGAGGATGTAACACAGTATGTGCCCTTCTGGATTAAATATTTTGGTTTTCCTCATAATGATAATAAACGTTAAATATCAGAAGAAATATTTGCAGAAACTCAAACCTAGACTGGGCAGTAAGCCAAATACAACAGATAAAAAAGCTTTAGATTATTGGTCTAATCACAGTGTGGGAATGCTGAGCATGCTGAATTTCTGGCTGGGAGAAGCAGAGAAACGTCAAGGCCAGATACAGAATAGGGAGGGGAAAAGGGGGAACTAATGGTGTCTCTCAGTGTGTGTCTCTCACAGCCGATCCCGATCTCGACGCCGCACCTCCAGTGCCCAGCCAGCAGCTCAACCAGTGGCTCACCCAGCGACTCAGCCAACGGCTCAATCAACAGCCCGACCAGCAGATCAACCAGCGGCTGGAGTGCAAGCATCGACACCCGCCAGTACAAGCCCACTTGCGAGAGCAACTACAGGACTTTGAGAGGGCGCTAGATAGGACCACAGGCCTCAGGAAACATCCCAGTGAGTGGACATGCCCGCTTTCGACAGCAGAAGACGGGCCTACCAACCCCCCAGCAGCAACCCACCACCAGAACCGGTGTTTACAATGCCAGCGATTCCACAGGGCGAATACTGGCCTCCCCCACCTCCACCCCCACCAGCTGGACAGTTCCCTATGGTGGAGGTGGCTGGAGCAGAAGGAGTAATTATGGTACACAGACAGTGGACTGAAGCTGATATTGCAGAGGCAGCTTCCAGTCTCCCACATCCAGCTACAGTGTGGGGAGAACATTTCAGCCAAGAGTTACAGAACTTTGTGAGATCCTGCCGACCCAATAGCTATGGAGTTAAGACGACTGCTGTTGCGTAAGCTTGGATACCTGTACAACACCAGCTGACACTGGAAGAAGTGGGCAGCAACTGACGTGCAGTGGAGGGGCGGGATGGCGAGGACACAGACGGAGACACACCGGACAGGGAAGAACTAAATCCATATTACTCTTTAGCCCAGCAACTCAGTAAAAACCCTACAGCTTTACCACAGATTGAAATTGTAATAAATGGGAAGAAATTAAAGTTTTTGGTAGATAGTAGGGGAGCCCACTCAGTAATACAAAAAGAACAGATTGTGTGTCCACTTCAACCTGACAAAACTGTAACTATTATAGGTGTAGGGAGTAATACGAACAGAAAAGGTGTCCACTCCCCTCCAATGCAAAGTAGAAACTTATGAGTTTGAACATTGTTTCATTGTTTCACCTGTCTGTCCAGTCAACCTCATGGCACGAGATTTGATGTGCAAATTGAGTTGCACACTCCAGAGCACCCCAAAGGGCCTCTCCATTTCTTTCGGGGAACCACAGATGGTTCAGTATGACCCATGTATTCCGGGGTATGCCTTTGAGTGGCAGTGTTTGGACAGCACAGGAGAAACAATGAACACTTCCTGAAAAGCACAGTCTTAACCCATTTACTTTGGAAGAAAGTGGATGATTTACATTGTACGGCTCATGTGTCAGACGGGCCTGATTCTGATTATGAGGCTGAATTTTTTTAAGGTAGATAGAGAGATGTTGAGCACTTCCACACTCGTATGGAGTGATCAGTGGGAGAAGGTGGAGTTTTCTTTAGTTTTCTTTAGCCCCACTGCTCATGCAGGGAAAACACAATATGCATACAGGCTGTTAGCGAGCCGAACAGTGGAGCTGTTCACACAGAATAAGTCATTCATGGGTTCCGCTTACCCCAACTGAGGAGGAGGAGCTATCAGCACTGCCTCCCACCCTCTGGGTTCAGGGAAAACATGATGTGGGACTGATTCAGAATTGTGAACCAATTCGTATCATGCCAAAATCAGACTACAGACCTAAACAGCATCAGTATCCTTTGAAAAAGTAGCGTATGCTGTGGTCTCAGCAACAGAGGTGCTACAAACACAGCCTTTACCCTCATCATACTCAGCACAAGCAGCAGAGCTTTTAACCTTAACCAAAGCATGCAAAATAGCTGCAGGCAAAACAGTAAAACTCCAAAACAGTGGACTGACTCCAGATACGCTTGGGGAGTGTCACATGATTTTGGAATGATATGGAAACACAGAAACTTCCTAACTAGCTCAGGAAGCAAAATCAAACACCATTCATTAGTCGGTGACCTCCTAGAAGCCATTTTGTTACCAGCTGCAATTGCAATAATAAAATGCGCTGCTGATTCAGCAGCCCAGGATCCTGTCAGTAGAGGCTAATTGAAATTGCTCATGGGCGGAGCCACTTGCTGGCCACCCCCCCTCCCCCCCAGCAACTGGACCATTTCAGCACTGGCAAATTTATTTTGTAGAACTTACTCTGGCTGAAGGGGAAAATACTTGCTGGTTTGTGTATGCATGTTCAGTATGTGGCCTGAGGCTTTTCCAACAGGAAAACAGGATGGAGCAGCAGTCACAAAGGCATTCCTGAGAGAAATCATTCCAAGATGGGGGCTGCCAAGCTGAGTTTCAAGTGACAACGGGACTCGTTCGTGCATACAGGTGAAAGCAGTGTTACCAGGGTCAGCAGAGAGTCCACTGCACGACTTCCAGCCAGGAGACTGGATTCTCGTGAAGGACCTGCGGAGAAGGAGGTGAAACCTACCAAGGTGGACGGACCGCATCACATGCTGATGGTCACCCACACAGCTGTAAAGATTAAAGGACGAGCGACACGCATTGCAAGAGGGCACCACCGGTGGAGGACAGCGAAACACAGCATACCCCGTCTTAGGTCAGACCGGCAATGCCGGCCACTATGGGCACTCGGGGACTGTCAAGAACACTGGGGTGGGGCGTGACTGTGTTTCTGCTCATCTACTGCTCCGGAACTACAACAGCATGGACATATGCGACTGTCGCAGTCCAATGGGAGACTGAGGGACCTGCCTCTGGCATTGGACTTGCCAAAGTAGGACACAAACCTCTAAGTTATACATCCAGTGTAGCAAGACTACCTGTGGAAACGTGCTTTTGATAATCCTCTGCGTCAAATGATAACAGTGCATGTGGAGGAATCACAGGTGCTAAGTTGTCGCATCATAAAGGGTCTATGGACAGCTTCCCAAGAACTGGACGGTACTGCTATGAGAGAGCCGTCCTACCCAGATCCATGGTTCTTAGTCTTCAAGTCGCGGGACAGCCTCAGGGGTCACATACAAGAGCAAAATATCACTTCAAGGGTCTCACTATGGCCAGTACCGCCTGATGGAACCATTCACTGCCCTTGGGCACACTATCGGGTGGTCACTTCTTCCTGGAATAGGGACAGCAGCAACTCTGATGAAACTTAATGGATTGGCTTATGAACTTATGGTAACAGTAAATGACACTGCTGGGGTTATAGGGGCAATGAAGCAAGAACAGCAGGCCATACGAGCAGCAGTATTACAGCATCGCATGATTACATCACTGATTACATGCATCACATGTGTAAGGCAGTCACTCCCCCAGATACTATGCAAGGGGGATGGTGGGACTGGTTGTCAGCCTTGTCAGGTCATGAAATGCTTCGATTAAGGTCATTAATAGCTCCAGTTGTAATGATACTGATGATTGATGATTGATCCTAGTTCCATGTTTTTTCTCCCTGGTGGGACGCTGTGTCTCAAAATACATAAGTATCAAAATCTCAAGTACAAGGTGCAGCCCTTTTCTTAGCAACGTCCAAATCGGAGGATGATGGCCAATTTGAAGGCCTTAAAGAAATGTTTCATAATCAAGTTTAAATGGTTTATTAAGAATAAAAGGGGGAAGTGTTATGGAAAATTATATTATAACCACATTATAATTGTATGTTGATTCATTATAGACTCATTAAATCTTGTATCCACTTAATATTTCGTATGCGTAAATGGTGTTCTGTTCTATATGATCTACTGCACAGTTGTACGGTACATTCTGATGCTATGTCTGGTATCAGCCGAGGCCAGATAAGGAACACATGGATAAGCATTAGCTGAAACAGAGCAGTTACTTACGTTGTTCCCCAACTCACCCTCACACTCAGGGTCACAGTGTCTTAAATCTATCAACAATTATTCCTATAAGTTTGTATGTTGAATACCATTGAGGCAATCTGTATCGTGGTCACGAGCTGCGTGCAGATTCAATAACCTCTTGCTACTCAATGCATATTCTTGTTTGCCTTATCGCTTTTTGACAGAATTCCACGACAGAACTTACAGAAGAACTGACCTGATATTCACCTAGTGATATTTCAGGATTTTATGCCCGTCTAAAACCAGAGGGCTTTTGTCCAAATCTGTGACTTCCTTCTTTTATTCTTCTTTCTTTACTTTCTTTATTTACTTTACTTTTCTATTCTTATTTCTCTTTAACCCTTAGTTATTTATGTTTATTTATTCCTAACTCTTTTATATCTTTCCAATTTTTTGTCCTAATCTGACTATTTCTCAAAGCCAACTTTTACACAGTGACTAATATACACATGTCTTACCATTAAGAAGATAAATGCCCAATCTCGCGTGGTGTTATTTAGCTCACCTCACCTTTACTAATTAGACTATTCTACACTTTATTTAACTGTCCTTTACTCTTTTTCTTATGTTCTCTATTTCCTCTGTTGCACTGCAGTCTTGGTCTCGATGCAATGAGGAGATTTGTTTTTTATTTAAGCTTCTGCCCAAAGCTTATATACAGGCTTCTCTGTTCTCTCTGGCCCCTGCTTCTGACACTGTAATTCTTATATCCAACATGAGTTAACTCCCCAGCACATCTTGTTCTCAAGGGAAGAAACACTCATTGTTTCCTTTGGGCCCCTTAGAACCTTAAGGTCAGAAAACAACTCCATACATGGTTATCTTTACATCTCAGACATTTTCCTAATTTTCTATCTCTCAGGAATGGCTGGGTCTGGCCATGCATGCAGTTGCTGCTTTATGATCATTACATACTACATCTAATGTTTTAAAAATACAATCACAGTATTAGAGAATAAATATATATAATACATATTCATACACATATATACACAGTGGGGGAAAAAGTATTTAGTCAGTCGCCAATTGTGCAAGTTCTCCCACTTAAAAAGATGAGAGAGGCCTGTAATTGACATCATAGGTAGACCTCAACTATGAGAGACAAAATGAGAAAAAAAATTCTGAAAATCACATTGTCTGATTTTTTAATTATTTTATAATTATCATTATTTTATTTGCAAATAATGGTGGAAAATAAGTATTTGGTCAATAACAAAAGTTCATCTCGATACTTTAATCTGTTGTATATCCTTTTTTGGCAATGACAGAGGTCAACAGTTTTTTTTTAGTCTTCACAAGGTTGGCACACACCGTTGCTGGTATGTTGTGTATGAGTCCCTGGCGGCGTAGTGTGTTACTGACGGTAGCCTTTGTAACGTCCCCCCCGTGTGGTTCTGGGATTTTTGCTCACCGTTCTTGTGATCATTTTGACCCCACGGGCTGAGATCTTGCGTGGAGCCCCTGATCGAGGGAGATTAGCAGTGGTCTTGTAGGTCTCCCATTTTCTGATTATTGCTCCCACAGTAGATTTCTTCACATCAAGCTGCTTGCCTATTGCAGATTCAGTCTTCCCAGCCTGGTGCAGGTCTACAATTTTGTTTCTGGTGTCCTTCGACAGCTCTTTGGTCTTCACCATAGTGGAGTTTGGAGTGTGACTGTTTGAGGTTGTGGGCAGGTGTCTTTTATACTGTTAACGAGTTCAAACAGGTGCCATTAATACAGGTAACAAGTGGAGGACAGAAAAGCCTCTTAAAGAAGTTGTTACAGGTCTGTGACAGCCAGAACTCTTGCTTGTTTGTAGGTGACCAAATACTTATTTTCCACCATTATTTGCAAATAAATTCTTTAAAAATCAGACAATGTGATTTTCAGATTTTTTTTTTCTCATTTTGTCTCTCATAGTTGAGGTCTACCTATGATGTCAATTACAGGCCTCTCTCATTTTTTTAAGTGGGAGAACTTGCACAATTGGTGACTGACTAAATACTCCCCCCACTCCCCACCCCCACTGTATGGATATTTGCTCTCACATTTCCCTCCTTTGATTATTTTACTTGATTTTTTTCTTCAATCATATTCAGAATCACATTTATTTTTCATTTAGCCACTTTGGAAGGGGTAAAAGGAATCCGCGTTGTTGTCACCATCATCTGCCAGGAGCTCCATGTGCCCATTGCGATGAAGCCGTGCCATCGAAAGGGAAAACATTCTACTAAAACAACGTACCATTATAGCAGAGAGCAGAGAGGGTAGAATCATGCCTAATAAAAGAGCCACTGCCAAGATAGGCATAAGTACTGTCATGAGCCAGGATCCCCATGGCCCCAGCCAGTCAATTAGCCATTCCAGCAAACCAAATGGATTGCCTGTCTCATGTGGGAAATATAACTGGTAACATTAGCACTCATATCAGGGATCATAAAACAACATGAAGTGTTAACCACGCGATATACGCCACCTTCCTTTGTCAATATAAGGTCCAGGGCCATTCGGTTTTGTATGATTGATTTGAGTATAGCTAGCATTTCAGTATTCAAGGCATGTAATGCTCCTGATTTGTCATTTATTAGGGTCAAAAGTTGATAAGCCAATCCGTTAATTTTGTTCAGCGCTACCGTGGTACCCTCTCCCAGAAACAGAGACCACCCTACGTTGGATGCAGGGGTGGTCCATGGATCCCAAAGAGTGTAATCATCATTATGTCGTAGGATACCTGTGTTGCAGTGTTTTCTGAGCAGTTGTGTAGCGTGCTTTTGGCCTGCAAATTCTGGGGGTGGTATAAACTAGATTTTGGCATTAGGAGGCCTAGGAAACATCCCTTCCAGTTGCCTTTATTGGGTAATTTAGTCTCCACACACCCACATTGCAGCCCCTCCAGAGACCAACGATGATGCATTACAGCTAAATTTGAAGTCACTATTGCTACATTTAGTGCCATTGCTTCTAAGCATGGTGTAGTTAGTGTATTTAGAGCAACCTCTCGGCTTTCTTGATCTTCTGTATGAACAGAGGCAATGACTACCACTGTGTCTGGATACTTGGACTTGGGCAGCACATCCAAGGCCTTCTATGGGTTCAGTAGCATTGTCAGGACATGTTTCGCTGCCCGTAAGTAACTGTGTCATTGTGCACGGTAAGCTAAGATGTTGTACATCTGCCAATGTTAATGGCAGGACTGTCCACGGAATGTGTTGACATATTATACAACTTCGGTTAGGGCTCATGTGTTTGCTGTGTACTATTGCCGACGCACACACTAAGTTATGATTGCACTTAGCTAGTTATAATAGCTTAGCTATTTCTTGATTGTCTGTAGCATTCTCTAGGATGTCATCTAATTCATTTTGTAGTTCTTCAACTAAAGCTTTACTCACCCTTTGTAGTATTGATGGCTCGGCAGGTGCCTGTACCTGCACCTGCATTACTATTGTTACAGTGCTACAGTAATCTCACCCTGTGCGGTCAACACAACACCAATACTTTCCAGACTGCACATATGACCTCCACTCCTTCTCTAGCTCCATGCCTGAAGGTATTGAGGCTATTACAAGGTGTCTCAGCTACTCTAACCTGATTATATAAATCCGTGGATCCAATTACATGTGAGCAATCGTTACACGGGTCTCTGCACAGATATTTGTTATATCCTGCATAACAGTACACTGATGCTTGTGCTTTTTTTGGCCTGCAGGTGAAGAAGTGATTGGTCTGGTCACAGGGTTGACCAGTATCTCATCATTAGGTGCTGTCAGCCAATAGTGGTGCCAGTGCTGGGTGTATAAAACCCTATACTCCCACCTAGGGAGGTGACTATGAGCAGTAGACACCACTTCATAGCTTCTCTTCCCCTCAGTGGGTTTCTTCACAGCCTGTGCTCAGAGTGCGGGATATACCCTTTCAGCACTCGTCCCACAATTCCGACCCTTACTGAGTTTCGGAAGAGTCAGGGAGTGGTGGTGCTCTTTTACAGTGTGAGTGATGTACCCACGTTGCTCTCCCTTCTATCTTCATTGCTTTAGCAGTGGCCCTGTCACCGGTTCTGGAAGTGCCGCCTTCACCTGTTTAGACAGACTGGAGAGAGAATTGTGTAATGCCACACAGTATCTTATCATATTATGATCCATTGTTGCTCTGTCCAATGCTGTCATCTCAGGGCTTGTACCTACATGGGGAGGTCTGCCAAACACAATCTCAAATGCACTCCCACCCACCTTAGGTCTTCCACACGTCCTCATTTGCCACAATACCAGCAGGAGGACTTTTGTCTAACTTAATCCTGTGTGCTGGCTGGCTTTGGCTAGTCCTGATTTCAGTTTTCCATTTGGGAGGCAGGTACATCGTCTTGTTTTACGCAACCACCTGCTGCCCAGGTTTTCTTCTTCTGGGCTGTTGCTGAGGTTTGTATGTCTTTGACATTTATTGTCAGGTTTCATATATGCATAGTTTGCAGTGAGCCCTGCACTATCGACTTGCTTGCTGACAGTTTTGCTGCTGCATATGCTCTTTCATTGCTACTGTTCACTTTGTGTGTGCCTCGCATTTGCAAACAGCAACTGCTTTGAGTAAAAGTATTGCTTGCAACAGTGAGCTGCTGAGCTTGTTAGGGAATTCTTGTGCTTCCATATGGCCCCATACTCATGGAGCAACCCCCTATCTACTATCGGTTTTGTCTTTCCCTTTTTCACATGCCTTAATCAGCGCCACCAGCTCGACAGCTTGTGCTGAATACGAGGGCGGGAGCGACCCGCTGGCCACTGTCTCAGTATCCTTAACCACTGCTCACCCAACTGCCCACCCACCCCATACTCCTCTCTGGAGGCCGACCCTGGGGTTAGCTGCAAAGGTCTCAAACTGTCCTTGTTTGTAGAGGACTCACATCCATGACACAATCTGGTAAATGTGTATGGTTTCCTATCAAACGAGAATGCAAACCTGAACTGAACTGAATCTTGTTTTCTACAGTTTATGCTTCACAATACATTACCATTATATTTTTGGTATTATATTAACCATATAATTTCTTTTTCTGATTCTGAGAGTGTAGTATTAAAAATAAGGCAACAGTTTACAAATCATTTGAAATGTAAGGTTGATCTCTTTTAGTTTTATCCCAAACCTGTTTAGATCTATAACATTCAAGAAGAAAATGCTCTAAAGTTTTATTATTACAATTGGGCATTGAACACTGTTGTCTTTACATAGCAGCTCCATTTTACCACTGTTCTTATTGGAATCCACCTTACTGAGATTAACCATGCTGTGTCTCATAACTTTTAACAATATTTTACTTGTGTGATAACTAATTGATATTCATTTATATATTGCTACATTGCATATATATCTTTATTAGAATCAAAAGCCCAGTTAATATTAAGTCATTCATATTTATTTGTTAAGTCTGAATATATTATTTTATAATACAGTATTTTAGATCTAGCTCTTCCTCTTTTTTTCTCTTTCAAATTGCTAATATTTCCTACCCACTCTGCTTGTCTATTTAATCAGTTTGCTATAATTTTAAAAACTACTATTTTGGGTTTCAGACCAAAGTCTATTGCCCCTAAACCACCCTGTTCTTTACTTTTAAAAACTAGTTCTCTCTTTGTCACCTCCCGTGTGGTACCCCAAATTAAATTGCAACAAATTCTATTACATTTTTTACTCCAAACATCTGTAGGTGGAAATATACAAGACAAAAATAGAATTTTATACAATATATAGATTTTAATAATTCAGATGTTTGCCTTATAACTCAAATTATGATGAATAAATTGGCTAATTTCTTCTCGTATTTCTAATTCCTTTTCTTTCCAGTTTCCATCAACACAACCAGTATTATCTAATTTTATCTAATTATTAATAATTATAAAATATTTATTTGATTCTTTTCAGGTATATTAACTGGGAATGTATATCTAGTTTCACCAATCTACAAGCACTCTGATTTAGACGCCTGACGCTTGCTCATACTGTCTAAAATGTTGATAAATAATTTCAAATTCTTTCCTTGTTTTAATGATAACTGTGATGTCATCTGCATACGCAGAGATAATGAACTTTTTCTTAACTTTAACACCATTTAGCGTGTTACCCTTTTTGATTTTTTAAATTAAGGGGCTTATAGCTAAAACATATAAGGCAGCACTAAGTGAGCAGCCTTGTTTAACTCCTCTCATCAGTTAATTTCGATTTCCTATACAAACATTTAATCATGTCAATAAAACTCCCTGGAAAACCGTATGTTTTAAGAACTGCAAAAATATAATCTTTGGAAATTGAATCAAATGCCTTTTTTTGATCTAGGGCAACAATATAAAAATTTATTTATTCCTGATTATATGGTATCTCCCTTAGTGAACACAAATGATCCCACATATATCAACATGTTTGTTCTTTTACAATAATTAAATCTAGCACATCTTCTAATCTATTTATATTAATCTTAGCAAGGATTCATTAAGGTCAGATGCCTGTAATTATCAATGTTTGATTTATCACCTTTTTTGTGTGTAAGTGTTAATACTCCTTCGTAGAAGGAATCATGCATACACCCGTCTGAATCTCTTCATCATATACCCGTGTTAATATTGGAGACATTTCTATAATAAAGTTCAAATAAAACGCCATCTGGGCCTGGTGCTTTTGTAGGTTTAATTGTTTTATCACAGTTGCAACTTCAGTCTCTTAAATTTCATCTTCCAAGGGATCAAAAGTTTCAATGTTTGGTGTGTGAATGTCTAAAACGTTTTTTTTGTCAAATCATCAATAATTCTTTATACATTTCTTCACATAAATGTTTTCTTTAATTCACCAGTTTATCATTTAATTTCCTCATTTAATAGAATGTATTTGTGATTTGCTTTTTCTTTGAATATATAGACATTATTTTATCTGGGTTAAAAATTTCAAGTGAACTTAATCCTGCTAAAACTTTAAGATTTTTTAGATTTTCACAATTAATTTCATCTATCTTATCCTGTCTATCAGATAATAGCTTTCGTATTCAGATCTATCTTTTTTAGAGTAATATATTTTCTTTATTAGGGAGCTATACTTTTCTTTTTTTGCTTTATTAATTAGTCTGCTTTGAAAATTGTCTTATTCTGTTTAAAAAATTCCAATATTCTTGTTCAGGTAGATAGCATTTAAGATTTAATTGATTTAATTTTATTAAATTCTTCTTTTAAATCAGAGTTTTGAATAGTTTAATATATTTCTATTCATTTTCCAATAATTCCTATTTCTTTCTCCTTTATTAAACTTAATAGTAGTCAATACTGTTAGATGATCTGATTCAACTAAAAGTTTAGTCATGTAGGATAGGACAGTAAACTTCTCAGAAGTATATATTCTATGAATATGTGATTTAAAAACTCTATCAAATCTTGTAAATCCAATTTTTTGAGGAAAAAGAACTTTGTACTTCGAAACATATCATTTACTTTATTATCTTTCATAATTTGTTTTAAAATACGCCCTTCTCTTAAAATTGTTTTTAGATTAGTTGAAGAACTATCTATATCATCTGTGATAGTATTAAAATCACCACAGATATACATTGATTACTCTAATTTTGTTTCCATACATAAAAAATCTACATACATCAAATCTACATACATCAACCTACTTTTATAATTTGAATATCATTCGTAAAAAATATCGTTATCTTCACCTAATGAAAAAATAGATTTATTATTACCCCATATCTCCATAACATCGCATATATCATTATAATTAATTAATCTTGTTTCTTGTGAACATAGAATATCTCATTTTTCTTGCATTAAAACATTTTTTTTTCTATTCCTACTAGGTTGAATTCCACAAACATTACAACTAGCTACTGCTAGGTTGCAAGAAGACATGGAAAATTATTAAAATATTTTTTTTCAAACTTTTCCTAGTAGTTCAGATCCACACTTCCCCTCTGTCTCCTTGGATTAAACACGTTTTCTTTTAGCTTCTTGAGGCAAGTGTTTAACAGTCACATTTGCTTTGTTTTCCTGTTTGGAGATCTTCTTCTGACCTTTTTTTTGTTAACTCCCTTGTTTAGTGGTCGGAGAAAGTAAGCCCGTACTAAAGTCCTCCTCAGTTGCGCTTTCATGCGTTTCCTCTTCCCTGCTGTGAGATGAGTAGTCTCCACTCGTGTCGTCCTTCGACTCCTCTGAGTCACTATCGTTGCTGCTGGACACAGTCTCTCCGGATGCTTGTAGAGTTCTGTGTGGGTCATTTTTTCCATTCTGTGATTTTATGATATCCTTGTTTTTGTCAGACAGAGCTGGTTTGACATAATTGAACTTTACCAACTACCACCTGTCCGCTAGACCCTGTTCCATCCACTCTGTTCCAAACAATTGCTCCAAACCTCCTTCCTTTCATCTCCTTTATCATAAACAGCTCTTGTCATGTACCATCCGCCTTCAAGTCTGCCAGAGTTGTGCCTATCCTAAAGAAACCAACTCTGGACAGCTTGGACATCTGCAACTACAGACCCATTTCTCTTCTCTCTTTTCTCTCAAAGATTCTTGAACGTTCCGTCTACAATCAACTGTCTCTCTTTCTCACCCTAAACAATCTACAGGACCCTAACCAGTCTGGCTTCAGAGCAGCAAACTACTGAAACTGCTCTCACTGCAGTTACAGAGAAGCTCCATGCAGATAAAGCTGCCAAACTGTCATCGGTTCTGATTCTCCTCGACCTCTCCGCAGCTTTTGGAAATAAAGTTTGTGAGTGATAAATGTATTGTTGGACAATTTAAGATGTCTGTTCAGTGAAATAAAATTGAACATTTTTGTTGATGATGCCTGGTATGAAAGTATAACTTGTTCAAAGGAGATATAACCTGAGTATTGATGGCTAATGTTTTTGTGCTGTTAAAAGGGCCTAGTGGGTCCATAAGTTATTAAATTGCTTGTCTGTTTCTTTCTCATCCAACTTGGGTGTGTGAGAGTTGAGGAGAAAGGAGGGGCTGCAGAGAAGGCAGCTGTCCAGTGCATCACACAGATTGAGGCTGACGGCAGGGGGGCTGCTGCTGACTTCACTTTTGATCAGGCCAGTATGGTTTCACCATCTACCTGCATTCTATATATAGTCAGTATTGTTGATACACATTTAGTTTGCTTTCATTTAAAGGCTATTATAAACATATTTCTGAAGTTACTAGTGTAGTCTAAATGCTGTAGTTATGTAAGAGAAAGGCTTGGCAACAGACTGAACAGTTAATGTGTTGGAAAGTAATGACCTGGTGGAAACTCTGTTGAGAGTTGTATATGCAAGTTCCAATGGTCTATTCTGATTTGAGCTGTGTGATTCATTATTGAGACTGTTTGAGGATTTGAAGTCAAAAGCATTTGGTCAATATAGGTAAATGAAGTGTTGTGCATTGCTATCACCTCAATAAGTATTTCGATTCCTCTGAAGTTGACAAATTAATTTCATTTTTACTGGTTATGGTAAAATAGTGACTTGAAGAAAGAAAAAAACAGGGAAATAATCTAAATAGCTTTTAGTAGTTTTAGTTTTAGTAATTTGTTTTAATTTACTGTGAGGGAATAAAAGAGAGTCATTGTAATGTCAAAAGAGGAAAAATAAAAGTTGAAAAGTAATTACTCCTGTCGATGTAGTTCAGAAGAATAACCCTTTGGTTACAGGCATTGCAAAAATATCAGAGAAATGGCATAAATGCTGGCCTGACATTGATCGACTATAGCCAATAGAAGGGACCCTTAACCCAGATGTAAATAAAACAATGCAGGTACTTATAGGAGGATGTTTTTGTCTACTTATAAGGCAGATCAAAAGAAAGGAGAAAAACATAAAGAAAAGAGACGAACAGAACATGGCATTTTCCAGTTGTTTAAAAATGAGGGACAGAAACTAATAAAAGCTGCAAAGCATAAGAAGAGATTAGAGAAGGGGAATGTAGAAGGAATTTAACAGAAATGGATAAATGAATGGCAGAAATTAATGTACCTTTCTCACACACTGGCTCAGAAAAGAGACCCCCACCTTATGACACCTTTGGTATTAGAGCCCAAATGAAAACTTTGACCTACCAATGGTTTCTTTAATCTGAGAAGGTCAGTGTTGGACAAATGTGTTTCCTGGAGAAATGCTATGTCTGCTTTTAGCTCTTTAAGATGTTTACAAATTATTGCTCACTTTACTGGACCATTTAGTCCCCTTATATTCCATGACACAAGCTTAACAGTGAATCTCATCGCACTCACCCCGCTTTTTGGCAAACCATACATAATTAAACTGAAAAGTACAAAGATGGTGTGATCATATACCATGTTATTATATATATATATATATATGGCAGAGAGAGAGTATAGAGATATACCTTTCAGCGCAAGTCCTTCTTTGTATCCATGTTTCTTATACCAGTAAAGGTACTATAACGTATCCTAAGAGGCTAAAATGTAGCTTTAAACTATGGTACAGCTGTGTCTCCATTCCAAAAGGTACAAACATGTGCTTTTAGAGATACAGTTGTGCTCAAAAGTTTACATACCCTGACAGAATGTTTGCTTTTTTCAGAGAATATGAATGTTAACACAAACTTTTCTTTCACTCATGATTAGTGTTTGGGTGAAGCCATTTATTGTCAAACGACTGTTTTCTCTTTTTAAATCATAATGACAACCAAAAACATCCAAATGACCCTGATCAAAAGTTTACATACCCCAGTTCTTAATACTGTGTATTGCCCCCTCTTAAATCAATGACTGCTTGAAGTCTTTTGTGGTAGTTGTGGCTCTTTATTTTCTCAGATGGTAAAGCTGCCCATTCTTCCTCCAGTTTCTGTAAATGAAATTTTTTTCTTTCCTGTTTTCTACAGTTCAACTACCTTTGCCTGTAGATCCGTTGACAATTCTTTTGCGTTCCCCATGATGGATGAAAGATGCAAGAGTCTGTCTGGAGCCCAGAAACTCACTCAGCTTTTATGCACACACACTGATTACAAGCAAACCGGTCACAGGTGAGGATGTTACCTTTAGTAGTCATTCAAACCCATTTGTGTCAACTTCTGCATGTTATCAGGCCAAAATCACCAGGGTATGTGAATTCTTGATCAGGGACATTTGGATGTTTTTGGCGTCATTATGATTTAAAAAGAGAAAACAGTCGTTTTCAGTCGTTTTAGACAATAAATGGCTTCACCCAGGCCAATAAAATAAAGGCCAAGAAAGCAAAAATTCTGCCAGTGTATGTAAACCTCTAAGCACAATTGTACCACCCCAGTGGCAATGCCATTCTGGACCTTGTATTGACTAAAGTGTACCAGAAATATCTTATTAAAAAAACAATGGAATCACTTCACTATGCAGACCACCCATTACACAAACACCATCAAGGGGATAGTTAACATAATTTACTGTATTATTAGATACACACTGAGGCACCTTTTCTCGATACTTACACCTGTACAAAATGTAGAGCATCACTGAATTAAAGAGTCTTCTGTAGGTCTGCTGGTGGAGATGAAAATGGTGTGCTTACACTTTTGCTGAGCAGGAAATCTCCCAGCACTGTTTCAGCTAAAGCGGTGACAAATGTTCACCGTCAAAGGATGAGTCCAGTGATTCTGTTCATCTAACAAAATCAGATGTATCCTATGTAAACATTTAGGCACTCCTGGGGGGAATTTTCTCCATTTAGTAAGATATCTTAAGCCCTATCCAACAGGTAAAGAGTTGAGGCACATTTTGAAAGGTGGTTCTGTTCCTAAACAGCATCTGGCTATATGGCAACCTATATGGCTATATGGCATCTGGCAAACACAGAAAATAATGTATTGAATAGCTATTAATTTGTCAGTAAAATAAGAAACAATTGTGCAGGACCTTGGCACCGCATTCATGTTACAATTACAAAGTATTTATAGGAGACAGTCCCACCCGAGCTGCCCCACCCTTCTCGCTTTGTGGACGTGACGTCATTACCCCTCCTCGTTGCTCTTGGTTGTCCTTCATTACAGACACAAGCCTTCAAGCGTGCAGTTTGATTTCATTGATTTGATTTTGAGTTCAAATCTGGAATATACTGATATTTAGTGAGTAAAGAGGTCATTTGTTGATTTTGGACACGTTTAGAACACAAAACAGTCGGTGGAGAGTTTGGTCTGCTTGGCTGCATGCGTGAGGGATCCCACCACACACCCGTCCTCTTTCCAAATGCTTTGAGTTAACAGAGCCGGCTGCTCCAGTTAAATTAACACTGTGAATTCTTTATTTAGAATGTTTTTGACTTTGGTCAAAAGAACGAGGTGATTTCAGAATTGGGAAAAACCTCATGTGAACCTTGTCTGGATGTTCAGCAGTTTGTCCACACATGCGACGTGTGCACGCAACAAAGATTCCAGGGCTAAGCTTTCCAGACTGCTACACCTGTTACCCATTACACATCTCCCATAGTCACACTTGTCCCTGGACTTCATCAGGTTTTCTAAGGTCGCTAGATTAATTAGTGAATTAAGATCCTTGACTCCCGATGAGTTAGGGGTCGAGTCCATTATCCTGTAGACTCTTAGATTTAGAGCATCATTAATTATAATAATAAATCATAAATATTTTAGATGAATTGAGTCTTGTCTGGTTTAAAATGATTAGATTCTCATTAACTTGTCTGTGTAAGAATATTAGTTTTAAACTGACAAAAGCTAAGTCCTGTACACTGTCCTGCACAATGAGTACCTTTTAATAAGCATTCACTGCTTTTAAACTGTACTCTGCAAACATGAGAAATTATTCCATAGTTGTCATAACAGAGTGCTGTAAGAGACTTGCATTAGGGAAGCGGTTGATTTATGATGCTGGAATGTGGCCGAGAAAGTCCAGAATTTATCGTAGAACAGATAGTGTGTGCACTGTGCTAGGTGTGCTGCACTGAGTGTGTATAAGAGGGACTGACTGGACATCTAGACCAGTGTGGTATATGTCTTCTCACAACAGACACAACTATGGTCGTTCATGCATGCTTTTGACTATCAATGGTAAACTCCAGTCGTACAGTGGGTGAAATAAGTATTGTACACGTCACTGTAAGTTTCTAAGTAAATAAATTTTTAAAGGTGCTGTTGACATGAAATTCTCAGCAGATGTCAATAACAACCCATTCAATCCACACATGTGAAGAAATTAAACCATTGATGTCCATATATTGTAAAAAAAAAGTTATTTATCTAGCAAAAAACAAATAAGTTCAGAAAACCTAAAACTTTTGTTGCAACCGATTACCTAAGAAAATGTACGTTTTTGTAAATAAATAAATAAATAAATAAATAGAGTAAACTCTATATAAAAATGTAAACTTATATAAAGTATTTACAAGTTAATGTTGTTTAGGTTCTTTATACTACATTACATTTAGTAAGCACTTTATAATCAAATTAAGTTCCACCAACTGAACCATTACACAAAATATATCATGGTACACAATTTATTGCTTTTAGGAAAATCTACTAAAAAGATTTAAGTGTGTCAAACTCCTAGTCAATCCCAGTCATGAAAAAGTGCTTTTAAAGTTATAAAGCACTTATTAAAACAGGCTATTATTCTGAAGGCATCAACAATTATCAAGCTTAAAACATCTTTTACAATGAAATATTTCAGAGTACAACAGACACATGAAAACATGAACATTATTTGCACACACACCACCACCAGGTCAGTCAGTGTCACTGCAGTGCTGAGAATGAAACACTGCCCAAACACTATGTGCTCTGTGGTGATCAGTTGTGTGGCAACTAAGCATTGAAGAACAGGGTGAAAGGAGGTTAATAAAGTAAGCAGAGAAACAGACGGATACAGTCTGGAATTATAGAACTACAAAGTGCTCCTATATTTAGACAATAAGTATAGAAACAAGATCAAGGTCATGGCCGGCTGACAGCCTTTCTACATCTTAGGAACATCGCCAACCTAAGAAATTCCTTATCTCTACAGGATGCAGAAAAACTAGTACACACTTGTATTACCTCGAGACTAGATTACGGTAATGCACTATTGTCAGGGTGGTCCAGCAGGAACCTCAATAAACTTCAAATAGTTCAAAATGCTGCAGCCATCCTTACTAAAACTAGAACATTTGACCATAACAGTCCAGTTCTATCAGCACTGCATTGGCTCCCAGTTAAATTGCGTATCGACTAAAAAAATTCTTCTATTAACATATAAAGCCCTACATGGCCTCGCTCCTGAGTACCTGTGTCGTGGTGTTCTTGGAAGGACTTCTTCTTGAAAGGAGACTCGTGACCACTGTCTTTCAATTGCAATGATGAAACATTTTATACCCTTCTACAGGTCATGTGTTGTTGCACGTATTTCCATATAAAGGATTTTACTGTTTAGCTCCATGATTGGGTATAAATAAATTGTCACATACTATGTTTGTTCAGTTCATGTATGGCTTTACCAAATTAGGCCTGGGAATGGTTCATGCTCTCCCATTTACGGCTAACCCATGGGCCTCACCATATTGTCTCTCGACTCCATACCATTCCTTTAGATCTATAAATACCCGCAGAGTCAATGTATATACACACTACACCTGCTTGTTACATATTATGAACCATCAAGATTACTTAGATTTTAAGGTTCTGGCTGCTTACTCGTTCCCAAAACTCAGAAAACCTCAGCAGGGGGCAGAGCCTTTTCTTATAAACAACTCTGGAATAACCTTCCACAGGGAATTGTAGTACACTGAGATGCTGGAGCTGTCGCCCATCACTCAGGTTTGTGGACGGTGGAGCAGATGGACGCTAGCGTTTCAGGGTGCTTCTGTGTCTGCGTCACCTTCTGGCTCTCTCTTAATTAGGCTGTTCTAGTCAGACCTGCCAGAGACGTCAGACTCAGTGTGATACTGCTCAACATTCTCTGCTCTCTATAAATCCATTCAGAACTAACTCTGTCCCTTTACCTTCTCAGACTAAATGGTCACCCAGTCATCCAGCCCAACCTGCTGGAATACTGACTGCTGGGGTCCCCTCTACCTGTGTCAGACCCGCTGCCACCTACCAGTCTGACCACCAGGCTTGACCACATGGCTTGGAGTTTGCTCTGACATGCACGATCAACTGTGGGACCCAGTATAGGGCCGGTGTTGGCAATTCCCAATCATGTGCAATCAATTGAATTTACCACAGGTGGAGTCCAGTTAAGCTGTAGAAACATCTCAAGCAGTATCAGCAGAATCAAAATGCACCTCATGACACCCAAAAGTGAGCCATCAAAGGATGTGCACACTTGTGTACATATTAAATCTAATTAATTTGTATAGCACTTTCTACATCTGCCATTCTCACAAAGCAGCTTTATAGGAAATAGTAATAAAACCTGCATTTTTAAATGGTTGCATTGTGTACATTTATAGAACATTTACGCACATGTGCATTTAGGCTGGTTGCTTGGTTCAGTATTTCAACTCATAATTTTTCAGTCTCAGCAGGCATCGTTTCACTCACAACAATAACAAAAGATGCTGCTGGGGCTGAAGGAGACTCCAGCAGTAGTGAGAAGAGTAACAGGAGTGTCGGTGATGCTGGCTCCTCTTCCTGCTGCAAAATACACACACTGTAATTATGAGGAGAGTTGCAAAAGAAAGGTCACAAGTCATAAACGTTTCATATGTTCATCTGCACTTGTATAGGTTTACATTTTAAGCCTGTCTTGATTGCATTACTCCCTTGAAAATAGGTATGACAGTTAACTGCCTGTACATTGATACTGATTCTTTAAACATTTCTTTTTCTCAGATAGAACATATTAAACATATCTTGCACTTGTCTGACAACAGAGACTGACATAACCGTGCATATTTAATAACAGAGGCCTTAAAGAAATCTAAAGACAATTGATCTGCTGGACACTTTGGCAACACATGATAGACACGTGTATACAGTGACTTTCAGGTGTGAAAATGCCCAATGCGTAAACAACAAAATATAATCACTGTAAGACATTTCACAACTGTAAATAGACTTGCAAAAATACAAAACTATTTGGTAATGAAACTAATAGTCTAATAGTCATAGTTTTTTTCTTTTCTAAACACAATTATCAGATACAATTATGTAAAATCCTGGAGGACGCTGGGCTGGCTAGGTCAGACAATGAGGGTGAACACTCGCAGGGAATGGCTCGATGCGAGAGTGTTTTATTCAACAAATAAAACAGGAGTAAACACAAGAAAAAGCAGCAAAGTTACAGGGAAAAAGGATAAACCGAAATATAACCGTGACAAAGAAACTCAGGCAAAGCCAAGACACTCACCTGAGGCTTGAGAGAATCCGGGAGCTAGACTAGCGTGCCGGGAATGAGTGGGAAGAGAAACAATAACCAAGACCTACAGGCAGTGCCTGGGGAAACTAGGATAACTAAGGCAGCGCTCGTCAGGCGCTAGGGAACTTACGTGACTTGAGAGCTGAGAGATCAGCTGCAGAACCCAAAAGGCAAGGCAAAACCTACCTGGTAACGAGGCTCGCCCATGAATGGTACTACTAAAGTGAACCTGGATAGAGAGGAAGCCTCTCTGGCGACCTCATGGATTATAGGACTGTGAGCTCGAACTTTGATGCCCTTGGTTCATTCAGCTTCGTATATGCAAACAGCACCATGAATACATTCACTACCTTGACTGTGTTCAATTCTCAGCAATAGGCAGCTAGCGCTAGCCCCTTAAATACCTCAGCCTCAGGTGAAACGTATTAACAACACAATGAACATTATTGATATGATTAAACACACATGACAATAACCAAACCATGAAGTTAGACATGAACATGAATATCAACATAATCAAATTGCTTACATTGCAGGTTTTGAAAAACTCAGGCCAGCTCAAGTATACAGGAATTGCATGTCTGACAGTGTCTTCCTTGACAAATGAATATTTTAATAATATTATTATTGAAAAACTTCATTAGGCACAAGCCTATTCTACCAACACAATTTCTATAAATCAAATAATGTATCCCTCCAGTTTAATTTGTCAGTGCAGTGGTTCAGCTTGATACTGATACAGGAACTTCTAACGTCTATAGATGCTTATATTTTTTAAACATCCATAGATGTCAGAGCCAAGTTAGGGACCATTCAATAAGACAGTGACAGCAATTCCAGTCACCATCCCGGCACTTCACTGCAGGCTAGGCCTTCCCAACAATGATACATGCACAAACATTTTAATCTACTGCATCAACTAAATATTAGCCTCAATTTAACTCTGCGCCTTTGTTTGATTTACGCCAGGCACATGGCACATTACACACTGAAGGGCTACTGAGACCACCCCCCCCATCCTCCTCCTCCATCACATGTACAGCATATGTTCAGATGATTTCTGAACATAGAGTCAGGTAGGTTTTAACGAGTTTCATATTTTTATTGATAGTTATAGCACTGAAACATAGCAACTATTAAATGAAGGTGTATTCACCTTCGCTCGCTATCTGGTAAATCAGAGAAGCTGTCGGCTCTTTTTCTCTATAAATTCCCCCAATCAGCTAATAAGCATTTAGAAAATGGTGCATAAAAGAATCCAGCTCCGTAGTCAATAGAAAGGCAGAGTGCAACCTTTGTTTCTGCATAAAGTGTACAAAAATAAGGTGAAGACTAAGGCATTACAAATAATGCGTTAGTCTGAGACAGCCAGCACTCTCCCAAGGCAGTCTAAAAAAGTGTGGCTCCTCTTGGGCCTTATATACTGTCCTTGTCTAGCTGTGGCTACCCCCACGCATATTTTTTTGTCATAATATCTCACGATTGGGTCCGCTTATATTACTATGGGAAGCCCCTTACCCCTTAACCCTGTCACTTTTGTATTCGCTTATGTCCCTCGTTCTCACGACTTTATTTTTTTAAAAGAGTGCTAACACCTGCAAGGCCATTTGTGCTGACGATCACACTACTGCAGAATTTTGGGTTTTTTCCAATCAGTTCGCCTCTGATTCACCCCAAGTAGGCTCTGCCTAGTCCCCCAAGGGTATTACACTAATCTTGAGTACAGAAATGCTGACTGTCCCAGGCATGTTCATTATAGCAGAATACACATATAAACATGTTTATGAGTACATAATGTATTCTTACATGCAAATAATCCATCATTTCCCCCCTTTCGTAACTTTATGTTATGAACAATATATCAGGGTACTAATATCAATACATGTGAACACAGTAGGATATATGCTTATATGCGTACAAGGTTGTGGAAAACACTTGTGTTTGTGACTGCTAAAGCTTATTCATCCCTGGTTGATAACTTCCCAGAGAGGTTCCATGCACATAGCTTAGCTAGTTTCCTGCTACATGATTATATCAAATTTGAATTATAAAGTTGTTGATATTATCGATATAGATGACATTATTAATATTGATATGATATGGAAACTGACACGGACTAAAACATCAAAAAGCAAAACTAACATTATGGAAACTGACATGGACTAAAACAATTTCACACAACACATAAAACATATTATCATTTCCCCCCTAGGAACTATCAGACTAAGGACAACAACAAACAATAAGGTGGGGGAGTTAGGACTTATGAAGGGAAGACATGGGAACATAGTCGGAGTGATCAGGTGGCTGAAAATTATCTGCAAAGAGATCGTCAGAGGATGATATGGTCTGGAGGATAGGTCTGGAGTGCGGTATTGAAAAATAATAATTGGGGCTGGGACGCAGATTGTAAAGGCCTGCATACATTTCTTTGGACACAGATTTGTCTACTGCCCTAACTATAAGGCCTCGAATGCAGGGGATGACACAACAGCCGCACAAAGCCAACAATGAGATGCCCACAATCAGACTTGACAGAATGGCAATGGCAAAGGCCTTCCATCTGCCAAACATAGATTCCAGCCAGCCAGTTAAACTGGAGTCGACGCCAGAATTCTCAGCTAGTTTGTTGCGGAGACTCTTCAGATATGATAGGGCTCTGGTGATGCTTCCATCACTGGCAGTATGATTTGGAATGATTGTACAACACGAGTCTCCAAACATAGCACGTACAAACAACATGTCAAGAGCAACACGATTTTGCCATGACATTAAAGAGGAAGCATGGAGTTGTTCAGCAATGGCGGATAGGGCATCATGAGTGTAGTTGACAAAGCGCTGTTGATTATAATAGATATAATTTATCCAATCAACATTCTTGTTGAGAGTAACCCACCATAATATGGATTCAAAGCCTGCAGCAATTGGATTTCTTGCCTTAAACTCATCAGGGACCCCCCTTGGGACACCTATAGCGTCAATATAAACTTTGTCATCAAAGCTGGATAGAGGGGTATCACGTCGAACTCTATGTTTAGGGGGAGTGGATGCTGGGTTCAAAATGCCTTTGTCCAGTTCCTCTTGTGAAACTGGTAGTAGAGTGAAAGGAACAATTAACATTACTCTAACACATAGACCTGTCCAGCCATCATCTAGGGTAACATACAGCCAAGGATCTCCACATACCCAGTATACGTCTGGGACAGAGACTGTATTGTCTTTAAAGGCAAATAAGGGGTGATTTGGTTGCACAAACTCAACAAATGTGCTGTTTTGTGTCTCGAACATACGAGATCCAGTCTGTGAAGGTGAGACAGTCCTGTCTACCATCCAAATTCTTTCACATTGTCCTGAGAAGTTTTTCAGTTTGGGACCTGTGCCAGTCGGTGCATAAAAACAATCAGGGAAAACAGTATTGTTAAGCCAAGATGCCAGTACATTGGTTTGATTACCAGTAACAACTGGGGTGGGCATGGGAGAGAAGATTGTCATGTTTTGGTATTTAGAACAAAGGGCCTCACTCTGAAAGTTATGGTACCATGAGTTACCCTTATACGTCAGACACCAAAATGGGCACAGGTCACAGGATGAGACATCAAGATTATTATTACATTCAGTAGAGTTAAATGGTACAGGCCAAATTAAAGGGTGTGTGCGTCCTTTTGCACACACCACACAATTGTCTTTTGTGAGAGAGCGGGCCGTGAAGGACATATAGGACATCCAAACATTTGTGACCTGAACAGAGGCGTCTACATTAGGCTGTGTCTTGAGCGTGTTCAATAATGTATAAAGACTAGTTGTCACACTTCTGGGCAACCGGAATGACATGAATTTGAGAGACACGGTGAAATTTTTGTGAGGCTGGTAGGGATGATCTGTCAATTCTTTCCTTTGGGTTGACAAAATGATAGGCAGGACAACAAGAATTGAAATGACAGTTAAAATCAACAATGTCCATCTTAGGCCACAAAGCCCAGGCCACCGAAAAGGGGTGCATGGGGTTACCATGATGCTGGAAAGGGGTTGAGGATTCACAGGCCGCAGATGATCCTGGAGGGGACTGGTAAGATGACGTGGACGGATCAGAATACGGGTGATAATTCAGATCAAACAAGGCTTCGTTCTGCTGAACAGGGAGTCTTGAATGTTTGCAACTCACAGGGCGGGTGTTGCGATATAGAACCAGTCCACACTCCGGCATCCACGCACACGAAGTCCAGGTGTAAAGGACAGCTCCACTACTTTTGGTGACAGTGCAATTCAACCAGATAGATTTACCTGGGAGCCTGGTATGGATCTCGAACCCTTCTTTAGTAGGCTGATCACCCAGGATTAGCCTTATTCTCTTCAGCAGGCGGGAAGCAGTACTGGGTTTGGCGAAGGTTCTGATATAGCTAGGGAAGTCGTGTGATGCTGGGCCAAAGCTATGAGGTTGTGGCCACTGGACCGGTAAACCCCCCGCCGTAGGCCTTCCCGGGGTGGATATGGGAGAGACCGCTGCACAGTCTACTCCTTCAAATACGTTAAAATCACACTTGAACTCCAGGGTCACTTAGGTTGTGGAGGGGGTATTCAACCGCCTCCTTGTTATACTGGTTATAGCGGGTATGTTCAGCTTATTGTTCTTTGGTGTGGCTCACTTCCTGCCTTGACGGCTGTACCTTAAATACAAGAAAACAAACACTGTCCAGACATAAATGAAAAAGAAAATATGGTGATTCAACTGGTGAAAATAGGGCTACACCTCAGTATACTGCATGACAATGCACTGACTAGGATACGTTAATCTAGATTTCTCATAGAAATGCTTAACAGTAGGAACAATACAACTAAGCAGTATGAGAATAGTAACAATTGTGACGAGAATTTGAGGCAGCATTGTTTGCCAATGCTGCGATTTCATCCAGGCCCACCAAGAGCTATCCTGTGGATCAATACTGGCTAGGTATTGATCACGACGCTTAGTCAAGATATTCAGTATACTTGTGAGGTTATCTACTATCCCCCCTGGGTGGATGTAGGTACAACAATGGTTGCCAAACATTACACAGGTATCTGCATTATCGGCCTTGGATACATCATTAGTAAATCGTTTTGAGAGATCAAGCTTCTCAATGTCACTCAGCTGTCCGTTTTCCTGCAATGAGTCAATGGTGTAGTTTAAGAAATGCTGTTGATTATACCACAGATAATGCAATAAGGAATTATTTATGACTTGTGCCCATGAAAATTGTTCTGGTGATACAAGTGGGCTACCGGCCAAAACTAACTCCAAAAATTTGACAGAATCTACAGGTGTGTTCTGAGGAATATTGATGGTTGGGCTAGCTGTTGGGGCAACATCATAATCAAGTAAGAAGTCAGAGCTAAACAGGATAACACTTCCTGTTAGTACTACCGGGGCACAACAACCATACCAATTAGGTGGGATGGTTTGTATGAGTCCTGTTTTGTCACAGACCCAGAAGATATCTGCGACAGGTAAAGTACCTTCAGTGAAATCTAACATAAAACTAGTGCCAGCTACTAAAGTGTGGTTTGCTTTGACAATGATCTTTCTGCCTACTGCATCATATCTTGTTTTACAAAGTTTGGCCATGTGAGTGCTACCCAAGGTAGAACAGGAACAAAGTGGGTAAGATTGGTCAGGTGCTACAATAGTACTTGGCAGTGTTGTAGCTGGTCTTGTTAACAGAAATGGATCACACTTGTGTAAATTGTCATCCATTTGACGAGGATCCATGTAATGCAACAGACAACGTAGGATACACTTTTTCTCTAAGTGTCTCCGATCTCTACACATGCTAATGCTACTTAGCGATGCTATTTGAGGTTTTAGTCCTATATTATGACAAGCTATACAAGGTTGGTTAGTAAATGATTTAGCAGAAAATAGAAGGTATTGATATAACATATTGTATTTTCCTCCATGTAAGATAACCTTGGTGTCATTGGTCACAACTTCAGTTCTGTTTAACCAGATTTCTTGCCCAGGGAACCAGTCAGGTTCCTGGTTTGACTTGTTGTGGTCATCGTGGAATGTCGTGATTGATATCTCAGCAAAATCACCCGCTAGGAAGTACAGCAAGACAATCCATATAGACATGTTTGTTCTGTTTTCTACTCAACTCTCAACCCTCCTAATCTTTTTTTGGATGCTGCCCAATTTCTTCACCTGGAAAGCGACGAGGGCCCCTACTTATGGCCCGACCCCGCTTTAATCAGGACTGATGAGAGGGGGACTTCTTAGAGAATTGTGAGTAGATGTAAGTGCACAATTACTTAACTGCTGTCTGAGTCTTCAGATTGTGACTGCTGTCTGGTCATGCTTCTAGTGACCGGTCTGGACACACCACTTGGTCCGGCTTTCTCACTTCCATCAGTTGGTGAGGGTGCCTTCGTAGGGGTGTCACCTGGCTGTGCTTCGGCTTGTGGTGAGGCAGGCTCAGCTGGCTGGTCCAATTTGGTCAATTCAGGTGCTCTGGAACAATGATTCATGTGATACCAGTGAGGACATCCTTCTACTTTCAGAGCTGTTGGGGTAGTTATTATTACCTTGAACGGTCCCTCACGTCTAGGTGTACTCCACTTTCTTTTGAAAGTTTTAATGTACACCAGGTCACCAGGGAGTACCTGCTTGATGTCATCATCTAAGGAGAGTCCTTTCCTATTAATTGTGGCCCCTTTCATGTCTTGGTAGATTTCTCTGTGAATTCGTGTTAGGGCCCTAGTGTACTGCGCCAAATCTGCCTGCAAATGGTCACATGCCACATCAAAAGTTTGAGGGGCTCTCAGGTATGGAACAGGCATTGGCCGACCCGTCATCATTTCATGAGGGGTTAAATGTGTGATGCGGTTTGTGGTACTCCGCATAGCCATCAGAGCTAGTGGCAACGCATCTAGCCAATTAATTTTGTCCTCGCTGTCCATGATGATCTTGCCTATTTTGTCTTTCAACATGCCATTGTATCTTTCTACAAGGCCTTGACTCTAGGATGATAGACACATCCTAGTCTCTGCTTTACTCGTAAAGCTTGAGTAAGGTAGTGAATAGTGGAGTTGACAAAATGAGGCCCATTGTCTGAGCTGATTTTGTCTGGGATTCCAAATTTGGGGATCACATCCCTAAGTAAAAATTTGGCGAATGCTGCTGCCGAAGCATGACATGTGGCAGTGGCTTCTGCCCACCGACTGAAAACATCAATGATCATGATGATGTACCTGCATTTTCTAACTTCGGTTCCCATGTCCACATAATCCATTATGATGTTTCTGAATGGACCATCAGGAGTGGGAATGTGCCTTAGAGTTGCTGTAAATGATTTCCTGTAGTTGTAAGCAATACAGACTGCACAATTGGATAAAAAGTGATCTACCGTTGGGACCAAGTAAGGTCACCACCAGTCCCTTTTAATTTCTTTCAGAATGTCTTTTCTTTGTTTGTGGGCTGGCCCATGGGCATCTGAAATGAGTGTTGTTAATAACTTACAAGAGGCCAGAAACAGTCCGTTAGGACCGTACCATAGACCATGGATGCACATGGCACCCCTTTTCTTCCAGGCACTTTTTTTTTCCCCAATACACTAGCACTGTCTTGGGCTTCTTTTAGGCTAGTGAGATCAGCAATATAGGCCTGCTGGTCATCAGGGATACTATATTCCCTGCCAAGTGGGCCTACTGGGCACTGTAGGACGGATGAGGCTGCCTCTTTAGCCTGTTGATCTGCAAAATTGTTTCCTCTAGTGACTATGGAATGGTCTGTCTTGTGGCCTGCACACTTGACAATAGCCAGTTTTGCACACTTGACAATAGCCAGTTATGACCCCTTTGGGCCCATATTGACCCATACAAATGACACTCCATAGGCATAAGCTGAGTCTGTAAATATAGTGCACTTTTTGCCACCCGCTAGTTGGCAGGCTGTGGTAAGTGCTTTGATCTCAGCTACTTCAGCTGAACATGGCTGTGGGATAGAGGCTTGATATAGAGTCTCAAAACTATCAGTATTCTGGTTCTACTGTACAACTGCAAACCCTGCTAAATTACCGTCTGGGCCCTTGAAACAGGAACCATCAACAAATAGGGTTTGCTCTGTGTCTGGGAGAGGGTCACTGTACATGTTTTCCCTTGGTTTCAGGAAGGTGGAGGTTAGCACCTCGCAGTCATGTGGGGTTCCCTCGTCTGGTGTGGTCAGTCTTTCTGCTGGGTTGACCCTATTACTCTTGTGGATGGTCAATTCGGGTGCAGAAAGTATAATGTGATACCGTTTGTCTGGCATTAGTTAAAACAAATGAATTGGACATTAACAACGAATGCAATGCATGGTTGGTATACAAATCAACCTTGTGCCCTTGGGTGATAGAAAGGCTGCTGCAGCCAAGCCTTGGTAACAAGGGGGCATACCTTGTTCAATTTTGTCAAGCTGGGAACTAAAGTATGCAACTGGCTGATACCCTCCATCAGATGCCTGTGTCAATACGGCATTTGCATACCCACTCTTGGTTGCTACAAACAGTTGAAATGGTATAGAATAATCTGGGTTTGCTAGTGCTGGAGCAGTACATAAGTCCATTTTTATGGCCTCAAAGGCCTGTAATGCTTCTTCATCCCATTCTAGCTGCCCTTTCAAATTTTGCTGACCTGCTGCTCAAATTAGCCTCCTAAGAGGAGATGTTTTTAGTGCAAAGTCACAAATCCATTGTCTACTGTAACCTGCCATACCTAAAAAGGTTAGCATTTCAGAGACTGTAGTGGGTCTAGGTGCATTTTTCACTGCTGTGATTGAGTGGATATTGTTGTTGATACGGTAGACGAGCATTTGGTTTGACTTGAATTTCGACTTCACCTCCTGATGTCACTAGGCCTATGTCAGTATCATGTGTTGTCTACAGTTTCTTTGGCACTTTAGCTAAAATGTCTTCCTGCTCTTGAGTGAGTGTGTATTGGCCAACTGTGAGTGTTCTGTCAATAAAGACCTTTTCTGCAACTGTTCTATCAACTGATTTTACAGCTATCCTATAATAGGAACCATCGGCTGACCTATGTATGAACCTATTGTCAGTCTTCACCCAGTTGATTTCTCTGCATGCCTTTCGTCATGCATGTTGGGTAATTGGTCAATCAGGCCTTTAAGATCTAGGAAGGACCATGGGACAAAGGATTGTTCAGACCCCTTTTAAAGAATGGGATACAGGGAAGCTTTTTCTTTCTTGCCCTTTTTGTCCTTGATAGGTCTTGATCGTCTTGGTACATAGGTGTCATCTATTAGTTTTTTCACTTCTTCATCTTCTGATGAGCTTTCGGCAGTGTCACTCTGTTGTTCTTCTTGGTAGTTCATCTCTTGTTTTTCTCTTCTCATGTCTCGGGGTAGTGAGCTGGTTTTATGTGGTCTCTGCATCTGGTCTCTTTGTTTATTCAGGATCTTCAGTTCCGCTTCTGTCTGTTTTGCCAGTTCTTCTGTCTCCCTCATCAAAGTACTGAGATGAGTTTGTTCACCTTCATGTCTGTGTCTTGCATGCTGCACTGACTCAATCATCAGTTCACCATGCACCCGTCGAGGGATCATGATGTCAGTGTTTTCTTGCGTTGATTTGGTCATCCAGCCACTTGCTGTGCCTTCTTGTTCATGAGGTGTGCTCTGCATTGAAGGCTTTTGATGCAACCCTCCATTGTTATACAGCCATTCGTCATCAGGTGCATTCAGTATTATTGCTTGGGTGTCATTCTTTAGTGAGTCATCTCTTGTGCACAGGCTGTGTAGTGTCAGCTTGGGTGGACTCGGAGAAACTGCTGTAGGTCTCTCAGCCCCCCTCTCGGGCTGCCTCTTCTCTGGATGGACATGGGGTTGGAGTCCTATAGTGACTCTCAGGGACTGCATGTGTGTTTGTGGAGTCTGGTTGATCTTTGACTTTGAACTTGACCATACCTTGCATTTCCATCTCCATGTCAGCCTCGGTCCACGTGGTCACTTGCAGTGGGCACTGGGTTGCAGTTGATTCTTTGTCCTTGGAGCCTGGAACATATGGAGGTCGTCGTTCACTCTTGAGTTTGGGGTATAGTCGGGGTCGTTCTGATTGGTCCCCATGTTGCTTGTACAGCTTTTCTTTTTCTGTCAGAAGTGTGGCTTGCTCCATGAAGGCTTGGAGAATGGCCATACGTCTTTGTTGTTTGGTGTGCTTTTTCTTGGACGTCACCACCTTTTTCCCTTCTGGGTCTGCAACAGTTTGACACAGGTCTTCATCAAAGGTTCCTCTCTTGGGCCACTGATGTGTGAGGTTCTTGGTCAGTTTGTTCCACTTCCGCATAGTCCTCTTTAATTCTACCTCTGGAGCTATTCCTGAGGCTGCCACTAAGTCTATGGGTGATGGTTCTTTTTTTCTGTCTTTGAAACTCGTGATCCCATCATGTGTGTTACTTAAGTGATAGTGTCTGTGTAGTATACGAATAATGTGAGTGCTACTAAATGGTTGCTAATAGGCTGTGTGAATGTGTGTGTTTAGGTGGGTGCAAGTTGACCTGTGGGTGGGTGTGAGGTAAGTCAGTCCAATGGTCACCGCCTCTGGGTGGAGCTTTCTCTCTCTCGTCCCCTCCTTGGTTTCAGCCAGGAAAGGGTTTGCTATCTGCTCTCTCTCATTGTCCCCTGTGGATCACTGGAGACAAAGACCTAACAAAACATTAGATTTAGCACGTTTCTTTTTTTTTTCTTTCATCTATTTTATTAAAATATAGGCTAGCTTTGGTTAATTCTACTGTTTCAATCCTTACCTGTTCTTTTATCATACCAGTGGAGTGTGTGAATAACTAGAAAAACGTTTGAGTAGTTGTCTGACCTTCACACTTCATATATTTTATTGGTCTCTTGCGCTTGGTTAAATGCATATGTCCCTTTATTGACTTTTCTTTCTGCTTTTCTGGGGTCCAGAGAGGCTGCCCCATTCCAACTAACTTCAGCATGGATCTTATGTACTGTTTCAGCAGTGCGCTTCAGCGCTTCTGTGTGAAACTTCATCCCAATTGAATTGAAGCCATCTGCCAAAATCATTGTCGCAGAGCCACGCTCCCACAAAACAGTGCATGTACTAATGGACAGGTAGACTTGTAGCTCCCTACACTGTCTATCCTGAATGTCTGCTGCCACAGATAATGGTTCAAATGATCCCCATGGCAGGTTCTCTAACCCCAATATGACTCCTGTTGCACTAGAACTAGTCATGAGTATATGTAAGACAGGAGTCAATAGTCTTGAGGTTCAAAAACACCTAATTCTCTCAGTTAATCTGAGGTGTGGAAAAACCTCTTCAGCAAGGTCCAGGTTATACCAATCAGTTAACAACCACAATTTATGATTGACAAGCTGCGTTGATTGCCAACGCTCAATACCTTGCGCATTTTTGTATGTTCTCTCTAACCAGAAATGAGTTCAGATCCCCTGCGTTTCAGCTAAAAGCAACTCACTGTCCATGATGCTGCTCTGCTCTACAGGACAAATACAATTTTACACACACCACCTTGTGTGTTCTAACACAATATAACCATTAATATTCCTTCATAGAGCCTTTATTCAAGCAGACACATACAATAATACCCTTACAGTACACATGCGTTATCATCTACAGTTACCTCTGTAACCGTTATAGGTCATGGCAACATGTAGCTCCTACAGTTATATCTTTTAGTACTTCTGTATATAACAGCCAATACTCTTTAATCCAACCTGGTGCTTACTAACCATCAACACAATTTACTATACATCCATCAACATGCCTTCTAAGGCTTTTCAAGTATCAATTGATATAGGATACACATTACTGGGCTTGTGGGCCGGCAAGACCAGCTCTGGTTCCGTATATCTCTAATTATCTATATCCAATAAACTTCAAGTTATGCTTTGTCACTTTATTCCCTCTCCTGATACATGTTAGGATCTTAACGTGTCCTTAAAGGTATTATATCAATAGAGACCACAGTATAAGAGATAATAATACCATTGCCTGTGCCTCCCATTATCTTTTAAACTTCATTAGACATTTTAAACACGAAACTTCAAGAATAGCAAGCACTTAGCAGAATAGAACACAGCTAAAACATGTATTAAACAACATTTAAGACAGACAAAACCATGTAACATATACTTTGGTACCACTATTACTTGTGCACCGTTTCCTTTTTTCTCTAGGCCTTTTTCCTTAATGGCTTTATCTCTGAGGGTTATTCCCTTAACCCTTTTTTTCTCTCTGCCGGCTTTTCTCTATGCCATTTTATCATCACTTTTTTATTTGGTTTTTTGAGAAGTTATTTACTTTTTATTTGGTTTTCTAATAACAGTTATCAGCGTTTCTCATTGACTCGGAGCCAGATATACTGAAAGCTGAACACCACTGAGGCCTGTGGACAGCCAGGCCCTATCCCCCCTTAAGCAGATTTTTGAATACAAAGATCGGCTTACCTTAAAGATGAAACGGGCGCGCTGAAGGACAGGAGGACAGGAACAGGCCGGGCACAGGTGCGGTTTCAGTCAAACAGGACGCAAGCACGTAGAGTGAAGCCAACCAACGGGCCACCAAAATGTCAGCTCTTTTTCTCTATAAATTCCCCCAATCAGCTAATAAGCATTTAGAAAATGGTGCATAAAAGAATCCAGCTCCGTAGTCAATAGAAAGGCAGAGTGCAACCTTTGTTTCTGCATAAAGTGTACAAAAATAAGGTGAAGACTAAGGCATTACAAATAATGCGTTAGTCTGAGACAGCCAGCACTCTCCCAAGGCAGTCTAAAAAAGTGTGGCTCCTCTTGGGCCTTATATACTGTCCTTGTCTAGCTGTGGCTACCCCCACGCATATTTCTTTATCATAATATCTCACGATTGGGTCCGCTTATATTACTATGGGAAGCCCTTTACCCCTTAACCCTGTCACTTTTGTATTCGCTTATGTCCCTCGTTCTCACGACTTTATTTTTTAAAAGAGTGCACCTGCAAGGCCATTTGTGCTGACGATCACACTACTGCAGAATTTTGGGTTTTTTCCAATCAGTTCGCCTCTGATTTACCCCAAGTAGGCTCTGCCTAGTCCCCCAAGGGTATTACACTAATCTTGAGTACAGAAATGCTGACTGTCCCAGGCATGTTCATTATAGCAGAATACACATATAAACATGTTTATGAGTACATAATGTATTCTTACACGCAAATAATCCATCAAAGCCTAATGAGCAATTTCATTTCAGACTAGTTTACCAAGGCTAGTATAGGCTAGCTACATATATCTTTTGCCTTAACAGGTTTCAGCTACGAAGAATGAATACTTCATTAATTAATGAATGTTTTAAAGACCATTAGCACTCATACTATTCGACCTCAGTCCCACTGCCCATCTGGTAAACCAGAAGCTATATACCACTTGCCTCAGAGGTAATGTTGCATTACCATGTTCATACTGAAGAATAACCTTTACATTTAAACAGTAAAATTATTCAGATTATGCTATTGTTTACTGTCTCCTACTAGGTTCAATGGAAGGAACTGCAATCACTGTGTCTCCATTAGCCCTAAATCAGTTCAGCACCCTTGTTCCAGTGCATTGTAAGCCTTGCAGAGATTACAGCCTTCAAAGGCATTTTGAGGACCTGCAGAGGCACAGTGGGCTACCTCCACCAGTCAACTGGACCATGGCTGTGGAAACTTACATCACATCAAAAAGTCTGTCTGGGCTTTTTAATGTACAGAGTCGAACAGTAACTTTGTTCACTTCTTAAAATACACATTTAATTTTAGATATTGAGGATTAAAATACTTTAGAAATGTCGCATTGCAATATTCACCAACATAAAATCACTATTGTACAAGTGTTTAAAAAAAAATACAACCAGGTATATGAAACTATTATCTGCAAAGGGCCAGTATGGCTGCAGGTTTTCTTTCCAAATAAGAAGAGCACACCTTTTTCTACTCACTTAATCAGTCTCGGTCTTTGTTGCAACAAAAGCCTGCAGCCACACTGGCCCTTCGCAGATACGTTAGGACACCTCTGTTATACACAGTCCTATCTGAATATTAGGACCACCTACCTAGTAGTAGCAATAAGCACCCATTTTATCAACTTCATATAGGAGCGATTGGTAGTTCCTTAATTAGACTACAGTCCATCTGTTTTTGTGCATAGTCTTAACCCCCTTTCACCAGAGTATGGTTAACAGAGTATGCATAGAAACAGATGGACTGCAGTTTATTTACAGAACTACCAATTGCTCCTATATGGCAAAAGGAGCTGATAAACTGGGTGGTTATTGCTACTATTAGGCAGGTGGTCATAATATTCTGATAGGACTGTGTATAAAATGAAAATGCACACATCCGAGTGCTGAATTTAACCCAAAAATACAGATCATACATCACAAAAAACGTCTACACTCACTTAGGCTATAGCTAACATGGTAACATGTCCTAACAGAGCTTGGTTTTAGGGAAGGCCAAACCCAGGTGAATTCTGTATTCTATAGTAGCTTGAAATTCTTTGTAGCTATGCAAGATTGGGATTTTACTTGCCAAAGGAAAGCGCGGGCTCCACTCAAATGTTAGCTGTGGCTTTATTGCTGCGGGGGGAATTAATTTAGCCTGGTTCCAAATATCAGCACATCCTGAAGAGAAGGCCCAGTGCTTGTTTCTAAAAAACAAAAAAACAACAAAAAAAAACTACAGTTTGAATCATTTGTATTTTTCTACATTTTCCATTAAGAAACTCCACACATATATAGAACTATATCCCTACTACATTTGTGAAAGGGTTTACATCATATATAGACAGTATCTTTGAATTCTCTTTTTAAGATGGGTGTCATGCAGAGTGTGGGTCCTCACTGGTAGTAAATGAGGCACATCTGATACGATTTAGTATCGATAGATAGCCTATTCACTGTTAATTCAAGTAAAGAACAAAAACCTACCATACACAGTCCTTCAAAGACTCGAATTAAGGGCCCCTGACACAGTCTGTTACAAATGAGAACCTGTTCATATTTAACAATCTACACTAAATACCTTCTACATATAACAGCTAATCTCTCCAGTATCCAAATACTCTTGTCTCCTCGTGTTGCTTGGTGCTTTAAATATGTCTTCTACAACATCTGCTGTCAGATGTGTAGAGAAAGCATCAAGAACAGCCTTCAGAAGGTCAGGTCTCTGCTGGGCTGAGATCCCCAAGATGCTGCTTAATTTTCAGTGAGGGCTACAGCAGCTGTGTGCAGGAGGCTGCCAGCTTCCAGCCTGAGTGTGGAGTGCAGACCTTGCCCCGGAAAAGACTGCTGAGCCACTTGCTCACCATGCAGCCTTCCATGGAGATATGCAGCTCAGCCCTCCAGCCTGCTACATTAGCAGCAATGATGAATCTCAAGCCGCCACTGTTAGAGACCCTGGTGCCCTCTGTACTGCATTCTTTAACTTTCTTTACTTAGTGTTTTTCTATGACTTAGCTTTACTTTAGTGTATATGTGTTGATATTGATATTTATAAGATCGGTCGGTAAATGGAGGAACTGCAAAGTAAGAATTTCATTGTACTTTGTAACTGTAAACTCTTGAATCTGGTAGAGCTCTGTGGACACTCTTAAGAAGAATTCCCATCCCTACCTTTAACCCGTTCATGCAATGAAATACACACACATATGTTAGTGAGAATAGAGTGTGGTGGGGGTTAGGTACCTTCCTTAAGGGCCCTTCAGTCGTCTCCTGTCAGATCCAGGAGTCAGACAGTCAACATTTCTCTATCCTTGAGGCCACGGCTGCCTCCAAGACTATAACATGTTAGTCTAAGATTGACATTCACTACATTTGTAGGACTTTCTTCCTCATGTTTTACATTTGTAAAAAAAAATGTTTCCATCAGTTTTGTGAATTTATAGAAATGATGTAACATTCTTACTATGCCAAAAGAATTCCTCCATCCTTCATGTGTGTTTAAAAGGAGAAAGAAAGCCCATAGTGGCTTCATGCTCTCTGCAGTTTGCAGGTTGTGTTCAATCTGCTTTTAGTGAAATAAAGCTTCTACTCTGATCTTCTTTCTCTTACTTGTAGAAGTAAAATCCTCTCTGAATGATGACGGTATTAATGTCCTAGCAGTTAGCTAGAGTCAAAGAGCAGAAACTGAACTACAGCCAAAGTCTAGTGTCCAGGCTAGTGGCCTGCCTTCCTGCCTGCCTGCCAGCAGATTGGCTTGGTTGGCAGTTTGTTGTATGTCTTAAAGTCCACTGGCTCAGTCTACAGTTCTGTCCTCATCTCAAAAGATGATGATTATAATTAGTGCTGTGATGAAGATGGGGTCAGCGGTAATGCTGCTCCTGATGACAATAAAAAGGTCATGATGACCATACACAGAACAGTGTTTGATGGCGATGATGAAGACTACATCAGCTATGTTGGTCTTCTCTGGTCTTCCTCTTCCTCTGAAACACAGTGCTGATGGCGACAGTGCTAATAATGATAATAAAGCAATCTTCTCTTCATGTGTTTCTCCATGATGTGGATCTTAAAGGCTGTAGTGGTCCTGTTAGTTTTCCTTAATAGAAGATAATAGACATCCTCTAAAGTGATCCAGGTCGCCTTTGTGAACTTTGGGGCCCACAGCTTTCTGGAGTCTCTAATCAAGAAGGAATACTGCACTGCTTCTCTGCAGAGAGGACAGTGAGGCTGTGAAGACAAAGAGGGAGAAAGACATTTACAACATGGTTAGACAAATTCTGTAAAATTAAAAAACAACAAAAATCTTTGGTTGATGAAGGAATACTCTACTTCCATGTTCCACCAGGTCAGCATTTCGAGGTTAACCTAGAACAGCTACATCTAGAAGCGGATTCCTTTGATGTGGTTCAGGGGGACTTCTTGAAGCTCAGGTCCCACTGCTGTTTGGAGTTTCTGATCCATTAGGAACTCCACATTGGGTACCTGCATAGACTACAGGCAAAAAGAGAGACAAAGATAAAAAAAAAGGTTATTCCCTACATGGTTAGACCAAATCTGACTGATTATAAAAACATTAACAACAGAAAAGGAGAGTTGGGATGAACAAATGAGAAAGATAGAAAGGACATGATGATCATGAAAGGACATGATGTTCCACTCCTGCAAAGGTATTCCCAACATGGTTAAATACATTCTGGAAGCTGTGTTCCCAAATAAAAATAAGATAAAATGGAAAGACATCAAGGGGGTTACAGGGATGAGAAAGATTAAAATACTTCCGTTTTATTGATGAACGGACACAATGTTCCACTTCCATGCTACAGGTCAGCATTCAGGGGTTCACACAAAACAGCGACTCCATCTGGAAAAAAAAAGACACACACGAACAAAGACAATCATACAATTTATAGATAGACAATATTACTTTAATAATAAAATGAAAAAATACATAAAATGTAATAGAACAATGTAAGAAGTGTCTGGCAGAAGTGCCTAGAGGGTCTGGCTGTCATTGGAGTCATTACAACGCCAGCGGTCATCCACATTGATGAAGACCCCCTGAAACATGATGGCCACCATGGTTTTCTGAAAAACACAATAAAGAAATGAAGAAAAGGTGTCTGAACTGTCATTGTACACATTTATAAAAGCTCCACATTACTAGAAACTCTAATCACAAAAAAGCATCAACAAGAATTTACCAGGAAGACATCCTGCACTGATGAGTCCGTTGTTTCGGCGTGCAGGAAGAACTTGATCTCACTGATGAAAGGTTCGATGCACTGAATGAACATGGACATGGGTGGACATGGTACTGAACATAAAATTAGGAAACGACAAACTGGTTCCAAAAGCCTCATCATTCAGGTGAGTTTGTAGCTTGATGCAGGCCACTCTGCTGGGAAGGCAGCCGTAAATACAACGAAAAGCATGAGGTTGAAAGTAATCAGGTCACAGAACATCTATCTACAATAAAACCATGAGTCTACTCCACTGACTGACCTCCAGTGAGCACACATGATAGAAGTCGCTGATGAGCACCCACCAGTGCTCCGACTCCAGACCGTTATAGCTGGCCTTGTGCTGAAGCTTCACCTCTACCAGCTGCAGAAATCATGTGGACAAACATCTCATCAGTGTGAATATTGATTTGAAGTAAATTTCCTTCTACAGCAGTTAGGTAATAAAATGTGTGTGTGCAGAGTAACTGTATTAGAAACACAATAAAAAACATCCTGTTTGCTCTGTCCACCTCTCTGCAGGACTGCTACAGGGATGGTGAAAGAGAAAAGAAGATCTTTAGACTGTTCGAGTAACCAAACAGGAAAAAGTTTACATTTAAACAAAGAGTGAAAGATTTCTCTTCTTCAGAGACGCCTCCGACCTACCTTTTTTATAAGTCATTACATAGAAATACGCTTCTGAAATATTTCTGTCATTTTTTCAAACTAAGTGAGAAAGATTCAGGTTATTTTGAGCAAACAGAGAGAAAATCAGACTAAGACTAAGTAAAATTCCTCCTCCCCCTATTTGTTATTATTATTATTATTTCTGAATATGAAGTTATAAAAGCACATACAAGTGCCCAAAGAAATGCAACGGGTAAGAGTAAATGTAAATGACTGCAGAATTTTAAATAGTGAAATAGATTTCAGACTTTTTTTCAGCCAGTAAATCATCAGTCCATATTGTCTAAGTTTAGACAGGTTGCCAAGTAGTATTAAATTTACCACTGCACCCAATTTTAGGTAGGAGGGTTTTCATCATCGGGCTGTATTTAGATAATTCCTTTAGTGAAAAGACTCTTTAAACTGCAGAGCTGGAGGCTGCTCCGGACCCAGAGGGTTGTTGTTTCCTCTCCCGCACTGGCCTGGGGCTGCCAGCGCGGCCTGGAAAAGCCGAGGGCTCCTCCACCACCACAGCCGATTTTCACCTCTGCTAACTGGTGCAAGGTCCTCAGCTCTTCACCTGCTCCCTCACAGAGGACAGCTCCTCAGGGTGGTGTTTCCATTGTTGGAGGTTCTACTTTAAAACCCTTAAAAGTATCAGGACCAAAGAGTACGGTCTCAGTCTCCTTTTTTTTTTTTTTTTACCCTCTCAAGGAGTGCTGGACATCGCCAGGTGGCTTCAGGATCATCATTCTTCACTTTTCTCTACCCGATGCAATGAAGCCCTGAAGGAGCACTGCCACACACTGCTGGGCACCACTCTGAAAAAGACAGGACCCCAGGGTAGGCAACTGGATAGTGGACAGGTAATTAATTTACATGATTTACTGGATTTTTATAATCATTTATTCTGTCATTTCTCATCTTGATTTAAATAGTAATATATCAGTGTCCCTCATAGTATCTCAGACAGACCCTGCAGCATGTAGACTGTCTCTGTCCCCCACATGGTTTGTAGTTGTAGCATCAGACTTTTTTTTTTTTTTTTTTTTTTTTTTTTGTTACCGGTGCAGTTAAGGATGTTTCTCAGCAGGAAATCTCTGCCTTTTACTCCAAACTCGTCACCAGCCAAAAAGGTAATATCTGTCTCCTCTTTGCCTCAATCCAACATCGTGGATCCTCTGGTCCACTGGAGAAAACCATCATGGCAGGGCTCTCAGCAATGCGGGAAGAATTCTTTACACACATGTCTACATTTCAGGATGTGTTCAAAGCTAGACTATCTCATGGGCGAGCAAAGGGTGCAGAATAAACTTCTATCCGGACACTCAGATCGTTTGCACGCTCTCGAACGGTTGGTGTTTGATCTGCAGGACCGGGGTTGACGGAACAGCCTGTGCATTCTCGTTCTCCCGGAGGGCGCGGAGAAAGACGACCCTAACAGTTTTATCAAGAAGTAGCTCCGTGTTTGGCTACCAGTACCAGTTAAGGGTCTTGTTATACTTAAATTTATATTGAATCGTTATGGCTTTGAATGTCTTGAGCTGGAACATTTTAATGGTCTAAATGAGCCTCTTAAACATGCTTGTTTGCTCTGATTACAAATCTAGTGGACTTTCAGAAGTAATGAGGAATTCTCGAATATTGCAGCAGTAAGGTCTCATGATGGAGACCTGCTTACAGAACATGCACAAATCAATGATGCTCTATTCAGAGTTCTATAAATCAGATGTCCCAAAGAAAACCTTAAAAATTGCTTTTTCCATTACTTAAATTTGCCACAATTGTCCACTGACGAGTCATCTTATTTAGATCAGGATATTTCTCCTCTAGATTTGAAAGAGACCCTCCGTCAGATGAGAAAGGGCAAGTCGCCTGGATTGGACGGCATCCCTGATGAATTTTATTCTTCTGGGCAGAATTGGGAACTTTATTGTTAGAAATGATTAATTTCCTAAGGTGAATTTAATAAGGATGTTAATATAGCTTTAATCTCATTATTACCTAAATAGAACCCAACTTTTTGCATTAGTTGTTGCACAGTATTGCTTTCTCCTAGAAAGGGACGCATGTAAGAATGCCTTTTTTTTTTTTTTTTTTTTTTTTTTTTTTTTTTTTCTTCTTTTCTCCTTTTTCTTTTTTATATTCCAGTGGTGGGTATTTGGGGGTAGACTTACAGTGGGGCAAAAAAGTATTTAGTCAGACACTGATTGTGCAAGTTCTCCTTCTTAGAAAGATTCAGGAAATCACCTTGCTGGATAAAAAAAAATATTTGTAAATTATGGTGGTCAAAAACAAAAGTTCAACTCAATACTTTGTAACCTTTGTTGGCAATGACAGAGGTCAAACATTTCCTGTAAGTCTTAACCAGGTTTGCACACACTGAAGCTGGTACTTTGGCCCTTCATGCAGATCTCCTCTAGAGCAGTGATGTTTTGGAGCTGTCATTGGGCAACACATTTTTTAAACTTTTAACTCCCTCCACACATTTTCTATAGGTTCCCTCGACCCTAAAAAGTAATGCCACAGTCTCCGTTTTGTGCTACTGTCCTGGATGTTGCCAGGTGGTTTCGGCACCATTGTTCTCCACTATTCTCTGCCTGATGCAGCGTGGCCCTGAAGAAGCACTGCCATAAGCTTCTGGACACTGTTCAGAAAAAGCCAGACACCAGAATCGTCTACGCCCCCCTGCCCACTTACAGACGAGTGAGGGAGCCGCTTCTCCAGCTCTTCGCGCTCCAGTGCTGGCTGCGGGACAGGTCCGTCTGCGCTGACTATGTACAGAACTGGGAAATCTTTTGTCTGTGTCCGGTCTTCTACCGCAGAGATGAGCTTCACCTGAGCCGCCTGGGGTCCATCGTTCTCTCCAGGAACATCAAGAAGGTGCCAGGACTGACTGACCCTTCCTATTCACACTGTCCGGTTAGTGAACTGCATATTATGCAGGTAAGTAATTTACATGATTTACTTGATTCCACTCATTTATTCTGTCACTTTTCTGCTTGTATTAAAAAGTAATATATCAGTGTCACTCATAGTATTTCAGACAAATCCTGCAGTATTGAGACAGTCCTGGTTTGTAATTGTAACGTCGGAAAATTTGCTTTAAAAATCTTATTTATATAATTCCATTTTTTAAAATATAAATTCCATATATAGTACGCGCACACACACACCAGGGAAAATATTTGTAAAATATACAGTGGGGCAAAAGTAGTTCTACTTAGAAAGATGAGATCTGTAGGTCTGTAATTTTCATCATAGGTACACTTCCACTATGAGAGACAAAAGGAGAAAAAAATCCAGGAAATCACATTGTAGGATTTTTAAAGAATATATTTGTAAATTATTGTTGGAAAGTAAGTATTTGGTCACCCACAAACAAGCAGGATTTCTGGCTCTCACAGACCTGTAGCTTTAAGAAGCTCTTCTGTCCTCCTCTCGTTACCTGTATTAATGGCACATGTTGGACATCGTTATCAGTATAAAAGACACCTGTCCGCAGCCTCAAACAGTCAGACTCCAAACCTCCAACCTGCTTAAGCCAGTACATGTCCAGGCCTGTCTAAAGTGAACCACCTTAGTTCACTCTCTGTGAAACTAAATTAAGGGTGTAGGTCTGTTTATTACATTGGTGGGGGTCATAAAATCTGTTCACACAGAAACCCCTGGAAGCATTGCATTTATGATGAACTTAAATTTCTAAAAATACAGGTAATTTTATAAAAGTTATAAAAGCACATACAAGTGTCCAAAGAAATGCAAAGGGTAAGAGTAAATGTAAATGACTGCAGAATTTTAAATAGAGAAATAGATTTCACACTGGGTGCTAACCAGCCAATTAATCAGAGTCCATATCGTCAAGACGAGACCGGTCAAGACAGGTTGCCAAGTAGTATTAAATTTGCCACTGCACCCAATTTTAGGTAGGAGGGTTTTCAACATTGGGCTGTATATAGATCATTCATTTAGTGAAAATACTCTTTAAACTGCAGCCAGATTTTCAGGGATTGTTTCACAGTCTGGTTTAGTGAAGAGCTAGACAAAGATTCTGGTATGGGTAGTTTTGAACAGAGCAACACTTGTAACGTGCAGCAACAGCACCCAATAATAGAGACAATCTGGTAACGATAAGCAGCTGTAGGTGGGCAGTGGTGGCTGTAGGTGGGCAGTGGTGGCTCAGCGGTTAGAGCTCCAGGCTATTTATGACAGCGTTGTGGGTTCGATACCCGGACTCGGCAAACTGCCACTCTTGAGTAAGGCCCTTCACCTTCTTTTGTGGGCACCGCAGCAATGGCTGCCCACTGCTCCAGCCACGTGTGCGTGTCCGGTGTGGGTGTGTGTTCGTTCATGTTCTCTGCACAGCTGGGGTACAGGGGGAAGCCAAATCCCATCAGTCAGAAAAAATGTCAAATGATGAATCTGGTTTTCTTGTCTTGTATGTCGACGCTGCAATACTGTGGGGGAATCTTTTCAGGTGTTTCAATATTCTATGTATACGTTGTTTTCAGGAACAGACAGATGGTGGCTTTTGTTACTTTGAAACAATGGGGGTCCATCAACTTCACACCAGCCTCATCACAGGGGGCTCACAAAATTTGCGTGATCAGTATAGCACATCAAAAGGGATGAAAACCAGCGCTTCAGCAAATGGAGATCAAAAGGACAATTGAAAACCAGTAAGTGTGTAAATGTCATGTAGTGCTCCTCCATCGTTTATTTGTGGGGTATAAAAAGTGTAACTGACTGTACGGCAAGGTTTAATTTTTTTTAATTTTTTTTTTATCAAAGGCAGTTCTGAAGCCTTCCCCCGGCTTTACTGCAGGATTTAAGTGTTTCTCTACATTCCTAAGGCTGACTGATTAAGATGATTCTTTAAGCACGGAGAAGCAAATCCCACTACCACAGTTTTGGAGGTTCCACAGAGATCCCAATATTCCTCTGGGTCCAGAGTTTTCAGAGACAGGATCAGAAACCGACAGAGGCGGCCGCCGACATCCCAATGAGTGATTCTGTGTCAATTCAGGCGCTCTACTGACTCCGAGACTCTGTACCTGAGGTGACTATAAGCAAATTAATTAGACCGCTTGCCTTACGAATTTGGGATTAAATAAAAAGGTGGCGTCATATTCTTAGACCTTCAGGTTACTTTAACCTGGATCCCTTTTGATATTTTAATTTTCAAGTTTGTTTTAGGCCATTGGCTTTTTGCAGTGATCCGGACTCAAGGCAATGCTTTGGACATCTTCATCCTTTAAGATAATTTCAGTCTCACAGTTGTCTGAACTGGGAACTTCTCTGGATCCAGATTTGTTTTAAATTGGAATATTCTAAGGTTTTGTTTTGAAATATTTTGACTCTCAAGGTTGTTTAAACCCAAAAATTATGAATGATATGAATAATATTGGGTCACTAAAGGGTTCATCTCTGGTTAAAGTGGTGCAAGCAAAACAACTGATAGGCTTTACCATGCTCAATGTCCCATGTCCAAGGAAGCAGAAGAAGGGTTATGCAAAATGATAAATACCCTTTTGGAAAGTGAAGCCATTGTTGCATATGAATATTCACTGGTGAATAGCTCTCTGAGAGCAGTAAATACAGCAGTATATCCTGCTGGTCCAATCGTACCTAATCCAGCAACTATTAGGGTGCAATATCTGCTGGGAATTCATTCTTAGATCAGGTGGCTAGAAACAGCTATGTCAGGAAATGCTGTAGTGCTTCAGATGTTTTCCACAAGAGCACAACAGAAGTGTAAGAAAAATGAGGATGTGTACAATGTGGATATTTCAGACTTGACACCTGACATATCTTCATCATCAAATGATGGAATTGTTTTGCAGCAGTCTGATGATCAGATATTAATATTGTCTGATACTCACAAGTACTCACTAAAGGAAAAAGCTTTTTAAAAGATCCTGCTTTTAAAGCTCGAGACATGATTCAACACGGACTGTTGAGAGGCATCCCTATTTTATAGTCTTTAACACAGGGAGCAGAGAGCAAGGATCACAACTACTGGATCAGATAAAGAAGACAAAGCTGATATTAATGTACAGTACTCTGTCTTACTGACTGTTGCATTCATTTTTGTCTGTGTTTACTCAAAAAACTTGGTGACTGAGGAGGAGCGCTCTGCAAGGAGGTCATCAAGCTTGACCGCTGCTGTTGTAGAGGCAGTCCGAACTCCATTGACAGAAGACAAGGCTGGAGGCTTCCCGTGAGTCCTCCACCGGCCGTCTTAAATCCAGCACTAGCGGCGTGACAGACATAGAGGGTTGTTGTCTTCACTCCTGCACCAGAGAGGGTGTGGGGCTGTCTGCGTTGCCTAGAAAAGGTTGGAGGTTTGTTGGACTTTCTACTATAAAACCCTTGAAAGTAACTGGATCAAAGAGTAATGCCTCAATCATCACCCCCCCCCCCCTCCCAGAAGTCCTGGGCATTGCCAGGTGGCTTCGGTATAGTCATTCTCCACTTTTCTCTGCCAAATGCAGCGAGGCCCTGAAGGAGCACTGCCACACACTTCTGGACACCACTCGGAATAAGACAGGACCTCAGGGTAGGCAACTTGATATTGGGCAGGTAATTAATTTACATGATTTACTGGATTTTATAATCATTTATTCTGTCATTTCTCTGCTTGATTTAAAAAGTGATATATCAGTGTCCCTCATAGTATCTCAGACAAGCCCTGCAGTATATAGATCGTCTCTGGCCCCTCGCATGGTTTGTAACTGTAACGTCAGAAAACTGCCTTAGGGGGAGTCACATTCTTGGGCTTGGTTGCAGCTGGCTAGAGCTCCCGATAGGAGTTTGGTCCTTATTTTATTTCTTTTTTTTTTATTCCTGGTGCAGTTAAGGATGTTTTTCACCAGAAAATCTCTGCCTTTTACTCCAAACTTGTTACCAGTAAAAAAGTTAATGTGCCATGTGGGAAGAATTCTTTACCCACATGTCTACATTTCAGGATCTGTTCAAAGCTAGACTATCTCATGGACGAGCAAAGGAAGCAGAATAAACTTCTATCAGGACACTCAGATCGTTTAGACGCTCTGGAACGATTGGTGTTTGAGCCAAACATTGAGCTGCTTCTTGATCAAACGGTCAGTACTGGGGTGTATTTGGGCAGTTCACTTATTTTATGTATTTAAGGTGTGTTGGGCTCTTTTGTCTGGAGTCTGGAAATTAAGGGTCTTGTTGTTGAATTCATTTTGAATCTTTCTGGTATTTTGAGTCTTGTGCTGGAACATTTTAATGGTCTAGATGAGCCTCTTAAAAGTTTAGGCATTTGGGTGTAGACGTGTGTCCCTCAGTGAGTGACTGTCCTCAAAAATTAAACTAAAACAAATGAAAATAGATACAGAATTGGACACGCTTGCCTAACTCACTGCACTCCAGGATCGTAGTGGTAAAAATGAACATTCTGCCTAGACTGAATTTCTATAGTTATGATGCCTTTGACCCTGCCTATAAAAATATTGGGATACACTCTACTATCAATACACTCTACTAACAAGGTACTATCCATGTGTATTTGGGATGGTAAACGACCTCATATTAAATGATCTACTTTACAGAGGTGTAAGTCAGATGGTGGTCTTGCATTTTTAGATTTTGAAATGGATTCAGGCGTGTTGATTGAGGTTTTAAGGTAAATGCCTGAGCATTTGCCTGAGAATTGTGCTCACAATTCATGCCCCTCAACAGTGGAGGCTCTGGTAGCCCCATATAATTACAAGATCTTATATTTTGTGATGAACCCACTAGATACTGTAAACTATATTTTGGACCCTGATTTCACACCTTATATTAATTTGGCATTCACAGTTGTTTAGTTAACCACTTTAGTGGCACGAGTTACCGCCACAGAAGACCGATGGGATGAGGTTGAAAACTTGCCGACTGAAGACTCTCTAAACAACCATGGAGCCAAAGTCACAAAAAAACTGTCCAAAAAAAGGTTTGTTTTGCCGGAAAATGCAGAGGGCAATGCCCCCCCCCCCTCCAACACCAGGTTTCCTCCTGGATGGATCTTCCCACAGGTGTTCTGCCCACTGAAATTGAACAGGCTTTAACATTGTTGTCCAAAAGCTCACCATGGAGCATCCTGGTCCACTTTCACCACTAAAGAAGTAATTTTAGGAGCTGCGCTGGAGAAACGTTCAGTCTCTCATAATGGGTCAACCTTGTGCTTTTATACTGACCTGATGGCGGAAGTTTTACACGTGATAGCCTTGGCTTAGAGTGGCATGTACATCCCCATGGCTCCTATTCAAGACTGGATTACTTTCTTATTCCTACTAACTCTATACATATGTTGAAGGTCTGTCAAATTGGTTTTATCTGACCACAGTCCAGTGTATTTTAATGTAATGCTAAATTTAACAGCATTAAAAACACCTCAGTGGAGATTTAACACACATTTACTAAATAAAGAAGCATTTTGTTCCTATGTTAAAGACAGAATTACAGATTATTGGCAAGACAACTGCAACTCTCCAGTTACCAGTGCAATTAAATGGGACGGCCTTAAAGAGGTCATTTGATCTCTTATGCGTCTCTCCAGGAAAAAAAAAACAACAACGAAAAATTTGGAAGCTGAGATGTTGCAGCTAGAACACAAACACAGTCTGATACAAACTGGTCTCTGCTAGTAAATGCTAAATTAAAACTTAAGCTTGAATAAACTCCTCATATTTCTAAGTTGTTACTTTTTTCTAAACAGTTTAGAAATAAACCCAGTCGTTTATTAGCTCACCAGCTTAATTACAACATACTCAACGATCTGTAAAAGCTATTAAAACTCCTTCTGGTGATATTTCCTACCACCCTCGCATAATTAATGATACTTTCTGTAACTTTTTAAAATCGCTTTACACTTCAGACTGTAGCAGTTCACATTTGGATAGATTACATTTCTCTCCCTAGAGTCTCAGAAGTTGATCAGACTTTTTTGAATGCCCCCTTTACACCAGAGGAGGTCTGGGATGCTATCAGGGCCATGCCCTCAGGAAAAGCTCCTGGCCCTGACAGCTATCCAGTCCAATTTTACAAGAAGTTTTGGCCTGATTTATGCCCCATTTTTATGCCCATGATTAATAATAATCTTGAGGAAAATTCAAATGTTCTGCTGTTAAAAAAGGACAAAAACCCAACAGCATGTGCTTCCTATCGACCCATTAGTCTAGTTAATGTAGATTACACAATTCTAACTAAAGCACGGTCTCCCCGACTGGAAACATTTCTACCCTACATCATTAAACCTGATCAGACGGGATTCATTAAATCCAGATATGGATCCGATAAAGTTCACCGCCTTCATAATATTCTAAGTCTTCATGCCAAAAGAAAAGACCCTACTTTAATTGTTTCCTTTAGATGCTGAGAAAGCGTTCAGCAGGGTTGAGTGAAATTTTCTTTTTGCACTACTAGAGAAAATCGTATTGGGGAATCATTTTATAAATATAGTTAAATTGTTGTATTTAGACCCCACAGCCTCCATAAATTATCATCATTATTTGCAGATGATTTACTTCTGTATTTAAAGAATCCAGTGACGTCTGTTCCTGAAATCAGGAACGTAATCACTGATTATGGTGTGCTATCTGGCTATAAAATCAATTTTGGCAGGTCTACAGCTATTCAGCTGAATGTCCCGGATTATATTAAACTAAATCTACCATTCCAGTTGACAAATACTGGCTTTAGATACCTTGGGATAACGATTACCCCTGACCTGTACCGCACTTTGTTTGGCAGAATTGGTGTGATCAAGATGAACATTTTACCTAGATTGCTTTGAATCCAGATCTACCCCCTCAGCTTGGGGACATTGGGCTTAGTAATAGACTTTAAGGGGCATAGAGGATTTTTCTAGTTTATTCACAGCAGGAGTTTTAAACTTATTTGAATAAGTATTATCCTCCTGATTTCAGTGTGTTTGTAAACAGAATGGTCAGCTGGGTTCTGTGGAAATCATTGAATACATATATATAGCTGCTGAGATCTCATGCCTTATCCCCTGCTTACAGAGCAATGCCTGTAAATCTGTTGCTGTGAACTCTGAACCATTATGTGAACAAATACATTTTACTGTTTCATTTGGAGACGAATCGGCCAAACATCTCTCAGTAGCTTTAACTGTTTCATCCTTAGTTTTCAGGAAGTTCACAGACTGCATCTGAGTAATCCTCAGTAAATGTCTGAGTGGATCTCCAACCCTGGATCTGTCCAAAAGCTCCTTAAATTACTGACCTCATTTAATATTCATGAAGCTTCAGCCGCATTGGTCAGTATATAATGCGGAGTCTCAGCCAATCAGGAGCCTCCGCTGTAAAGCAGCAGCGTGGTCTTGTAGCAGTGCGTAAAACGAGCCGGTGTGACCGAGCTCTGTAGCTCCTCTGGAAGACTGAACTTTAGAAACTGCTCAAGCTGTGTGACTGTGGGTGCCTTTAATTTTGAGTCTGTGACACGAAGTAAGCTGCTGTTCATTTAGTTTGGGAATGGTTTAGTTCTGTTGCTATGCTAGCTATCTCCTTAGCAGTGTAGCTTCAGTATTTATCTATGTATTACTGAATATTCATGGTTTCTGTTATTTCTTCATGTTTCACGCTACTGAGCTGTTTTAGGTTAGTATGGATGGTGTAATTCTGTGGATATGTGCTAAATTTGTGTTCTTAGTCCTGGTGTTTATTGAACTACTGCTCAGAGGCTATTGCTATTCCTCTTTTCGTCCTTGTGGGGGCGCTAAAACCCCATAGTTTAACCAGTGAAAACAATCAGAGGCAGGTTAAAGCTGGTGTCTTGATAAAAGCTTTGAGTGGTAATTATTAGCTTTGTTTCTCCTGCCTGTTGAGCGTATACACATCTCTCTTTGAATGAACTCATTTAGTAGCACTATGATATAGACCTGGAGCCTTTCTGAACTTTTATTTAATATTGTGCATGTATTCTGTTTATTTCAGAGTCTTTATTAATCAGCCTATCCTCAATTTTTCCTCACTTATTCATCATTCACCCAGAACGCTGTCATATTTCTAATGCCCAGTGCTCCATGCTTCAGCCTCATTGACATCCCCAATCTCCTTAAATACAACAATATCTAGAACATCACCAGTCTCTGTGTCTTTGGCGTCTTGGCCGACACACAGGCGGGTTTGCTGCTAAACCTTTTATCATAAAGGACTGACTCAATTGGTACCCATTTGCTCAAGCAACTGTCCCTACTTCATAGTCTTTAATATCAGCTCTGTCTTCTTTATCTGAGACCGCTGTTGTGATCCTCGTGCTCTCTGCTCCCAGTGTTACTGTAGCTGCTGTTGTAGAGGCAGTCCAAACACCACCGACGGAAGACGAAGAAGACCTAGAGGCTGCCTGTGATTCCTCCAACGCGACCGTCTTAATTCCAGCACTACTGGCAGACACAGAGGGTCGTCGTTGTCTCCACTCCAGCACCTGAGAGGACCTGAAGCGTCAGAGTGGCCTGGGAAAAGCAGAGGGCTCCTCCACCACCACAGCCATGTTTCACCTCTGCTAACTGGTTTGAGGACCTCGGCTCTTCACCTGCTCCGGCACTGAGGACCGCTCCACAGGGCGGTGTTCTCACTGTTGGAGATTCTTCTGTAAAACCCTTAAAAGTATCGACCCAAAAGAGTAATGCCACGGTCTCCTGTTTTCTAGATGCCCGTGTCTTGGGCGTCACCAGGTGGCTTTGGCACTATCGTTCTCCACTATTCACCGCCTGATACAGCGTAGTCTTGAAGAAGCACTGCCATACGCTTCTGGACACTGTTCGGAAAAGGCCAGACATCAGGATCATCGTCTTCGGCCCCCTGCCCACTTACAGACGAGTGAGGGAGCCTTTTCCTCAGCTCTTCGCGCTCCACTGCTGTCTGCGGGACAGGTCCGTCTGCGCTGACTTCGTAAAGAACTGGGAGAGCTTTTGGCTGTGTCCGGTCTTCTACTGCAGAGATCCTGCAGTATTGAGACTGTCATGGTTTGTAATTGTATCGTTGGAAAATCTGCTTTAAAAATCTTATTAGAATTTATATAAATACTTCCATCTTTCTGAGTACAAGCAGTTTCGCATTGCGTTTGGGCTGTTGAATATACAATCTCTAGCCCCTAAAGCAGTCATTGTCAATAGAGTTATGACTGCTAACCACCTTAGTTCACTAGATCTCTGTGAAACTAAATCAAGGGCGTAGGTCTGTTTATTACATTGGTGGGGGTCATATAATCAGTTCACACAGAAACCCCTGGAAGCTGAGTCTTTTTGCATTCATGATTAACTTAAAACTCTAACTCAGTTTAGGTAAATTCAGGTAATTTTTGAATATGAAGTTATAAAAGCACATTCAAGTGTCCAAAGAAACGCAAAGGGTAAGAAAGTAAATGTAAATGACTGAAATCTATTTCTCTATTTAAAATTCTGCAAACTGGGTGCTAACCAGCCAATTAATCCTCAGAGTCCATATTGTCAATTTAAGTCAAGACAGGTTGCCAAGTAGTATTAAGTTTACCACCCAATTTTAGGTAGGAGGGTTTTTCTCTTTCCCTTTAAGTAATCTCAGCAGTCTTAGCCATCACCTTTTGAACAAGATTTCCCCAGATAAAGCCCTTGAGGAGTCACCCTGAATATTGCTGTTGTAGGGAGAGGCTGGATCGGCTGTTAGAAGACTCCTGAAAAGAAGTTGAAAACATAATTCCAAAAGCCAGTCATTTTTAGACAACCAGAACGTGTGCCTGTGTTGATTCTGTTTGACATCTATCACGCATTAGATTCATGTTTTAAACAAATTCTGCCATCCTTGTCTTAGTCCAGTGTAAGGAATGCACTATTTTAAACTGAATTATAATGTGTTTTAAACATGTAGATGAGGAGTGTTATCTACAATATTTTACCACCATTCAGTAAATATATTGATGGACAGATGGATCCTCCACCTACTGCTGCTTTAATACAGGGTGTTTTTTTTTTGTTTGTTTTTGTTTTTTTTGGTGAGACTCTGTTCTAAGCCTTCCACCAGCATTACGTTTACTGCAGGATTAAAGTGTTTCTCTACATTCCTAATTGATAAATCCCACTACCACTGTTTTGGAGGTTCCACCGAGATCCCAATATTCCTCTGGGTCCAGAGTTTTCAGAGACGGGATCAGAAACAGACAAAGGCGGCCGCCCACATCCCAATGAGTGATTCTGAGTCAATTCAGGCGCTCTACTGACTCCGAGACTCTGTACCCGAGGTGACTGTAAGTAAATTAATTAGACCACTTGTCTTAAGAATTTAGAATAAACAGGAGGAGACGGGACGGCATATTCTTAGACCTTCAGGTTACTTTAACCCGCATCCCTTTGATATTTTAATTTTTAAATTAGTTTTAGACCATTGACTTTTTGCAGCAATCCGGACTCAAAGGACTTAGATGTCCAAAGCATTGCCTTAAGATGATCATTTCAGTCTCACAGTTAGAAACACTTGTAAAGGTGAAATTGGGTAATAGAACAGTAAAACCCTGGTTTACAGTCTCCACACATTGCCCCGTGAATTTACTAGGACGTGACTAATTGGGAGCTTTCAGTCTAAACCTACAATGTTCAGGTTTTTCTGCTGCTGGTCCTAGTGTAGGGATATTTCCGCTTAAAATAGACCCAGTAGAATATTCTTGGCATCTGACAGAGCAGAGAACCTGATGCGTCACATGGACCTCTGTTAAAGGTTGAATTGGAAAATCCTCCATTTTTACCTTGTTTGTCTCCAGATGGTGTTGACTATATGTATGAACATATTGTGGATACAAAAGGTAGCAGCTGAAACAATGTTGTTGTTTTTTTGTACCCAGTGTAAATACATTGAGGATACAAATAATTGATTATACTTCTGTTGCATGGTCACAATCTGAGCTGCCAAGTGAGAATGACGAGACTGAGACTGATGACTTACCAGTTTTTGTTGACAAAATTCCAAAACATTTCTGGTCTCAGAATGAATGATATTGGGTCAATAAAGTGTGCATCTCTGGGTAAAGTGGTGCAAGCAAAACGGCTGATGGGCCTTACCATGCTCATTGTCCCATGTCTAAGGAAGCAGAAGAAGGGTTATCCAAAATTAAAAATTCCCTTTTGGAAAGTGAAGCTATTGTTGCATGTGAATATTCACTGGTGAATAGTCCTCTGAGAGCAGTACATGCAGCAGTATATCCTTCTGGTCCAATTGTAACTAATCCGGCAACTATTGGGGTGCAATATCTGCTGGGAATCATTCACAGATTAGGTGGCCAGAAACAGCTATGTCAGGAAGTGCAGTAGTGCTTCAGATGGTTTCCACAAGAGCACAACAGAAGTGTAAGAAAAATGAGGATGTGTACTATGTGGATATTTCAGACTTGACACCTGACATATCTTCATCATCAAATGATTGAATTGTTTTGCAGCAGTCTGATGATCAGATATTAATAGTGTCTGATACTCACAGGTACTCACTAAAGGAAAAAGCTTTTTGTCTAAAAAAAGAATCAGTTCAGGAGTGTCTTATGTACAGGAGAGAAGAGAGAATATAAGCCCATATGGATCTGCATCTGTCTGTCATAACAAAAGGGATGTTTTTATTGATTAATATTGCAGTTCCACTGGATTTAGAATGAAAGTTCAGTGATCTACCTGTGACCATGTTGAATGGCTGAAAGCATTGATTTGATTGATTGCAGTTATTCTATCCTACGCATTTGCTATATTTATGTTTGATTTTTGTTTTTAATGTGGTTAATGCTGCTTTAGAAGCTCAAGGCATGATTCGACACAGACCTTCGAGCTACCGTCCCTACTTTATAGTCTTTAATACCAGCTTTGTCTTCTTTATCTGAGATAGTTGTGATCCTTGTGCTCTCTGCTCACTGTGTTACTGTACAGTACTCTCTCACTGACTGTTTGCTTTTCTGTCTGTTTACTCTGGAGAAACTTGGCGACTGCTGAGGAGCGAGATCTCCAGGCGTTCTGCAAGGAGGTTATCAAGCTTGACTGCTGCTGTTGTAGAGGCAGTCCAAACTCCACTGACGGAAGATGAGGCTGCAGGCTGCTCCGGACACAGAGGGTTGTTGCCTCCACTCCCGCACAAGAAAGGGCCTGCAGTATGGGGACTGTCTGTCCTTACGTGGCTTGTGATTGGATCGTCAGAAAACTGCTTTACAGGAAGTCACATGACTCCATTCATGGGCTCGGTTGCAGCTGGCTAGAGCTCCTAATGGAGTTTGGTCCTTTTTTATTTCATTTATTTACTCTTTTTGGTTATCGGTGCAGTTAAGAATGTTTCTCAGCAGGAAACCTCTGCCTTTTACTCCGAACCAGTCACCAGCAAAAAAGGTTATGTCTCCTCAGATATCAAATTACCATAATTACAGTGACATTCAGGTAATAAAGCCTACTGTACTCTTTAATGGGGAACTTGGTATCGTATTTTTGGCTGTTCGTCATGTCCTTGGTGAGAGTTCAGAGGCCATCGCCGTTTCATTCTTAATGCATCGACTCCCCAAGGTTTAGCTATTGCAGCTAGTGTTTTCATTAATGACCTTCCAGATTTCTCCATCTCCTTCCCATTTCATCTTCAAGATCTAGAGCATGTAATAGATGATCTGCAGATTGTGCTCCAATCTTCCCTTAACAGTGTTGCTCCAATCAGAATCAAACAAATTGGCTGGGAAAAACTAGCCTAGTGGTTTTATGATCACACAACCACACATGCAGTATGATCCTGGTTATTCGTAGCTGTAAACGTCAATAGAGACACAATTACACTGTGTGCAGAATTATTAGGCAAATGAGTGTTTTGATCACATCATCCTTTTTATACATGTTGTCCTACTCCAAGCTCTATAGGCTTGAAAGCCAACTACCAATGAAGTAAATCGGGTGATGTGCATCTCTGTAATGAGAAGGGGTGTGGTCTAATGACATAAACACTCTATATAAGGTGTGCTTAATTATTAGGCAACTTCCTTTCTTTTGGCAAAATGGGTCAGAAGAGAGATTTGACTGACTCTTAAAAAATTTTTTTTTTTAAATAAAATTGAGATGTCTTGCAGAGGGATGCAGCAGTCTTGAAATTGCCAAACTTTTGAAGCGTGATCACCGAACAATCAAGCGTTTCATGGCAAATAGCCAACAGGGGCGCAAAATAACTGCCCATGAATTGAGGAAAAACAAGCGTGAGGCTGCCAAGATGCCATTTGCCACCAGTTTTGCCATATTTCAGAGCTGCAACATTACTGGAGTATCAAAAAGCACAAGGTGTGCGATACTCAGGGACATGGCCAAGGTAAGGAAGGCTGAAAAACGACCACCTTTGAACAAGAAACATAAGATAAAACGTCAAGACTGGGTCAAGAAATATCTTAAGACTGATTTTTCTAAGGTTTAATGGACTGAGGAAATGCGAGTGACTCTTGATGGGCCAGATTGATGGGCCCGAGGCTGGATCAGTAAAGGGCAGAGAGATCCACTCCGACTCAGACGCCAGCAAGGTGGAGGTGGGGTACTGGTATTGGCTGGTTTATCAAAGATGAACTTGTGGGACTTTTTCGGGTTGAGTGAATCTCAACTCCCAGACCTACTGCCAGTTTCTGGAAGACACCTTCTTCAAGCAGTGGTACAGAAAGAAGTCGGTATCGTTCAAGAAAAACATGATTTTCACGCAGGACAATGCTCCATCACATGCATCCAAATACTCCACAGCGTGCTTGGCCAGTAAGGGTCTAAAAGAAGAAAAAATGATGACATGGCCAAGGCTTTTGAGTGTCATCGTAAAGAAAGGTGGCTATATTGGTCACTGATTTGTTTTTGGTTTTGTTTTTGAATGTCAGAAATGTTTATTTCTAAATTTTGTGTTATATTGGTTTACCTGGTGAGAATAAACAAGTGAGATGGGTATATATTTGTTTTTTATTAAGTTGCCTAATAATTCTTCACAGTAATAGTTACCTGCACAAACAGATATCCTCCTAAGATCCTCCTAAAAAAAAAAAAACACTCCAACTTCCAAAAATATTAAGCTTTGATATTTGAGTCTTTTGGGTTGATTGAGAACATGGTGGTTGTTCAATAATAAAAAGATTCCTCTCAAATACAACTTGCCTAATAATTCTGCACACACTGTAGAATTTCTATAACTCCAGTGGTATCAATTTGATCAAGCGACCATTCCTACTTTATAGTCTTTATCAGCTTTGTTTTTTTCCATCTGAGCCACTTGTGATGCTTGTGCTCTCTTCTCCCTGTGTTACAGTACAATACGCTTTCTCACTGACCGTCGGTTGCGTCAGCGTGGCCGGAAAAAAGCCAAGGGTTTCTCCACCATAGTTGGTTTTCACCTCTGCGTACCGGTTCAAGGTCCTTAGCTCTTCGCCTTCTTCACCTGCTCCTTTACCGAGGGCAACTCCTCAGGGTAGTGTTCTCATTGTTGGAGATTCTACTTTAAAACAGTGAAAAGTTCTTAACGAATAACACCACAATCTCCTTTTTTTTTTCAGGTGCTCATGTCCTGTAAGTTGTCAGGCGGCTTCGGCACTAACGTTCTCCACTATTCTGTTTCTGGACACCACTTACCAACAAGTGAGCGAGCCGTTTACCCAGCTCCTTATGCTCCACTGCTGGCTGCGGAACAGGTGCATCAGCGCCTGAGAATTGGGAGAGCTTTCGGGAGAGTCTGGACCCGAGGGACCTGGGGTCCATCATTCTCTCCAGGAACACCAAGAAGGTGCAATGTCAGGGCTGTCTGGTCCCTCCCAATCAGGTTAGTGAAATAGATAGTGGGCAGGTAAGTGATTTACTCGATTTTTATAACCATTTATTTGGTAATTTCTCTGCCTGTATTAAGTTAAATATCAGTCTCAAAGTATCTCAGAGAAACCCTGCCATATCGAGACTGTGTCTGTCCCCTGCATGGTTTGTAATTGTGACCTCAGAAAATTTGCTTCAAAAATCAATAAATTCCTCCGGATTTCTGAGTAAAATCAGTTCTCGCTTTGAATTTGGGCTGTTAAATATATGATCTCTAGCCCCTAAAGCAGTAATTGTCAATGAAGGACTCATACGTGTTTGCATGCATCAATATACTCAACACCTAAGATCCAGTCTCTCGCCGTAGACGCTAGAACAAAGAGTCGCAGTCAAATGCCCTTATTCTGTGTCAGCACTGCTAAACAATGGCCCTGTGTTCAGTCAGAGTTTCACAGTCACATTGCTATCTGTTCCTTAATCGTCCAGTGTAGATACCTAAGGCTTTTCTCTGTACTGTGGGAGCTTTAAAACACGTAGCTGGTTCTCAGATTGCTTTCTGTCAACATGTATAGTCCACAAAATGTCATTTCTTCTCCTTGAAGTGTGTAGGCTACAGGTTATTTGTGCATCTAAAAGTCCAGTCAGAGCATAATCATTTAGTCTTTGTCCATTAATAGATCACATGCATTTTAAGATGACCTTTAATATATTAAATCTAGGATGACTATGCATTTTCCCCGTGCTTCTGAAGTTAACTTTTGCTGAAACTGCACTAATTGAGAATGTTCTTTTAAGAATGTACTAGTTTTACTGACAGTTCCTCAACTCGCACTGACGATCAGCGTAGATCTGGATGGGCGGTGACTACCACTGGCCAAAGCTAAATTTCAATCTTTTATGGGAGAGGAGTCGCGGCTGAATAGATGGCAGGTAGTTAATTTTACATAATTTTTTTCAATTTAATAACCATTTATTGTTATTTCTCTGCTTGTATTAAAATTTTATTTATCAGTGTCCCTCAGTACACACTTTTCATACCTACAAAGACTCCCTTTCACATTTTAACTCTAGCTTCTATCTGTCATGTTTGTAAGTGTAGCATGCTGCTCCAAATACTCTCAGTGGGTACAAAAGTTACCAGCTGAAATAATATCAGTGTCCGTATAATATCAGTATCTTGTATGTCCTATGATGATCAGTTTGCAGCCATGCATGTAGTCTTGGATGAAGGACAGAGACAGTTGTTTAGTGAGCCAGGTTAGTCGCATATTTTCCCGGTATAAATACTTTAAGGGTTCAAATAATTGATGTTGCTTCTGTTACACAGTTAAGATCTAAGCTGCCAAGTGAGAATGACGAGACTGAGACTAATGACTAACCAGAGATCAACCCTTTATTGACCCAATATCATTCATTCTGAGACCAGAAATGTTTTGGAATTTCAACAGGGGCAGAATTGGTGTAATCCAGATGAACATTTTACCTAGATTGCTTTTTATTTCAAAACCTACCTTGTCGTTTGATCTTTTTTAAAAAGGTAAATCAGTTAATAAGCAAATTTTTTTGGGATAATAAAAAGCTCAGATTAAAAGTCTCCATCCTTCTAAGTCTAAATAGATTAGACTCATTGTGGGTCCATATAGAGGTGGTGATGGTGTGGCTTTAAGCAGACGTGAAGGACAGTTCACCAGAAGGATACAGCCAAACACTTCCAGGTAAGTTCCAGTGATATTTAATGTTGAGTTTGTGCAAAAATCAAAAGAAAGTACAAACAACAAAAACACAACACAAAAGAGCTAGATTACACACACTTTGTACAACAAGGCCTCAGCGGTCTTCATCTGAGGGCTGCACAGACGTCTACTTCTGCTTCAGCTTATTCTGCTCCTCCCTCCTCAGCCTGGAGTGGACCAAGTGGCTACTAAGGGGGTGGTCATCACAAACAATGACAATACAACAGATAACATGGACGTTATTTACACATCTTATATATAATTATTATTTACGTAAACCGGTAAATTATGCTAGCTGGAATTATATGTATATCCTAGGGTTATTGACTGTGTATTTTACTCCTAGGTTAACCGTGGTTCCTGCCGGCTCCTAGAAGACCCACTCACCAGCACCCTCATTCCCCCAGGATCACCAGGTAGGTAACGAGTCACAAGTCTCTACTGTGTATGGGCTGGTGATGAGTCTGCTACCACTGACTTCATCACACACGTCATCCTAGATCCCCAACTTCCCTACCATGTATTTATAATTTTGAGCAAATACCATCTCTCTCTGATAACTTTGTAGTGTACAATACGTTGCTTTCTTGGGGAGACACTAGAAAATATATTAAACCTTGAATCCAGATCTACCCCCTCAGCTTGAGGGCATTGTGCTTAGTAATTGGACTTTAAGGGGCAAAGAGGATTTTTCTAGTTTATTCACAGCAGGAGTTTTAAACTTATTTGAAAAAGTATTATCATCCTGATTTCAGTGTGTTTGTAAACAGAATGGTCAGTTGGGTTCTGTGTAAAGCCATTTTCATCTAGATAATTTTCAGGTTCCTCCAGACACCTCTCACCATGGAAATCATCATATGCCACTGATTGGTCAGTCTGGGTTTGGTGTTCTGGAACACACTGAAAGAAAGTTCTAGCTTCTATCTGTCATGTTTGTAAGTATTCTGTTTATTTCAGAGTCCTTATTCGTCAGCCTGTCCTCAATTCTTCCTCACTTATTCATCATTCACCCAGAACGCTGTCATATTTCTAATGGCCAGTGATCCATGCTTCCCTTTTCTGGCTCTATAGGACCATTGATCACCTTGATCAATCTTATCCTTGATCTTCATGCTCTACTGCATAATGTGAAACTTCATAATTACAGTGAACAAGGATTTCATGCTGTTTGAATATTGTAAAACCCTGCAACCATCACGACTGTGATCACATTCAGGTAATAAAGCCTATTGTACTCCTTAGTGGGGAACTTGGTGCCATTTTTGTGGATATGTCTTCTTTTTTATGAGCTTTGTCTTCTTGTTGTGATCCTTGTGCTCTCTGCTCCCTGTTTTGCTGTACAGTACTCTCTCACTGATCGTTGTCTGTGTTTACTCAGAGATGACCATGGAGGAACAAGCTCTCCAGGAGGTCGTCAAGCTATTACGGCATATCCAGCTGTTGTAGAGGCAGTCGAAACTCCACCAACGGAAGACGAGGCTAGAGGCTGCCCGTGAGACACAGGGTCACACAGGGTCGTCGTCTCCACTCCTGTACCTGAGAGGACCTGGAAGCGTCCTGCTTTCCATCACCACAGCCATTGTTTGCCTATGCTAACTGGTTCAAGGACCTCGGCCTGACTGGCCCTTCCCAGTCACGCTGTCTGGTTAGTGAACTGCATAGTTTGCAGGCAAGTGATTTGCATGACTTACTTTATTCCACCCATTTATTCGGTCACTTTTCTGCTTGTATTTACAAGTAATACATCAGTGTCACTCATAGTATTTTAGACAAATCCTGCAGTATTGAGACTGTTATGGTTTGTAATTTTAATGTCGGAAAATCTAATTTAATAATCTATTTATATAAAATTTATATTAATTCTATCATCTTTCCGAGTACAAGCAGTTCCTCATTGAGTTTGGGCTGTTAAATATACAGTGGGGCAAACAAGTATTTAGTCAGCCACTGATTGTGCAAGTTCTCCTACTTAGAAAGATTAGAGAGGTCTGTAATTTTCATCATAGGTTCACTTTAACTATGAGAGACAAAATGACAAAATGAGAGAAAAATCCAGGAAATCATAGGAGGATTGTAGAATTCTTTTTGTGGGTTAGATACCTGGGCTGGGCAAACTGCCACTGAGCAAGGCCTTCACCTTTTGTGGGGGCCCAAAGCAATGGCTCCCCACCGCTCCAGGCATGCGTGTCTGTGTGTGTTCGTTCATGTTCACTGCGCAGCTGGGTTACAGGGGGAAGCTAAGTTCCATATGTGTAACAAAAAATATCAAATGGTGAATCTGGTTTACTTGTACGTCGATGCTGCAATATTGTTGGGGAATCTTTTCAGGCGTTTCAATATTCTATGTATACGTTGTTTTCAGGAACAGACAGATGGTGGATTTTGTTACTTTGAACAATGGGGGTCTATCAACTTTACACCAGCCTCATCACAGGTTGTTTACTGCAGGATTAAAGTGTTTCTCTACATTCCTAAGACTGACTGGTTGAGTTGATTCTTTAAGCGTGGAGAAGCAAATCCGACTACCACAGTTTTGGAGGTTCCACAGAGATCCCAATATTTCTCTGGGTCCAGAGTTTTCAGAGACAGGATCAGAAACAGACAGAGGCGGCCGCCGACATCCCAATGAGTGATTCTGAGTCAATTCAGGCGCTCTACTGACTCCGAGACTCTGTACCCGATGTGACTGTAAGTAAATTAATTAGACCGCTTGTCTTACGAATTTAGAATAAACAGGAGGAGACGGGACGCCATATTCTTAGACCTTCAGGTTACTTTAACCCGGATCTTTTTTGATATTTAAATTTTCAGATTTGTTTTAGATCATTGACTTTTTGCAGTGATCCAGACTCCAAGGATGATGTCGAAAGCATTGCCTTAAGATCATTTCAGTCTCACAGTTGTCTACACTGGGAAATTTTCAGGATCCAGATTTATTTTAAGCTGGAAGATTCTAAGATTTTGTCTTGGAAATTTTGGTTCTCAAGGTTGTTTAAACCCGAGAATTTTAGGATAGATTTTAGATATATTTGATTTTAGATATATTTAATTCTAATAGTACTGTTCAACTGATTTTCTTTTTTTTCTTTATTTCTGTGTGTGCGTTTGTGTGTATAGACAGATGGATAGATAGATGGCTCTCTTTAGAAAAGGAAACAAGGGCTATCAGGCTGTCTGACTGATTTAAGTAAAGGCATTGGAAGTTTGCTGGGGGAGCCAGCCGCGGAGACGGACACAGTGACGTAAAACAAACTGGTATAAATATGGTCTTTAGCTGCATTGTCCACTCAACAGACATTCAAACTAAACAAATTTGCATCAGCCGGGAAGACGAGGATTACTCTGATTTGGTGGCTCTGTGAAATACACGCAGAGAAGAACTTGGTGGATTGGGAGAAGCGGCTTCAGGAGACATTGTTACAAGCTCAATTAATGTAGTGCAGGACTGAGGCAGGGAACTCTGGAGCAGGCAAGATTGAAGGTAGGAGAGAATGTACTTGTTTTAATTGTGGGAGATGTAGAGCGTGCAGATCAGGAAAGTGAAAGTAAATCATTGGCTGTTCGGATCAGCATTTTCAGTTTTATATATATATATATATATATATATATATATATATATATATATATATATATGAACAGTGATAGTTGAGAAGTTTATAGGATTTGCAGAAAGTGTTCAATAATTATTTAAACGAAATTAAGCAGGTGCATAAATTTAAATACCCCAAAAGAAAAATTACATCAATATTTAGTTGATCCCCTTTTGCAGAAATAACAGCCTCTAAACGCTTGCTCCAGTTCAGTCAGGTTTGATGGATTCTGAGAATGGACAGTCCGCTTTAAATCACACCACAGATTTTCAGTAATATTCAGGTCTGGGGACTGAGATGGCCATTCCAGAACGTTGTACTTGTTCCTCTGCATGAATGCCTTAGTAGATTTTGAGCAGTGTTTAGGGTCATTGTCTTGTTGCAGTATCCAGCCCCGGCGCAACTTCAACTCTGATTCTTGAACATTGTTCTCAAGAATCTGCTGATATTGACTGGAATCCATGTGACCCTCAACTTAAACAAGATTCCCAGTACCTGCACTGGCCACACAGCCCCACAGCATGGAACCTCCACCAGATTTTACTGTGGGTAGCAAGTGTTTGTCTTGGAATGCTGTTCTCTTTCCACCATGCATACAGCCCCCTTATGTCCAAATAACTCAATTTTAGTTTTTATCGGCCCACAGCACCTTATTCCAAAATGAAGCTGGCTTGTCCAAATGTACTTTAGCAGACCTACAGTGGCTCTGTTTGTGGCTTGTGCGCAGAAAAGGCTTTTTCTGCATTACTCTCCCATACAGCCTCTCCTTGTGCAAAGTGTGCTGAATAGTTGAACGATGCACAGTGACTCCATCTGCTGCAAGATGATGTAGGTCTTTGGAGCTTGTCTGTGGGTTGAATGACTGTTCTCACAATTCTGCCTATCTGAGATTTTTCTTGGCCTGCCACTTTGGGCCGTAACTAGAACTGTGCCTGTGGTCTTCCATTTCCTCACTATGTTCCTCACAGTGGAAACTGACAGCTGAAATCTGAGAGCTTTTTGTATCCTTCCCCTAAACCATGATGTTGAACAATCTATTTCAGGTCATTTGTGAGTTGTGTTGAGGCTCCCATGTTGCCACTCTTCAGAGAGGGTGCAAATAGGAGAAACACTTAACCTCCTTCTCATAATTTGTTTCCCCTGTGTATGTAGGTCAAGGGTCAATGAGCTTACAAAACAAATTGTGTTCCAATAATTAGTGCTAAAGGTATTCAAATCAATAAAACAACAAGGGTGCCCAAAATTATACACCTGCCTAATTTTGTTTAAATAATTATTGCACACTTTCTGTAAATCCTATAAACTTAATTTCTCTTCTCAAATATCACTTTGTTCATCTGCTATATGATATATTTAACTGAAGTTGCTGATCCGAACAGCCAATGATTTATTAAAGGAAAATCATCAAAATTATCAGGGGTGCCCAAACTTTTTCATACCACTGTATGCAGTATATTTAAAACTGTTTTATTTGATTTACGCAACATTGCTAAACTCCCGCATACTATCCCAGGGGGATGCTAAGAAGCTGGTGCACGCATTCAGAACCTCAAGGCTGGACTACTGCAATGCGCTTTAGGCTGGAAGTCCAGGTAAATTGCTTTTTAAGCTCCAGCTTGTTCAGAATGCCACTGCCAAGGTACGAACTAGAGCTAGGAAATTTGATCATATTAGTCCAGTTCTTTCATCCTTACACTAGTTACCCATTAAATTTCATATAGATTATAAAATACTACTTCTAACATAATAATCTCTCAATGGTCTGACCCCACATTATCTGGAACTTCGTACACCTTACAACCCTCCACGTACACTCTGCTCGCAAGATGCTGGCCTATTATCAGTCCCACGTATTAGAAAAAACAATGCAGGAGGAAAAGCGTTCTTTTATAAAGCCCCCAACTTTGGAACAACCTCCCTGTTAATAAGTGGGAATCAGAGACACTCTCAGTCTTTAAATCTGAATTAAAAACATTTCTCTTTACACCAGCTTTCAGATAACTCACCAGTTCTGTGTTCTGTCCTATTTTAATTACATAACACCACAGTTCTGTCCTGCTCTGATTACAGACTTTTTATTACTACTATTGTGGTCGTCTAACTATTTCTGCTACAGGTCTCTCACTAAACGTAAATCTTGTTCTAATCTTCATCTTTTTGTCTCTCTCCCCTCATGTCCTGAGCCGCCTGTCTGGAGTTGCCATTTTTGGTTCAGTTCCTGCATCTTGGTATCAGGCCTGTCCCACTACTCAGCAGAGTTCCAACACAATCATCCTAACCCCTTTCTCCCTCTCTTTTACATGAGACACACAAATGAGACACTGAGAATATGTCCAGCATCTATTCATACTTCATAACCATAAGAGGCGTGGACCTGGATCTCTGTAAAGCGCTTTCTGACATTTGTTGTGAAAGGCTCTATATAAATAAAGTTTGAATTGAATTGGCAGTGTGACTCCTGTACCATCATTCTCTACTATTGTCTGCCCGATGCAGCAAGGTCCTGAAGGAACACTGCTGCCCACTTCTGGACATAGTCTTCGACCTCCTGCCCACCTACCGATAAGTGAGCGTGCCGTTTACCCAGCTCTTTGATCTCCACTGCTGGCTGCTGGACAGATGCGTCAGATAGTTGGCAGGTAAGTGATTTACTGGATTTTATAATCATTTATTCTGTCATTTCTCTGCTTGTTTTAAAAAGTAACATATTAGTGTCCCTCTTAGTGTCTCAGACAAACCCTGCAGTATGGAGACTGTCTCTGTCCCCTGCATGGTTTGTAATTGGAGCTTCAGAAAATCAGCTTTAAAAATCTTCTCAGAATTGATACAAATTCTGTTGCTACACCATCATTCAGTACTACTACTTTTAACGATATTCAGGGATTGTGTTGCTCCTGCCACCATAGTAAGGGTAGGAAACTGGTAAATGATCATCAACCCGGGATCATCATCTTCAGCCCCCTTCCCACCTACCAACAAGTAAGCGTAAGTGTAACCATTTCCTGGCACCGAAGTGGTGGAACGAACTTCCCCTGGGTGTCTGAACGGCAGAGTCGCTCGCTGTCTTGAAACGCAGGTTGAAGACCCACTTCTTCCGAGAACACTTGGGTGAAGAGTAGAGTATTATGAGCTCCTTATTGGCTTGTGTTTAGCAGTGTCTAAGCTTTTTTTTTTTTTTTTTTTTTTTTTTTTAGTCTGTTCAAACTAGCCGTTATTCTTGAGTAAACAATGAAGAACGTTTGTAAGTCACTCTGGATAAGATCATTTTAATCAAGTTTCTGTTGTCCTTCACTGAAGCAACTGAAGCTGATGCCCCGTTTTTGGTAAAACAGTCTCTAAGCTGTTCTTTGGCACTGTGCTGCAGCACGTTCAACCTCCTGTGTTTGTAGGAGTTCTTTGATGCTGCTTCTCTCCAGAAGAAGTCGTTTCTCTGTGACTGACTTTGTGGACTTCAGCACATCAGCAAGTGAATGATAATCTGTGACTCACATTACGGGTGGAGCATGTTCAGCATGCCCAGTAGTTAGTTAAGAGAACAGTGTGGCCAAGAAAATGGCATTATCAATTCCTTCAGACATTGCCAGTGTTTCACCAGCAAGTGTGCTCCTCACAATCCTCTTGACTCTCTTTGACTTCTTATGGAAGAAGATGGAAGGTTTTCACCCCTTTCTTGGCAATCAGATGTCCTCCTTGAGTGCTGACATCTGAAAGATTTTCAAATGAGGCATCACTGAATAGTATCAGTTTAAGAGCACTGTCTCTGCTTGGAGGTTTAGAACTACCTTCTTGGACTTTGCACACTATTCTGTTTGCTTCATGGACTGTCTGCACAGTTACATTTTTGAAGCTTAATGTTAAGTGACCAGCATCAAACATGGCCTGCTCTGTCTCGCTACCTAGAGAATTCGGCCTATCTTTGACCCGAGTTTGTCCTTCTCTTCCTCACAGAGGGGGGCGTCTTGTTACAAAGTCTATCGCACATAAATTATTTTTTTATTATCTGTATTATCCTTTATTTCACTGTGTTGACTTTTCTCTCAGACATGGAGGAATCTATATCAGACTAACACCACTCTGGACAGACCACTCTCTTGTAGTACACTTTATCACTTATTTAATTGTTTCTGTGTGTGTGACGAAGGTGCTTCCGCAGTGCTCTCCGTATTCTTTCTGGACATTCTGCTTCAGTAAAAGTGGTGCCCTCTAAACCAGGAAGCTTGTCCGTTAACACAGAGGGCAGGTTAGGATTCTGTCCAAACACCAACTGATGTGGACTGTAGCCATGGACCTTTTGCCTGGTGTTCTTTGCCATAAGGGCCCAGTCCAGTGCAGTATCCCAGTCACCACTGTTACTGGGATCATCGTGAAAGTAAAGACAAGTAAGTGTTTGGTTGCGCCGTTACAAAAGTCCAGTGCTCCATGGGCTGTATGCAGCTGTTGTCTTTACTTCTATCTTGAGGCTGCTGGCCTACTAAGATTGTTTTTCTTCGGAGACTGTCAGGATTTCGTTGTTACTGTGAGATTCCAGGCCTTTCTTCTTTGGTTAATTTCATTGATGTGGTCAAAGTCAGCTCTGTACATGCAGTCAAATCCAGCTGTTTGTTCACATCAAGCATGCTGGATCTAGTACTAATACTAATACTGCATCAGGAAGTTCTGTGTTGTATTTATGCATCTGTGAGTACCGCTGTTTAAAATGGATTATACAGTCATAGATGCACTACTGTCTCTCATAATCCGATCAGAACGTTCTTCCATGTCTGTATAATAGACTTAACCCTTTCGACTGTGTCTGGTCCTCTAACAGAGATGAGATTTACCCGAGCCGTCTGGGGTCTGTCATTCATGTCCGTGAACTGGATAGTTGGCAGGTAAGTGATTTTACATGATTTACTCGATTTTTATAACCTTTTATTACTCATTTCTCTGCTTGTATTAAAAAGTAATAAATTAGTGTCCCTCATAGTATCCAAACCCTGTAGTATCGAGACTCTGTCCCCCACATAGTTTGTAATTGTAACGTTAGAAAATTGGCATTAACATCCTTGTTATATGGAGTTTATCATTTTAAGCCTAGTGGCTATTTAAGTTCTTGTTGTGAATGACTGCTAGTAGAGATCGAATTACCTAAAGAATTCTGGACATCTGCCGTAATGACCACTGCATTAACCTTTCCCTATCAAATAGTGTTCTCCAATTTTTCTCAGCTGTTTTTAGATGTTGTGATCAAGGTGCTGAGGTCTCTCATCTTATGCCCTTCTTACTGATCAATGACCTGAAAATCCCTTGCTGTGAACTCAGTCAGTATTTACTAGTTCAAGTACTGCTTTTGCTCGTGTATCAGGTTCTGTTCCTACTCTGAGCAGATTTCCCTTGTCTGCAGACTTCACAGTTCAGTTTATCAATCTTACCCTTGATCTTCATGCTCTTTACTACATAATGTGAAACATCATAATTACAGTGAACAAGGATTTCATGCTGTTTGAATATTAACACACATTGCAACCATCACCACTGTGATCACTGACCACATTCAGGTAATAAAGCCTATTGTACTCTAAGCCTATTGTGAACATGTTACTGTTTTTGTGGCCTTGTGTTCTTGTTGTGATCCTTGTGCTCTCTGCTCCCTCTGTTACTGTACAGTACTCTCTCACTGACCATCGTCTGTTTTTTTTACTCAAAGGCGATCCAGCTGCTGTTGTAGATTCAGTCCAAACTCCACCGACAGAAGACGAGGCTGGAGGCTGCCCATGACTCCTCAAACGCGACAGTCTTAATTCCAGCTCTACCGGTGCAGCAGACACACAGAGGGTTGTCCTCTCCACTGACCTGGAGGGTCTGGAAGTGTCAGCATGGCTGGGAAAAGCAGAGAGAAAAGCTACTCCACCACCATAGTCATTTTTCCCCTCTGCTAACTGCTAAGTTCTTCACCTGCTCCGGCACCGAGGACAACTCCTCAGGGCGGTGTTTTCACTGTTCTTTTGTAAAACACTGAAAAGTATCGACCCTAAAGAATAATGCCACGGTCTCTGTTTTCCAGGTGCCCGTGTCCTGGACGTCGCCAGGTGACTTTGGCCAGACACCAGTATCATTGTCTCCTGACCACTGACCCCACTGACCGAACAGATGAGCTTCACCTGAGATGCCTGGGGTATGTCTTTTTCTCTGGGAACATCAAGAAGGTGCCAGGCCAGGACTGACAGGTCCTTCCCAGTCACACTGTCAGGTTATTTAACTGCGTAGTTGGCAGGTAAGTGATTTACATGCTTTACTTGATTCCACCCATTTATTCTGTCACTTTTCTGCTTGTATTAAAAAGTAATAGATCAGTGTCACTCATAGTATTTCAGACAAATCCTGCAGGGCTGTTAAATATACAATCTCTAGACCCTAAAGCAGTCACTGTCAATGAAGTTATGATTGCTAACCATGTTAGTTCACTAGATCTCTTTGAAACTAAATCAAGGGCGTAGGTCTGTTTATTACATTGATGGGTGTCATATAATCTGTTCACACAGGGTCCCCTGGAAGGAGTCTTTTTGCATTCATGATGAACTTAATTGTAAAATAAAGTCTAAAAATACAGGTAATTTCTGAATATTAAGTTATAAAAGCACATACAAGTGCCCAAAGAAACGCAACGGGTAAGAGTAAATGTAAATGACTGCAGAATTTTAAATAGTGAAAAGATTTCAAACTGGGTGCTAACCAGCCAGTAAATCATCAGTCCATGTTGTCTATTTAAGTAAAGACAGGCTGCCAAGTAGTATTAAATTTACTACTACACCCAATTTTAGGTAGGAGGGTTTTCATCATCAGGCTGTATATAGATAATTCCTTTAGTGAAAAGACTCTTTTTAAACTGCAGAGCTGGAGGCTGCTCCGGACCCAGAGGGTTGTTGTTTCCTCTCCCGCACCGGCCTGGGGCTGCCAGCGCGGCCTGGAAAAGCCGAGGGCTCCTCCACCACCACAGACGATTTTCACCTCTGCTAACTGGTGCAAGGTCCTCAGCTCTTCACCTGCTCCCTCACCGAGGACAGCTCCTCAGGGTGGTGTTTCCATTGTTGGAGGTTCTACTTTAAAACCCTTAAAAGTATCAGGACCAAAGAGTACGGTCTCAGTCTCCTTTTTTTTTTTTTTTTTTTTACCCTCTCAAGGAGTGCTGGACATCGCCAGGTGGCTTCAGGATCATCATTCTTCACTTTTCTCTACCCGATGCAATGAAGCCCTGAAGGAGCACTGCCACACACTGCTGGGCACCACTCTGAAAAAGACAGGACCCCAGGGTAGGCAACTGGATAGTGGACAGGTAATTAATTTACATGATTTACTGGATTTTATAATCATTTATTCTGTCATTTCTCATCTTGATTTAAATAGTAATATATCAGTGTCCCTCATAGTATCTCAGACAGACCCTGCAGCATGGAGACTGTCTCTGTCCCCCACATGGTTTGTAGTTGTAGCATCAGACTTTTTTTTTTTTTTGTTACCGGTGCAGTTAAGGATGTTTCTCAGCAGGAAATCTCTGCCTTTTACTCCAAACTCATCACCAGCCAAAAAGGTAATATCTGTCTCCTCTTTGCCTCAATCCAACATCGTGGATCCTCTGGTCCACTGGAGAAAACCATCATGGCAGGGCTCTCAGCAATGCGGGAAGAATTCTTTACACACACGCCTACATTTCAGGATGTGTTCAAAGCTAGACTATCTCATGGACGAGCAAAGGGTGCAGAATAAACTTCTATCCGGACACTCAGATCGTTTGCACGCTCTCGAACGGTTGGTGTTTGATCTGCAGGACCAGGGTTGACGGAACAGCCTGTGTATTCTCGTTCTCCCGGAGGGCGCGGAGAAAGATGACCCTAACAGTTTTATCAAGAAGTAGCTCCATGTTTGGCTACCAGTACCAGTTAAGGGTCTTGTTATACTTAAATTTATATTGAATCGTTATGGCTTTGAATGTCTTGAGCTGGAACATTTTAATGGTCTAAATGAGCCTCTTAAACATGCTTGTTTGCTCTGATTACAAATCTAGTGGACTTTCAGAAGTAATGAGGAATTCTCGAATATTGCAGCAGTAAGGTCTCATGATGGAGACCTGCTTACAGAACATGCACAAATCAATGATGCTCTATTCAGAGTTCTATAAATCAGATGTCCCAAAGAAAACCTTAAAAATTGCCCCTTTTTCCATTACTTAAATTTGCCACAATTGTCCACTGACGAGTCATCTTATTTAGATCAGGATATTTCTCCTCTAGATTTGAAAGAGACCCTCCGTCAGATGAGAAAGGGCAAGTCGCCTGGATTGGACGGCATCCCTGATTAATTTTATTCTTCTGGGCAGAATTGGGAACTTTATTGTTAGAAATGATTAATTGCTCCCTAGATAAAGGTGAATTTAATAAGGATGTTAATATAGCTTTAATCTCATTATTACCTAAATAGAACCCAACTTTTTGCATTAGTTGTTGCCCAGTATTGCTTTCTCCTAGAAAGGGACGCATGTTAGAATGCCTCTTTTTTTTTTTTTTTTTTTTTTTTCTTCTTTTCTCCTTTTTCTTTTTTATATTCCAGTGGTGGGTATTTGAGGGTAGACTTACAGTGGGGCAAAAAAGTATTTAGTCAGCCACTGATTGTGCAAGTTCTCCTTCTTAGAAAGATTCAGGAAATCACCTTGCTGGATAAAAAAAAAATATTTGTAAATTATGGTGGAAAATAAGTATTTGGTCAAAAACAAAAGTTCAACTCAATACTTTGTGACATAACCTTTGTTGGCAATGACAGAGGTCAAACATTTCCTGTAAGTCTTCACCAGGTTTGCACACACTGAAGCTGGTGCTTTGGCCCATTCCTCCATGCAGATCTCCTCTAGAGCAGTGATGTTTTGGAGCTGTCATTGGGCAACACATTTTTTAAACTTTTAACTCCCTCCACACATTTTCTATAGGGTCCCTCGACCCTAAAAAGTAATGCCACAGTCTCCGTTTTTTCAAGTGCCACTGTCCTGGATGTTGCCAGGTGGTTTCGGCACCATTGTTCTCCACTATTCTCTGCCTGATGCAGCGTGGCCCTGAAGAAGCACTGCCGTAAGCTTCTGGACGCTGTTCAGAAAAAGCCAGACACCAGAATCGTCTACGCCCCCCTGCCCACTTACAGACGAGTGAGGGAGCCACTTCTCCAGCTCTTCGCGCTCCAGTGCTGGCTGCGGGACGGGTCCGTCTGCGCTGACTATGTACAGAACTGGGAAATCTTTTGTCTGTGTCCGGTCTTCTACCGCAGAGATGAGCTTCACCTGAGCCGCCTGGGGTCCATTGTTCTCTCCAGGAACATCAAAAAGGTGCCAGGACTGACTGACCCTTCATATTCACACTGTCCGGTTAGTGAACTGCATAGTATGCAGGTAAGTGGTTTACATGATTTACTTGATTCCACTCATTTATTCTGTCACTTTTCTGCTTGTATTAAAAAGTAATATATCAGTGTCACTCATAGTATTTCAGACAAATCCTGCAGTATTGAGACAGTCCTGGTTTGTAATTGTAACGTCGGAAAATTTGCTTTAAAAATCTTATTTATATAATTCCATTTTTTAAAATATAAATTCCATATATAGTACGCACACACACACACCAGGGAAAATATTTGTAAAATATACAGTGGGGCAAAAGTAGTTCTACTTAGAAAGATGAGATCTGTAGGTCTGTAATTTTCATCATAGGTACACTTCCACTATGAGAGACAAAATGAGAAAAAGAAATCCAGGAAATCACATTGTAGGATTTTTAAAGAATATATTTGTAAATTATTGTTGGAAAAAAAGTATTTGGTCACCCACAAACAAGCAGGATTTCTGGCTCTCACAGACCTGTAGCTTTAAGAAGCTCTTCTGTCCTCCTCTCGTTACCTGTATTAATGGCACATGTTGGACATCGTTATCTGTATAAAAGACACCTGTCCGCAGCCTCAAACAGACAGACTCCAAACCTCCAACCTGCTTAAGCCAGTACATGTCCAGGCCCGTCTAAAGTGAACCACCTTAGTTCACTCTCTGTGAAACTAAATTAAGGGTGTAGGTCTGTTTATTACATTGGTGGGGGTCATAAAATCTGTTCACACAGAGACCCCTGGAAGCATTGCATTTATGATGAACTTAAATTTCTAAAAATACAGGTAATTTTATAAAAGTTATAAAAGCACATACAAGTGTCCAAAGAAATGCAAAGGGTAAGAGTAAATGTAAATGACTGCAGAATTTTAAATAGAGAAATAGATTTCAGACTGGGTGCTAACCAGCCAATTAATCAGAGTCCATATCGTCAAGACGAGACCGGTCAAGACAGGTTGCCAAGTAGTATTAAATTTGCCACTGCACCCAATTTTAGGTAGGAGGGTTATCAACATTGGGCTGTATATAGATCATTCATTTAGTGAAAATACTCTAAACTGCAGCCAGATTTTCAGGGATTGTTTCACAGTCTGGTTTAGTGAAGAGCTAGACAAAGATTCTGGTATGGGTAGTTTTGAACAGAGCAACACTTGTAACGTGCAGCAACAGCACCCAATAATAGAGACAATCTGGTAACGATAAGCAGCTGTAGGTGGGCAGTGGTGGCTGTAGGTGGGCAGTGGTGGCTCAGCGGTTAGAGCTCCAGGCTATTTATGACAGCGTTGTGGGTTCGATACCCGGACTCGGCAAACTGCCACTCTTGAGTAAGGCCCTTCACCTTCTTTTGTGGGCACCGCAGCAATGGCTGCCCACTGCTCCAGCCACGTGTGCGTGTCCGGTGTGGGTGTGTGTTCGTTCATGTTCTCTGCACAGCTGGGGTACAGGGGGAAGCCAAATTCCATCAGTCAGAAAAAATGTCAAAATGTCGATGCTGCAATACTGTGGGGGAATCTTTTCAGGTGTTTCAATATTCTATGTATACGTTGTTTTCAGGAACAGACAGATGGTGGCTTTTGTTACTTTGAAACAATGGGGGTCCATCAACTTCACACCAGCCTCATCACAGGGGGCTCAGAAAATTTGCGTGATCAGTATAGCACATCAAAAGGGATGAAAACCAGCGCTTCAGCAAATAGAGATCAAAAGGACAATTGAAAACCGGTAAGTGTGTAAATGTCATGTAGTGCTCCTCCATCGTTTATTTGTGGGGTATAAAAAGTGTAACTGACTGTACGGCAAGGTTTAATTCTTTTTTTTTTTTTATCAAAGGCAGTTCTGAAGCCTTCCCCCGGCTTTACTGCAGGATTTAAGTGTTTCTCTACATTCCTAAGGCTGACTGATTGAGATGATTCTTTAAGCACGGAGAAGCAAATCCCACTACCACAGTTTTGGAGGTTCCACAGAGATCCCAATATTCCTCTGGGTCCAGAGTTTTCAGAGACAGGATCAGAAACAGTCAGAGGCGGCCGCCGTCATTCCAGTGAGTCTCAGAGTCAGTAGAGCGCCTGAATTGACTCAATCACTGTACCTGAGGTGACTGTAAGCTAATTAATAAGACCGCTTGCCTTACGAGTTTGGAATAAAATAAAATAAAAAGGTGGCGGGACGTTATTATTCTTAGACCTTCGGGTTACTTTAACCTGGATCCCTTTTGATGTTTTAATTTTCAAGTTTGTTTTAGGCCATTGGCTTTTTGCAGTGATCCGGACTCAAGGCAATGCTTTGGACATCTTCATCCTTTAAGATAATTTCAGTCTCACAGTTGTCTGAACTGGGAACTTCTCTGGATCCAGATTTGTTTTAAATTGGAATATTCTAAGGTTTTGTTTTAAAATATTTTGACTCTCAGGGTTGTTTAAACCAGAGAATTATGAATGATATGAATAATATTGGGTCACTAAAGGGTTCATCTCTGGTTAAAGTGGTGCAAGCAAAACAACTGATAGGCTTTACCATGCTCAATGTCCCATGTCCAAGGAAGCAGAAGAAGGGTTATGCAAAATGATAAATACCCTTTTGGAAAGTGAAGCCATTGTTGCATGTGAATCTTCACTGGTGAATAGTCCTCTGAGAGCAGTAAATGCAGCAGTATATCCTGCTGGTCCAATCGTACCTAATCCAGCAACTATTGGGGTGCAATATCTGCTGGGAATTCATTCTTAGATCAGGTGGCTAGAAACAGCTATGTCAGGAAATGCAGTAGTGCTTCAGATGGTTTCCACAAGAGCACAACAGAAGTGTAAGAAAAATGAGGATGTGTACAATGTGGATATTTCAGACTTGACACCTGACATATCTTCATCATCAAATGATGGATTTGTTTTGCAGCAGTCTGATGATCAGATATTAATATTGTCTGGTACTCACTAAAGGAAAAAGCTTTTTAAAAGATCCTGCTTTTAAAGCTCGAGACATGATTCAACACGGACTGTTGAGAGGCATCCCTATTTGCTCCCTGTGTTAATGTACAGTACTCTGTCTTACTGACTGTTGCATTCATTTTTGTCTGTGTTTACTCAAAAACCTTGGTGACTGAGGAGGAGCGCACTGCAAGGAGGTCATCAAGCTTGACCACTGCTGTTGTAGAGGCAGTCCGAACTCCATTGACAGAAGACAAGGCTGGAGGCTTCCCGTGAGTCCTCCACCGGCCGTCTTAAATCCAGCACTAGCGGCGTGACAGACATAGAGGGTTGTTGTCTTCATTCCTGCACCGGAGAGGGTGTGGGGCTGTCTGCGTTGCCTAGAAAAGGTTGGAGGTTTGTTGGACTTTCTACTGTAAAACCCTTGAAAGTAACTGGATCAAAGAGTAATGCCTCAATCATCACCCCCCCCCCTCCCAGAAGTCCTGGGCATTGCCAGGTGGCTTCGGTATCGTCATTCTCCACTTTTCTCTGCCAAATGCAGCGAGGCCCTGAAGGAGCACTGCCACACACTTCTGGACACCACTCGGAATAAGACAGGACCACAGGGTAGGCAACTTGATATTGGGCAGGTAATTAATTTACATGATTTACTGGATTTTATAATCATTTATTCTGTCATTTCTCTGCTTGATTTAAAAAGTGATATATCAGTGTCCCTCATAGTATCTCAGACAAGCCCTGCAGTATATAGATCGTCTCTGGCCCCTCGCATGGTTTGTAACTGTAACGTCAGAAAACTGCTTTAGGGGGAGTCACATTCATGGGCTTGGTTGCAGCTGGCTAGAGCTCCCGATAGAGTTTGGTCCTTATTTTATTTCTTTTTTTTTTATTCCTGGTGCAGTTAAGGATGTTTTTCACCAGAAAATCTCTGCCTTTTACTCCAAACTTGTTACCAGTAAAAAAGTTAATGTGCCATGTGGGAAGAATTCTTTACCCACATGTCTACATTTCAGGATCTGTTCAAAGCTAGACTATCTCATGGACGAGCAAAGGGAGCAGAATAAACTTCTATCAGGACACTCAGATCGTTTGGACGCTCTGGAACGATTGGTGTTTGAGCCAAACATTGAGCTGCTTCTTGATCAAACGGTCAGTACTGGGGTGTATTTGGGCAGTTCACTTATTTTATGTATTTAAGGTGTGTTGGGCTCTTTTGTCTGGAGTCTGGAAATTAAGGGTCTTGTTGTTGAATTCATTTTGAATCTTTCTGGTATTTTGAGTCTTGTGCTGGAACATTTTAATGGTCTAGATGAGCCTCTTAAACGTGCTAGTTTAGGCATTTGGGTGTAGACGTGTGTTCCTCAGTGAGTAACTGTCCTCAAAAATTTCAGTGGTAAACTAAAACAAATGAAAATAGATACAGAATTCAACTCACTGCACTCCAGGATCGTAGTGGTAAAAATGAACATTCTGCCTAGACTGAATTTCTGTAGTTATGATGCCTTTGACCCTGCCTATAAAAATATTGGGATACACTCTACTATCAATACACTCTACTAACAAGGTACTATCCATGTGTATTTGGGATGGTAAACGACCTCATATTAAATGATCTACTTTAGAGGTGTAAGTCAGATGGTGGTCTTGCATTTTTAGATTTTGAAATGGATTCAGGTGTGTTGATTGAGGTTTTAAGGTAAATGCCTGAGCATTTGCCTGAGAATTGTGCTCACAATTCATGCCCCTCAACAGTGGAGGCTCTGGTAGCCCCATATAATTACAAGATCTTATATTTTGTGATGATCCCACTAGATACTGTAAACTATATTTTGGACCCTGATTTCACACCTTATATTAATTTGGCATTCACAGTTGTTTAGTTATCCACTTTAGTGGCACAAGTTACCGCCACAGAAGACCGATGGGATGAGGTTGAAAACTTGCCGACTGAAGACTCTCTAAACAACCATGGAGCCCAAGTCACAAAAAAACTGTCCAAAAAAAGGTTTGTTTTGCCGGAAAATGCAGAGGGCAATGCCCCCCCCCCTGCAGTTAAAGTTCCTCCAACACCAGGTTTCCTCCTGGATGGATCTTCCCACAGGTGTTCTGCCCACTGAAATTGAACAGGCTTTAACATTGTTGTCCAAAAGCTCACCATGGAGCATCCTGGTCCACTTTCACCACTAAAGAAGTAATTTTAGGAGCTGCGCTGGAGAAACGTTCAGTCTCTCATAATGGGTCAACCTTGTGCTTTTATACTGACCTGATGGCGGAAGTTTTACACGTGATAGCCTTGGCTTAGAGTGGCATGTACATCCCCATGGCTCCTATTCAAGACTGGATTACTTTCTTATTCCTACTAACTCTATACATATGTTGAAGGTCTGTCAAATTGGTTTTATCTGACCACAGTCCAGTGTATTTTAATGTAATGCTAAATTTAACAGCATTAAAAACACCTCAGTGGAGATTTAACACACATTTACTAAATAAAGAAGCATTTTGTTCCTATGTTAAAGACAGAATTACAGATTATTGGCAAGACAACTGCAACTCTCCAGTTACCAGTGCAATTAAATGGGACGGCCTTAAAGAGGTCATTTGATCTCTTATGCGTCTCTCCAGGAAAAAAAAAACAACAACGAAAAATTTGGAAGCTGAGATGTTGCAGCTAGAACACAAACACAGTCTGATACAAACTGGTCTCTGCTAGTAAATGCTAAATTAAAACTTAAGCTTGAATAAACTCCTCATATTTCTAAGTTGTTACTTTTTTCTAAACAGTTTAGAAATAAACCCAGTCGTTTATTAGCTCACCAGCTTAATTACAACATACTCAACGATCTGTAAAAGCTATTAAAACTCCTTCTGGTGATATTTCCTACCACCCTCGCATAATTAATGATACTTTCTGTAACTTTTTAAAATCGCTTTACACTTCAGACTGTAGCAGTTCACATTTGGATAGATTACATTTCTCTCCCTAGAGTCTCAGAAGTTGATCAGACTTTTTTGAATGCCCCCTTTACACCAGAGGAGGTCTGGGATGCTATCAGGGCCATGCCCTCAGGAAAAGCTCCTGGCCCTGACAGCTATCCAGTCCAATTTTACAAGAAGTTTTGGCCTGATTTATGCCCCATTTTTATGCCCATGATTAATAATAATCTTGAGGAAAATTCAAATGTTCTGCTGTTAAAAAAGGACAAAAACCCAACAGCATGTGCTTCCTATCGACCCATTAGTCTAGTTAATGTAGATTACACAATTCTAACTAAAGCACGGTCTCCCCGACTGGAAACATTTCTACCCTACATCATTAAACCTGATCAGACGGGATTCATTAAATCCAGATATGGATCCGATAAAGTTCACCGCCTTCATAATATTCTAAGTCTTCATGCCAAAAGAAAAGACCCTACTTTAATTGTTTCCTTAGATGCTGAGAAAGCGTTCAGCAGGGTTGAGTGAAATTTTCTTTTTGCTCTACTAGAGAAAATCGTATTGGGGAATAATTTTATAAATATAGTCAAATTGTTGTTTTTAGACCCCACAGCCTCTATTAATGCAAACTGTCTTATATCTGGTATTTGTCCATTTAAAAGACACTGCAGACAAGGCTACTTTCTTTCACCATTGCATTTTTGCAATATCTAATTTCATTATTTCAGGAGTCTTAGTGGGAGAAGCAGATCATCGTATCTCATTATTTGCAGACGATTTACTTCTGTATTTAAAGAATCCAGTGACGTCTGTTCCTGAAATCAGGAACGTAATCACTGATTATAGTGTGCTATCTGGCTATAAAGTCAATTTTGGCAGGTCTACAGCTATTCAGCTGAATGTCCCGGATTATGTTAAACTAAATCTACCATTCCACTTGACAAATACTGGTTTTAGATACCTTGGGATAACAATTACCCCTGACCTGTACCACACTTTGTTTGGCAGAATTGGTGTGATCAAGATGGTGTGTTTTATTGAACTACTGCTCAGAGGCTATTGCTATTCCTCTTTTTGTCCTTGTGGGGGCGCTAAAACCCCATAGTTTAACCAGTGAAAACGGTCAGAGGCAGGTTAAAGCTGGTGTCTTGATATAAGCTTTGAGTGGTAATTATTAGCTTTGTTTCTCCTGTCTGTTGAGCGTATACACATCTCTCTTTGAATGAACTCATTTAGTAGCACTATGATATAGACCTGGAGCCTTTCTGAACTTTTATTTAATATTGTGCATGTATTCTGTTTATTTCAGAGTTTTTATTCATCAGCCTGTCCTCAATTCATCCTCACTTATTCATCATTTACCCATAACGCTGTCATATTTCTAATGCCCAGTGCTCCATGCTTCAGCCTCATTGACATCCCCAATCTCCTTAAATACAACAATATCTAGAACATCACCAGTCTCTGTGTCTTTGGCGTCTTGGCCGACACACAGGCGGGTTTGCTGCTAAACCTTTTATCATAAAGGCTCGACTGCTAGTGTTTTATTAACCTTCCAGATTTCTCCATCTCCTTCTCATTTCACCCTAAAAATCTAGAACATGTAACAGATGATCTGCAGACTGTGCTCCGTTCTAGCCTTGAAAATGTTGCTCCAATCTGAATGAAACCATTAATTTGTAGCTTTGAACATCAATAGAGATACAGAATTAGAATATCTGACTCAGCTTGGTCTTCTTTATCTGAGACCGTTGTTGTGATCCTCGTGCTCTCTGCTCCCTGTGTTACTGTAGCTGCTGTTGTAGAGGCAGTCCAAACTCCACCGACGGAAGACGAAGAAGACCTAGAGGCTGCCTGTGACTCCTCCAACGCGACCGTCTTAATTCCAGCACTACTGGCAGACACAGAGGGTCGTCGTTGTCTCCACTCCAGCACCTGAGAGGACCTGAAGCGTCAGAGTGGCCTGGGAAAAGCAGAGGGCTCCTCCACCACCACAGCCATTTTTCACCTCTGCTAACTGGTTCGTCTGCGCTGACTTCGTAGAGAACTGAGAGAGCTTTTGGCTGTGTCCGGTCTTCTACTGCAGAGATCCTGCAGTATTGAGACTGTCATGGTTTGTAATTGTATCGTTGGAAAATCTGCTTTAAAAATCTTATTAGAATTTATATAAATTCTTCCATCTTTCTGAGTACAAGCAGTTTCGCATTGCGTTTGGGCTGTTAAATATACAGTCTCTAGCCCCTAAAACAGTCATATAACCGTTTACCACCTTAGTTCACTAGATCTCTGTGAAACTAAATCAAGGGCGCAGGTCTGTTTATTACATTGGTGGGGGTCATATAATCAGTTCACACAGAGACCCCTGGAAGCTGAGTCTTTTTGCATTCATGATTAACTTAAAACTCTAACTCAGTTCAGGTATGAACATTTCTGAATATGAAGTTATAAAAACACATACAAGTGTCCAAAGAAACGCAAAGGGTAAGAGAGTAAATGTAAATGTCTGCAGAATTTTAAAATGGAGAAATAGATTTCAGACTGGGTGCTAACCAGCCAATTAATCATCAGAGTCCATATTGTCAATTTTAGTCAAGACAGGTTGCCAAGTAGTATTAAATTTACCACTGCACCCAATTTTAGGTAGGAGGGTTTTTCTCTTTCCTTTAAGTAATCTCAGCAGTCTTAGCCAGCACCTTTTGAACAAGATTTCCCCAAATAAAGCCCTTGAGGAGTCCCCAAATATTGCTGTTGTAGGGAAAGGCTGGATCGGCTGTTTGAAGACTCCTGAAAAGAAGTTGAAAACATAATTCCAAAAGCCAGTCATTTTTAGACAAAACCAGAACGTGTGCCTGTGTTGGTTCTGTTTGACATCTATCACACATTAGATTCATGTTTTAAACAAATTCTGCCAGCCTTGTCTTAGTCCAGTGTAAAGAATACACTATTTTAAACTGAATTATAATGTGTTTTAAACATGTAGATGAGGAGTGTTATCTACAATATTTTACCACCATTCAGTAAATATATTGATGGACAGATGGGTCCTCCACCTACTGCTGCTTTAATACAGGGTTTTTTTTGTTTGTTTTTGGGTTTTTTTTATTGTCAGACTCTGTTCTAAGCCTTCCACCAGCATTAGGTTTACTGCAGGATTAAAGTGTTTCTCTACATTCCTAAGACTGACTAATCGATAAATCCCACTACCACAGTTTGAGGTTCCACAGAGATCCCAATATTCCTCTGGGTCCAGAGTTTTCAGAGACGGGATCAGAAACAGACGGAGGCGGCCGCTGACATCCCAATGAGCGATTCTGAGTCAATTCAGGCGCTCTACTGACTCTGAGACTCTGTACCCGAGGTGACTAAGTAAATTAATTAGACCATTTGCCTTACGGATTTCGAATAAACGGTAGAACATGGGGCGCCACATTCTTAGACCTTCAGGTTACTTTAACCCAGATCCCTTTGATATTTTAATTTTTAAATTAGTTTTAGGCCATTGACTTTTTGCAGCAATCCGGACTCAAAGGACGAAGATGTCCAAAGCATTGCCTTAAGATGATCATTTGAATAGTGAATAGTCCTCTGAGAGCGGTACATGCAGCAGTATATCCTGCTGGTCCAATTGTACCTAATCCGGCAACTATTAGGGTGCAATATCTGCTGGGAATCATTCACAGATCAGGTGGCCAGAAACGGCTATGTCAGGAAATGCAGAAGTGCTTCAGATGGTTTCCACAAGAGCACAACAGAAGTGTAAGAAAAATTAGGATGTGTAGGATGTGGATATTTCAGACTTGACACCTGACACATCTTCATCATCAAATGATGTAATTGTTTTGCAGCAGTCTGAAGATCAGATATTAATAGTGTCTGATACTCACAAGTACTCACTAAAGGAAAAGAATCAGTTCAGGAGTGTCTTATGTACAGGAGAGAAGAGAGAACATAAGCCCATATGGATCTGCATCTGTCTGTCATAACAAAAGGGACGTTTTTATTGATTAATATTGCAGTTCCACTGGATTTAGAATGAAAGTTCAGTGATTTACCTGTGATCATGTTGAATGGTTGAAAGCATTGATTTGATTGATGCAGTTATTCTATCCTACACATTTTCTATGTTTGTTTGATTTTTGTTTTTAATGCGGTTAATGCTGCTTTAGATGCTCAAGGTATGATTCGACACAGACCTTCGAGCTACCGTCCCTACTTATAGTCTTTAATACCAGCTTTGTCTTCTTTATCTGAGACAGTTGTGATCCTTGTGCTCTCTGCTCCCTGTGTTAGTGTACAGTACTCTCTCACTGACTTTGCTTTTCTGTCTGTTTACTCTGGAGAAACTTGGCGACTGCTGAGGAGCGAGATCTCCAATCGTTCTGCAAGGAGGTTATCGAGCTTGACTGCTGCTGTTGTAGAGACAGTCCAAACTCCACTGACGGAAGATGAAGCTGCTCCTGACACAGAGGGTTTTTTGCCTCCGCTCCCGCACAGGAAAGGGCCTGCAGTATGGAGACTGTCTGTCCTTACGTGGTTTGTGATTGGATCGTCAGAAAACTGCTTTAGAGGAAGTCACATGACTCCATTCATTGGCTCTGTTGCAGCTGGCTAGAGCTCCTAATGGAGTTTGGTCCTTTTTTATTTCATTTATTTACTCTTTTTGGTTATCGGTGCAGTTAAGAATGTTTCTCAGCAGGAAACCTCTGCCTTTTACTCCAAACTCGTCACCAGCAAAAAAGGTTATGTCTCCTCAGATATCAAATTACCATAATTACAGTGACATTCAGGTAATAAAGCCTACTGTACTCTTTAATGGGGAACTTGGTATCGTATTTATGGCTGTTCGTCACATCCTTGGTGAGAGTTCAGAGGCCATCGCTGTTTCATTCTTAATGCATCGACTCCCCAAGGTTTAGCTATTGCAGCTAGTGTTTTCATTAATAACCTTCCAGATTTCTCCATCTCCTTCCCATTTCATCTTAAAGATCTAGAACATGTAACAGATGATCTGCAGATTGTGCTCCAATCTTCCCTTAACAGTGTTGCTCCAATCAGAATCAAACAAATTGGCTGGGAAAAACTAGCATAGTGCTTTTATGATCACACAACCACACATGCAGTATGATCCTGGTTATTCGTAGCTGTGAACGTCAATAGAGACACAGAATTAGAATTTCTATAACTCCAATGGTATCAATTTGATCAAGCGACCATTCCTACTTTATAGTCTTTATCAGCTTTGGGGGTTTTTTTCCATCTGAGTGTCAGCGTGGCCGGAAAAAAGCCAAGGGTTTCTCAATCATAGTTGGTTTTCACCTCTGCGTACCGGTTCGAGGCCCTCAGCTCTTCGCCGCCTTCACCTGCTGCTTTACCGAGGGCAACTCCTCAGGGTGGTGTTCTCATTGTTGGAGATTCTACTTTAAAACAGTGAAAAGTTCTCAACGAATAACACCACAATCTCCTTTTTTTCAGGTGCTCATGTCCTGTACGTTGTCAGGCGGCTTCGGCACGAACGTTCTCCACTATTCTGTTTCTGGACACCACTTACCAACGAGTGAGCGAGCCGTTTACCCAGCTCCTTATGCTCCACTGCTGGCTGCGGAACAGGTGCATCAGCGCTGATTTCATAGAGAATTGGGAGAGCTTTCGGGAGAGTCTGGACCTGAGCAACCTGGGGTCCATCGTTCTCTCCAGGAACACCAAGAAGGTGCTACGTCAGGACTGTCTGGCCCCTCCCAGTCAGGTTAGTGAAATAGATAGCAGGTAAGTGATTTACATGATTTACTCGACAAACCCTGCCATATCAAGACTGTGTCTGTCCCCTGCATGGTTTGTAATTGTGAAAATTAACATAAATTCTTACGGATTTCTGAGTAAAAACAGTTCTCGCTTTGAATTTGCCCTGTTAAATGTATGATCTCTAGTCCCTAAAGCAGTAATTGTCAATGAAGTACTCATACGTGTTTGCATGCATTAATATACTCAACACCTAATATCCAGTCTCTCGCCGTAGACGCTAGAACAGAGTCGCAGTCAAATGCCCTTATTCTGTGTCAGCACTGCTAAACAATGGCCCTGTGTTCAGTCAGAGTTTCACAGTCACATTGCTATCCGTTCCTTAATCGTCCAGTGTAGATACCTAAGGCTTTTCTCTGTACTGTGGGAGCTTTAAAACACGTAGCTGGTTCTCAGATTGCTTTCGGTCAACATATATAGTCCACAAAATGTCATTTCTTCTCCTTGAAGTGTGTAGGCTACAGGTTATTTGTGCATCTAAAAGTCCAGTCAGAGCATAATCATTTAGTCTTTGTCCATTAATAGATCACATGCATTTTAAGATGACCTTTAATATATTAAATCTAGAATGGCTATGCATTTTCCCCGTGCTTCTGAAGTTAAGTCAGAGTTAAAGTTCCTGACATTAGTGGACTGAATAGATGGCAGGTAGTTAATGTTATAATTGTTTCTATTTTAATAACCATTTATTGTTATTTCTCTGCTTGTATTAAAATTATCAGTGTCCCTCAGTACACACTTTTCAAAGAGATAGGAAAGCACTATGTCTGTCTCCCTCTGTTTGAGCACCATCTTGAGCATCAGTTTAGGACTCTTGAACCTTTTCTGGTCAGTCTGAGTCTGATCAACACTGTTGGCTGTTGGAATGTGTGGTACACACATCGTCAGCTGCCATTGACTGGTCAGCCTGGGTTTGCTGTTCTTCTACACACTTTGTATGAAATTTGACAAGCCTGTGTTTAAGGACTTTCCCTGTGTCTGGATAGTAGACTGGGTATGATGGACTGTTCTTGTCGTACCTACAAAGACTCCCTTTCACATTTTGACTCTAGCTTCTATCCGTCATGTTTGTAAGTGTAGCATGCTGCTCCAAATACTCTCTGTGGGTACAAAAGTTACCAGCTGAAATAATATCAGTATCAGTATAATATCAGTATCTTGTATGTCCTATGATGATCAGTTTGCAGCCATGCATGTAGTCTTGGATGAAGGACCGAGACAGTTGTTTAGTGAGCCAGGTTAGTCCGAATCTTCCCGGTATAAATACTTTAAGGGTTCAAATAATTGATGTTGCTTCTGTTACACAGTCAAGATCTGAGCTGCCAAGTGAGAATGACGAGACTGAGACTAATGACTAACCAGAGATCAACCCTCTATTGACCCAATATCATTCATTCTGAGACCAGAAATGTTTTGGAATTTCAACAAAAACTGGTAAAAGTGGTGCAAGCAAAACAGCTGATAAGCCTTACCATGCTCATTGTCCTATGTCTACCTGTGGCCATGTTGAATGGCTAAAAGCATTGCCATATAAACACAGTAATCCCATCCTACACATTTTCTATATTTTTATTTTTGTTTCAATGCGGTTCTGCTTTTAAAACTTGATGTGATTCGACACGGACAGTTGAGCGATCGTCCCTACTTTATAGTCTTTAATACCATCCCAATGAGTGATTCTGAGTCTGTTCAGGCGCTCTACTGACAAGGTTTTGGAAATTATTTATTTCTCAGGGCTGTTCAAATTAGATTTATTGTTTTTAAAATATTGTTTTGTGATGATTGCTTAATTTTTATAATACCCAGATGTTTTTCCTTTGCAGACAACAGGACGTCATCACAGTGGCTAAGAGTCTTTTGAGAGAAGTAATTCCATGGTGCGAGCAGCCTTTCCAGTGCCGACAGACTCTGGACACTCCATACAGAGCGACGATTGGATCATGGTGACTCCTCCAACACAGCCGTCTTAATCCCATCACTAGCAACAATAGTGGACACAGAGGGTCGTCGTCTTCACTTTATCTCTGCTAACTGGTTCGAGGTCCTCAGTTCTTCGACTTCACCTTCACCTGCTCCGGCACCGAGGACAGCTCCTCAGGGCGGTGTTTTCTCACTGTTTTAGATTCTTCTGAAAAACACTGAAAAGTATCGGAGGCCAAAGAGTAACGCCAAGGTTTCCTGTTTTCCAGCTGCCCAAGTCAAGTCAAATTTATTTGTATAGCGCTTTTTACAACTGTTGTCGTCACAAAGCAGCTTTACATAATTAGTACTTAATAAAGGACAGAGACAGAGAAGAAAGAAGAAATAACATAAAGGGTCAAAGACCCCCGTGAGCAAGCCAACGGCGACAGTGGCAAGGAAAAACTCCCTCAGAGCTGGAGGAAGAAACCTTGGGAGGAACCAAGACTCATAAGGGGGACCCATCCTCCTCTGGCCAGACTATTTAAACATTAATGATAAAAATTACCAAAGCAGATAGAACAGAAAGTTGATAGTGGTGATATTAATAGTGTCAGACAGACACGAGTCCATCTAGGTTTCAGCACGGCCACCAAACAGGCAGCAGCGGCAGGTGGGTGAGCCATGGGTGGTGGCGGGTTGGGGGGGACCCGCTGGCCGGACTGGTAGGTGGCAGCTGGTTAGACGCTGGTAGAGGGGACCTCAGCGGGCAATCTTCCAGCAGGTCGGGCTGGGTGGCCATTTACTCGAAGAAGGTAAAAAGAGAGAAGTTAGTTCTAAGAGGAATTTTATGGAGTGCAGAGAATGTTGAGAATCAGCATCTGGGTATGTCTGATGACTCCGGCAGGTCTGATTATCACAGCATAATTAAAAGGAGAGAGCCAGAAGGTAACACGGACATGGGCGCACCCTGAGAACACCAGCATCTATCTGCTCCACCGTCAACAAACCTGAGTGATCGCGTGTAAGCAGCGAGACGACAGCTCCAGCATCTCAGTGCACTACAATTCCCTGGGTCCGCGAACCCCTGGACCTGCAGCCCTTATCTAAGGAACATTAATTACCAAAAGCTAAACTAAACATATATGTTTTCAGCTTAGATTTAAAGATTGAGACTGTGTCTGAGTCCCGAACATTATCTGGAAGGTTATTCCAGAGCTGGGGGGCTTTATAAGAAAAGGCTCTTCCCCCTGCTAAGGTTTTCTGAATTTTGGATACGCGTAAGAGGCCAGCACCCTGAGATCTAAGTAGTCTTGATGGTTCGTAATATACAATAAGATCCTGCAGGTACTCAGGAGCGAGGCCATGTAGGGCCTTATATGTTAATAAAAGAATTTTATATTCAATACGGAATTTAACTGAGAGCCAACGAAGTGCTGATAGAACTGGACTGATATGGTCAAATTTTCTAGTTTTAGTAAGGACCCTGGCTGCAGCATTTTGCACCAGCTGAAGTTTATTGAGGATCCTGCTGGAACAACCTGACAGTAGTGCGTTACAATAATCTAGCCTTGAGGTAATAAAAGCATGTACTAGCTTTTCTGTGTCTTGTAGTGATGAGGAGTTTCTTAGTTTGGAGATGTTCCTAAGCTGCATAAAGGCTGTTCTACTAATATTAGCTATATGTTGCTCAAATGATAAATCTGAGTCGAATGTGACGCCAAGATTTTTAGCTGCTAAACCAGGAATGATGGAAGAATCAGCCAAGTCTAACATTAGGTCTGATAGTTTATTTCTAGAGTCTTTTGGACCTAAAAGGAGAACTTCGGTTTTGTCACTGTTGAGAAGGAAGTTATGTGACATCCAGAGTTTTATATCCTTTACACAGTCCTCCATTTTCTGTAGTCTAAATTTATCGTCAGGTTTGGCTGATATATAGAGCGGTGTGTCATCTGCATAGAAATGGAAATTAACGCCATGTCTGCTTATAACTGAGCCCAGTGGTAACATGTATAATGTAAATAATAGCGGTCCTAAAATTGAGCCTTGCGGAACTCCATATCTTACTTCTGCGTAGTTTGAAGATAAATCTTTTATCTTTACAAATTGATAGCGTCCCGTTAGATATGATTGGAACCAAGATAGGGCTGTCCCTGTGATTCCAACCATTTTCTCTAATCTTTCTAGTAATATAGTATGATCTATTGTATCAAAGGCTGCACTAAGGTCTAGTAGGACTAATAAAGATACGTAGCCTTGATCAGAGGCAAGAAGGAGATCATTCGTAATCTTCACTAGGGCTGTCTCTGTGCTGTGATTGGGTCTAAATCCAGACTGGAATTTCTCAGGTATAAGCAGAGTTGTTGGGCCACAGCTTTTTCTAATATCTTAGATACGAATGTTAAGTTTGAGATGGGTCTATAATTAGATAATACGCTAGGATCAAGATTTGGTTTCTTGATTAAAGGTTTTATAACTGCTATTTGGGGTACATGCCCAAGGCTAAGGGATGAATTTACAATTGTTAAAAGAGGTCTGATTATAATTGGGAGAATTTCTTTTAGCAATTTAGAGGGAATCGGGTCGAGTGTACATGTTGTACAATTAGCTGGGGATATAATTTTTCCTAGTTCAGGCTGTGGAAGTGGGTAGAAGGCTTCCAGCCTTTGTTCTACAACTAAGTTATGTTCTAAAGCAACTACATCAGGTGACGGCCATGTTTGATTTAATAAGCAGGGTTGGATTTGTTGTCTAATATTTTCTATTTTATTATTAAAATAGTCCATAAAAACATGACTGGTTAAAGATGTTGGAATCTGGGGTTGAGAATCTGCCTGGCTTTTAGTGAGTTTAGAGATCTCACTAAAAATAATTCTGGGATTGTTTTTGTTTTTCTCGATCAGCGAGGCCAAATACACTGAGCGAGCTTTAATGAGTGGCTTTCTATATTGACTAAGGCTGTCCTTCCACGCAGAGTGGAACACCTCTAGTTTGGTCGTCCGCCATTTACGCTCTAGTTTCCGCACTGTTTGTTTTAAGGTACGAGTTTGATCACTGTACCACGGTGCGAGCCTTTTTTGCCTCATCATTTTATTTTTAAACGGTGCTACTTTGTCTAAGGTTGATCTAAGGTTGAGGCTGTAAATAATATTGTTTATTGCTTTTTTAATTCTTATTTATATTGTGTGTATATAGTGTAAATTATTTATCTAAATTTTTGTAACTGAGTGTCTTGCTATCCCTTTCTGCTGTTACACTGGGAATTTCCCCACTGCGGGACTAATAAAGGACTATCTTATCTTATCGAAGGGTATTTTCTAGATTGTTTGTTAATTTAACGAGCTCAGTTTGGTCTGACGGAGTGTAAGCTAAGGTCGATAGGGGTGGGAGATTTTTAGTAAGCTGTACAGCTGTCATTGGTGTTATTGTGTGCTTTAGACAGTGTTTGGGAGAAGAATTAACATTTTGCCTTAGATGTAGCTCAAAGGAGATTAGATAATGGTCTGATATTACTGAGCTTTGAGGTAGAATATTTAGCTGATCAATGCTAACACCCAGGGTCAGTTCTAAATCTAGGGTATGATTACAGTAATGTGTGGGTCCAGTTGCGTTTTGTATAATGCCAACAGAATCTAAAATTGATACAAACGCCTTTCTTAATGGATCGTCTGCTTTTTCAAAGTGAATATTTAAATCTCCTACTATTATAACTTTGTTGCTGCACACTGCCAAGTCTGCAGCAAAATCACTAAATTCTTTTAAATATTCAGAGTAGGGCCCTGGAGGCCTATAAATATTAATTAGCGTGAATGCATTTTTATTTTTGGCTGGATTTGATATATTAATGTAGATAAGCTCAAAAGAAGTGAAGGGTTTACAGTGTTTTTGAATAATCTCTAGTGTATTCTGATAGATTATACATACTCCATCTCCTCTGCCTGTTAATCTAGGGCTATGTACATATTTATAACCTGCGGGAGTGGCTTCATTTAGTGCTATATATTGATTCGGTTAGGCAGAAAACATCTAGTTTCTGATCACATTTAATTTATAATGACTGCTTTTGAGGATAGTGATCTAATGTTAAGTAGACCGAGCTTTAGGTCTGAGGTGCTGCTGTTATCGTTGAAATGAGAGATTTTAACACTGATTAAATTATTAAAACGAGCTGATCTAAATGTTCTATGTTTCGGTTTAATTCGGGGCACAGACACAGTCTCAATACAGTGAAAACTTGGGTGACGCCTCAAAGCAGCTCGTAAACGTTCGGTTTAGCCGGTCTGTCTGCGGCCTGGTCCCGGCTCTGGATTGTTAGCAGCCTTTTACACTCCTCTGCCGACTAACTAGCAGACTGTGGGCTATGCTGCACAAAAGTAAGGCAGCACCCTCCCGCGTGGGGTGGACACCATCCCTACCTAAAAAACCAGGCTTGCCCTCAAACTTTAACCAATTATCTATGAAGCCCACATGATTTTCGGAACACCACTTGGACATCCAGCGGTTCAGCGCTGTGAGTCGGCTGTAGGACTCAGCGCCGCGCCTCATTGGGATGGGGCCAGAGCAAATTACGGCATCGGACATCGTCTGGACCAGTTTAACCACCTCTTTAATTTTATCCTTTGTAACTTCTGACTGCCGCAGACGAATATCATTTGCCCCTACATGAATCACTATCCTCGAATATCTCCTTTTTTCTAGCCGCTTAAGGTTGCCGCTAATGTCCGGCGCTCTGGCTCCCGGTAAACAGCTAACAGTCACAGTCCGTGTCCTGGACGTGGTCAGGCGGCTTCTGCACCATTGCTCTCCAGTCTTCTCTTCCCGATGCAGCGAGGCCTTGAAGGAGCTCTCCCGTGTGCTTCCTAACACTGCTCAGAAAAAGGCCGATGGCAGGATCATCTTTGACCCCCTGCCCACCTACTGACAAGTGACCAGGACTGACTGGCCCTTCCCAGTTACACCAGTCAGGTTAAAAAACTGGATAGTGGGCAGGTAATTGATTTACATGATTTACTCAATTTTTATAGGCATTTATTCAGTAATTTCTCTGCTTTTATTAAATATCCGTGTCACTCATAGTATCTCAAACAAACGGCTTTTTTGGAGTGTTGAACTTCAGGATTTTGTTATACTTTAATTTATTTTTAATCTTTATGGTTTTAAATGTTCTTGAGCTGGAACATTTAAAATGTTCTAAATGAGCCTCCTAAATGTGCTAGTTTTTTGGACTTACTCCATCAAAAATGAATTGACCTTTGTCTGATTAAGAATCCCATTTGAGAGATGTTGATATTTCTAAGTAGAAGAACTTGCACAATCAGTGGTTGACTAAATACTTTTTGTCCCACTGTATACTTGAATGCTTCAGTAAAGTAAATAAATAAGCTGCTAACGTCTGCCAACCAGCCACTCTGTCTAACCCCACCCTTAATCATTTATTTTTTTATTTTTTTATTTATTTATTTATTTTGGTCAATGAGTGTAAGAAACTTCAAGCTAACCCTAAGACTACAAACACCTATTGTGAAACCAGCTGAAAAAAATAAATAAATTGAAATTTGTAGCTTTCGTTTGTGATAACTAGCTGGCATACTCAATGTGTGCCAGGTAAAACTATTCCAGTCCAAATAGGGCTTTAAACCAGCTTAATTAGCCAATCAAATGTATATTATTGAGTAACTATAGGCTGCAAGTTATGAATGTCTTATTTGAATGAATGTCTAATTTTACAGGATACAGCAAAAGAGTTTATGTTCGACAGTGATGAGTCTGCCCTGAATTAGTCAACCTCCACCTGAATGCTGTTACCGAATACACCTGCTGAGAATCTAGGTGAGGAGCCCTCTCCCTGAAGGTGGATCCGGTCAACAAGGATAAGGTGCCCTGGCTATGTAACCTTTTCACAATAATACATTTAACAATCTTCCACCCTAGATACTTGTTTACACTGGTGATGGGCTACCTTGCCACATCAGTCTATTCGTCTGCAACGGTGTGTGGCTGGCTGGCTGCCCACGTGCAGCTGTGTGTGACACTGACTATTGTCTGTGTTTTTTTGTCTCTATTTTGTCCAATCAGCTAATAAGCTCTTAAAGAAATGATGCATAAAAGAATCCAGCTCCAAAGTCAATGAAAGGCAGAATACAAACTTTATACTTTATAACTTTATACCCATAAAAAATTTTTTAAAGACTAAGGCACTAATGTGTTAGTCTGAGACAGCCAGCGTTCCCCAAGGCAGTTCGAATAAGTCTGATACTGCATGCAGTTTATATAGTCCTCCAGGTGTCGTGCTCCTTATCCAGTTCCGCCCACATCCAAATCTGCCTCGACAGCAAACATCCCATGTTGACTCACTCACCTCTCCTTCAAGGCCCAGATTTAAACTCTAGTGGTCTCATCCTAAGGCCTGATTCGTTCGTACACTTTTGAATGCTTTTATACAAATCTTTCCATCTTTTTCCCTCTATCGTAACTTTGTTTCGATCAACACATTATGCTCTTCATGATTGGCAATAGTATTCCATGTGGAAATCATAGGCAGATGAGTATATGAATAACAGTACAAGTGGATAACATGTACAGGTGGATGAGTAATGAATTTGGTAGTATATGAAGCTATCAGTGAGAGAATTAAAAACCTTTAAAAAAAGTACAGGACATAAAATACTTGGGAAACTCCTTGGGAGACTGTATCTTTTACTCTGGTTCCTATCTACGTAACTCTTAACAGAGTCCTGTCCAACCATCAAGAGTAACATACAGCCAGGAATCTCCACAAATCCAGTAAATATCCGGTACTGAAATTATTTTCTTTCAAACCAAACAATGGTTGATTGGGCTGTATCAGGCAAATTAGTTACATTATATGTCATACACCAATGAACCTGTATTGGGTATATTGTAGTATTTGGAGCAAAGAGTTTTGCTATTGAAGTTGTTGTACTCTGAGTTGCCCTTGTACATCAAACGCCTAAATGGGCACAGGTCACTCAAGTGACTCTTCTCCTAGAACAAATTAGAATACACAAGACACTAGTTAGAATGGTTGCCATAATTAAGAGGCAGAATCGCCAATCTCACAGATTTATTAGATGCTGGGATCAGTGGGATGACTATCATGACTGTGATAACAGCCAGAAGTTCCTCTAAAGTAAGAGCACACGAAAAGGATGCCACGACATCACTACAGTTGTTTGGTCTTGTGATACAAACTGAAAATTGGTAGAAATCTATTGGTTCACAATTTTGGTATCACAATCAGGTCTCCTAGTCAGAAGATTTTAAGGTAATTTTATTTTTATAAGATAATTAAGGTAGTGGTGTAGCTGGTCGTGTCAACAATAGTGAATCACACTTCTGTATGTTCATCCAGTTGGTATGGGTCCATGTAGTGTGTTAAACTACATCTCCTTTCATAACGCCTTCTATTTATACAAATCTTTAGGCTAGACAAAGGAGCTATATGTGGGACATTCATTAGTAAACGATTTAGGTAAGACAGTGGTCAGTATTAAAAGACCTAATCCTCCAGTAAACAAACATAACAAACTTGGCAAGAGAGTCATGTTTTCCTAACTGCTCAACTCTCAACCCTCCTAATCTTAATTTTATGTCTCATTTCTTCACCTGATAAACGACAAGGGCCCTACTACGACCCAACCCCGTTTTACCAGGATGTGTGAGAGGGGGACTATTGAGGAAGTGAGCAGATGTGTGTGTAATGTTACCTAAACACTGTCTGACTCTTCAGATTAGGGTTGCTGCCTGGTCATACTTCTAGTAACTGGTCTGAAAACCCCACTTGGTTCCTGCCTGGTCACTCACGTCGTGTGGTGATGTGGCCTGCACAGGATCGGCAACCTGTTGCACTGAAGTGGGTCTTGTCATCTGTTCCACTGGTCGTGTCTGGTCATGTGCTCTGGAACACTGATTCAGGTGCTACCAGTGTGGGCGTCCCTCTACTTTAAGGCCAGACGTAGTAGTGAGAATTTCCTTAAATGGCCCTTCACCTCTCCTGATGCTCCTCTTTCTTTTGAATGTTTTGATGTACACGGTCACCTGGTAAAACTTTTCTAATGGAATTATCTAATGAAACATTTTCCTATTGATAGTTGCATCCTTTACATCTGTGAAGATTTCCCTATGAATACGTGTCCAGGCTCTAGTGCACTGTGCTAGATCAGCTTGAAGACCTTCATAAGCTACATCGAATTAGCCAGAGCCAAGCCTGTGACCCTGAAAACAAAAGACTCCTTAAATACGCCCTACAGTTGGAGTTACTGATTTACAGATCCCGACAACACGCTGCTCAGTTTAACAGAACTTTTTTTTTTTTTTTTTTTTTTTTTTCCCTCAGATTGTAGAAGCCTGCTATTTCTCCTTCTTGCAGCCTGATGAAGACCTCAGTTATGAAGTGCCCTCACTGGTGCATTACCACACAAACCTTCTGGACGCAGGTACGTCATCAGGGCTTCCAGCTCTTCAGTTTTCATTTATTAGAAACCACTAGAAACCTTTTAGTTGTTGTAGCACATTAGTTTCATTAGATTGTTTTTACCCTCATTTACTTTTTTAACATTGTGAAAATAAAATATAAAAATTAATGAACTGTTTCTTTAAAAATACATTAATTAGGGTGACTCATAAGTTGATGAAAGACAAAATAAAAATGATAAATTTTATTAAACATTTCTATGAATGTCCTATTTGCAAAGAAATAAGGGCTTATAAGGGTTACATAACCATTGTGATACTTTGTGTGTATCACATTGTTTAAAATGATGGTTAAACATGATTTGAAGTAGAAAATGTAGTAGAGCTAATTGCTGTACAGTGTATATAATAATACTAGAAATGCTCAGATTAGTATATAAACCCCAATCAGTGCAACAAATAATGCAAAACACAGTACAGCAACAGATATGTATTATATTACATAATATATTACAGAAAAATATATAACAGCCTATAAAGTGACTTGAGAGACATGCAGCTTTTACTCCAGTGGTTGCTCATTAGACTGTCTGAAACGCTGCACTATGGAGAATAATTAAAGTTATTACATTATTGGTTATTGTTTTGTGTGCTAGTTCTTCAGCACAGTGTGACGTAGAAATGAAAGGACAATTTATAGCTGTGCAGCATACAGTCAAGCCTTGTGTGTTTATTTAGCCCAAGAAAAAAAAAAACGCAATAAACAGGTGTTTTCCACCTACCAGCACCTCTCTTGACTTCAAGTTGAGCCCCTCTAGAAGCAGGCCAAAACCTCTCTGGTCATCAGGGCAACACAACCTTAGTCTGGGCCTTTACCTGCCAGTCATGAAGCAGCAGCTGTAAGAATCAAACCATAACATACTGTTTACAAAGACGAGAAACATATTCCTCATCTGGGCTGTCGTCACCTTTTCCTTTTCTTCCTGGTCATCTGTTCCCCAATCAAAACTGTAGAATTTGAGATTAGTAAATACTAGGAATCATATTACAAGTACATTTACTTCTCCAGCACTGCTCTAAACAATGATTTACAAATCATAAGATTTATTCATGTTCAGGTTTTTGTTGTCTTGGACACTCATATTCTGAAGACTATATTCTGAAGAATTATACACTCTCAGCATAGGTGTGGATTGCAGCTACTATGTCATGTATCGACTCATTTACACAGAAAAGTGTTCATCATTTCACTAATATATCAAATTACAACAGTGAGATCTGCCCACATCCACTGATTTAGTCACAAATCTGAGTAATCTCTACAAACTTGTAGATTTTATCAGATACGATGGATAAACAGCTAATGTTTAAGCCCCTAAAGCAGTCATTGTCAATGAAGTTATGACTGCTAACTACTTTAGTTCACCAGAGGTTTTTCTTTGTGAAACTGCTTGCTTTTGCTCTGCCAAGGACTCAATGCCCTTAAGAGCAGTGAAAAAACCTGGAAAATACTGAGATACCGTGATTAGAGTCATACCACAATATTTTTGCAGACATCATACTGTGTAAATCTCATACCGTTGCAACCCTAACTGTAACACATATTGCAACCACCACCACTGTGATCATTCAGGTAACACCATATTCAGGTAATAAATCCTATTGTACTTGGTACCGTTTTTGTGGCTATGCTCAGCCCGTTCTTGGTGAGAATTCATAGGCTGTTGCTGTTTTATTCTGAATGCATCGACTCCCCAAGGTTTTAGCCAGTACAATTTCTCACATGAAAGTGGTCATTACAGCACGTCCAGAATTCTTTAGGTAAATTGCTCTATACTAGTATACACCTCTCCATATCTAATAGAGTTCTCTGATTTCTCTCTGCTGTATTTTGATGTGGTGAGCAAGATGCCACTCAGTAGCTTTTACTGTTGCATCTTTTTAGTTTTCAGGAAATACACAAAGACTGCACCTGAGTAATCCTTAGTAAATGCCAGCATGGAGCCCGTGACTACTAACTAACGGTTTTAATAGAGGGAACAGTGTCACACCATCGGTTGATGTAAATGGATGTTTTCTTTCCACAGCTACAACCCACCAAAATAAGACCCCCGCAGTAAGGTCACACTAACGAGAGCACACCTGAATAAATTACCAACACTCCACTTGCTCTCAAACTGTACATGACGTTCCACAGCATAACTCGCCTGTTTCCATCCCAAACACAAAGCTCTTAACTTTCTCCAGCTTGAGCTTAGATGCAGGTTTTTCAGAACCATATCTGCTGTGGGACAGAATTCAGCATTTTACACTCATGAAGCGCTGATCGAATGAAGTGGTGTCTAACGTGGACGTATTTGCACCCGTTTCGACATGCAGGGTTCTTGGAAAGAGCAATTGCACCTTGGTTGTCTTCAGATATTTTCTCAGGTGTATATTGATCACTGACCATGACATATAGTAGCTGTTCTTGTAACACAGTTCATAATCAATTGTACCCTGATGACCTTTTTTCTGAAGTTAATAAATCCTGAGTGTTGCCTCATGAAAAGAAAAGTCTAAACCAGGGAAGTTCTTGGTGTGAGTTGATTCAGGAATGATGCCTTTGTCCCACTGAGTCATCTGTGTTTCTCTATTTGCACTCCTTACAATTAATTTGCTTCTCATGTGGGATAAACTCTACACAAACAAGCCAGAGAAAGAGAAGCCTTCTGCTAAAGAACAGCACAAAACCTCATATGAATAAAACACACCCAAAGCTTGTCTGAATATATAAACAATTGAACCATAGCAAACTTATGAAGACTGTTACTGGAGGAACTATAGGTTCTAATACTCCTTATTACAGTGAGGTCTGAAATTAGCCACGCTTTCTTGCTTTATTAGCTTTGTCTTCATTATCTGAGACAGTTGTTGTGATGCTTGTGCTCTCTGCTCCCTGTGGTACTGACCGTTGTTTGCATTTCTGTCTGTGTTTACTCTTAAGGAACATGGCGACCGTGGAGGGATGAGTTTTCCAGACGCTCCACAAAGCTGTTGTCATAGAGGCAGTCCAAACTCCACCAACTGAAGACGAGGCTGGAGGCTGCCTGTGACTCCTTTTTGTGCAACAGTCTTCATTCCAGCACGGCGGACACAGAGGGACAGCATCTCCACTCCCGCATCTGAGAGGGCCTGGGATCATCAGAATGGTTGAGAAAAGTCGAGTTTTCGCCTCTGCTGACTGGTTTGCATTCCTCAGCTCTTCTACTACGCCTTCACCTGCTTCCTCATGGAGCACAGCTCCTCAGGGCAGTGTTTTTATTGGGTACTTTCAAGCGTTTTACTGTAGAATTTCCAACAAAGAGTAACGTCAGTAACGTCAGGCCATGTGTATTCGGTACCACTGTTCTCCACTATTATTCACCCGATGCAGCGTGGTCCTGAAGGACAGAAGCCAGGATCATCATCTTTGGCCTCTGCCCACTTACTGACGAGTGAGGGAGCCATTTACCCAGGCCTTTGAGCTCCACTGCTTGCTGCGGGACAATGTCACTCAGTCTCTGTACTGCAGGGTTTGTCTGAGATACTGTGTCTGTCCCCAGCATGGTTTGGTCAGAAAATCTTCTATAAAAATCTTCACATTAGAATTGATATCAATTCTTCCATCTTTCCAAGTGCAAGCAGTTTTCACATTAAATCTGGACTGTTCGTCCTTCGTTGACAAAACAGCGCCGCCTTGGCTGCCTGTGATGGTGGCACTCCACACTTTGAAACTTTTTGTCTTTACACAGCACCATTTGAACAACAGCATTGGACTGATTGTGTTGCTTGCTTCCCACCACCTACAAGATCTGATCCAGGATGCTTTTTCAGGTGGAACTGAAATGGACTTTTAGGTTGGGGATGAAACCAGACCGGAAATGAACACTTTCTGAGTAATATGACCCAGAACATTGAGTTTCCTTGGCATCTATTTAGGAACCCAGGCCTCTGTGGCCTGAGGAGACAATTTGTTTGATTGCTACAATTATTGTGGTTCATATCATTTTCACACACAAGGACAATGCACTGCCTAATGTTGTGTTTGTAAATTCTACCAATGTCAGTGTCGGATGTGGGTGTCATATGTAGCCAAAGTGCTTCAGGACTGAAACTAGGGTTGAGCACAGCAGTCTTTACGGGATAGTTGGATTCCATGTTTGGTAGCTGGAAAAGGTTGATGGTCATTTTCTCTAGTCTCATCATATGAATTTCTATGCTTGTGCTCAGTGGCTGCTGTATTCCTCTGTGCATTCAAGGCCTTATTATGTTAAGTCTGTTTCTTTGCAAGTATAGTAATTCTGTGTCTACTGTAATGACCTTGAATTCTGCCTGTCATTTGTGCAGTCCTATGCTAAAGCAGGCCTGTGTTTAGGGAAGGACATTTTATTGTATCCAATTCTTAGAGAAAACAAGGCCTGACCACACATTTATACTCAAAGATGTGTTTTAAATTGTCCTGAAACCTTTACTGTTTTCTGCTCACCGTGAAATGACTTCCATCCTACCAATTGGATCTTGTCCCAGTGTTACCCCTTTCCCCACCTACACCCCCCCCAAACAAATCCTCCTAAATATTTTGTTCCTCCTTCTCTCTCTCTCTCTCTCTCTCTCTCTCTCTCTCTCTCTCTCTCTCTCGCGCTCGCTCTCGCGCTCGCTCTCTCTCTCTCTCACACCATGCATTACCTGCCTAGACTTTAACTTTTCACTCACCTTCATCTTTCATTACTTGACAGCGAATTTCCATATTCTCTTAATTTGATTATTGTGCTATCTGTTGTCAACCAGAGGAGGATGGGTCCCCAAGTTTTCTTCCTCTCGATTTGAGAGTTTTTCTTTGCCACTGATGCTCAAAAGAGCCCAGATCTCTGTAAAGCTGCTTTGTGACATTTGTTGTAAAAAATGCTTTATAAATAAACTTGAAAGGAAACCAAGCATTAAAAATCAATTCAATTTAACAATTGTTCTCATTTTGTCCTATTATTCAATATAATCAAACTATTTTCCTATGTTTGTTTTTATATATATATATATTTTGCTTATTGACGCTTTGAACGTACAACCAAGTTATGATGACAACTTCAAGTACTTTCCTGCTTTAGGGAAGCTAGGGCTGTTTAAGCCTGGATTTAATAAATACTCTTCTGTATTCTGAAAGCAATGTATGAAGTCTTTAATCCCATATTTTCTACGTATAATATGTGTTTAACATTTGCTGTTCTAGTAGACTAGAGGTTATAGAGTTGGTCTCTTTTTAGTATGCTAGGCCATTTCTAGCCATAAAAATATTAAACCTGGACTGGTCTCTAATGCTGACAGGTTTCTGACTGGATTCTCACAACAGGCTTCTTACTCAGACTAAAAGCCAGAGCATTTGTCACAGTATGTTAATTGACAATTGGTTGCATAACAGTTGCTTCAGGTAACTACATATTAATTCATTTACTAAGGAAGTAAAGGGTGAACACAAATGTACATTTCCCCATGTAAATGAGGAGCCCACAAGGCTGGTAGAGCCATACAACCCCATGCACACTTCCCAGATACAGAGTTAGGGAAGCGTTTCCGCTTTCTACGTGACATGGGACAAGAAAGACTAACCAAACTCATAAAAGAAAACAAACATTAGTAAACATGCAATCTGTTTCCCCATTACAAACAGAACACATGCAAGAAAAAAATTTATAAAAAAATATATATATAAATAAAATCTTACTTGCATACATATCTTAAATCAAAAATAAACTTCTGTTAAAATCTCCATTAGTGATGCATTTTCACAGCTCGCCATGCAGGGAAGGAAGGTGAAGATTGTCCACCGGGGGCGCTGTTGCACTCAGCTAGCTCTATGTGTAAAATCCTTAACATTACATATCACTAAAATGGTGGAGGGAAACATGCTGCAGGATATTGTGTGATTAAAAATCGTCCCGAAAGAAAACTGTACTTTTCTCAGATCAGCCACTTAGATCCCCCCTAAAGCATCACTCCATATAAAACTCAGAAGACACGTGTAGCTTCACTGGTGAGTTTGGATAGGAAATATAATGGCTATATCGGAGTTGTCATGACGACCAACGCCTGGTTCCATTCACCACCACTGCAAAGAAATCAGTTAGTAAGTTTCTGTACAGTGAAGCACAATTTGACTGCAGTGACCCTGTCTGACCTGTCCAGCTCTCTGAATCAGTGCTCAATCTGAATGTCCTGAACAGCAGATTCTCTATAATAAGATCTAATGGGTTTGATATTCTCTTACTCCTCACTCTGCTCTTCACTCTGTAACCAGATTTGTTTGAGAGAACCACAAAGGTTTCTGTGAGATTTTAATCTTTTATTTTTTAGAGAGTAGGAGATTTCTGGCTCCTGTAGGGGGCGCTATTAAACCCACACAGCAAAGCATCACAGTGCAGAATGAACACGAATGTGAGATTTTAGCTTTTATGATTCCTTTAAGACTGAATAGACAAATAAATAATTTTCTGCTCCACTAAACCAGCTGACCCCAGCCTGCACTGGTCCTACTGGGAGGTCTGTACTGGTATAGACGCAGAGCTGCTGATAAGGGAAAGTCCGGTCAGCAGTGAGCTCCTGGCACTGATCCAGCAGCATGAGTGGACCTGTGTCAGAATCCTCCTTTATGACATCATCCGTGACGTCACAGTGAGGCTCAGTGCAGTGCGCCATTCTCTCCAGTAGGTCAGGGTCAGTAGGTGTCCTCCTGCAGGACCTTAAATAGTTCTCCATTCAGAGGAACTTCCAGTCGCTGTTGGAGCCAGTATGAAGTGCGTTAGAGTGGGATAACACTGAAGAACTGAGCAGCGAAACCGAACGGAGGCGTCAACTCTGTGAGTCCAAACCTGTTTCCAGTGGAGTTGAACTCTCCCTCACTCACCTCTCCTCTCATTTCTTCTTCTAGATGTTTACTAGGTAATATAACGTACACTGTTAGGATCCAGAATCAGGCCTGTCCGTCACTGAAAGAGTCTAATAATGTCATTGATCATCAGAACAGAGAGCAGACATTAACATTAGTTCACCCTAATCCAGTTGATCCCATTTAAAAAGGACAGGTCCTGTTAAAAAAAACAAAAACTACATTTTTATGATGTGATCTTTCCTCTGAGCTCCACTTAGTCTGTGTTTCTAAACCAGAACAATCAGAATTCATTTCTACACCAACCTTTCCTTATCCCTTACACTTACACACTGCTTCTGGCTGATTCTAATTACATGGGCGAGGCTAAAATGCTGTAGATGTGGCTGAAGACATTGACCCAGGGCATAAAGAAATAAAAGAAGGAAGACAAAGAATAAAGAAGACAAAGGTAAAGGACAAAGAAGAAAAAGACAAAGAAGACGAAGAAAAAAAATAATAGCAAGAATAAAAAGACTAAGAAAAGAAAAACAAAAGAAAGAAGACACAGACCAAGAAAATAAAAAGACAAAGAAAACGAATACAAAGAAGAAAGTCAACGAAGACAAAGACAACAGACAAAGAAGAAAAAGACAAAGAAAAGAATGAAGACAAAAGATAAAAGAAGACTAATAAAAACAACAAATATAAAATACAAAGAAAAAAATAAAGACAAAAAAACAAAGACGACAACGAAAACACAAAGAAGATGAAGACCAACAAAAGAAAAAGAATAAAAAAGGAAATGAAGAAGACAAAGAAAAGTAAGAAAAAAGAAGAAAGAAAAAGAAGACAACGAAAAGAAAAAGCAGGAAAAAAAGGAAAAGAAGACAAAAACAAAGAAGAAAAAGAATAGATTAAGAAGACAAAGAAGATGACGAAAAATTCAAAGAAAATGAAGACAAAAAAGAAAAAGAAAAAAATTAAAACAAATAAGAAGAAGAAGACAGAACATAAAAGAAAACAAATATAAAGAAGTCAAAGTTAAAATACAAAGAAAAAAAGATAAAAAAAGACAGCCAACAAAAAACAAAGAAGACAAGACCAAGGAAAAAAACAAGATTAAGAAAACACAAAGAAGAAAAAGACACAAAAGACAAAGATAAAAGAAAGATAAAAAGACAAATAAAAACAAGACAAAGATAAAAAACAATGAAGAAAAGAAGAAAAAGACAAAGATTAAAAAGAAGAGGACAAAGAAGACCAAGAAGAAAGACAAAGAAGGAAAAGATAATGAAGAATAAGACAAAAAAGACAAAGATAAAATAAAAAAAACTAAAAGGAGTTGAAGACAAAAAAGAAAAATACAAAGAAAATAGCAAGAAAAGACAAATAAGAAAAACTATAAAGAAAGATAAAAAAGATAAAGAAGAAAGACAAAAGGATAACGAAAAGACAAAGAAGACAACGAAAATACAAAGAAGATGAAGACCAAGAAAAGAAAAGGGAAAAAACAAAGATGAAAAAGACCCAAATGAAGAAAGACAAAGGAGACAAAGATAAAAAACAAAGAAATAAAGAGAAAAAAGAACAAGAAAAACAACACAAAGATAAAGTACAAAGAATAAAAAAAACAAAAAAACAAAGAAGTAATACAAAAGAAAGACAAAAACATAAAGACACAGAAGAACAAGACAAAGATAAAATACAAAGAAGAAAAAGATAAAGAAGATAAATAAGAAAAAGAGAAAGAAGACAAAGGAAAGACCAAGAACATTAAGTACAACAAAAGAAAAGGAAGAAAAAGATAAAAAAAAAAAAAACAAAGATAAAGGAGAAAGAAGATCAAAAAGAAAAAGACAAAGAAGACAAAGTCAAAGAAGAATAGCAAGACAAATAAAAGAAATAAAAGGAAAGAAGAAGAAAAAGCAAAGACAAAGAAGACATAGACAAAGAAAAGAGGAAAAACACAAAGAAAAGACAAAGACCAAGAAAAGAAAAAGAAGAAAAACAAAGGAAAAGAATAGGACAAAGACAATACAAAGAAGACGAAGACAAAGACAAAGGAGAAAAAGATCAAAACAGATAAAAAGAAAAAGACAAAGAAGATGAAGACAAAGAAGAATAGCAAGAATAAAAAGCCAAAAACAAAGACAAAGAAAAGAAAAACAAAGGAAAGAAGAAGACAAAGCAAAGACAATGAAGACATAGACAAAGAAAAGAGGAAATACACAAAGAAAAGACAATGAAGACAAAGACCAAGAAAAGAAAAAGAAGAAAAACAAAGGAAAAGAAGACGACAAAGAAAGTACAAAGAAGAAAAATACAAACAAGACAAAGACGAGAAATACAAAGAAAATGAAGACACAGAAGAAAGTCAACGAAGACAAAGATGACAGACAAAGAAGAAAAAGATAAAGACAAAAGATAAAAGAAGACAGATAAATGCGACAAATATAAAATACAAAGAAAAAAAGACAAAGAAGACAAAAAAGACAAAGAAAAGACAAAGAAGACAACAAAAAGACAAAAAAGATGAAGACCAAGAAAAGAAAAAGAATAAAAAATGGAAACGAAGAAGACAAAGAAAAGACAAAGATGAAGACCAAGAAAAAAAAGAATAAAAAGGAAACGAAGAAGACAAAATAAAGAAGAAAAAAGAAGAAAGAAAAAGAAAACTAAGACAAAGAAGACAACGAAAAGAAAATGAAGAGAAAGAACACAAAAAGAAAAAAGAGGGAAAAAAGAAAAAGAAAAAAAAGAATAAAAAGACAAAGGAGATGACGAAAGATTCATAGAAAATGAAGACAAAGAAGAAAAAGACCAAGAAGACAAAGATAAACAAAGACAAATATAAAGAAAACAAAGATTAAATAAAAAGAAGAAAAACAAAAAGAAGACAAATAAGAAAAAGAGGACAAAGACAGACAACAAAGAAACACAAAGACCAAAGAAAAAAAGAAGACTAAAAAAAAAACACAAAAAAGAAAAAGACGAAAAAGACTAAGATGAAAGAAGGCGAATACAAAGAAGACAAAGATTAAAAAGAAGAGGACAAAGAAGACAAAGATAAGAAAGACAAATAAAAACAAGACAAAGACCAAGAAGAAAGACAAAGAAGAAAGACAAAGAAAAAAGACAAAGAAGAAAAAGATCATGAAGAATAAGACAAAAAAAGACAAAGATAAAATACATAAAAGAAAAAGAAGACATGGAAGACAAATACCAACAAAAGAAAAATAAGAAAAACACAGGAAAAGATGAAGACTAAGAAAAAGACAAAGATAAAAAAGATAAAGAAGAAAAAGACAAAAAAGATAAAGAAGAAAAATACAAAGAAGACAACGATAAAGGAAGACAAATAAAAACAAGACAGATAAAATACTAAGAAGAAAAAGAAAACAAAGAAAAGACTAAGAAAGAAAAAGAAGACAGAGAAAAAAAGAAAAAGAAAAGGCAAAGAACAAAGACAAGAAGATAAGATGACAAAGAAAATACAAAGAAGACAACCAAAATACAAAGAAGACGAAGACCAAAAAAAGAAAATAAAAAAAGAGGGGGAAAAAAAACAAAGAAGAAAAAGAACAAAATGAAGACAGACAAAGGAGACAAAAAACAAAAAAACAATCAAGAAAGACAAAAGACAAAGAAATAAAAACAAAGAAATAAAGACAAAAAAGAAAAAGACAAAGAAAAACAAGACAAAGCTAAAATACAAACAAGAAAAAGATGAAAAAACACAAAGAAGAAAAAAAGAAAGAAGACAAAAAAAAGACCAAGGAGATGAAGTACAAGAAAAGAAAAGGAAGAAAAAGACAATAAGGGAAAAGATAATAAAAAGACAAAGCTAAAATACAAAGAAGAAAAAGACTAACAAGAAAAAAATGAATAAATGAATACAAAGGAAGAAGACTAAGAAGAAAAAATACAAAGACAAAGAAAATGATTACAAAGGAAAATCAGAACACAAATGAAAGACAAAGAAGACAAAGAAGACAAAGAAAAAAAAAAAGAAAAAAAGAAAAAGGAGAAAAAGCAAACCAAAAAAGAAAGAACGTGATTTTCTCCAGTAAGGGGGGGGGGGGGTGAAGTGGCTAAAGCATTGGCCCAGGATTAAAAAAAAAAGAAAAGAAAAAATGAAAGGGTGGGAGTGTAGTTTCAGTAGCTGCCTGCTGTGAGTCAGGATGGTGAAGGATTGAACAACAGCCGCTAGACGTCCGCTCTTCCTCTTTTTGTCTATATCCTGGACACATAGGCAAACACTTCTTAAAATGGACCTTTCCCTACCTAACACCAATGTCCCCTAAACATTGAGCAAAAACTAAACAAAACACCTGAGCTCCCAGTGTATTTACCCCATAACAGAGTTTCCAACCAATGAAAACAAAAAGCGTCATGAGTTCAAAGAGTTTAAATGTTACTGATACAGTAAAGAACCCAAAACTCAAACTAGTGTCTTACTAAGATTACCACCACCCCATAAACATCTCTATCAATGTTCTAGATACACTATGTTAACACTAGGTTACTAGGTACACTAGGTTAATCTGGTGCTTAGAGCCACTTGCTGCTAACCCTTGTGGGAAATCCTGACTCATGACCTGGACCTTGGAGGCATCACTGTCTCCGTGTTTAGCTTGTTTTTTCACTTTCTATCACTTTTTTTTTTTTATATGTGTTTAGTCATCAACTGCGTCATATGTTTACAGTCCACAGGTTTATCAAAAGACTAAACAGAAAGCGGAGTAGCAGTTTTACCCAACAACAGCGTTTATTTCAGTTCCCAAATCAACTGCAAGCGGTGAGGTTCTACTTTATTAAGTTTCTACTTTATGAAGTTTCTACATTATTGAGGCTGTTGCTGGGCTTTTCGAGTGTACGGATTGTGGCATGTTTAGTCTAGACCCTTTTTCCTCCACTAGTGATAATGATGGTGTTTGTTCTAAATGGGAGCTAGTTAGCTCTGTGGTGGAAAAAGTGGAGCAGTTAGAGGTGAGCATCATGGCTTTACTAAAGGATAGAGAGCAAGAGTCACTGGTAGCAGCAATTTATTTTGCACATCAGGGTCCCTAAACAACCAACCACCCTTACAGTGGTCTTCCCCCAATATGCTCTAGAGGGAAAAACAAGAAAAACACCAAACAGTATCTTTTGCAAAAAAAGAAAAAATATGAAATAAATGTTAAAGCTATAATAAGTATATATATATATATATATATATATACATACACATATACAATATAGAGTATAATCAAAAGAAGCACCAATTTTTAGTAAGCCAAATACAACAGATAAAAAAGCTTTAGATTATTGGTCAAATCACAGTGTAGGAATGCTGAGCATGCTGAATTTCTGGCTGGGAGAAGCAGAGAAGCATCAAGGCCAGATACAGGATAGGGAGGGAAAAGGGGGAACTAACTCTCACACTCTCAGTGTGTGTCTCTCACAGCCGATCCCGACCTTGATGCCGCACTTCCAGTGCCCAGCCAGCAGCTCAACCAGTGGCTCACCCAGCGACTCAGCCAACAGCTCAATCAACAGCCTGGGATGGTGAGGACACAGACGGAGACACACCGGACAGGGAAGTACTAAATCCATATTACTCTTTAGCCCAGCAACTCAGTAAAAACCCCACAGCTTTACCACAAATTGAAATTGTAATAAATGGGAAGAAATTAAAGTTTTTGGTAGATAGTGGGACAGCCCACTCAGTAATACAAAAAGAACAGATTGTGTGTCCACTTCAACCTGACAAAACTGTAACTATTATAGGTGTAGGGGGTAATACGGTAACAGAAAAGATGTCCACTCCCCTCCAATGCAAAGTAGAAACTTATGAGTTTGAACATTGTTTCATTGTTTCACCTGTCTGTCCAGTCAACCTCATGGCACGAGATTTGATGTGCAAATTGAGTTGCACACTCCAGAGCACCCCAAAGGTGCTCTCCATTTCTTTCGGGGAACCACAGATGGTTCAGTATGACCCAGGTGTTCTGGGGTATGCTTATGAGTGGCAGTGTCTGGACAGTGCAGGAGACACAATAAAACACTTCCTTAGAGAAGTGAGTAACACAGTCACGACCCATCTACCTTGGGAGAACGTGGATGATTTACATTGTACAGCTCGTGTCAGACGGGCCTGATTCTGATTATGAGGCTGAATTTTTTTAAGGTAGACAGAGAGATGATGAGCACTTCCACACTCGTATGGAGTGATCAGTGGGAGAAGGTGGAGTTTTCTTTAGTTTTCTTTAGCCCCACTGCTCATGCAGGGAAAACACAGTATGCATACAGGCTGTTAGCGAGCCGAACAATGGAGCTGTTCACACAGAATGAGTCAATCATGGGTGCTGCGCTCACCCCAACTGAGGAGGAGGAGCTATCAGCACTGCCTCCCACCCTCTGGGCTCAGGGAAAACATGATGTGGGACTGATTCAGAATTGTGAACCAATTCGTATCATGCCAAAATCAGACTACAGACCTAAACAGCATCAGTATCCTTTGAAAAAGTAGCGTATGCTGTGGTCTCAGCAACAGAGGTGCTACAAACACAGCCTTTACCCTCATCATACTCAGCACAAGCAGCAGAGCTTCTAACCTTAACCGAAGCATGCAAAATAGCTGCAGGCAAAACAGTAAATATCTGGACTGACTCCAGATACACTTGGGGAGTGTCACATGATTTTGGAACGATATGGAAACACAGTAACTTCCTAACTAGCTCAGGAAGCAAAATCAAACACCATTCATTAGTCAGTGACCTCCTAGAAGCCATTTTGTTACCAGTTGCAATTGCAATAATAAAATGCGCTGCTGATTCAGCAGCCCAGGATCCTGTCAGTAGAGGCTAATTGAAATTGCTCATGGGCGGAGCCACATGAGCAAAGGGGGAATAGTCCACAGCATAACAAAGCAGTGGTATGCACCAGGCATCACTACACTCACCCAAAATTTTTGTTCTAAATGTGGCCAAGGACTCACAGCAGCCCCACTGGCTGGCCACCCCCCCTCCCCCCCAGCAACTGGACCATTTCAGCACTGGCAAATTTATTTTGTAGAACTTACTCCGGCTGAAGGGGAAAAATACTTGCTGGTTTTGTGCATGTTCAGTATGTGGTCTGAGGCTTTTCCAACAGGAAAACAGGATGGAGCAGCAGTCACAAAGGCGTTCCTGAGAGAAGGGTCACATACATAAGCAAAATATCACTTCAAGGGACTCACTATGGCCGGTACCGCCTGATGGAACCATTCACTGCCCTTGGGGACACTATCGGGTGGTCACTTCTTCCTGGAATAGGGACAGCAGCAACTCTGATGAAACTTAATGGATTGGCTTATGAACTTATGGTAACAGTAAATGACACTGCTGGGGTTATAGGGGCAATGAAGCAAGAACAGCAGGCCATACGAGCAGCAGTGTTACAGCACCGCATGGTGTTAGACCTCCTCACAGCACAACAAGGGGGTGTGTGTAAGATGGTAAATTCTTTGTGCTGCTTCCACCTGCCAGACTTCAGTGCCAACATCACTGATTACATGCATCACATGCGTAAGGCAGTCACTCCCCCGGATACTATGCAAGGGGGATGGTTGTCAGCCTTGTTAGGTCATGAAATGCTTCGATTATGGTCATTAATAGCTCCAATTGTAATGATACTGATGATTGATGATTGATCCTAGTTCCATGTTTTTTCTCCTTGGTGGGATGCTGTGTCTCAAAATCCATACAAGTACGAGCTGCAGCCCTTTTCTTAGCAACGTCCAAATCTGAGGATAATGGCCAATTTGAGGGCCTTAGAGAAATGTTTCATAATCAAGTTTAAATGATTTATTAATGATTTATGAATATAAGGGGGAAGTGTTATGGAAAATTATATTATAACCACATTATAATTGTATGTTGATTTATAATAGACTCATTTAATCTTGTATCCACTTAATATTTCGTATGTGTAAATGGTGTTCTGTTCTATATAATCTACTGCACAGTTGTACGGTACATTCTGATGCTATGTCTGGTGCCAGCCGAGGCCAGATAAGGAACACATGGATAAGCATTAGCTGAAACAGAGCAGTTACTTACGTTGTTCCCCAACTCACCCTCACACTCAGGGTCACAGTGTCTTAAATCTATCAACAATTATTTCTATAAGTTTGTATGTTGAATACCATTGAGGCAATCTGTATCGTGGTCACGAGCTGCGTGCAGATTCAATAACCTCTTGCTACTCAATGCATATTCTTGTCTGCCTTATCGCTTTTTGACAGAATTCCACGACCGAACTTACAGATGAATCTTAAATCTACCCCTCCAGCCCCTCAGAACTGACCTGAAATTCACCTAGTGATATTCCAGGATTTTATGCCCGTCTAAAAGCAGAGGGCTTTTGTCCAAATCTGCGGCTTCCTTCTCTTATTCTTCTTTCTTTACTTTCTTTATTCCTCTTTTCTATTCTTATTTCTCTTTAACCCTTAGTTATTTTTTTTTCTCTTTTATATCTTTCCAATTCTTTGTCCTAATCTGACTATTTCTCAAAGCCAACTTTCACACAGTGACTAATATACACATGTCTTACCATTAAGAAGATAAATGCCCAATCTTCATTAATCTCGCGTGGTGTTATTTAGCTCACCTCACCTTTACTAATTAGACTATTCTACACTTTATTTAACTGTCCTTTACTCTTCTTCTTATGTTCTCTATTTCCTCTGTTGCACTGCAGTCTTGGTCTCGATGCAATGAGGAGATTTTTTTTTATTTAAGCTTCTTCCCAAAGCTTATATACAGGCTTCTCTGTTCTCTCTGCTTCTGACACTGTAATTCTTATATCCAAGTTAACTCCCCAGCACATCTCATTCTCAAGGGAAGAAACACTCATTGTTTCCTTTGGGCCCCTTAGAACCTTAAGGTCATTGCTGGGTGAACTCACTATTTTACCTATGTGAAATGAAACAAGAGGCTCAGAGTCAGAAAACAACTCCATACATGGTTATCTTTACATCTCAGCCATTTTCCTAATTTTCTATCTCTCAGGAATGGCTGGGTCTGACCATGCATGCAGTTGCTGCTTTATGATCATTACATACTACATCTAATGTTTTAAAAAAACAATCACAGTTTTAGAGAATATATATATATAATACATATACATACACATATATACACAGTGGGGGAAAAAGTATTTAGTCAGTCACCAATTGTGCAAATTCTCCCACTTAAAAAGATGAGAGAGGCCTGTAATTGACATCATAGGTAGACCTCAACTATGAGAGACAAAATGAGAAAAGAAATTCTGAAAATCACATTGTTTGATTTTTAAATTATTTTATAATTATCATTATTTTATTTGCAAATAATGGTGGAAAATAAGTATTTGGTCAATAACAAAAGTTCCTCTCAATACTTTAATCTGTTATATATCCTTTTTTGGCAATGACAGAGGTCAAACGTTTTCTTCACAAGGTTGGCACACACCGTTTGGGGCTGTCGGTGGGAAACACAGACTTTCAACTCCCTCCAAAGGTTTTCTATGGGGTTGAGATCTGGAGACTGGCTAGGCCACTCCAGGACCTTGAAATGCTTCTTACGAAGCCACTCCTTTGTTGCCCTGGCAGTGTGCTTGGGATCTTTGTCATGCTGAAAGACCCAGCCACAATTCATCTTCAATGCCCTTGCTGATAGAAGGAGGTTTGCACTCAAAATCTCACAATACATGGCCCCATTCATTCTTTCATGTACACGGACCAGTCGTCCTAGCCCCTTTGCCGAGAAACAGTCCCAAAGCATGATGTCGCCACCCCCATGCTTCACAGTTGGTATGGTGTTCTTTGGATGCAACTCAGCATTCACTTTCCTCCAAACACAACGAGTTGTGTTTGTACCAAACAGTTCTACTTTGGTTTCATCTGACCATAAGACATTCTCCCAATACTCTTCCGGAACATCCAAATGCTCTCTAGCAAAAACTTCAGACGCGCCCGGATATGTAGAGGCTTAAGCAGGGGAACACGTCTGGCACTGCAAGATCTGAGTCCCTGGCGGCGTAGTGTGTTACTGACAGTAGCCTTTGTAACGTTGGTGCCAGCTTTGCGCAGGTCATTCACTAGGTCCCCCCGTGTGGTTCTGGGATTTTTGCTCACCGTTCTTGTGATCATTTTGACCCCACGGGCTGAGATCTTGTGTGGAGCCCCTGATCGAGGGAGATTAGCAGTGGTCTTGTAGGTCTCCCATTTTCTGATTATTGCTCCCACAGTAGATTTCTTCACATCAAGCTGCTTGCCTATTGCAGATTCAGTCTTCCCAGCCTGGTGCAGGTCTACAATTTTGTTTCTGATGTCCTTCGACAGCTCTTTGGTCTTCACCATAGTGGAGTTTGGAGTGTGACTGTTTGAGGTTGTGGGCAGGTGTCTTTTATACTGTTAACGAGTTAAAACAGGTGCCATTAATACAGGTAACGAGTGGAGGTCAGAGAAGCCTCTAAAAGAAGAAGTTAGAGGTCTGTGACAGCCAGAAATCTTGCTTGTTTATAGGTGACCAAATACTTATTTTCCACCATTATTTGCAAATAAATTCTTTAAAAATCAGACAATGTGATTTTCAGAATTTTTTTTCTCATTTTGTCTCTCATAGTTGTGGTCTACCTATGATGTCAATTACAGGCCTCTCATCTTTTTAAGTGGGAGAACTTGCACAATTGGTGACTGACTAAATACCCCCCCACTGTGTATATATGTGTATGTATATATATATATATATATATATATATATATATATATATATATATATATATATATATATATATATTTATGCTCTCACATTTCCCTCCTTTGATTATTTATTTTTGTTTTTTCTTCAATCATATTCAGAATCACATTTATTTTTCATTTAGCCACTTCGGAAGAGGAAAGGCATCCGCGTTGTTGTCACCATCTTCTGCCAGGAGCTCCATGTCCCCGGTGCGATGAAGCCGTGCCATCGGAAGGGAAAACATTCTACTAAAACAACGTACCATTAAAGCAGAGAGCAGAGAGGGTAGAATCATGCCTAATAAAAGAGCCACTGCCAAGATAGGCATAAGTACTGTCATGAGCCAGGATCCCCATGGCCCCAGCCAGTCAATTAGCCATTCCAGCAAACCAAATGGATTGCCTGTCTCATGTGGAAAATATAACTGGTAACATTAGCACTCATATCAGGGATCATAAAACAAGTGTTAACCACGCGACATACGCCACCTTCCTTTGCCAATATAAGGTCCAGGGCCATTCAGTTTTGTATGATTGATTTGAGTATAGCCAGCATTTCTGTATTCAAGGCTTGTAATGCTCCTGATTTGTCATTTACTAGAGTCAAAAGTTGATAAGCCAATCCGTTAATTTTGTTCAGCGCTACCGTGGTACCCCCTCCCAGAAACAGAGACCACCCTACGTTGGATGCAGGGGTGGTCTATGGAGAGTGTAAAGAGTGTAACCATCATAATGGAGTGGGATACCTGTGTTGCAGTGTTTTCTAAGCAGTTGTGTAGCGTGCTTTTGGCCTGCAAGTTCTGGGGGTGGTATAAACTGGATTTTGGCATTAGGAGGCCTAGGAAACATCCCTTCCAGTTGTCTTTATTGGGTAATTTAGTCTCCACACACCCACATTGCAGCCCCTCCAGAGAAAGACGATGATGCATTACAGCTAAATTCGAAGTCACTATTGCTACTTTTTGTGCCATTGCTTCTAAGCATGGTGTAGTTAGCGCATTTAGAGCAACCTCTCAGCTTTCCTGATCTTCTGTATGAACAGAGGCAATGACTACCACTGTGTCTGGATACTTGAACTTGGGCAGCACATCCAAGGCCTTCTATGGGTTCAGTAGCATTGTCAGGACATGTTTCGCTGCCCGTAAGTAACTGTGTCATTGTGCATGGTAAGCTAAGATGTTGTACATCTGCCAATGTTAATGGCAGGACTGTCCACGGAATGTGTTGACATATTATACAACTTCGGTTAGGGCTCATGTGTTTGCTGTGTACTATTGCCGATGCACACACTAAGTTATGATTGCACTTAGCTAGTTATAATAGCTTAGCTATTTCTTGATTGTCTGTAGCATTCTCTAGGATGTCATCTAATTCATTTTGTAGTTCTTCAACTAAAGCTTCACTCACCTTTTGTAGTATTGATGGCTCTGCCTGTACCTGCACCTGCATTACTATTGTTACAGTGCTACAGTAATCTCACCCTGTGCGGTCAATACAACACCAATACTTTCCAGACTGCACATATGACCTGAAGGTCATATGTGCAGTCTAGCTCCATGCCTGAAGGTATTGAGGCTATTACGAGGTGTCTCAGCTACTCTAACCTGATTATATAAATCCGTGGATCCAATTACATGTGAGCAATCGTTACACGGGTCTCTGCACAGATATTTGTTATATCCTGCATAACAGTACACTGATGCTTGTGCTTTTATTGCCCTGCAGGTGAAGAAGTGATTGGTCTGGTCACAGGGTTGACCAGTATCTCATCATTAGGTGCTGTCAGCCAATAGTGGTGCCAGTGCTAGGTGTATAAAACCCTATACTCCCACCTAGGGAGGTGACTATGAGCAGTAGACACCACTCCATAGCTTCTCTTCCCCTCAGTGGGTTTCTTCACAGCCTGTGCTCAGAGTGCGGGATATACCCTTTCAGCACTCCCACGGTTCCGACCCTTACTGAGTTTCGGAGGAGTCAGGGAGTGGTGGTGCTCTTTTACATTGTGAGTGATGTACCCACGTTGCTCTCCCTTCTATCTTCTTCGCTTTAGCAGTGGCCCCGTCACCAGTTCTGGAAGTGCCGCCTTCACCTGTTTAGACAGACTGGAGAGAGAATTGTGTAATGCCACACAGTATCTTATCATATTATGATCCATTGTTTCTCCATCCAATGCTGTCATCTCAGGGCTTGTACCTACATGGGGAGGTCTGCCAAACACAATCTCAAATGCACTCCCACCCACCTTAGGTCTTCCACACGTCCTCATTTGCCACAATACCAGCAGGAGGACTTTTGTCTAACTTAATCCTGTGTGCTGGCTGGCTTTGGCTAGTCCTGATTTCAGTGTGCCATTTGGGAGGCAGGGTCGTCTTAGTGCATCCTGCCGTACATCGTCTTGTTTTACGCAGCCACCAGCTGCCCAGGTTTTCTTCTTCTGGTCTATTGCTGAGGTTTGTATGTCTTTGACATTTATTGTCAGGTTTCATATATGCATAGTTTGCAGTGAGCCCTGCACTAGCGACTTGCTTGCTGACAGTTTTGCTGCCACATATGCTCTTTCATTGCCTCTGTTCACTGTGTGTGTGCCTCGCATTTGCGAACAGCAACTGCTTTGCAACCACTGTCTCAGTATCCGTAACCACTGCCCACCCAACTCTATTAACCCCATACTCCTCTCTGGAGGCCGACCCTGGGGTTAGCTGCAAAGGTCTCAAACTGTCCTTGTTTGTAGGGGACTCACATCCATGACACAATCTGGTAAATGTGTATGGTTTCCTATCAAACGAGAATGCAAACCTAAACTGAACTGAATCTTGTTTTCTACAGTTTATGCTTCACAATACATTACCATTATATTTTTGGTATTATATTAACCATTTAATTTCTTCTTCTGATTCTGAGAGTGTATTATTAAAAATAAGGCAACAGTTTACAAATAATTTGACATGTAAGGTTGATCTCTTTTAGTTTTATCCCAAACCTGTTTAGATCTATAACATTCAAGAAGAAAATGCTCTAAAGTTTTATTATTACAATTGGGCATTGAACACTGTGTTGTCTTTACATAGCAGCTCCATTTTACCACTGTTCTTATTGGAATCCACCTTACTGAGATTAACCATGCTGTGTCTTATAACTTTTCAGACAATATTTTACTTGTGTGATAACTAATTGATATTAATTTCTATATTGCTACATTGCATATATATATTCGTATATATATCTTTATTAGAATCAAAGCCCCATTTAATATTAAGTCATTCATATTTATTTGTAAAGTCTGAATATATTATTTTATAATACAGTATTTTAGATCTAGCTCTTCCTCTTTTTTTCTCTTTCCAATTGCTAATATTTCCTACCCACTCCGCTTGTCTATATAATCCATTTGCTATAATTTTACAAACTACTATTTTGGGTTTCAGACCAAAGTCTATTGCCCCTAAACCTCCCTGTTCTTTACTTTTAAAAACTAGTTCTCTCTTTGTCACCTCCCGTGTGGTACCCCAAATTAAATTGCAACAAATTCTATTACATTTTTTACTCCAAACATCTGTAGGTGGAAATATACAAGACAAAAATAGAATTTTATACAATATATAGATTTTAATAATTCAGATTTTTGCCTTATAACTCAAATTATGATGAATAAATTGGCTAATTTCTTCTCGCATTTCTAATTCCTTTTCTTTCCAGTTTCCATCAACACAACCAGTATTATCTCACTTTATTCCTAAAATCTTTATTTGATTCTTTTCAGGTATATTAACTGGGAATTTGAATCTAGTTTCACCAATCTACATGCACTCTGATTTAGACATGTTTAACATGGCGCCTGACGCTTGCTCATACTGTCTAAAATGTTGATAAATAGTTAAAAATTCTTTCCTTGTTTTAATGATAACTGTGATGTCATCTGCATACGCAGAGATAATGAACTTTTTCCCATTAACTTTAACACCATTCAGCGTGTCACCCTTTTTGATTTTTTGAATTAAGGGGCTTATAGCTAAAACATATAAGGCAGCACTAAGTGAGCAGCCTTGTTAAACTTCTCTCATCAGTTCATTTCAATTTCCTATACAAACATTTAATCATGTCAAAACTCCCTCGAAAACTGTATGTTTTAGGAACTGCAAAAATATAATCTTTGGAAATTGAATCTAATGCCTTTTTTTGATCTAGGGCAACAATATAAAATTTTCTTTATTCCTGATTATATAGTATCTCCCTTAGTGAACACAAATTATCCCACATATATCAACCTTTTACAGCACATGTTTGTTCTTTTACAATAATTAAATCTAGCACATATTCTAATCTATTTATCTTAATCTTAGCAAGGATTCATTATGGTCAGATGCCTGTAATTATCAATGTTTGATTTATCACCTTTTTTGTGTGTAAGTGTTAATACTCCTTCGTAGAAGGAATCATGCATACACCCGTCTGAATCTCTTCATCATATACCCGTGTTAATATTGGAGACATTTCTTTAATAAAGTTCAAATGAAAATTTAAATTTCATCTTCAAGGGTCAAAGGTTTCAGTGTTAGGCGTGTGAATGTCTAAAAAGTTTTTTTGTCAAATCATCAATAGTTCTTTATACATTTCTTCACATAAATGTTTTCTTTATTTCATCAGTTTATCATTTCATTTCCTAATTTAATAGAATGTATTTGTGATTTACTTTTTCTTTGAATATATAGACATTATTTTATCTGGGTTAAAATCTTCAAGTGAACTTAATCCTGCTAAAACTTGAAATTTTTTTAGATTTTCACAATTAATTTCATCTATCTTATCCTGTCTATCAGATAATAGCTTTTCCTCATACTCAGATCTATCTTTTTTATGTTTTAGAGTAATATATTTCTTTATTAAGGAGCTATACTTTTCTCTTTTTTTCTTTATTAATTAGTCTGCTTTGAAACTTTGAAAATTGTCTTATTCTGTTAAAACAATTCCCAATATTCTTGTTCAGGTAGATAGCATTTAAGATTTAATTGATTTAATTCTATTAAATTCTTCTTTTAAATCTGAGGTTTTTTTGAATAGTTTAATATATTTCTATTCCTATATTCCTATTTCTTTCTCCTTTATTAAACTTAATAGTAGTCAATACTGTTAGGTGATCTGATTCAACTAAAAGTTTAGTCATGTAGGATAAGACAGTAAACTTCTCAGAAGTATATATTCTATCAATATGTGATTTAAAAACTCTATCAAATCTTGTAAATCCAATTTTTTGAGGAAAAAGAACTTTGTACTTCGAAACATATAATTTACTTTATTATCTTTCATAATTTGTTCTCCTCAGTTGCGCTTTCATGCGTTTCCTCTTCCCTGCTGTGAGATGAGTAGTCGTCCACTCGTGTCATCCTTCGACTCCTCTGAGTCACTATCGTTGCTGCTGGACACAGTCTCTCCAGATGCTTGTAGAGTTCTGTGTGGGTCATTTTTTCCATTCTGTGATTTTATGATATCCTTGTTTTTGTTAGACAGAGCTGGTTTGACATAATTGAACTTTACCAACTACCACCTGTCCGCTAGACCCTGTTCCATCCACTCTGTTCCAAACAATTGCTCCAAACCTCCTTCCTTTCATCTCCTTTATCATAAACAGCTCTTGTCATGTACCATCCGCCTTCAAGTCTGCCAGAGTTGTTCCTATCCTAAAGAAACCAACTCTGGACAGCTTGGACATCGGCAACTACAGACCCATTTCTCTTCTCTCTTTTCTCTCAAAGATTCTCAGACGTTCCGTCTACAATCAACTTTCTCTCTTTCTCACCCTAAACAATCTACAGGACCCTAACCAGTCTGGCTTCAGAGCAGCACACTACTGAAACTGCTCTCATTGCAGTTACAGAGCAGCTCCATGCAGATAAAGCTGCCAAACTGTCATCGGTTCTGATTCTCCAAGACCTCTCCGCAGCTTTTGGAAATAAAGTTTGTGAGTGATAAATGTATTGTTGGACAATTTAAGATATCTGTTCAGTGAAATAAAATTTAACATTTTTGTTGATGATGCCTGTTATGAAAGTATAACTTGTTCAAAGGAGATATAACCTGAGTATTGATAGCTAATGTTTTTGTGCTGTTAAAAGGGCCTGGTGGGTCCATAAGTTATTAAATTGCTTGTCTGTTTCTTTCTCATCCAACTTGGGTGTGTGAGAGTTGAGGAGAAAGGAGGGGCTGCAGAGAAGGCAGCTGTCCAGTGCATCACACAGATTGAGGCTGACGGCAGCGGGGGCTGCTGCTGACTTCACTTTTGATCAGGCCAGTATGGTTTCACCATCTACCTGCATTCTATATATAGTCAGTATTGTTGATACACATTTAGTTTGCTTTCATTTAAAGGCTATTATAAGCATATTTCTGAAGTCATTAGTGTAGTCTAAATGCTGTAGTTATTTAAGAGAGAGGCTTGGCAACCGACTGAACAGTTAATGTGTTGGAAAGTAATGACCTGGTGAAAACTCTGTTAAGAGTTGTATATGCAAGTTTCAATGGTCTATTTCGATTTGAGCTGTGTGATTCATTATTGAGACTGTTTGAGGATTTGAAGTCAAAAGGATTTGGTCAATATAGGTAAATGAAGTGTTGTGCATTGCTATCACCTCAATAAGTATTTAGATTCCTCTGAAGTTGACAAATTAATTAAATTTTTACTGGTTATGGTAAAATAGTGACTTGAGGAAAGAAAAAAAACAGGGAAATAATCTAAATAGCTTTTAGTAGGTTTAGTTTTAGTAATTTGTTTTAATTTACTGTGAGGGAATAAAAGAGTGTCATTGTAATGTCAAAAGAGGAAAAATAAAAGTTGTAAAGTAATTACTCCTGTCGATGTAGTTCAGAAGAATAACCCTTTGGTTACAGGCATTGCAAAAATATCAGAGAAATGGCATAAATGCTGGCCTGACATTGATCGACTATAGCCAATAGAGGGGACCCTTAACCGAGATGTAAATAAAACAATGCAGGTACTTATAGGAGAGTTTTTTGGCTACTTATAAGGCAGATCAAAAGAAAGGAGAAAAACATAAAGAAAAGAGACGAACAGAACATGGCATTTTCCAGTTGTTTGAAAATGAGGGACAGAAACTAATAAAAGCTGCAAAGGATAAGAAGAGATTAGAGAAGGAGAAATGTAGAAGGAATTTAACAGAAATGGATAAATGAATGGCAGAAATTAATGTACCTTTCTCACACACTGACTCGGAAAAGAGACCCCCACCTTATGACACCTTTCGTATTAGAGCCCAAATGAAAACTTTGACCTACCAATGGTTTCTTTAATCTGAGAAGGTCAGTGTTGGACAAATGTGTTTCCTGGAGAAATGCTATGTCTGCTTTTATCCCTTTAAAATGTTTACAAATTATTGCTCACTTTACTGGACCATTAAGTCCCCTTATATTCCATGACACAAGCTTAACAGTGAATCTCATCGCACTCACCCCGCTTTTTGGCACACCATACATAATTAAACTGAAAAGTACAAAGATGGTGTGATCATATACCATGTTATTATATATATATATGGCAGAGACAGAGTATAGAGATATACCTTTCAGCGCAAGTCCTTCTTTGTATTCATGTTTCTTATACCAGTAAAGGTACTATAACGTATCCTAAGAGGCTAAAATGTAGCTTTAAACTATGGTACAGCTGTGTCTCAATTCCAAAAGGTACAAACATGTGCTTTTAGAGATACAGTTGTGCTCAAAAGTTTACATACCCTGACAGAATGTTTGCTTTTTTCAGAGAATATGAATGTTAACACAAACTTTTCTTTCACTTATGATTAGTGTTTGGGTGAAGCCATTTATTGTCAAACGACTGTTTTCTCTTTTTAAATCATAATGACAATCAAAAACATCCAAATGACCCTGATCAAAAGTTTACATACCCCAGTTCTTAATACTGTGTATTGCCCCCTCTTACATCAATGACTGCTTGAAGTCTTTTGTGGTAGTTGTGGCTCTTTATTTTCTCAGATGGTAAAGTTGCCCATTCTTCCTCCAGTTTCTGTAAATGAATATTTTTTCTTTCCTGTTTTCTACAGTTCAACTACCTTTGCCTGTAGATCCATTGACAATTCTTTTGCGTTCCCCATGATGGATGAAAGATGCAAGAGTCTGTCTGGAGCCCAGAAACTCACTCAGCTTTTATGCACAAACACTGATTACAAGCAAACAGGTCACAGGTGAGGATGTTACCTTTAGTAGTCATTCAAACCCATTTGTGTCAACTTCTGCATGTTATCAGGCCAAAATCACCAGGGTATGTGAATTCTTGATCAGGGACATTTGGATGTTTTTGGCGTCATTATGATTTAAAAAGAGAAAACAGTCGTTTTCAGTCGTTTTAGACAATAAATGGCTTCACCCAGGCCAATAAAATAAAGGCCAAGAAAGCAAAAATTCTGCCAGGGTATGTAAACCTCTAAGCACAACTGTACCACCCCAGTGGCAATGCCATTCTGGACCTTGTATTGACTTAAGTGTACCAGAAATATCTTATTAAAAAAACAATGGAATCACTTCACTATGCAGACCACCCATTACACAAACACCATCAAGGGGATAGTTAACATAATTTACTGTAATATTAGATACACACTGAGGCACCTTTTCTCGATACTGTACACCTGTACAAACTGTAGAGCATCATTGAATTTAAGAGTCTTCTGTAGGTCTGCTGGTGGAGATGAAAATGGTGTGCTTACACTTTTGCTGAGCAGGAAATCTCCCAGCACTGTTTCAGCTAAAGCGGTGACAAATGTTCACCGTCAAAGGATGAGTCCAGTGATTCTGTTCATCTAACAAAATCAGATGTATCCTATGTAAACATTTAGGCACTCCTGGGGGGAATTTTCTCCATTTAGTAAGATATCTTAAGCCCTATCCAACAGGTAAACAGTTGAGGGACATTTTGAAAGGTGGTTCTGTTCCTAAACAGCATCTGGCTATATGGCAACCTATATGGCATCTGGCAAACACAGAAAATAATGTATTGAATAGCTATTAATTTGTCAGTAAAATAAGAAACAATTGTGCAGGACCTTGGCACCGCATTCATGTTACAATTACAAAGTATTTATAGGAGACAGTCCCACCCGAGCTGCCCCACCCTTCTCGCTTTGTGGACGTGACGTCATTACCCCTCCTCGTTGCTCTTGGTTGTCCTTCATTACAGACACAAGCCTTCAAGCGTGCAGTTTGATTTCATTGATTTGATTTTGAGTTCAAATCTGGAATATACTGATATTTAGTGAGTAAAGAGGTCATTTGTTGATTTTGGACACGTTTAGGACACAAAACAGTCGGTGGAGAGTTTGGTCTGCTTGGCTGCATGCGTGAGGGATCCCCCACACACCCGTCCTCTTTCCACATGTTTTGAGTTAACAGAGCCGGCTGCTCCAGTTAAATTAACACTGTGAATTCTTTATTTAGAATGTTTTTGACTTTGGTCAAAAGAACGAGGTGATTTCAGAATTGGGAAAAACCTCATGTGAATCTTGTCTGGATGTTCAGCAGTTTGTCCACACATGCGACGTGTGCACGCAACAAAGATTCCAGGGCTAAGCTTTCCGGACTGCTACACCTGTTACCCATTACACATCTCCCATAGTCACACTTGTCCCTGGACTTCATCAGGCTTTCTAAGGTCGCTAGATTAATTAGTGAATTAAGATCCTTGACTCCCGATGAGTTAGGGGTCGAGTCCATTATCCTGTAGACTCTTAGATTTAGAGCATCATTAATTATAATAATAAATCATAAATATTTTAGATGAATTGAGTCTTGTCTGGTTTAAAATGATTAGATTCTCATTAACTTGTCTGTGTAAGAATATTAGTTTTAAACTGACAAAAGCTAAGTCCTGTACACTGTCCTGCACAATGAGTACCTTTTAATAAGCAGTCACTGCTTTTAAACTGTACTCTGCAAACATGAGAAATTATTCCATAGTTGTCATAACAGAGTGCTGTTAGAAACTTGCATTAGGGAAGCGGTTGATTTATGATGCTGGAATGTGGCCGAGAAAGTCCAGAATTTATCGTAGAACAGATAGTGTGTGCACTGTGCTAGGTGTGCTGCACTGAGTGTGTATAAAAGGGACTGACTGGACATCTAGACCAGTGTGGTATATGTCTTCTCACAACAGACACAACTATGGTCGTTCACGCATGCTTTTGACTATCAATGGTAAACTCCAGTCGTACAGTGGGTGAAATAAGTATTGTACACGTCACTGTAAGTTTCTAAGTAAATAAATTTTAAAAGGTGCTGTTGACATGAAATTCTCAGCAGATGTCAATAACAACCCATTGAATCCACACATGTGAAGAAATTAAACCATTGATGTCCATAAATTGTAAAAAAAAAAAAAATTATTATTAAAGTTATTTATCTAGCAAAAAACAAATAAGTTCAGAAAACCTAAAACTTTTGTTGTAACCGATTACCTAAGAAAATGTACGTTTTTGTAAAAAAAAAAATAAATAGAGTAAACTCTATATAAAAATGTAAACTTATATAAAGTATTTACAAGTTAATTTTGTTTAGGTTCTTTATACTACATTACATTTAGTAAGCACTTTATAATCAAATTAAGTTCCACCAACTGAACCATTACACAAAATATATCATGGTACACAATTTATTGCTTTTAGGAAAATCTACTAAAAAGATTTAAGTGTGTCAAACTCCTAGTCAATCCCAGTCATGAAAAAGTGCTTTTAAAGTTATAAAGCACTTATTAAAACAGGCTATTATTCTGAAGGCATCAACAATTGTTATCAAGCTTAAAACATCTTTTACAATGAAATATTTCAGAGTACAACAGACACATGAAAACATGAACATTATTTGCACACACACCACCACCAGGTCAGTCAGTGTCACTGCAGTGCTGAGAATGAACCACTGCCCAAACACTATGTGCTCTGTGGTGATCAGTTGTGTGGGGTCCTAAGCATTGAAGAACAGGGTGAAAGAAGGTTAATAAAGTATGCAGAGAAACAGACGGATACAGTCTGGAATTATAGAACTACAAAGTGCTCCTATATTTAGACAATAAGTATAGAAACAAGATCAAGGTCATGGCCGGCTGACAGCCTTTCTACATCTTAGGAACATCGCCAACCTAAGAAATTCCTTATCTCTACAGGATGCAGAAAAACTAGTACACACTTGTATTACCTCGAGACTAGATTACTGTAATGCACTATTGTCAGGGTGGTCCAGCAGGAACCTCAATAAACTTCAAATAGTTCAAAATGCTGCCGCCATCCTTACTAAAACTAGAACATTTGACCATAACAGTCCAGTTCTATCAGCACTGCATTGGCTCCCAGTTAAATTGCGTATCGACTAAAAAAATTCTTCTATTAACATGTAAAGCCCTACATGGCCTCGCTCCTGAGTACCTGTGTCGTGGTGTTCTTGGAAGGACTTCTTCTTGAAAGGAGACTCGTGACCACTGTCTTTCAATTGCAATGATGAAACATTTTATTTAAAAGTACAGTGTGGAGAGAGCCTGCCAATTCTCGGTGCCCCTCTGCTCTCTCTCCCTAGACAGAGGAGCATCTCACATTTTATACCCTTCTACAGGTCATGTGTTGTTGCACTATTTCCATATATAGGATTTCTACTACAGGGAATTGTAGTACACTGAGATGCTGGAGCTGTCGCCCATCACTCAGGTTTGTGGACGGTGGAGCAGATGGACGATAGCGTTTCAGGGTGCTTCTGTGTCTGCGTCACCTTCTGGCTCTCTCTTAATTAGGCTGTTCTAGTCAGACCTGCCAGAGACGTCAGACTCAGTGTGATACTGCTCAACATTCTCTGCTCTCTATAAATCCATTCAGAACTAACTCTGTCTCTTTACCTTCTCAGACTAAATGGTCACCCAGTCATCCAGCCCAACCTGCTGGAATACTGACTGCTGGGGTCCCCTCTACCTGTGTCAGACCCGCTGCCACCTACCAGTCTGACCACCAGGCTTGACCACATGGCTTGGAGTTTGCTCTGACATGCACGGTCAACTGTGGGACCCAATATAGGGCCGGTGTTGGCAATTCCCAATCATGTGCAATCAATTGAATTTACCACAGGTGGAGTCCAGTTAAGCTGTAGAAACATCTCAAGCAATATCAGCAGAATCAAAATGCACCTCATGACACCCAAAAGTGAGCCATCAAAGGATGTGCACACTTGTGTACATATTAAATCTAATTAATTTGTATAGCACTTTTTACATCTGCCGTTCTCACAAAGCAGCTTTACAGGAATCCGTAATAAAACCTGCATTTTTAAATGGTTGCATTGTGTACATTTATAGAACATTTACACACATGTGCATTTCGGCTGGTTGCTTGGTTCAGTATTTCAACTCATAATTTTTCAGTCTCAGCAGGCATCGTTTCACTCACAACAATAACAAAAGATGCTGCTGGGGCTGAAGGAGACTCCAGCAGTAGTGAGAAGAGTAACAGGAGTGTCGGTGATGCTGGCTCCTCTTCCTGCTGCAAAATACACACACTGTAATTATGAGGAGAGTTGCAAAAGTAAGGTTACAAGTCATAAACGTTTCATATGTTCATCTGCACTTGTATAGGTTTACATTTTAAGCCTGTCTTGATTGCATTACTCCCTCGAAAATATGTATGACAGTTAACTGCCTGTACATTGATATTGATTCTTTAAAGATTTCTTTTTCTCAGATAGAACATATTAAACATATCTTGCACTTGTCTGACAACAGAGACTGACATAACCGTGCATATTTAATAACAGAGGCCTTAAAGAAATCTAAAGACAATTGATCTGCTGGACACTTTGGCAACACATGATAGACACGTGTATACAGTGACTTTCAGGTGTGAAAATGCCCAATGCGTAAACAACAAAATATAATCACTGTAAGACATTTCACAACTGTAAATAGACTTGCAAAAATACAAAACTATTTGGTAATGAAACTAATAGTCTAATAGTCATATGTTTTTTTCTTTTCTAAACACAATTATCAGATACAATTATGTAAAATCCTGGAGAACGCTGTAATGACTGGCTAGGTCAGACAATAAGGGGTGAACACTCGCAGGGGATGGCTCGATGCAAGAGTGTTTTATTCAACAAATAAGAAAAAAAGAACAAAAAAGAAAAAGCAGCAAAGTTACAAAGAAACTCGGGCAAAGCAAAGACGCTCACCTGAGGCTGGAGAGAATCCAGGAGCTAGACTAGCGTGCCGGGAATGAGTGGGAAGAGAAACAATAACCAAGACCTACAGGCAGTGCCTGGGGAAACTAGGATAACTAAGGCAGCGCTCGTCAGGCGCTAGGGAACTTACGTGACTTGAGAGCTGAGAGATCAGCTGCAGAACCCAAAAGGCAAGGCAAAACCTACCTGGTAACGAGGCTCGCCCATGAATGGTACTACTAAAGTAAACCTGGACAGAGAGGAAGCCTCTCTGGTGACCTCATGGATTATAGGACTGTGAACTCGAACTTTGACGCCCTTGGTTCATTCAGCTTTGTATAAGCAAACAGCACCATGAATACATTCACTACCAGGACTGTGTTCAATTCTCAGTAATGGGCAGCTAGCGCTAGCCCCTTAAATACCTCAGCCTCAGGTGAAACGTATTAACAACACAATGAACATGGATTAAACACACATGACAATAACCAAACATGAATATCAACATAAGAGTCCGTGAAGCATGACATGAACGTCAACATAAGAGTCCTCATGCGAGCCTGCGAGCCATGGCTCGGGATCACCCCCGGGGCGGGCGCGGCGACGCGGGCCTGACAGACGCATTCAAGTTTGATTGCTTTATAACATGCATTCACTGTATTAGTTGATATTTTCACATCAAATTGCTTACATTGCAGGTTTTGAAAAAGTCAGGCCAACTCAAGTATACAGGAATTGCATGTCTGACATTGTCTTCCTTGACAAATTCAAATTAATATTTTATTAATATTATTATTAAAAAACCTTAATTAGGCACAAGTCTATTCTACCAACACAATTTCTATAAATCAAATCATTTATCCCTCCAGTTTAATTTGTCAGTGCAGTGGTTCAGCTTGATACTGATACAGGAACTTCTAACGTCTATAGATGCTTATATTTTTTAAGCATCCATAGATGTCAGAGCCAAGTTAGGGACCATTCAATAAGACAGTGACGGCACTTCCAAACAATGATACATGCACAAACATTTTAATCTACTGCATCAACTAAATATTAGCCATAATAATAATCTGCGCCTTTGTTTGATTTACCCTATTTTTAGACAGCTTACTCCTTGGTTTTTGTGATCAATATTGTGCTGATGGCAAACTAAATCCCATACTTGGCTACTGTAAGTCCCAAACATCTTGCCTGCCTGCAACACCTTCTGCCTAAACAAGACGATCAGTGGTGATAAAGGTTGCAAAATTCCAGGAATTTTCTAAGTTGGGAAATTTACCATTTTGGTAAATAATATCCTAAAGCATAATCTTGGATAAAATAATTAGATATGATACCAAAACAGTTGAATAGCAAAGCTGCTCCTCAACGCCAGGCACATGGCACATTACACACTGAAGGGTTACTGAGACCACCCCCCCCCATATTCATATTTTTATTGGTAGTTATAGCACTGAAACATAGCAACTATTAAATGAAGGTGTAATCTCACAGTCGCTCGCTATCTGGTAAATCAGAGAAACCTACTGAGCAATTTCATTTCAGACAAGTTTACCAAGGCTAGTATAGGCTAGCTACATATATATTTTGCCTTAACAGGTTTCAGCTAAGAAGAATGAATACTTCATTAATTAATGAATGTTTTGAAGAACATTACAAGTACTTTTTTTTGTTTGGACATTCTGAAAAAAAAACAAAAAAAAAACTTGTGGAACACTTATACTATTCGACCTGTTCCTCAGTCCCACTGCCCATCTGGTAAACCAGAAGCTATATACCACTTGCCTCAGAGGTAATGTTGCATTACCATGTTCATACTGAAGAATAACCACATAACCTACATTTAAACAGTAAAATTATTCAGATTATGCTATTGCTTACTGTCTCCTACTAGGTTCAATGGAAGGAACTGCAATCACTGTGTCTCCATTAGCCCTAAATCAGTTCAGCACCCTTGTGCCAGCGCGCTGTAAGCCTTGCGGAGATGACAGCCTTCAAAGACATTTTGAGGACCTGCAGAGGCACAGTGGGCTACCTCCACCAGTCAACTGGACCATGGCTGTGGAAACTTACATCACATCGAAAAGTCTGTCTGGGCTTTTTAATGTACAGAGTCGAACAGTAACTTTGTTCACTTCTTAAAATACAAATTTAATTTTAGATATTGAGGATTAAAATACTTTTAAAATATCACATTGCAATTTTCACCAACATAAAATCACTACTGATTTTATGTGTTTAAAAAAAAAATACAACCAGGTATATGAAACTATTATCTGCAAAGGGCCAGTATGGCTGCAGGTTTTCTTTCCAAATAAGAAGAGCACACCTGATTCCACTTGCTTAATCAATCTCGGTCTTTGTTGCAACAAAAGCCTGCAGCCACACTGGCCCTTCGCAGATACTTTTGGACACCTCTGTTATACACAGTCCTATCAGAATATTAGGACCACCTACCTGGTAGTAGCAATAAGCACCCATTTTATCAACTTCATATAGGAGCGATTGGTAGTTCCTTAATTAGACTGCAGTCCATCTGTTTTTGTGCATAGTCTTAACCCCCTTTCACCAGAGTATGGTTAACAGAGTATGCATAGAAACAGATGGACTGCAGTTTATTTACAGAACTACCAATTGCTCCTATATGGCAAAAGGAGCTGATAAACTGGGTGGTTATTGCTACTATTAGGCAGGTCATAATATTCTGATAGGGCTGTGTATAAAATGAAAATGCACACATCCGAGTGCTGAATTTAACCCAAAAATACAGATCATACATCACAAAAAAAGTCTACACTCACTACAATCAGGCTACAGCTAACATGGTAACATGTCCTAACAGAGCTTGGTTTTAGGGAAGGCCAAACCCAGGTGAATTCTGTATTCTATAGTAGCTTGAAATTCCTTGTAGCTATGCAAGATTGGGATTTTACTTGCCAAAGGAAAGCGCGGGCTCCACTCAAATGTTAGCTGTGGCTTTATTGCTGCGAGGGGAATTAGTTTAGCCTGGTTCCAAATATCAGCACATCCTGAAGAGAAGGCCCAGTGCTTGTTTCTAAAAACAAAACAAAAAAAAAACTACAGTTTGAATCATTTGTATTTTTCTACATTTTCCATTAAGAAACTCCACACATATATAGAACTATATCCCTACTACATTTGTAAAAGTGTTTACATCATATATAGACAGTATCTTTGAATTCTCTTTTTAAGATGGGTGTCATGCAGAGTGTGGGTCCTCACTGGTAGTAAATGAGGCACATCTGATACGTTTTAGTATCAATAGATAGCCTATTCACTGTTAATTCAAGTAAAGAACAAAAACCTACCATACACAGGCCTTCAAAGACTCGAATTAAGGGCCCCTGACACAGTCTGTTACAAATGAGAACCTGTTTATATTTAACGATCTACACTAAATACCTTCTACATATAACAGCTAATCTCTCCAGTATCCAAATACTCTTGTCTCCTCGTGTTGCTTGGTGCTTTAAATATGTCTTCTACAACATCTGCTGACAGATGTGTAGAGAAAGCATCAAGAACAGCATTCAGAAGGTCAGGTCTCTGCTGGGCTGAGATCCCCAAGATGCTGCTTAATTTTCAGTGAGGGCTACAGCAGCTGTGTGCAGGAGGCCGCCAGCTTCCAGCCTGAGTGTGGAGTGCAGACCTTGCCCCGGAGAAGACTGCTGAGCCACTTGCTCACCATGCAGCCTTCCATGGAGATATGCAGCTCAGCCCTCCAGCCTGCTACATTAGCAGCAATGATGAATCTCAAGCCGCCACTGTTGGAGACCCTGGTGCCCTCTGTACTGGCACCCTCTGTACTGCATTCTTTAACTTTCTTTACTTAGTGTTTTTCTATGACTTAGCTTTACTTTAGTGTATATGTGTTGATATTGATATTTATAAGATCGGTCGGTAAATGGAGGAACTGCAAAGTAAGAATTTCATTGTACTTTGTAACTGTAAATTCTTAAATCTCTTGAATCTGGTAGAGCTCTGTGGACATTCTTAAGAAGAAGAATTCCCATCGTGTTGCTCCACCTTTAACCCATTCATGCAATGAAATACACACACATATGTTAGTGAGAATAGAGTGTGGTGGGGGTTAGGTACCTTCCTTAAGGGCCCTTCAGTCGTCTCCTGTCAGATCCAGGAGTCAGACAGTCAACATTTATCTATCCTTCAGGCCACGGCTGCCTCCAAGACTATAACATGTTAGTCTAAGATTGACATTCACTACATTTGTAGGACATTCTTCCTCATGTTTTACATTTGTAAAAAAAAATGTTTCCATCAGTTTTGTGAATTTATAGAAATGATGTAACATTCTTACTATGCCAAAAGAATTCCTCCATCCTTCATGTGTGTTTAAAAGGAGAAAGAAAGCCCATAGTGGCTTCATGCTCTCTGCAGTTTGCAGGTTGTGTTCAATCTGCTTTCAGTGAAATAAAGCTTCTACTCTGATCTTCTTTCTCTTACTTGTAGAAGTAAAATCCTCTCTGAATGATGACGGTATTAATGTCCTAGCAGTTAGCTAGAGTCAAAAAGCAGAAACTGAACTACAGCCAAAGTCTAGTGTCCAGGCTAGTGGCCTGCCTTCCTGCCTGCCTGCCAGCAGATTGGGTTGGTTGGCAGTTTGTTGTATGACTTAAAGTCCACTGGCTCAGTCTACAGTTCTGTCCTCATCTCAAAAGATGATGATTATAATTAGTGCTGTGATGAAGATGGGGTCAGTGGTAATGCTGCTCCTGATGACAATAAAAAGGTCATGATGACCATACTCAGAACAGTGTTTGATGGCGATGATGAAGACTAGATCAGCTAAGTTGGTCTTCTCTGGTTTTCCTCTTCCTCTGAAACACAGTGCTGATGGCGACATTGCTAATAATGATAATAAATCAATCTCCTCTTCATGTGTTTCTCCATGATGTGGATCTTAAAGGCTGTAGTGGTCCTGTTAGTTTTCCTTAATAGAAGATAATAGACATCCTCTAAAGTGATCCAGGTCGCCTTTGTGAACTTTGGGGCCCACAGCTTTCTGGAGTCTCTAATCAAGAAGTAATACTGCACTGCTTCTCTGCAGAGAGGACAGTGAGGCTGTGAAGACAAAGAGGGAGAAAGACATTTACAACATGGTTAGACAAATTCTGTAAAATTAAAAAACAACAAAAATCTTTGGTTGATGAAGGAATACTCCACTTCCATGTTCCACCAGGTCAGCATTTCGAGGTTAACCTAGAACAGCTACATCTAGAAGCGGATTCCTTTGATGTGGTTCAGGGGGACTTCTTGAAGCTCAGGTCCCACTGCTGTTTGGAGTTTCTGATCCATTAGGAACTCCACATTGGGTACCTGCATAGACTACAGGCAGAAAGTGAGACAAAGATAAAAAAAAGTTATTCCCTACATGGTTAGACCAAATCTGACTGATTATAAAAACATTAACAACAGAAAAGGAGAGTTGGGATGAACAAATGAGAAAGATAGAAAGGACATGATGATCATGAAAGGACATGATGTTCCACTCCTGCAAAGGTATTCCCAACATGGTTAAATACATTCTGGTAGCTGTGTTCCCAAATAAAAATAAGATAAAATGGAAAGACATCAAGGGGGTTACAGGGATGAGAAAGATTAAAATACTTCCTTTTTATTGATGAATGGACACAATGTTCCACTTCCATGCTACAGGTCAGCATTCAGGAGTTCACACAAAACAGCGACTCCATCTGGAAAAAAAAGACACACACGAACAAAGACAATCACACAATTTATAGATAGACAATATTACTTTAATAATAAAATGAAAAAATACATAAAATGTAATAGAACAATGTAAGAAGTGTCTGGCAGAAGTGCCTAGAGGGTCTGGCTGTCATTGGAGTCATTACAACGGCAGCGGTCATCCACATTGATGAAGACCCCCTGAAACATGATGGCCACCATGTTTTTCTGAAAAACACAATAAACAAATGAAGAAAAGGTGTCTGAACTGTCATTGTACACATTTATAAAAGCTCCACATTACTAGAAACTCTAATCACAAAAAAGCATCAACAAGAATTTACCAGGAAGACATCCTGCACGGATGAGTCCATTGTTTCGGCGTGCAGGAAGAACTTGACCTCACTGATGAAAGGTTCGATGCACTGAATGAACATGGACATGGGTGGACATGGTACTGAACATAAAATTAGGAAACGACAAACTGGTTCCAAAAGCCTCATCATTCAGGTGAGTTTGTAGCTTGATGCAGGCCACTCTGCTGGGAAGGCAGCCGTAAATACAACGAAAAGCATGAGGTTGAAAGTAATCAGGTCACAGAACATCTATCTACAATAAAACCATGAGTCCACTCCACTGACTGACCTCCAGTGAGCACACATGATAGAAGTCGCTGATGAACACCCACCAGTGCTCCGACTCCAGGCAGTTGTAGCTGGCCTTGTGCTGAAGCTTCACCTCTACCAGCTGCAGAAATCATGTGGACAAACATCTCATCAGTGTGAATATTGATTTGAAGTAAATTTCCTTCAACAGCAGTTAGGTAATAAAATGTGTGTGTGCAGAGTAAATGTATTAGAAACACAATAAAAACATCCTGTTTGCTCTGTCCACCTCTCTGCAGGACTGCTACAGGGATGGTGAAAGAGAAAAGAAGATCTTTAGACTGTTCGAGTAACCAAACAGGAAAAAGTTTACATTTAAACAAAGACTGAAAGATTTCTCTTCTTCAGAGACGCCTCCAACAGTAAAGTCATTACATAGAAATACGCTTCTGAAATATTTCTGTCATTTTTTCAAACTAAGTGAGAAAGATTACTTCTGGGATAAGGAAACAGAAGGACGGAAAGATCTCCTGCTCCAGATGATCCATTCCTAAAGACAATGTTCAAATAACATGTTGAAGTATTTCATGTTAAAGATTTTACAACAAACAGTGGCTGTGGTGTAGATTCACTGAAGACATTTTCTTACTGTGGTAACCTGCTGCTACAGCAAACCAAGAGCTAGCTTAGCATAATGCTAAACTCATCTAACATTACCAGCCTGCTGAAGAGTGGAGGAATTTAAATTAAACAAATGTCCAATCTTAAAAACACTGAATTGAACACATCGCCAGTGTGGAAAAACAGAAAGACACAAAACTCAGGTTATTTTGAGCAAACAGAGAGAAAATCAGACTAAGACTAAGTAAAATTCCTCCTCCCCCTATTTGTTATTAAAACAAGGTGAAAATGTTTTACCGCTACTAAAGCAGAGAAACGAAGTCTGTGAAAAAGTTCAGCTTACAGAGGTACAGAGCGCCGCTACTCAGTAAATGAAGCGTTAGCTATGTTTGTTCAATGCAATAGAAAGCAGTTGCTAACTGAATGCACCATCGCAAGCGCCGGTCCAGGTCGCAGTATCAACCGACGTCCGCTGCTGGTCCAGGATCTGCCTCCACCTAGAACAGAGAAAATAAGTGGTTACAGCTGAAACAGCAGTACCACTGGCCGCAGCTGAACCCTGAGGAAAGTTCTGCAGGTGGTGAAAAGCTCAGTAAAGCGTCATGCACAGTTAGGTGTCGGTAAACAACCAATCAGTTTTATTCCTATATATATATATATATATATATATATATATATATATATATATATATATATATATATATATACGTCCTCCTGGTCCTTTGGGAAGTTTCGTTGATGAACTGGATGTTCTCTTGAGTGGACTCCCTGTTGACGCCCCACTTATTCTACTCGGCGACTTCAACCTTCCATCAGAGAAACTCCAGTCTTCATGCCTTCTCCCAATCCTATCCTCTTTTGATCTCGCGTTCAACCAGTCTGCACCAACACACAGAGCAGGAAACACTCTGGACCTGATCTTCAGCAGACCTGTCCCTGCTCTGGACGTGGCTGTGACTCCTTTGGACTTCTCTGATCACCACCTTCTCTCCTTCTCACTCCCCCTCTCTGCTCCTTCAACCAGCACCTCTGCAAACTCTTCCACTCTTCACCGCAATCTTCGCTCTGTTTCCCCCTCAGCTCTTGCCTCTACTGTCCTGACCACTCTTCCCCATCTTGAATCTTTCTCCTCTCTCCCACTTGAAACTGCTACAGACACTCTCCTCTCTTCTATCTCCACCTCTGTCGACCTTCTCTGCCCTTTCTCCCCTAGGTCAGCAAATTCTTCTCCACCTTCCCCGTGGCTGTCAGATGTTCTCCGCAACAACCGTAGAGAGCTAAGACTGGCTGAAAGGAAGTGGCGGAAATCACAACACGACTCCGACCTCCACTCTTATCAGTCTCTTCTCTCCAGGTTTAGAACGGAAGTTGCTGCCGCTAAAGCATCTTACTACAGGGGGAAATTGGAATCATCTGCATCTGACCCACGCAAACTATTCACCATCTTCTCCTCTCTCCTCAACCCTCCTACTCCCCCACCTCCCACTACCCTGTCTGCAGATGATTTTGTCTCCTTCTTTGAAGAAAAGGTTGACAAGATCCGCCGATCTTTCCCCCCCGCCTCTACCCCGCTCTCTAGGCACTGCCCTCCTCCTCCCTCTTCTCTGACCTGCTTCTCTCCTCTTTCCACAGATGACCTCCTACATCTTCTCACCTCCAATAACCCTACCACCTGTCCACTAGACCCTGTTCCTTCTCCTCTGTTCCAAACAGTCGCTCCAAACCTCCTTCCCTTTATCTCCTCTATCATAAACAGCTCTTTGTCATCAGGTCAGGTACCATCGGCCTTCAAGTCTGCCAGAGTCGTGCCCATCCTAAAGAAACCAACTCTAGACAGCTTGGACATCGGCAACTACAGACCTATCTCTCTTCTCTCTCTTCTCTCAAAGATTCTTGAACGTTCTGTCTACAACCAACTGTCTCTCTTTCTCACTCTGAACAATCTTCAGGACCCTAACCAGTCTGGCTTCAAAGCTGCACACTCTACTGAAACTGCTCTCATTGCAGTTACAGAGAAGCTCCATGCAGCTAAAGCTGCCAGACTGTCCTCGGTTCTGATCCTTCTTGACCTCTCCGCAGCTTTTGACACAGTGGACCACAAGATCCTCCTGTCTATCCTTGCCGGTCTTGGAATTGCCGGCTCTGCATGGCAATGGTTTGCATCATACCTGCAGGGACGCTCATACCAGGTAACGTGGCAGGGCGACACGTCCGCTCCTTGTAGTCTCTCCACTGGCGTTCCACAAGGCTCAGTTCTTGGTCCTCTTCTTTTCTCACTGTACACTCACTCTCTTGGTAAAGTGATATCCTCTCATGGATTCTCTTACCACTGCTACGCCGATGACACTCAACTCATGCTCTCTTTCCCACCGTCTGACACACAGGTTTCTGCCCGTATCTCAGCATGCCTCGCCGACGTCTCTTCTTGGATGGCGGCTCACCATCTCAAACTCAACCCCTGCAAGACGGAGCTGCTGTACATCCCGGGAACTGCTGGACCAAGAAACGATCTTGCCATCACCTTTGAGAACTCACTGGTCACTCCTTCTACTGAAGCCCGAAGCCTTGGTGTAATGATGGATGATCAGTTATCGTTCTCAAGTCATATTGCAAACGTAACTCGGTCCTGCAGATTCCTCCTGTACAACATCCGGAGAATTCGACCCTTCCTCTCTAGAGAGGCCACCCAGGTCCTTGTTCAGTCTCTCGTCACTTCCAGACTTGACTACTGCAACTCTCTTCTGGCTGGTCTCCCTCTGCGTACCATCAGGCCCCTACAACTCATCCAGAATGCAACGGCACGGGTCGTCTTCAATGTCCCAAAATTCAACCATGTCACTCCGCTGCTGCGTTCTCTCCACTGGCTTCCTGTAGCTGCCCGCATCAGATTTAAAACCCTGACGCTGGCCTACAAAGCCAAGAACGGACCAGCTCCTCCGTATCTGATGGCAATGGTCAAAAGCCGATCCGCACCAAGAGCCCTTCGAGCTTCAAGTACGGCTCGGCTCGACCCGCCATCCCTCAAAATCCGTGGAAGACAAGCGTCCAGGCTTTTTTCTGTCCTGGCACCAAAGTGGTGGAACAAGCTGCCCCTGGGTGTCCGAACGGCCGAGTCACTCGCTGTCTTCAAACGCAGACTGAAGACCCACCTCTTCAGAGAGTACTTGGACGATTAGTTCTATTGTCGCCTTATTGTATTGTGTTTAGCAATGTCTAAGCTTAGAGGTATCTTTTGAATTATTAGCCTATTCTAACTAGCTGAGGTTTTCTTGGGTAAATAGCAAAGCACTTTGTAAGTCGCTCTGGATAAGAGCGTCTGCTAAATGCCGTAAATGTAAATGTAAATGTAAATATACACACACACATCACTGATTGTAACTAGATGCTGCATCCAGCCAACTCCCAGTAATCAGACCAGCATCAGACTCTCACAGTCATTAAAACCATGTGGAAAAGACAGCTCTCACACTCTCAATCAGGTTTGCTTTTAAAAGAGCCTATATCTGCTTCCTTTACTATGAACTAGAGAAACAGATGGATATTAATAAAAATGTAGATCTCAGTGTAACTTCCTGACGAATACACACACAATATCAGTTTATAACTTTAATGAGACCCACCTGGTACATCTGCCCCACTTTTGCTGAGCTCACCATCTAAAAGAGGAATGGGAAACCTAGGTCCAGAGTCCAGCACAGTTTGATGATTTCCCTGTTCTAGGAGACCAGCTAAACCTGCTAAATAATGAAGAGCTGAATCAGGAGTCCAGTCCTCCTAGACCAGAGGATCTATTCAGGATTTCACTGATATCTCTTCTCTTACCTGGAATTATGTTCATAGAGCTCCTCTTCTGGGAGTTCTTAGCCATATGCTGAACTGCATGTAATGCAGAACACTTCTATCCAGTGGTGGTTCTAGGGAAGAGGTCCAGTGACGCCCTCACTACATGCTAAGGCCCCTGTAAATTAGCGACAAATCAGCACAGTAATGTAAAAACTCATTTTTAGGCAACAGGTCGTGTTTCCCTTGTGGGGTAGATTTACTTTATTTCACCAGCTATAGAAACCATAGAAGACAGCTGATGTAAAAGAAATATAAAATGAAACTGAAAAACATTTTCAATCATAGATAAGACTGACTGATTTGTTAAGGTGTTTGTATAAAACATAAGAAATTATAGAATTCAGATCATGCAAAATTGTAAATTGTGAAATTGTAACTGAAAACTGTAGAAATACAAAATAATAATAATGAATAATATTTAATGTATACATTAGTTTCTTAATGCCTGCAAAGCACCATGAGCTAATAACCGACCTCTCTAACATAACCACTGGCCCCCCAGTTAAAATAGTCTTGAACCGGCACTGCTGTGCATCTCTGTAGTTCACTCACAGATGTTACATTGAATTTCTAGATCATAAGGATTATGTGCCTAATTTGAAAGACACATATTGCCCAATTTCCGTATTTGCCTAATCAAACTGATAAGGCAATATTGGTCTTACAATTATCATTAATATTATCTTAAAGATTTTAGATCTGACCAAGTAGGAGCGGTTATTGTCACTATGATCACTGCGAATGAGACAGAAATCTGATTTTATATCATCACATATACTCTGAAGCTTTATGAATATGGGTCTAGATTTAGTAAACCTTAAACAATAGTCAAATTAATTTTACTGGACAATAAATGTTGTCTCATCGTATTAAATGTAACATTACCTCAAGGAGAGAATTCCGATAGGCTCTTGATAGGAGCCTCAGTGGACTTCACTTTACCTACAAGGTACTGGAAGAGATTTGGGAAAAGACACAGAGGCCCTGGACCACCGTGGACTACGGACACAGCGATCATTCTTCCTATATGGAAGTATTCATCTTCACCTGCAGCTAAATCTGTAAATAGTTCAGTGATTTATATCATTACATCTTTGTCAGCAGTATAATTAAAAATGTTGAGATTAATCAGTTTTACCTTGACTGGTGAATGCTAGATATTTTGCAAGGCTTCTGCCTTCAAATAGTCTTCTTGTTCTTATGGAGTCCATTAGCAATGTAAGAAATTCACGTTTAGGCCCTCATGTGTCCAAAGCCTTTTCTGTCTGCCCAACATCATCAGAGAATTTTACCAGCATGTCACAGGATGGGTTGTACGTAGATCTCTTAAATTCTCGCATGGCTACATCCCACCCATTTGCTCTGTTAATGTTGAATCTGCTGCAAGACGTTTTATCTAGAGAGACTGGACACTACATTTGAAGCGGTCAGTCCCTTACTGAAAATTAACCAGACATACAGAAGTTTATTTATGGTTTCACCATGGTCAAAAAAAAAGTAGTGATCTGACACTTATTAAGTGGGCAAACCAGGAAAACTCTGTCTCCTTACCTTCTCAGAGTAAATGGCCCCCTGCTTATCTTTGAAACCCACTGGGAATTTTTTGCGATTAATCCTTCATGTCCCACATGCGTTGATTCCCCACTCCTTGAGTCGGACCATAAGAGTTGGTAATGTATAGAAGTTGTCAAACCAAACTGTGTGACATTAACTTTTAAATAGCTGCACAAGGTCTTCGATTACTTTAGTAGCCAAATCAGTTATGCACCCATCATGCTGCCTGTGTATACATCAGAGTCTAAGGTATATCCCGTATCTTAAGTTGCAATGACCCGCAATTTAAAAACTCCAGGTTTGCCCTTCATATACTGCTTGAATCCTGAGCAACCATTTGATTTTATGATTCTCTCGTCTGTACTCAGATTTTCATCAGCCTGGAAAAGCTGCTGACACTTGGTTTTGAGGTGGTCCATTAAGTAACACAACTTCCTAAGCTGTCTCACAGCTATTTTCTGTGGCAGGATCTACACCATGAAGGGTTGCCATCAATTCCTTGAAACAGTCACGGGACATGAATAACTTGGCCTATGAACCGTGAAGAGATCTGGTTTCCCAATATGTAAATGAGGAGCCCAAACTGTAAAATTCACCCGGGGTCACTTCTTCCCCATGCCCCATGATGGTTCACATAAGACAGCCTATTCCGTATAAGCTCCCACCCCTAACAGCATATTTGTACAAACACTTAGAATACGTATATTTACCGATAAGAGGTAGTTGGTTGATCCCTCTGCTCATCTTGTTCTTCATCATCCTTTTCTTCCTCTTCATCCAGCAGCTCCGCCTTAATGAAGTCCTCTTCTTCAATGGTCAAGCCTTCATGGTCTTTATCACTGTCATGTTCAGCGATAAGCCTAAGCTCGTCAGGGCCTAGTCGCTGTCTCCTCTTCAGACTCCATAAGACATGCATATTGAGCCTTGTCTCCATCCATCTCAAAATAATAAAATAAGGGAGATTCAAATAAATAAAGGTGGTGACAGTGATGTTATTTAAAATATATATTACATATATGTAGAATTCAATCACAAATACTTTTTGTTTTGTCAGAAAAGCTAAGGTCCATATATATATAAAAATTGCCCAGACTGACATGTTGTTCACCTATATGGTAGCATAGCCTACTTTAGTCTCTTTCAAATAAATGTAGCACTAGAAATATTTTTGAAAATTATTATTATTATTATTCCACAGATAAAATATACTATTAAAAAAGAAAGTTATGAATTGCCCAGACTGGCATGATCTCCTCTACGCTTTCTGCCTCAGCTAACTTACTTCAGCCAGTCACTTCAGTGTAATGCTGAAAACAATGAGCAAAACTCAGGTGATTTCTAACAGACTTTAGACAGAATTGAAGTAAAATAAGTTTTAAATGATTTCAATATTAAATAAATATAATCTTACTTACATAAATATAATCTTACTCACATACATATAATCTTACTTTCATAAATATAATCTTACTTACATAAATATAATCTTACTCACATAAATATAATCTTACTTTCATAAATATAATCTTACTCACATAAATATAATCTTACTTACATAAATATTATAATCTTACTCACATAAATATAATCTTACTTACATAAATATTATAATCTTACTTACATAAATATAATCTTACTCACATAAATATAATCTTATTTTCATAAATATAATCTTACTTACATAAATATAATCTTACTTTCATAAATATAATCTTACTTACATAAATATTATCTTACTCACATAAATATAATCTTACTTACATAAATATAATCTTACATAAATATAATCTTTAATAAATATAATCTTACATAAATATAATCTTACTTTCATAAATATAATCTTACTTTCATTATTATAATCTTACTAACATAAATCTAATCTTACATAAATATAATCTTACTTTCATAAATATAATCTTACTCACATAAATATAATCTTACATAAATATAATCTTACTCACATAAATATAATCTTACTTACATAAATATTATAATCTTACATAAATATAATCTTACTAACATAAAAATAATCTTACATAAATATCATCTTACATAAATATAATCTTTCATAAATATAATCTTACATAAAAATAATCTTACTTTCATAAATATAATCTTACTAATATAAATATAATCTTTCATAAATATAATCTTACTAACATAAATATAATCTTACATAAAAATAATCGTACTTTCATAAATATAATCTTACTAACATAAATATAATCTTTCATAAATATAATCTTACATAAATATAATCTTTCATAAATATAATCTTACATAAAAATAATCTTACTTTCATAAATATAATCTTACTAACAAATATAATCTTTCATAAATATAATCTTACATAAATATAATCTTTCATAAATATAATCTTACATAAAAATAATCTTACTTTCATAAATATAATCTTACTAATATAAATATAATCTTTCATAAATATAATCTTACTAACATAAATATAATCTTACATAAAAATAATCTTACTTTCATAAATATAATCTTACTAACATAAATATAATCTTACATAAATATAATCTTTCATAAATATAATCTTACATAAAAATAATCTTACTTTCATAAATATAATCTTACTAACATAAATATAATCTTTCATAAATATAATCTTACATAAATATAATCTTACTTTCATAAATATAATCTTACATAAATATAATCTTTCATAAATATAATCTTACTTTCATAAATATAATCTTTCATAAATATAATCTTACATAAATATAATCTTACTCACATAAATATAATCTTACTAACATAAATATAATCTTTCATAAATATCATCTTACATAAATATAATCTTTCATAAAAATAATCTTACATAAAAATAATCTTACTTTCATAAATATAATCTAATATAAATATAATCTTTCATAAATATAATCTTACATAAATATAATCTTTCATAAATATAATCTTACTAACATAAATATAATCTTACATAAAAATAATCTTACTTTCATAAATATAATCTTACTAACATAAATATAATCTTTCATAAATATAATCTTACATAAATATAATCTTTCATAAATATAATCTTACTTTCATAAATATAATCTTACTAACATAAATATAATCTTTCATAAATATAATCTTACATAAATATAATCTTTCATAAATATAATCTTACATAAAAATAATCTTACTTTCATAAATATAATCTTACTAATATAAATATAATCTTTCATAAATATAATCTTACATAAATATAATCTTTCATAAATATAATCTTACATAAAAATAATCTTACTTTCATAAATATAATCTTACTAACAAATATAATCTTTCATAAATATAATCTTACATAAATATAATCTTTCATAAATATAATCTTACATAAAAATAATCTTACTTTCATAAATATAATCTTACTAATATAAATATAATCTTTCATAAATATAATCTTACTAACATAAATATAATCTTACATAAAAATAATCTTACTTTCATAAATATAATCTTACTAACATAAATATAATCTTTCATAAATATAATCTTACTAACATAAATATAATCTTTCATAAATATAATCTTACTAACAAATATAATCTTTCATAAATATAATCTTACATAAATATAATCTTTCATAAATATAATCTTACATAAAAATAATCTTACTTTCATAAATATAATCTTACTAATATAAATATAATCTTTCATAAATATAATCTTACTAACATAAATATAATCTTACATAAATATAATCTTACTCACATAAATATAATCTTACTAACATAAATATAATCTTTCATAAATATAATCTTACTAACATAAATATAATCTTTCATAAATATAATCTTACATAAATATAATCTTTCATAAATATAATCTTACTTTCATAAATATAATCTTACTAACATAAATATAATCTTTCATAAATATAATCTTACATAAATATAATCTTTCATAAATATAATCTTACATAAAAATAATCTTACTTTCATAAATATAATCTTACTAATATAAATATAATCTTTCATAAATATAATCTTACATAAATATAATCTTTCATAAATATAATCTTACATAAAAATAATCTTACTTTCATAAATATAATCTTACTAACAAATATAATCTTTCATAAATATAATCTTACATAAATATAATCTTTCATAAATATAATCTTACATAAAAATAATCTTACTTTCATAAATATAATCTTACTAATATAAATATAATCTTTCATAAATATAATCTTACATAAATATAATCTTTCATAAATATAATCTTACATAAAAATAATCTTACTTTCATAAATATAATCTTACTAACATAAATATAATCTTTCATAAATATAATCTTACATAAAAATAATCTTACTTTCATAAATATAATCTTACATAAAAATAATCTTACTTTCATAAATATAATCTTACTAATATAAATATAATCTTTCATAAATATAATCTTACATAAATATAATCTTTCATAAATATAATCTTACTAACATAAATATAATCTTACATAAAAATAATCTTACTTTCATAAATATAATCTTACTAACATAAATATAATCTTTCATAAATATAATCTTACATAAATATAATCTTTCATAAATATAATCTTACATAAAAATAATCTTACTTTCATAAATATAATCTTACTAATATAAATATAATCTTTCATAAATATAATCTTACATAAATATAATCTTTCATAAATATAATCTTACTAACATAAATATAATCTTACATAAAAATAATCTTACTTTCATAAATATAATCTTTCATAAATATAATCTTACATAAATATAATCTTACATAAATATAATCTTTCATAAATATAATCTTACATAAATATAATCTTTCATAAATATAATCTTATTCTCAAGATATTTTGTTGAGCAGCTTGTTTTGACCCCAGAGCTGCAGACTGCAACAGCTCCGGTAGAGCTAGATTAGATTAGCTTAGTTTAGCTTGGTTCACTACTATTCACTTATTTGTGTAAAACTGCTGCAAACTTTACAAACTACTAAACAAACGAGACTAAAGGGAATGTGATAAACTCTCCACACGTGTTTATTTCCATCTAGATGAAGATAAATCATTCTAATGATTCAGAGAGGAGAGCTCTGCACCTGACTGACTAAACCTAGAGCACGACTCTCTAAATCACCTCAGCTCTGCCAAAGCGGCAGCACTGATAATATCACACCTTCACCATTAAAGCCACGTTTTCTGAGCAGAAATGAGAAGTAATAAAACTAATAAAGCGTTTTAACCCGATCTGACCTCCTCTGACTAACAGCCCTTCTCTCTGTGTGTGGTTATGGTGCTCCACTCTCTCCGCTGCTCTCCGTGAGCGGGCGGGTGAATGAAGGCCTCTTTCTTTATGTAGAAAAGCCTCGACTCAAACCGCCTGACCAACAACATCAGCTTTTAGCCTGGATTTCAGCTGCTGGAGCAGTTTTCACATTTACAATCAGAGACTGGAGATATGAGGCTTTAATCCAGCTAAATGATTGTTCTGCAGTTTGAATGGGTGAGCTGGTTCCCAGCCCTTCAGTGCTGGTCTACAGGCTGTATAAAGCACTGAGAGCAGGTCTGTGTGTGAGGGAGCTCTGCTCTACAGACCGCCTGAAATAAAGCCCTGAACACTTTGAGAACAACTGACTTCATCTAACATCTCAGTGCTGTGTGGCATTTTGACCCTTTTTATCTAAAAGGCAGCTTAATAAATCCTAAAAAGTTTGAAGTGCCACAACCCTTCTTTATTGAACAGCAGCTGATCAGAGTATTGATCCTCTATCAGATTCAGATTGAGGCAAAACCCTCAGTTCTGTAAGAGAAATGTACAACTGGATTTTAATGCTTTGCAGTGTTTAAACTGGGCTTTTCTAATATATATTTTTCTATTTCTTCACTGTCTAACTTGCACTTTCATGTTATTTTAAACAGACTATTGGTAGAAAACCTGAAGATTTGCAGTTACGACTGCATGTGAAGGTACGTAAATCATTTGAAAGAATTTTCTAATTCCTACAGTTAATGTTGTCTATAGCATTTTAAAAGAGCAAATTGTCCCTAATTAAATCTACTAAATTCACTGCTTACAGATTTGTACTGTTTTCTAGGTCACCTTAAATGAGCTGGTCATGTAAAATCTGTAGCTTTAATAATCTAGAAGACTAGACCTGCTGAGACGCTACAGACTGAAGCATGGACATGGGGGTCCTAGCCTGTCAGGACCATGTTTATACAGTGATGCCCCATTCTTTCAAGACATGGACCACCCTTACGTCTTGGAAACGTAGGAGTTGAAGTAAAATGTCACTTAAAATAGAAATACTTGAGTAAAGATACTGTACTGAAGTCATTGTTTATTTAATGAATTACATTTACTGAGTTACTGTCCACCACTGCATGGATATAACATTATCTTATATGCTGTTTTATTTATGAATTTGCAGGACGTGAATAAAGATGACCTGAGCGACAGCTACGTTAATCCTGTCCTGAAGATAATGGTGTGCAGACAGAGTGTCCTAAACTTCTAGATCTGAGGAGATTGTTTATTCACTCTAAAAAGCAGCTTTTCTGAGCTGCTGTCCTGCTGTTCATTGTGTCTGAGGCTTTTGCTGAAATCTGGTGAATACTTGAGTTCCTGTTTGCTAGAAATCTGCCCATAAGAAAAAATGTTCTTTATGTTCACATATTTACTACATTAGTTTTTACTTTGTTATTTGAAGATTTTACTATAAATTAAAAAGCGTTATCTTCTGCTGTGCTAAAATGACTTGTTCTTAGACTGCATACTGGGCCAGTCTGGATTCAAGGATCAGTCTTCAAAACCTTTGTAAATATGACTGTAAACAGTGAGCACAGTACAGTCAGAGACGTGTTTTCAGATTTAGCGATGTATAAAATTAATTCATTTTCCTAAAGTCATTCTTTAAATGTAATGCTCTTTGTTTTTTCAGTTTTTCAGACTCTGAGTGTTTTATTTTCATTTATTTTTGTCAAACTTTTTTTAACTTTTTTTTTTCAGTGAAAAACTATAAACATGCACTTTTATTGTTGACACTTAATGCACTGTTGTTCTCTAATAAAAATAATGTATTACATGCCATCCATGTGTTGAGTCAGTAAGACTTGTTCTGTTTACTAAAGAAATCTTTGAGATTCATGTAAATATTTGAATGTTTACATTTCACCAGAATTATATTAGATTATGTATCAAATTATTTTAGTAAAAATACACAACTGGACTGATTTTAGTAATGTTGAATGTGTGTCATGCTGGGTCAGGATCAGTGAACACAGGGAAACACTTGCAGGGATGCAGGACTTTAATGAAAAACGGGACACAGGGGAACAAAACAGACACGCAAAGCTAAATCAGAGGTTCAGGAATCTAGTGGACAAAACTGGAAAGTAAGGAACAGAAACACAAACCGGGTAAAGTAGCACACCTGGGACTGGGAGGTAGCTGAGCGGTATACGAGAGAACAGGACCCTAAACTAACCGAACACACTGTGAGGAGTTTGGACGAGGATACAAAAGGAATCGAAACTTATGAAGGAAAAACTGTGAAGCAGAGCTTCAGAAATAACCACCAAAACAAAACGACTTCTGATAAAAACCATAAACAAAAACCAAGAACCTGGAGCTACGAAGCAAGACTTCCAAAACCAGAGAGCTGGAAACGCTGACAGAAACAAACAGGAACTACCAGAGCAGACAGAGTAACGAGGACAACAGACCACAGACCAAACCTGCAGCGACAGACTGTCCTCCCCCTTTGAGCAGCCCGTAGAGCGCAGTGCTGCAGAGGCTGCAACAGCTCTAATTCAGACACCGGCTGAGTGAAACGCTGCGGCTTAAGCAGCTCCAGTCTCAGCTGCTCAGAGCTGCGCTAACGAGGGAAGCCGGCCGCAGAGCGCATGCGCAGCCGACTTCCGGAATCCCCGCCTCCTTATTTGGGCTTGGGGGCGGAGTCCGGGGATCGCCCTGGGGGAGCGCCAGACAACGCAGGCCTGACAGTGCGACATTATGGAGCTGTAATTAGGAAGCTAATATTGTCTGCAGAAATGAAATAAACTTCACTAAAAGAAAGAACTGATTGAAGTTCAGTTCACTAATTTAATCTATGTAACATTTAAGTCTTGAAACTGAGTTGAAGTTACTTAAATATATCTGAAATTAAACACAGAAAATTGCAAAAAAAACTAATGTAAGTAAATTTTACTCATCATGTTGTTTCAGTGTCCTTCATCTGGATTCCACAGGATCTGTTGTATCAAAGCCTGGTTACTGTCAAGTCAATCAAATTTATTTGTATAACGCTTTTTACAACTGTTGTTGCCACAAAGCAGTTTTACATAATTAGTAATTAGTAAAAACACAAGAAGACATGAAAGTATGTATTAGTATTGTATTAAACTGTTTGTATTAGGCTGTTTATATTAAACTGTTTATATTAGGCTGTTTATATTAGACTGTTTATATTAAACTGTTTGTATTAGGCTGTTTGTATTAGGCTGTTTTTATTAGGCTGTTTATATTAGGCTGTTTATATTAGACTGTTTATATTAGGCTGTTTGTATTAGGCTGTTTATATGAGGCAGTTTATATTAGGCTGTTTATATTAGGCTGTTTATATTAGACTGTTTATATTAGGCTGTTTATATTAGACTGTTTATATTAGGCTGTTTATATTAGGCAGTTTATATTAGGCTGTTTATATTAGGCTGTTTATATTAGACTGTTTATATTAGGCTGTTTATATTAAACTGTTTATATTAGGCTGTTTGTATTAGGCTGTTTATATTAGGCTGTTTGTATTAGGCTGTTTATATGAGGCAGTTTATATTAGGCTGTTTATATTAGGCTGTTTATATTAGACTGTTTATATTAGGCTGTTTATAATAAACTGTTTATATTAGGCTGTTTGTATTAGGCTGTTTGTATTAGGCTGTTTATATGAGGCAGTTTATATTAGGCTGTTTATATTAGGCTGTTTATATTAGACTGTTTATATTAGGCTGTTTATATTAAACTGTTTATATTAGGCTGTTTGTATTAGGCTGTTTATATTAGGCTGTTTGTATTAGGCTGTTTATATGAGGCAGTTTATATTAGGCTGTTTATATTAGGCTGTTTATATTAGACTGTTTATATTAGGCTGTTTATATTAAACTGTTTATATTAGGCTGTTTATATTAGACTGTTTATATTAGGCTGTTTATATTAGGCTGTTTGTATTAGGCTGTTTATATTAGGCTGTTTGTATTAGGCTGTTTATATGAGGCAGTTTATATTAGGCTGTTTATATTAGGCTGTTTATATTAGACTGTTTATATTAGGCTGTTTATATTAAACTGTTTATATTAGGCTGTTTGTATTAGGCTGTTTATATGAGGCAGTTTATATTAGGCTGTTTATATTAGGCTGTTTATATTAGACTGTTTATATTAGACTGTTTATATTAGGCTGTTTATATTAAACTGTTTATATTAGGCTGTTTATATTAGACTGTTTATATTAGGCTGTTTATATGAGGCTGTTTATATGAGGCTGTTTATATGAGGCTGTTTGTATTAGGCTGTTTATATTAGGCTGTTTATATTAAACTGTTTATATTAGGCTGTTTATATTAGGCTGTTTATATTAGGCTGTTTGTATTAGGCTGTTTATATTAGGCTGTTTATATGAGGCTGTTTGTATTAGGCTGTTTATATTAGGCTGTTTATATTAGACTGTTTATATTAGGCTGTTTATATGAGGCTGTTTATATGAGGCTGTTTGTATTAGGCTGTTTATATGAGGCTGTTTGTATTAGGCTGTTTATATTACTGTTTATATTAGGCTGTTTATATTAGGCTGTTTATATTAGACTGTTTATATTAGGCTGTTTATATGAGGCTGTTTGTATTAGGCTGTTTATATTAGGCTGTTTATATTAGACTGTTTATATTAGGCTGTTTATATGAGGCTGTTTATATGAGGCTGTTTGTATTAGGCTGTTTATATGAGGCTGTTTGTATTAGGCTGTTTAAATTAGGCTGTTTGTATTAGGCTGTTTATATTAGACTGTTTGTATTAGGCTGTTTATATTAGGCTGTTTATATTAGACTGTTTATATTAGGTTGTTTGTATTAGGCTGTTTATATTAGGCTGTTTATATTAGACTGTTTATATTAGGCTGTTTATATGAGGCTGTTTGTATTAGGCTGTTTATATTAGGCTGTTTATATTAGACTGTTTATATTAGGCTGTTTATATGAGGCTGTTTGTATTAGGCTGTTTATATTAGGCTGTTTATATTAGGCTGTTTATATGAGGCTGTTTGTATTAGGTTGTTTATATTAGGTTGTTTATATTAGGCTGTTTATATTAGGCTGTTTGTATTAGTTTTCCAGCAGAGAGAGAAGTGCAACTTCACAGTGGTCCACATCTGCTCTGCTCCTATGATGAAACTGATGTCTGCAAAACGAGCTGAAAAAAGGACCTGTTCCTCTACTGCTTCAGAAGTAACAATGAAGATGAAGATGATGATGAAGATGATGGGACATCTACTAAAATACAGACCTCTGCCCTGACTTGGTGTTTTTATTGGAATGTACTGCATATGTTTTTTTGAGCAATGCCTTAGAAACTCTTTTTTTAGTTCTTTAAAGGCGTTGTTCCAAAACATTTCTGTTGCGCTCTTGGGTTTAAGAGTGAAATTTAAAATTGCTCATTAAAAATTGTAATTACACTCCTGAATTACCATTTTTTTAATTCAGTGTTCATTTGGTTCATGGGCAGCAGATTCCAAAACAGTGTGTAAGTGGATAAAGTAAGTTTTATTTATTTATTTTCAGCATCATTGCAATTAAGAATTAAGAATATTTTAGCATTAAATGAATATTGATTTATGTTCTAACCACTTCCTTATAAATATATTACTGCAATAAAAAAAAGGAGCGTAAGAGTGTAAAGGTCTGAAAACTACACATTCCAAGATTTTCAGTAATGGTCTGCTGCGCTTAATGGTGAGATCTTTGCCAACAACCACTTTACGACCTTTGGTCAGGACTGATGCTACAAAACATATAAAAAACTCTAATGTACCAACATCAAAACTAATAAAATAATTACTACATGTCTTAAATTAAAATAAAATACAACTAAATAATGCAATAATCTGTTATAGTAAAATGTTTATATTTATTATTTTGTAAAATTACTTGAAACAATTCATCTGAATGTAATATTCAGTTGGTTTTGTTACGGGGCGGTCAGGGAGAGGACCAAGTGCAGAGAGGAAAGCCTTTAAGGACAGGCCTTAATGTGTGATATAAGGTTAATGTATGTGTGGTTGATGTGACTGTGGGTGCGTTTGTGTACTTGTGGGAGAACAGTTGCTCCCAGCTGGGTTTGAACCAGCAACCCTGGCAATGGAGGTCCCACACCTTACCACTGCACCACCAGCAAGCACAGGCAAGTGGTGGAATTGCACCCCTTAAAACAATGAAAAATGGGGGGGGGGGGGCACAACCTGGCTCCCAGGATCTCTGGGGATTGGAGTTCCCTTGGGTAACCGTGCCTCGCCGCTGTCGCCCTCTGCTGGTAGGTGGCGGCAGACACACTGACCCCTTACAGGTTTAGTATTTTCCAAATGTTTTAATGTGGGTTTTCCTTCATTGCAGCCAAATTTGAGAATGATGATTTGTAAAATTTGCATGTGTTGATTGGCTGCATTTTAAGAGCCTCATCTTTAAAAAAGTGCACCACAACACAACACAACACAACACACAACAATACAAAACACAACACAACACAACACAACAATACACAACACAAAAGAACACAACACAACACAACAATACACAACACAACACAACAATACACAACACAAAACAACACAACAACACAACACAACACAACAACACAACACAACACAACACAACACAACACAACACAACAACACACAACACAACAATACACAACACAACACATCAAAACAACACAAAAACACAACACCACAACACAAAAACACAACACCACAACACAGCAACACAACAAAACACAACACCACAACACAACACAACACAACAAAACACAACAGCACAACAACACAACACAACACCACACAACAACACAACACCACAACACAACACAAAACAACACAACAAACCAACACAAAAACACCACAACACAACACCACAACACAAAACAAAACACAACCCAACACAACACAACACAACAACACACAAAAACACCACAACACAAAAGCACAACACAACACCACAACACAACACAACCCAACACAAAAACACCACAACACAACACCACAACCCAAAACAAAACAACACAACAACACAACACAACAACACCACAACACAACAACACAACACAACAACACAACACTACAACAACACAACACCACAACACAACAACACAAGACCACACAAAAACAACACAACACCACAATACAACAACACAACAAAACAACACCACAACACAACACCACAACCCAAAACACAACACAACACAACACAACACACAAAACACCACAACACAAAAGCACAACACAACACAACACCACAACACAACAACACCACAACACAACAACAAACTTTAACACAACAACACAACACTACAACAACACAACAACCCAACACAACAACACAACACCACACAAAAACAACACAACACCACAACACAACAACACATCAATACACAACACAACACAACACAACAATACACAACACAACAAAACAACACAACACAACACAAAACAACACAACAACACAACAACACAACACATCAAAACAACACAACACAACAATACACAACACAACACATCAAAACAACACAACAGAACAACACAACACAACAATACACAACAACACAACACATCAAAACAACACAACACAACAATACACAACACAACACATTAAAACAACACAACAAAACACAACACAACACAACAACACACAACACAACACAACAACACAACACAACAATACACACCACACCACACCACAACACAACACACAACACAACACACAACACAACACCACAACAACACAACACCACACCACACAACAACACAACACCACAACACAACACAACACCACACAAAACAAAACAACACAACAAACCAACACAAAAACACCACAACACAACACCACAACACAAAACAAAACACAACCCAATACAACACAACACAACAACACAAAAACACCACAACACAAAAGCACAACACAACACCACAACACAACACAACACAACCCAACACAAAAACACCACAACACAACACCAGAACCCAAAACAAAACACAACACAACAACACACAAAAACACCACAACACAAAAGCACAACACAACAACACAACACAACAACACCACAACACAACAACAAACTTTAACACAACACTACAACAACACAACACAAGACCACACAAAAACAACACAACACCACAATACAACAACACAACAAAACAACACCACAACACAACACACCACGACACAACAACACAACCCCACAACACAACACCACAACACAACTACACAACACAACAACACAACACCACAACACAACACAACAACACCACAACACACAACACAACACAATATAACACACAACAAAACAACACAACACTTCAACAAAACAACAACACAACACAACAACACAACACAACTGCACAACAACAACAACACAACACAACACAAAACCACAACACAACAACACAACACAAAAACACAATATAACACACCACAAGAAAACACAACACAATACCACAACACAACACAAAAACACAACACAACACAAAACAACAACACAAAAACACACCACAACACAACAACACAACACAGAAACACAACACAAAACAACTCAAAAACACAACAAAACACAACACCACAACACAAAAACACAACACAACAACACTACACTACAACAACACAACACCACAACACAACAAAACAACACAAGACCACACAAAAACAACACAACACCACAACACAACACAACAAAACAACACCACAACACAACAACACACCATGACACAACAACACAACGCCACAACACTAAACCACAACACAACACAACAACACAACACCACAACAACATCACACCACAACACAACACAACACACAACACAACACAACACAACATAACATAACACAACACAACACAAAAACACAACACAACACAAAAACACAACACAAAAACACAACACCACAACACAATGCAACATCACAACACAACACACAACACCACAACACAACAAAACAACACAACACAACACAACACAACACAACACAAAAACACAACACCAAAACACAACACAAAGCAACATCACAACACAACACAACACCACAACACAGCAACACAACAAAACACAACACCACAACACAACACAACAAAACACAACAGCACAACACAACACAGAAACACAACACAACACAAAACAACTCAAAAACACAACACATCACAAAAACACAACAACACAACACCACAACAAAACAACAACACAACACACCATGACACAACACAACACCACAACACAACTGCACAACAACAACAAAACACAACAGCACAACACAGAAACACAACACAAGTTAATGTATGTGTGGTTGATGTGACTGTGGGTGCTTTTGTGTACTTGTGGGAGAACAGTTGCTCCCAGCTGGGTTTGAACCAGCAACCCTGGTAATGGAGGCCCCACACCTTACCACTGCACCACCAGCAAGCACAGGCAAGTGGTGGAGTTGCACCCCTTAAAACAATTAAAAATAGGGGGGGGGGGGGGCACAACCTGGCAGAGGACAAGGCGGGTAGTTCAGACTTAGGATATTTAGCACTAAAACAACTGATGAAAAACAAATGCAGGGAAGGAACTGAAGCAGCTCTTAAAACAAAGGAACTGAGGTTCAGTGATTCACGTAAACTCTTCAGCTGTGCTCTCTTCAGCTTCTCTCTTTCAACCCTGTTCTCTTGTTCTGCAACTTTTCTTCTTTCAAGACTTTTATTTTTCTATTTCCTTTTCAGCTTGTTTTCTTTCATCTTTTCAAACATCTCTCTTTCTTTCACGTCTGTGTACCGTACCGGTCACCCCTCAACAAAGGTGGAACAGAGAAGCTCCAGGTCACATCTTTAAATACTGTGATGACCAGGTGTGTCTGGTTGGCACTGATGACCTCTAGGATCTCTGGGGATTGGAGTTCCCTTGGGTAACCGTGCCTCACCGCTGTCGCCCTCTGCTGGTAGGTGGCGGCAGACACACTGACCCCTTACAGGTTTAGTATTTTCCAAATGTTTTAATGTGGGTTTTCCTTCATTGCAGCCAAATTTGAGAAAGATGATTTGTAAAATTTGCATGTGTTGATTGGCTGCATTGTAAGAGCCTCATCTTTAAAAAAGTGCACCACAACACAACAAAACAACACAACAATACACAACACAACACAACAAAACAACACAACAACACACAACACAACACAACACAACACAACAACACAACACAACACAACAATACACAACACAACACAACACAACAACACAACACAACACAACAATACACAACACAACACCACAACCCAAAACACAACACAACACACAAAACACCACAACACAAAAGCACAACACAACACAACACCACAACACAACAACACCACAACACAACAACAAACTTTAACACAACAACACAACACTACAACAACACAACAACCCAACACAACAACACAACACCACACAAAAACAACACAACACCACAACACAACAACACAACACAACAATACACAACACAACAACACAACACAACACAACAAAACAACACAACACAACACAAAACACAACAACACAACACGACAACACAACATAACACAACACATCAAAACAACACAACACAACACAACAATACACAACACAACACATCAAAACAACACAACACAACAATACACAACATAACAACACAACACAACAATACACAACACAACAAAACAACACAACACAACACAACACAACACAACAACACAACACAACAACAAAACACAACGTAACACAACACATCAAAACAACACAACACAACAATACACAACACAACACATCAAAACAACACAACACAACAATACACAACACAACAACACAACACAACAATACACAACATAACACAACAACACAACACAACACATCAAAACAACAATACACAACAATACACAACACAACACATTAAAACAACACAACACAACACAACAATACACAACACAACAACACAACACAACAATACACAACACAACAATACACAACACAACACATCAAAACAACACAAAAACACAACACCACAACACAAAAACACAACACCACAACACAGCAACACAACAAAACACAACACCACAACACAACACAATACAACAAAACACAACAGCACAACAACACAACACAACACCACACAACAACACAACACCACAACACAAAACAAAACAACACAACAAACCAACACAAAAACACCACAACACAACACCACAAAACAAAACACAACCCAACACAACACAACACAACACAACACAACAACACACAAAAACACCACAACACAAAAGCACAACACAACACCACAACACAACACAACCCAACACAAAAACACCACAACACAACACCACAACCCAAAACAAAACAACACAACAACACAACACAACAACACCACAACACAACAACACAACACCACAACACAACAACACAAGACCACACAAAAACAACACAACACCACAATACAACACAACAAAACAACACCACAACACACCACGACACAACAACACAACGCCACAACACAACACCACAACACAACTATACAACACAACAACACAACACCACAACAACACAACACAACACCACAACACAACAACACAACACACAACACAACACAACATAACACACAACAACACAATGCAACATCACAACACCACAACACAACAAAACAACACAACACTTCAACAAAACAACAACACAACACAACAACACAACACAACTGCACAACAACAACACCACAACACAACACAAAACCACAACACAACACACAACAACACAAAACACATCAACACAACACAAAAACACAACACAACACACCACAAGAAAACACAACACAATACCACAACACAACACAAAAACACAACACAACACAAAACAACAACTCAAAAACACAACAAAACACAACACCACAACACAAAAACACAACACAAGACCACACAAAAACAACACAACACCACAACACAACAAAACAACACCACAACACAACAACACACTATGACACAACAACACAACGCCACAACACAAAACCACAACACAACACAACAACACAACACCACAACAACACCACAACACAACATAACACACAACACAACACAAAAACACAACACAACACAAAAACACAACACCACAACACAACACAACACAATGCAACATCACAACACAACACACAACACAACACAAAGCAACATCACAACACAACACCACAACACAAAAACACAACACAACATAAAAACACAACACAAAAACACAACACAAAAACACAACACCACAACACAAAAACACAACACCACAACACAGCAACACAACAAAACACAACACCACAACACAACACAACACAACAGCACAACACAACACAACAGCACAACACAACACAACACAAAACAACTCAAAAACACATCACAACACAGTTTAATGTATGTGTGGTTGATGTGACTGTGGGTGCTTTTGTGTACTTGTGGGAGAACAGTTGCTCCCAGCTGGGTTTGAACCAGCAACCCTGGCAATGGAGGTCCCACACCTTACCACTGCACCACCAGCAAGCACAGGCAAGTGGTGGAGTTGCACCCCTTAAAACAATGAAAAATGGGGGGGGCACAACCTGGCAGAGGACAAGGCGGGTAGTTCAGACTTAGGATATTTAGCACTAAAACAACTGATGAAAAACAAATGCAGGGAAGGAACTGAAGCAGCTCTTAAAACAAAGGAACTGAGGTTCAGTGATTCACGTAAACTCTTCAGCTGTGCTCTCTTCAGCTTCTCTCTTTCAACCCTGTTCTCTTGTTCTGCAACTTTTCTTCTTTCAAGACTTTTATTTTTCTATTTCCTTTTCAGCTTGTTTTCTTTCATCTTTTCAAACATCTCTCTTTCTTTCACGTCTGTGTACCGTACCGGTCACCCCTCAACAAAGGTGGAACAGAGAAGCTCCAGGTCACATCTTTAAATACTGTGATGACCAGGTGTGTCTGGTTGGCACTGATGACCTCTAGGATCTCTGGGGATTGGAGTTCCCTTGGGTAACCGTGCCTCGCCGCTGTCGCCCTCTGCTGGTAGGTGGCGGCAGACACACTGACCCCTTACAGGTTTAGTATTTTCCAAATGTTTTAATGTGGGTTTTCCTTCATTGCAGCCAAATTTGAGAAAGATGATTTGTAAAATTTGCATGTGTTGATTGGCTGCATTGTAAGAGTCTCATCTTTAAAAAAGTGCACCACAACACAACAAAACAACACAACACAACACAACAATACACAACACCACAACACAACACCACACAAAAACACCACAACACAACACCACAACACAACAATACACAACACAACACAACAACACAACAATACACAACACAACATAACACAACAACACAACAACACAACACAACAATACACAACACAACAATACACAACACAACACAACAAAACAACACAACAACACACAACACAACACAACACAACACAACAACACAACACAACACAACAATACACAACACAACACAACAACACAACACAACACAACACAACAATACACAACACAACACCACAACCCAAAACACAACACAACACACAAAACACCACAACACAAAAGCACAACACAACACAACACCACAACACAACAACACCACAACACAACAACAAACTTTAACACAACACAACACTACAACAACACAACAACCCAACACAACAACACAACACCACACAAAAACAACACAACACCACAACACAACAACACAACACAACAATACACAACACAACAACACAACACGACAACACAACACAACATAACACAACACATCAAAACAACACAACACAACACAACAATACACAACACAACACATCAAAACAACACAACACAACAATACACAACATAACAACACAACACAACAATACACAACACAACACAACAAAACAACACAACACAACACAACACAACACAACACAACAACACAACACAACAACAAAACACAACGTAACACAACACATCAAAACAACACAACACAACAATACACAACACAACACATCAAAACAACACAACACAACAATACACAACACAACAACACAACACAACAATACACAACATAACACAACAACACAACACAACACATAAAAACAACAATACACAACAATACACAACACAACACATTAAAACAACACAACACAACACAACAATACACAACACAACAATACACAACACAACAATACACAACACAACACATCAAAACAACACAAAAACACAAAAACACAACACCACAACACAAAAACACAACACCACAACACAGCAACACAACAAAACACAACACCACAACACAACACAACACAACAAAACACAACAGCACAACAACACAACACAACACCACACAACAACACAACACCACAACACAACACAAAACAAAACAACACAACAAACCAACACAAAAACACCACAACACAACACCACAACCCAAAACAAAACAACACAACACAACACAACAACACCACAACACAACAACACAACACTACAACAACACAACACCACAACACAACAACACAAGACCACACAAAAACAACACAACACCACAATACAACAACATAACAAAACAACACCACAACACAACACACCACGACACAACAACACAACGCCACAACACAACACCACAACACAACTATACAACACAACAACACAACACCACAACAACACAACACAACACCACAACACAACAACACACAACACAACACAACATAACACACAACAACACCACAACACAACACCACAAAACAAAACACAACCCAACACAACACAACACAACAACACACAAAAACACCACAACACAAAAGCACAACACAACACCACAACACAACACAACCCAACACAAAAACACCACAACACCACAACCCAAAACAAAACACAACAACACACAAAAACACCACAACACAAAAGCACAACACAACAACACAACACAACAACAAACTTTAACACAACACAACACTGCAACAACACAACACCACAACACAAAACACAACAACACACAAAAACACCACAAAACAAAAGCACAACACAACACCACAACACAACACAACACAACACAAAAACACCACAACACAACACCACAACCCAAAACAAAACACAACACAACAACACACAAAAACACCACAACACAAAAGCACAACACAACAACACAACACAACAACACCACAACACAACAACAAACTTTAACACAACAACACAACACTGCAACAACACAAGACCACAACACAACAACACAAGACCACACAAAAACAACACAACACCACAATACAACAACACAACAAAACAACACCACAACACAACACACCATGACACAACAACACAACGCCACAACACCACAACACAACACAACAACACCACAACACAACACACAACACAACACAACACAAAAACACCACAACACAAAAGCACAACACAACACAATGCAACATCACAACACAATGCAACATCACAACACAACACACAACACCACAACACAACAACACAACACAACACAACACAAAAACACAACACCAAAACACAACACCACAACACAACACAAAGCAACATCACAACACAACACCACAACACAACACAAAAACACAACACAACATAAAAACACAACACCACAACACAAAAACACAACACCACAACACAGCAACACAACAAAACACAACACCACAACACAACACAACACAACACAACAAAACACAACAGCACAACACAACACAGAAACACAACACAACACAAAACAACTCAAAAAAACACAACACAGGTTAATGTATGTGTGGTTGATGTGACTGTGGGTGCTTTTGTGTACTTGTGGGAGAACAGTTGCTCCCAGCTGGGTTTGAACCAGCAACCCTGGCAATGGAGGCCCCACACCTTACCACTGCACCACCAGCAAGCACAGGCAATTGGTGGAGTTGCACCCCTTAAAACAATGAAAAATAGGGGGGGCACAACCTGGCAGAGGACAAGGCGGGTAGTTCAGACTTAGGATATTTAGCACTAAAACAACTGATGAAAAACAAATGCAGGGAAGGAACTGAAGCAGCTCTTAAAACAAAGGAACTGAGGTTCAGTGATTCACGTAAACTCTTCAGCTGTGCTCTCTTCAGCTTCTCTCTTTCAACCCTGTTCTCTTGTTCTGCAACTTTTCTTCTTTCAAGACTTTTATTTTTCTATTTCCTTTTCAGCTTGTTTTCTTTCATCTTTTCAAACATCTCTCTTTCTTTCACGTCTGTGTACCGTACCGGTCACCCCTCAACAAAGGTGGAACAGAGAAGCTCCAGGTCACATCTTTAAATACTGTGATGACCAGGTGTGTCTGGTTGGCACTGATGACCTCTAGGATCTCTGGGGATTGGAGTTCCCTTGGGTAACCGTGCCTCACCGCTGTCGCCCTCTGCTGGTAGGTGGCGGCAGACACACTGACCCCTTACAGGTTTAGTATTTTCCAAATGTTTTAATGTGGGTTTTCCTTCATTGCAGCCAAATTTGAGAAAGATGATTTGTAAAATTTGCATGTGTTGATTGGCTGCATTGTAAGAGCCTCATCTTTAAAAAAGTGCACCACAACACAACAAAACAACACAACACAACACAACAACACAACACCACAACACAACACAACACAACACAACAACACAACACAACACAACACATCAAAACAACACAACACAACAATACACAACACAACACATCAAAACAACACAACACAACAATACACAACACAACAACACAACACAACACAACAATACACAACACAACACACAACACAACAAAACAACACAACACAACACAACACAACACAACAATACACAACACAACACCACAACACAACACCACAACCCAAAACACAACAACACCACAACACAACAACAAACTTTAACACAACAACACTACACTACAACAACACAACAACACAAAAACCCAACACAACAACACAACACCACACAAAAACAACACAACACAACAACACAACACAACAATACACAAAACAACACAACAACACAACACAACACAACAATACACAACACAACACAACAACACAACACAACAATACACAACACAACACAACACAACAATACACAACACATCAAAACAACACAACAAAACAACACAACACAACACAACAATACACAACACAACACAACAAAACAACACCACACCACAACACAACACAACACAACACAACACAACACCACAACAACACAACACAACACCACACAACAATGCAACACCACAACACAACACAAAACAAAACAACACAACAAACCAACACAAAAACACCACAACACAACACCACAACACAAAACAAAACACAACCCAACACAACACAACACAACACAACACAACAACACACAAAAACACCACAATACAAAAGCACAACACAACACCACAACACAACACAACCCAACACAAAAACACCACAACACAACACCACAACCCAAAACAAAACACAACACAACAACACACAAAAACACCAAAACACAAAAGCACAACACAACAACACAACAATACAACACCACAACACAACAACAAACTTTAACACAACAACACAACACTACAACAACACAACACCACAACACAACACAAGACCACACAAAAACAACACAACACCACAATACAACAACACAACAAAACAACACCACAACACAACACACCATGACACAACAACACAACGCCACAACACAACACCACAACACAACTACACAACACAACAACACAACACAACACCACAACACCACAACACAACAACACCACAACACAACACACAACACAACACAACACAACAACACACAAAAACACCACAACACAAAAGCACAACACAACACCACA